>NC_142139.1:50180973-50800973 GCF_024610735.1 Ursus americanus | reverse complement strand
TATGGCTATGAATGCTTAGTTTATGAAAGTTATATGCTTAGGTCTATGATACAGTTTTACTTTCCATTTTTTTCAAAATTAATTTCCATAAGATTATAAAATATGATAGAGATTTGTTAAATTTTACAGAACTTTAGAAATTCAAATTCTACCAGTATGTTTTATTTTAATCTGAAACTACTTTCTATATGACCATTTGCTATGAAACTACTACTATAGTTCTTTCAAGTTTTGGAGGAAGTGATTTCTGTGTCCAATTAGCCAGTTACACAGCAAGGATTCCCCTTTGACTGTTGGTGTTACCATCTGACTCAGGCATTTTGTTTGGTCCAATGAGAGTGTAATAGAAACTCATGCCTTAGAATTAGAAGGAATCTCTTGTTACTTGATACTACCTATGTTGAGAGGCAACAGATGAGGTAGTTAAAAGCATGTTGGGTTCAAATCTGAGCTTTGCCAGTTAGCTGTGGGATCTTGATGAGATTACTTAACATCTGTGCTTGAGTTTCCTTATGTGTAAAATAGTGACAAATACGAGGACTACCTTAAACAGTTAGGAGAATTAAAATGAATGAACATTTCTAATGCAAGGAAAAGTCATCAGGACAAAATAAATGCCATTATGTGCTTGATAAGTAAAAGTGCTAAGGAAATCAATTCCCTATGTTCATTGTATTTCCCATCAACATTTAATTACTCATAGTGAACGTGACTCATTAATTAATGCTTTTCATTAATGACGAGGTGATGAGGAAATATTTACGGTCACATGGCATCATAGAAGGAGCCTTTTATAATGATAGTGATTAAAGGAATAAAAAGCTAATTCATTGCTCTTTGAAGTTTGCCAACACTCTGACCTCTACTTGTTCAGACCATGTTTGCCTTAGATAAGTGAAACCTAACCTTAATGGCTTTTTGTTGCTCTCCTAACCTCAGTCTCATAGCTGTCAGACCAAGAATTCTCTATAGTCAAGTCTTTGTAGAGCAGTTTCACTTCTATTCCATGTACATATCGCCAAGTGTTCTTTACTTATGCTAATACTTTTCAACATTTCATGGGTTTTTAAATCTGAATATTGTAGATAAATGTTATTTTGATAATTCTTTGTCCTTCGTCTTTATTGTGGTAATGTTCCTAATTGCTTTTTGTTTTACCACCTCTTCACGTGTTACAAAGAACAGGCCATGCTAGGAAGAACTAAAACAACCAATGATATTGAATGGGAAAGTTTTTGAAAGTTTACGTGTATAGGATGATTTTGTGAATATTTGAGTACTTTCTGAAAAAAATAGTATTTTTTTTTCTCAATCATAATAACACTCAAAGAAATAACATCATGCTGAATAGCTTTTAAATGGTCTTCAACTATATAATGATGACTCTTTGTTATAGCTGTTGAACTTAAAGGTACTGGCCTGGTTCAATTCTACATAAAATGTTCTGTGAAAAATTTTTTTCCCCCTTGTGTTGCTTTTTGAGGATATCGGTGCTACACACACACACACACACACACACATTCATTCATATATTTATAATCATTATTAATCTATTACTAATTACTGAACGCACACTACATGTTCAATAGGAATTGTTTTATGTACTTTTCATGATAACTCACAGCTTCTCTATGAGATCATATTTTGGTTGCTATTTCTGTGTAATGAGCTACCCCCAAACTTAATGGGTTAAAGCAACTATTTTATAATGTTCATGAATTCTGTGGGTCAGGAATCTGACAGTATGTAGTGAGATGGTTTACTGTTTGGGGCTGTGACTCCGAGTGTGTGACTCTGAGATGGCTTCAATACTAGGGACTGGGATTTTCTGAAAGCTCATTCATTCAGATATTGAGCACCTGAATTGGGAGGATCAGAAGACTATGATTACCAACTGAATAAATTACACATGACCTCTTCATATGTCATTGCATCCTCCCAGCACAGTACTTCAGGGTAGTTAGACTTCTTACATGGAGACACACATTCTGAGTGTGAGTTTTCCAACAAATCGGAAGCTGCATTGCTTTTTATGACACAGCTTTAGACACCACCGAGCATCACTTTAGGCAGGCATTTAGTCATTTTTACCCAGATGCAAGGGCAGTGGGCATAGATCCCACCTTTTTTTTTTTTTTAACTTAAGTTTCATTGACATGCAGCATTATATTAGCTTCAGGTGTACAACATAATGATTTCCTATTTGTTTATATTGTGAAATGATCACCATGATAAGTCTAGTTACCATCTGTCACCATACACAATTACAAAATATTTTTTATTATTGTGATGGGAACTTTTAAGGCGTACTCTCTTAGGAACTTTTACATTTATTTATTTATTTATTTATTTATTTATTTATTTATTTATTTATTTTGGGGTGTGTTCAACTTTTTATTTTAGTAAAATCCAGATAAACACAGCACATGCAGTGCTAACATCTAATACTAATACAATAAGCAACTACTAACTTACAGTGACTTGAGGTTCAGTGTCTACGTTCAGCAAGTTTAAATCCATTCTTATTTACTGAAAATATTGCTGGCTGATAAAATTGAATGTAAAAGTCACTAATTATGGCAATACACAAAAATAACCACATATTTGAGGATTACAAATATGCCAGACAGTCACTGAAAACCAAACCAAAGAAAACACATCACTCACAAAACCTTTAAAATGTGGACACTTCATATCAGTGTTCCGAAGTGTTTCGTTAACATTTTGAGACAAATATATCAAAACCTAGGCATGCTTTAATTTCAAGTTGCTAATTTTGTCTTAAATTTGTCAGAAATTGTATCTAGCTACATCACCAATGCCAGATCTGCTTAATTTGGCTCAATTGTTTAATAGAACTTAACATTAAAAGTGCACAATACCCTGGAATATATTATTTCACATATGGTGACATTCAGCATTCAAGTGCCAGTGTTTTTGTACTATCTTTTCATTGAGTTTCTTTAAACTTTTAAAGAATTCACTTTTAGACTTATAAAAATAAATATTTGTCAAAATGTTCAATAAATATTACACAAAGTAGCAGCAAAAAATATCTAAAATCTGTCATGTGCAAATAGTTTTTTTCTCAACTGTCATTCTGTGGTCCCAAATAAAATTTTAGAATCTAGTTCTTAACAAGCTGTGTTCAACAATCTCCAAGAGACAAAATAAGATTGGAAGTTTAAGGCCATATACACAAGACATATATATATATATATATATATATATATATATATATATATATATATATATATATATATATATCTCTGAATGTACAATAAAATAAGTACTTTGTAAAAAGTTACGGGCAAAATGTACAAGAGTCTAAACCTACACTAATTGGAATAGCACCATAACAAATGACCTCAATACTGTCAAGTGTACCTATTTAATGGTTTTTAGAACAGGACATAATATACTTGAAAATCTATTGCACTTTATGAAAATTTTTGCCTGCTTAGTTTTTAAAGATCACTACATTCTGGCCACAAAAGCAGCACAGAATCCCAAGTGGCAAAGGCAGTTTTAGTGGTAGACAATCATCTTTGGCCAAATCTATCTTAAAGAGACTATAAATATAATGGAAACCTATGCAATGAAAATAGACTAAAACTGCACTATCTAGAAATAACATCTGACATACTTTAGTATGTATTTCCAACTTGTGTGATCTGAAGGATTTCAGTTTGTTTTTATTCTGATCTACAAAGTTTACAAGTGTAAGCCATTTTAACATTTCAATACAGCTTAAAGAGAATAACATAAATTTGCATTAAAATAAAGCCTGCTATATAATCCCTTCTGCTCATATCCTCTTGACCAAAAACATTAACACAAGCATCCATTAAAAACCAAAATCCAGGGCGCCTGGGTGGCACAGCAGTTGAGCGTCTGCCTTCGGCTCAGGGCGTGATCTCAGCGTTATGGGATTGAGCCCCACATCAGGCTCCTCTGCTGTGAGCCTGCTTCTTCCTCTCCCACTCCCCCTGCTTGTGTTCCCTCTCTCACTGGCTGTCTCTGTCTCTGTCAAATAAATAAATAAAATCTTTAAGAAAAAAAAAAAATCCAACCAGGCCCCATAAAAAGACTGGTTACTGCCATGGTCAGCTGTCCTACTATTTCAATTTTATTTATGGCAGGCATTAGAAGAATCTAATCAGATGAAATCACCTTCAAACACTTCTGTTATCAAACCTTTAAACTTTTTGTGTAATAGTATGCCCATATTTGCTAAGCTTAAAATTGATAACCTAAACATTAAAAGAGGAATTGCTGTATTTATTAAAATTAATTTTGAAGAATGCTTTGAAAAAATATATATGAAGTATTCATACATGCCACCTCATCATGACTGGAATGGCTTATATTTAAAAACTACAAGATTCCAAGTGCCTATCAGGGTAGAGTGAGCAAGTCAGAACTTTAACTCAGTCCAGTTTGCCACATTAGAAGCTAATTCTGCCTTAAGATGTTTTCCTCCCCAGTTTGCAAGTACACAGAAGTCTTAATGCAGCCTACTGCCTAAGCTTCTTTTTTCTTATTAATATCTGCAGATGAATGGATGATTCCTGTTAAATTGTATCACACCTACGTGCCAAGGCTTGATTTTAGCCCAAGTTCAGTAAATTTAGTTTTTCAAAACAATTGATATCCTGAGCATTACTGAGTCAACAGGATGACAAAATAATAAGTTGTTTGAAGTTAAAGTCACGGTACATTAACAAACAAATGACCCTCAATCACAAAATCATAAATGCAGCTTGGGGTGAGAATAAGCAGGAAAGGAGTATATCCCAACGATGGCAATTAAGTCTTCAAACCAATTTCCGAATAAGGCTGTTGATTGTTCCTTTCTTCTTGTGACTTTGAAGCTCCCTTGAATTTTCACGAGAATCACAGCTGGTAATGTACTGCAAAGTCTTGAAGCTATAAGATATAGTCTGGCTAAGTTACATGTGGTTTCCATGTTAGCTTGTTTAAAAGGGTGAATTTGTTGAAAAGCAGATTAAGTTGCCCTACCAGTCAACCCCTTGAGAATTATAATTTCCTCTATATCCATCACTATGGTAGAAGCCTCCATAGACACCTCCACTAATTCCTCTGCTGTTGCTGTGACCACCTCTACTACTATAGCTGCTGCTTGCATGTCTACTACAAAGCCTTAACAACTTTTAAACATACACTATAGTAATATTAACTATAGTTGCCATGACATACATTGCATCCCTATGACTTATTTTATGTATTTATGTATGTATGTATGTATGTATTTAATAACTGCAAGTTTGTGTCTTTTGACCCCTTAACCCATTTCCCCACCCCACCCCCCACTACCTGTCTCTGGCAACCACCAATCTGTTCTCTGTATCTATGTGCTTATTTATGTGTATGTGTTTGTATACATGTGCATATATATATATACATATATATGTATATATAGCATGTGTAAGTGGAATCATATAGTATTTTTCTTTCCCTATCTGACTTATATCACTTAATATAATGCCCTCAAAGCCCATCCATGTTGTTGCAAATGGCACGATTTCAGTCTTTTTTATGGCTAAATAATACTCCATTGTGTGGTGTGTGTGTACATTTTCTTTATCCATTCATTTGTTGATAGATGCTTAAGTTGTTTCCATATCTTATCTATTGTAAATAAGGCTGAAATGAACATGGGGTGCATATATCTTTTTGAGGTAGTGTTTTTATTTCTTCAGATCAATACCCAGAGATGGTATTCCTGGATCATATGGTAGTTATGTTGTTAATTTTTTGAGGAACATCCATACTATTTTCCATTATGGTTGCACCAATTTACATTTCCACCAACAGAGTACAATAACTTCCTTTTCTCTACACCTTTCAAACACTTCTTATTTCTTGTCTTTTTGATAATAGCCATGTTGGCTTGTGTGTTAGGTAATATCTCATTGTAGTTTTGATTTGCATTTTCCTGATGATTAGTAATGTTGAGCATCTTTTTGTGTACCTGTTGGCCTTCTGTATTTGTTCTCTGGAAAAATGTCTATTCAGATATTCTTTCCATTTTTATTCATTTTTAATTTTCTTTATTTTTTCTGCCCGTTTTTAAATTGGATTATTACTAGTATTTATTTTTACTGTTGTGTTGCATGATCTATTTTGGATATTAACCCCTTATCAGATATATGAATTGCAAATATTTTCTCCCATTCAGTAGGTTGGTTTTCATTTTGTTGTATCCTTTGCTGTGAAGAAACTTTTTTATTTTTTATTATTTTTTTAAATATTTTATTTATTTATTTGAGTGAGAGACAGAGAGCACAAGCAGGGAGGCGGGCAGAGGGAGAGGGAGAAGCAGACTCCCTGCTGAGCAGGGATACCAATGAGGGGCTAGATCCCAGGACCCTGAGATCGTGACCAGAGCAGAAGGCAGATGCTTAATGGACTACGCTACCCAGCCGCCCTGTGTGGAAACTTTTCAGTTTGATGTAGTTCCACTTGTGTATCTTTTATTTTGTTGCTTGTGCTCTCCAAAGGTGTGATTTCCAAAAAAAATCATTATCAAATCTCATGTCAAAGAGCTTTTCCCCTGAGTTTTCTTCTAGCTCTTGGTTTCATTGATTTTTTCCTATTGTCGTCTTAGTCTCTGTTTATTTCTGCTGTAATCTTTGTTGTTTCCTTTCTTCTACTAACTTTGGGTTTTGTTCTTCTTCCTAGTTCCTTGAGATGTAAGTTAGTTTGTTTATTTGAGATTTTTCTTGTTTCTTGAGGTAGGCATTTCTTGCTATGAACTATTTTCTTAGGACTGCTTTTGTTGCCTCCCATGTTTTGGTGTGTTGTATTTCCATTTCCACTTGTCTCAAGATATTTTCTGAATTCACTTTTGATTTCTTCATTGACCCATTAGGTGTTAGGTAACGTATTTCTGATCTCTACATATTTGTGAAATTTCCAGTTTTCTTTCCTGTAATTGATTTCTAGTTTTATATCATTGTGTTAGGAAAAGATGCTTGATACTCATTTTTTTTTTAATTCGATAAGACTTGTTTTGTGGCTCATTAACTGATCTATCCTGGAGAATGTTCCATGTGAATTTGAGAGAAATGTGTACTCTGTTGCTTTTGGATAGAATATGTCTGTTAAGTCCATCTGTTCTAACATGTCATTTAAGGCTGATGTTTTCTTGATCATTTTCTTTCTGGATGATCTATCCATTGATGTAAGTGGGGTATTAGGTCTCCTACTTTTATTGTATTGCTGCCTATTTCTCTCTTTAGATATTTGCTTTCTGTATTTTGGTGCTCCTATGTTTGGTACATAAATACTTACAAATGTTATATTTTCTTGTTGGATTAACTCCTTTATCATTATGTATGACCATTTTTGTCTCTTATTAGTCTTTGTTTTGAAGTCTATTTTGTCTGATACCAAAGTATAGCTGCACCACATTTCTTTTGGTTTTCATTTGTGTGAGATAACTTTTTCCATCCCTTCACTTTCAGTTTGTATATGTTTTATGTCTGAAGTGAGTCACTTGCAGGCATCATATAGATGAGTTTTGGTTTTTATTCATTCAGCCACTCTATGTATTTGATTAGAAAATTTAGTCCATTTACATTTAAAGTAGTTATTGATAAATATGTACTTACTGCCATGGCTGTTTTATAGTTCCTCTGTTTCATTCTTCTTCTCTTGCTCTCTTCCTTTGTGATTTGATGATTTCTTTAAGTGGTATACTTAGATTCCTTTCTCATTATCTTTTGTGTATCTACTATAGGTTTTTTGTTTATCTACTATAGGTTTCTGCTTTGTGGTTACCACGAGGCTTACATATAACAACTTAATAACAGTCTGTTTTAAGTTGATATTAACTTAAATTTGAACACCATCTAAAATCCTACAATTTTAACCCTCCCCCCAAGTTTTATGTTTCTGATGTCACATTTTACATATTTTTCTCTTGTATACCCCTTGTATACTAGTTGTTGTAGTTAATGTTATTTTTTCTACTTTCATTTTCTAACCTTCACACTAGCTTTTAAGTGATTAATCCACTACCTCTACTGTATATTTGCCTCCACTAGTGAGATTTATACTTTCATATGATTTTTCATTACAAATCAGTGCCCTTTTTTCCTGCTTAAGGAAGTCCTTTAACATTTATTGTAAGGCTGTATTAGTCGTGGTAAACTCTTTTAATTTTTGCTTGTCTGGAAAATTTATCTGTCCTTCAATTCTGAATGATAGGTTAGCCATGCAGAATATTCTTGGTTGAATTTTTTTTTTTCTTTCATCATTTTGACTGCATTGTGCCACTCACTTCTGGCCTCTGCTGAAAACTCTGCTGATGGTCTTGTGGGGGTTCCCTTTCATGTCACAAGTTGTTTTTCTCTTGTCTAAGGTTATATTCTTGTCTTTGTATAAGATTATCTCCCAAGATTATCTCCTTGTGTTATAATGTGTAGATCCCATATTTTGATGTTAGTAGTGTCAAACTCTTTTGGCCTCATGAATTCTGTAGGTTGGAAATTCAGGCAATAAAAGCAGGGATGAAGCATAGCAGCATGGCATCATTCTCTGCTGCATGATGCCTGGGGCCTCTGCTGGAAAGATTCAAATGTTGGGTAGAATAACTCAGCAATTGGAAGCTGGAATCATCGTTTTTCACTCATGTTTCTGATACATGCATTAAGATGACTCCAAGATTAAGAGTGCCAACTAGAGCACCTGCACATAGACATTTTTGTCACTTGCCTTCTTCACAGCATGGTGATTTCAAGGTAGTCAAATTTCTCAAATGAAGGCTCAGGGCTTCAATTTCGAGTATTCCAACAATCAAGGCAGAAGGTGCATCACCTTTTATGATCAAGTCTTGGAAGTCATGCAGCATTATTTTCACTAGACTCTGTGGCTTGAAATAGTCACAAGCCCATTCTGTTCAAAAGGAAGTGTCACAGACCCTGCCTCTTGAAGTGAGTCATGTCAAATAACTTGGGAATCGTGTTTTAAACCACCACAAATTGGAGTGCCTAGTTGAGTACCAACTCTTGGTTTCAGCTCAAGTTATGATTTCATGGGTCCTGGAATTGAGCTCTGTGCTCAGTGGGGATTCTGCTTGAAGATTCTCTCCCTTTGCCCCTCATCCCCCTTATATAAATAAATAAATATTTAAAAAAATAGAATAAACCACCACAAATGGTTACTGTTATTATCTGCATTTTATAGTTCAGGAAATTTGGGCCCAGAAAGAAGTGGAATTTTTCCAAAAACACATTCTTCATAAGAGGCAATGCCAGGATGTAAATCCAGGCAATGTGACTCCAGAGGCCATATTTAAATCCACTGTATTACCTTGTTTTATTCCCAGTGTACAACATAGAAGATGTGTTTGATTGTGCTAGACCTAAAAAGGAAAATTCACTTCCATTTAAAATTGTTCATTTATTCAATACACATTTTGTAGTGCCAACAAGAGCCAACACTGGCCAGGGTACTAAGGTTACAATAGTGAACAAAAGGGACATAGTCTGTCTTACTGCAGCATAAAATCTAGTTTCTCATTGTCTTTCTCAGTGTTCTTATTTGTTAGTTCTTGCAATAGACACTTCTCATTTTTTAATGTGAATATTTATTACTCTGGGTTTACTCTATGTGGCTATGGTGGGTTAATTGCAGTGATGGCTTCTATTTTTGTCTTCCTATAGTCAAGCCTTTTTTTTTTTTTTTTTTTTTGTAGTGCCTCTTAATGCGTTTCTGGACTTGGCTATACGACTTCCTTTGGCTAGTAGGGGAGTAGGAAAAACGATGGAAGTTGAGCCTTGAAAAATACTTGTGTAATAACATTTGCCCTCCTGCATTTCTTTCGAAGTGGTTAAAACCAGAGCACTTATGGTGATAAGAGAAACATAGACCAGTTACCTCTGTTGCCCCCAGCGACAGATAGCCAGTTACAAGACATGTGAGTAAGGTTGTCAAAGACCAGTAGCCCATAGCTGACTGCAGATGTATGGACAAGACTAGTCGACTAACCCAAGCCCAAATATCTGCCCTGTGGAATCATGAGCTAAATAAATGGACGATATTTTAAGTTTTGTGATAGTCTGATACACAGCCACATAAACTATTATATATTTCTTTCAAATATATATTATGGGTTTTTTTGTTTTGTTTTAGAGCCTGACTTTACTCTTGATAAATTTCTATAGCTTGTTTTGATAGTCTCTGAAGAGGTTAAATGCAGTTTTTATGCATGCCACACTTTTTTTTTTTGAAAGGACATGACAATCTATTTTAATACCACATTTACATATAGAAATCATCTTTGCTAGATTGGTTAATTTCAGCTGCTAAATTAACTTTACAACCATAACAATTACATTGATAGTAACTAATTCTGATTCTTCCATTTAGATTTCTATACCTAATAGAGCTCTTAAAACATACATTGAAGACTTTTTTTGGTACAAGTATACCTTCTAAATAAATCTAAAACTTAAAAGTAGAGCATACATTAATTTTTAAAAATGAAAAATTTCAAACGCAAACTGCAAAATCCTTTTTATGGGACTCTTTCTCTTGACTCATGTTTCAGTCTTTTTATAGTATTTAAATGACATAATAAAAGGTATACATACTTAAATATGTAATGTTGTGTTTGAAATATATTACAGGCTCAGTAATATTAGATGTTATCTCAAGAGACTGAGTCTTCTCATCTAGCCCCTACACCTTCAAATATAGAAGATCTCTAACTTATCTTACAATAAAGAACATATTTTAAAAAAAATTATGTGGGCAAAGACTCTGTTTTAAGTCTTGGCCCATTTAATCATTCTCTGACCTTTTTCTTTTCTTCAGGCTTAGTTTCTCCAACTCCACCCTGGTTTGGCCTCCATGCTTAACAGCAGGTCGCCTTGCTTCTCTAGTGTGCCAGCCTCAAATACCTGCTCTCTTCTGACCTCTGCAAACATTCTTAGTTTCATTGACATTATAGTATCTTATGGAGAGGGAATCTCTCCACCAGCTTTGCTTCTGTGGATCTTCACAGACAGGGTTAACCTAATGGGCAAATCTAACATGATGAACTTGAGCTAGACCACCTGTAAAACACTATAATTAAGTTATATGTAATTCAACTGTTCTTTAGGTTTCCTATGGCTAATAACCATTGCTTTTCTTCAGTTTTGGGCACACAGAGCTCATTCTGACTTAGGGATTGGAATTTACTGTTTCCATTTACCTGTTTCAATTTCCCTCTAGTTCTTTATGTGACTACTCTATCTATATGTCTGAATTTAAGTAGTAACACAGCTGCCTGCTCCACTTTCTATCCCACTACTTGGTTTTATTTGCTTCATTAATATGGATCACAGTCTGAAATTGCCTACTCCTTCTACTTCTACTTGAAAAAAGGTGCATAAGTGAAATGCGCTTTTTTTCTCTCGTTGGTTATAGTCACAGCGTCCAGAGCAATGTTGGCACCTTGCAACGTCACAAGGGGTATGGGATGAAGAAATCATATTTAGAACTAGTGAGATTATAGTCTCACTCTGGTCTCTGGTGTTCAGAACTTGCTAGAGGTGTTGTGTTTAGTTACAATTTTTGCATTTTAAGAGCACTGTTGAAAACTAAAGCATTCCAAGAAAAAGTCAGATAAGTGAAGAGGCTTGAAGAAACTTTTCTATAAGAAAAAAAGTCTTCAGAGGATATGTAGGTATATCTTAGAGAATAACTATTGTGCATAAAATCACAGTTTTTGCAGATATTAGGACAGTTGAGCTAGGGGAAAGGGATTAAATATGTTCTATGGAGCACTGGAGTACATAGCCTAGAATGAAAAGGAAACTGAATGTCAGAGTCTGATAGGAAGTTAAATTAAAAGTAACCAAACTCCTCTTTTTCAGATAAAGAAAAATAGACCCTAGAGTGTTTGTATCAATGTATGACCCCCATATTTTATAGATCTTGAGGTGCAGAGCTAAAAATTGAATCCAGGCTTCCTGACTCTCATTCATTGTTCTTTACACTACAATTGATTTATTTTCCACTTACACATCATTGTTTTTTCAAGCACTTGAAGGATCTTGAGACTTCATTCATTCATTTGTTCATTCATTCATCTATTCAATCAAAAGTTATTGAGTATTAACTATCCACTAGCATTCCAGCAGTTAGGGATAGAGTGCTATTCACATAGAGGCATTCCTTGTCCTCTCAGAGTTTACTTTCCGTCATGTGTTGGAAGAGGCATTAGTCCAAGTGTGATTACTGAGCTCAAATTACTGAGGTTAGTCTTGTAGTGTGGTAGAATTTTTCACTATACGTAAGTACATATTAACACTAAGAACGGGATTTTTCAGTCTGAAAATAAAAGGGACTCTTCTTGAAGCAGGAGAAGAGCTCCCTGGTCTCTGAAGTGTTCCAACAGGTTGACAAGATTTGGAGGAAATATCTTAGAAGAGATTAAACTTCCAAATGGGGAGAAAGTCAAGTTTCTTTTCCTTTAGAGTCTACTTTGCTCTGTTTTAGAGCTTGCCGAGATCATGGTTAATCTTTTACAAAGGAGCTTATGGACAGCTCTGTACAGTTCTCGGATGGTCCTCGGACCCATGAGAAAACAGCCTAATGAGAGGTTCTCCACCTAGATTGTATGGCTTAGACCTGGAGAACTGCTGGGTCCCTGTTACCAATCTGATTATTTTCAAGACAGTAAAAATAGAGATTCAAGCATACTATAAACTATAAACTTTTAAACTAGAAGGCTTATCGCCAAACAAGTATTTTTAAAGCACCTATCATGTGCCAAACACTCTGAAGAGATGTCACAGACAGAATTTGGAAAGGTGTCATGCCATCAGAGTAATTAAGTCCTTGTGCCTGTATGGGAAGCTCTGTCTCTTTCAGTCCCTTGAAATGTGTGAGGTCTACCTAGCCCTTGCTCCACCCTAATTATTACCATCCTGTTTTTTCCTTGCCCAGTGTCACTCCGATGAAGTGATTTAATAAATGAAATGTATGTTTCTTTGAATATAAGTCCTGTTAATTTAAATAGTGGTTGCATATTTCAGATCATTTTGAGACTGTGTTTGTTGCCCTTCTCTTTAATTCTACTCCCAAACGTGTTATGAACTGAATAATTTCGGTAAACTGAATAGCATCATTTCCTCTACTATTCCATATTTGCACCCTAATATGCATATTTGTGTTGAATGATAAATCTATTGATTAATAAGCTATACTGCATCAAGTTTAAGAAAAATCGGATCATAGAAACATGTTGCATATAGCATATATTTCTGTTTCATGTCATTTGTTTTGATCTGTTTCCCGTCCAGATGGACTAGAGCATATGCCACTTTGAACACTAAAGATAAATAATGAAAGGATACATTTACAGTCTGAGGAAAATCATTTTTACTTTTACATTAAATCTAATTTATTTTCCTATAAAGGCAGGAGACTGTTAAAATAAACATTCCTGTTGCCCTGTCATGTACCAACTTCATTGTCAAGAATCAATTCCCCAGGACGTATTATTTCTTTCCTGAAATCTATCACCACACTGACAGAGATCTCTTTGAACATATTTTAAAGCATCCTCACTCCAGCCGAAATTTGCTTTAACTCATAGAAAATGCCGTAGGAAACATACTGAATTTCATGATGCTACTCTTACATTTTTCTTACTCGAAATGGTTCTCTTAGATATTGAGCTTAGCACAAGACATGAAAATGCAAATAGTTTAAGTGCTGTGCATATGAAGAGAAGAAATGTGATCCCTGTTTCTCTGGCAGTGAATTAGCTACATTCCTCCCCTAGGAATACCTTCCTACTCTTTTTTTGTCAAGGTTCTCAGGCAAGTAGATGACCAATCCAGAGAGTACCTGCCCAACTGCCCCCACTGGGTCTCTGCTGAAAACAAATCCCAACCACGTGTCTATGGCTAGCTGCAGTGCCTAGTAGATGCTGCTCCCCCTCTGTGAGCTCTGAAATCCAGGCTATTTCTAAACCTCTCAGTCCTGTAGATCAAGCACTGCTACAGCACCACTTCTCTCCCTGCTTTACACAGGTCTGGGAAGGAGTTAAGCTTATTCCTTCTAACCGATGCACTGTGGTTAGACACAGTGAATTTGGGTAAACAATTTCTGAGCCAGGGAGTTGACTTTTTTTGTTGCATTTTATTCTCCAGGGCTTCTTTTAATTCAAAGCTGTTTGTTGGAAGAGGGGCAGATGGAAGAGAAGCGGTGCTGAGTGGAGAGGAAATGATTGCCAAGTATTAGGATTTGGGTAGTCTGCATCTATAATCCTGTGCTTCTCTTAAGTGCGGATAGTATAGTGTGCCCAGCTGGGAGAGAGGCCCAAAACCATAGGAAAGCAAATGCTGGCAAGGTATAATGGTGTTTTGATTAATGTTCTTTGTATGTGTTAAATGCAATAAATATTATTTAATAACAGCAATACATGCAAATGATTGAAATTTTTCAATACTTTAGAGGAAAACATAGTACATGATGATAATCATTGTCCTTGCAACAAGTAGTAAAATGTGTTTTCAAATGCTGAAATTTGGAAATTGCCCAGGTAGAAATTCAAACCTAAATTTTCCTCTCACTTAATTTTGCCCTGTTTATATAACAGAAGTGTCTTTAAATGAACAATAAAAGTCTCTTCCAAAAAAAAAATAAGACTTTCATTTTCCTGGGTTTGTAAGCTACATAAGAGACAATGAATAGGGCTCAAAGAGCAAAGAGGCTATTTGCAAATAGAGAATTCTCATGGAGGTGGATGCAAGAAGTCTTGAATTTGTTGCTATGACTAGGGAAATACTTGCGGCAAATAAATATTTCTAACAGCAAATACTTGCCCCAGGGCTGAAAGACATTTTCAACCATGCAGGGGGGACTCTTAAGAATATTTAATGGATATCTATCAAGTAGAAACTTGCTCAAAGACCTGTCTAGGAATGACCACTATGATGGTTAATTTTGTGTGTCAAATTGGAGGATTTTTTTTCTTCCAAGATTTTATTTAAATTCATGTTAGTTAACATATAATGTAGTATTAGTTTCAGGAAAATTTAGTGATTCATCACTCACATATAACACCCAGTGCTCATCACAGCAAGTGCCCTCCTTAATACCTGTCACCCATCCACATCCCCTCCAGCAGCTCTCAGTTTGTTCTCTTAGTTAAGAGTCTCTTATGGTTTGCCTTCATCTCTGTTTTTATCTTATTTTATTTCTCCTTCCCTTCCCCTAGGTTCATCTGTATTGTTTCTTAAATTCCACATATGAGTGAAATCATATGGTATTTGTTTTTCTCTGACTGACTTATTTAGCTTGGCATAATATACTCTAGTTCCATTAACCTCGTTGTAAATGGCAAGATTTCATTCTTTTCGATGGCTGAGTAATAGTCCATTGTATATATATGCCACATCTTCTTTATCCATTCATAAGTCAATGGACATTTGGGCTCTTTCTGTATTTTGGCTGTTGTTGATAGTGTTGCTATAAGCATTGGGGTGCATGTGCCCCATTGAAGAAATGGAGGATGTTTTTGAATGGGATTAACATTTAAATCAGTAAACAGCTTGCTCTTCCTAATGTGGATGGGCCTCATCCAAGCATTTGAAGGCCTGAATAAGACAAAAAATTGGACTCTTTGAGCAAGAAGAAATTCTCTAGTAGACAGCCTTTGAATTTCATCTGCACTGTTGGCTTTCCTGGGTCTCTGCCTGGTAGCCCACCCTGTAGATTTTGGGTTTCCCAGCATCCATAATTGCATGAGGTAATTCCTTATAATTAATCTCCTTATATATGTTATTGTGCTGTGTATATGTGTTATGTTTCTCTGAAGAACTTTTTGTTTCACTAGTGAAGGAAGGGGTGGGGACCTGGGAAACTCACTGGGTGATAAGGCAGAAAGTGAGAGAACGGAAAAAACATGGAGGCCTTTGGATAGAAACACTGCTCTTCTAATGTGATGCAGTTCTAGGGCTAGTTATGTAGATTGTCAGGATGATTTGCCTTTCTTAAAACATGTCTTCAAAATTAAGGAATGCAGTGGCACAGTGAGATCAAGTATTGAGCACTGATCTTTTATTTCCCCTTTTCTTCCTTCTCACTGCTTATTGCTCTTGACTGATCTCTGTCAAGGAGCATGTTTGACTCTATCAACAGGTTAACTAAGTAAAAGATAATTTGACAATATCACTGCTCTGCTTAAGTGACTTTGACTACTCTCCACTGCCTTATGAGTAAGTCTAATTTCCTTGACATGGTACACCAGGTGCCTTAGTGACCTGATTCCAAACATTTCTCCTTCTAGGTCTTGCTAGTGTCTTTGTACTCTCCTATTGCTGTAGACTTATTGGTTTACTCATCACTGCCTGAATATACAACTATACTGGCATTTCCCACCTTCTACCTTAGATGTTCTTTTCCTGTCCTTTGGTCATTGAATTGTTAGGCCATACTCAAAAGGGAACTGAGCTGTAAAATATTTTCCATTCCATAGAATCAGAAAAAAGCCCTCCTTTTTGCTTAGAGCACTTTTTTATATGTCAGTGCTCCCACTGTTACACTAGTTTTTGGTAGACTTTGCAGCATGCAAGTCTGACTCTCTTACTGAAGCTCTAAAATAGAGCCTGGCTCAACCAAGCCTGGCTTGGAAACTCAGCTGTGCTATTTCGTAGCTGGGCGACACTGGGGAGTTACTTCCTTGTGAAGGCCCAGTTTCCTCACCTGAAAAATTGTGAAAACAGTAGAACTATTAGTAAAATTAAATGTTTTAATATGTGAAAGTATTTAGCATAGTGCCTGACAATATAGAAAGAGGTCTAAAATATTACCTTCCATTCATTTATCCCTTGGTTCTTCAAGAAATGTTATTTGAGTGCTTGTTATGTGCCAGGCATTATTTGTCATCATCACCTTACAATTTTTGAGTTCATATTCATTTTTAAATGCTGAACTTCTAGTCCAATAAATGTCACATAGATGTTCATTAAATGTTTATTGATATAAGAATTGCTTTGGTCATTAGCTTAAACACTGGGAAATTGGATGTTCAGTTTTTGTTCTATTTATTAAGGTAAAAAGATACAGCCTATGGCTATGAAAAATATGCTTTATACCCTAAAGCTGTCTTCCTTAATGGCTGAGAATTTAAATAACCTAATTAAAATGAAATAATATCTTCCTTGTATGCAAAATAACTATGTTTATAAAGATATAACACATTGTGAAATTAATGTTGGAAGCAACAATTTATAAATGGTACAATTCTATATTTTTGCCTTAGTGTAATATAGCATTTTAGTATAATTAGATATAAATTTAACTTTTGAAATATTAATAATCTCAACTCTTTAACAAAATCAATACAACTTTGTAAGAACTACGTATATAACATTAGCTTTTAGTAATAACACACAACCTCAAATACCAAATGCTTAAATTTTATAATTTTTGTGTTTACCATGTCTCATATTTTTCAGTCTTTGGTATAATGTAAATTACACTCAAAAGTGTGAGAAACACAAATAAAAATGTCCTTTCCCATGAAGAGATACTGCACCCCTTCTCAGGTATCAAATATAGGACCTGTTAGGACCTTCACAATCTGTGTTATCTATGGAGCTGTAATAGCAAAGCATGCTCATTGTTATGTGCTCTGATTATGTGGCTTTTCAGATGTCTGAGTCTGTCCATTTGGGGATAATTGACATCGATCGACTCGGTTAACTGTAGAGTGTTAAAGTCTTTCCAGGCTAATAGTGCAGATATTATAAATTCAGTGCTATTTTAGAGGTGGATATGTCACCTATTCTGACAAAAATGTCACAGTAGGAGTGGAGCCAAGAAAGAGGTGGGTGTGGGTTCTTAACGCAGCCATTTGGAACTGTTTTAGAATTTTGCTATCTCATTGTCTTAAAAGAGAGCAGTGCAGCCTAGTCAGAAGGAGTCTGGTCATAACGAGTTTCCTAATTTGTGAAATGTGGATGCTAGAAAATAGCCCCTACAACATAGGGTAATCATGAGGACTCGAGGAGTTGATATACTTGAAGTACTCAAAATAGTGTTCTAGCACTATAGTAAGCCTGTGCCTGGTACTTCACTCTCTAACAAGAGCGATCCTTCCCATGTTTGAATGGAGTGCACAGAATCTCTATAGTTTAAAAAAAAAAAAAATCTCATCTTTCCCACTTGTCTTCCACTAGTCTATTAAGTAGCTGGGTGCTGTGACTATATCCTATTCATCAGTTTTCCTGGTTCCAGTTAACAAAAATGCTTATTAAATATCTGTCATCACCTGTGTTTTCTAAACCACTCAAAAATCTAACATTTCTTTAGTGTTTCATTCTGTTTACTGTTTCATTTCAGTTCCCAGACATAAACCTTAAACTTATATAGAATCCTTGCCATGTAGCACCATGGAAAAACTATCAGTAATTCACATTCTTGACTGAATTTTTATTTAATTTTACCTAAAAACAGTTTGGTACCAACTATAGATGTGAGGTGCTGTGTGTTCGGCAATACTGATAGAAGACTTATACCAGTATAATTTCAACCCAGGATCAGCTCAGCTGATCATTTAAGGCAATGTTTCTGAATCAAAAGTAGGAGGTACTGGAACGTTTTGGCATGTTTTGTGTATTTGGAAGAAGTCACAGCTATGAGGGACTTTATGTTGAGTGGCTCTGGGAAGGCAGCGATGAACTTCATGGCACGGCCCATGGAGAGAGTCATTTAGGAGAGAAGGAAAGAAGCCAAGGCTGAGAAACTGAGAAATATAGTAGATAGACTTATTTTCACCTGATTTATAATTTTTTGGACTAACATTTCTAGAAAAAAGGGTTTTGAGATTATCCTAACTTGGAGGTTCTCAAAATGTGGTCTAGGCCTGCAGTATCAGCATCATTTGGGAACTGGTCAGAAATGCAAATTCCTTTTTTAAAAAATATTTTGAAGATGTTTACTTGTTTTCAATAATATTTTCAGATCAATATTCTCAATACTTCAACTTATACAAATGCCACAGGGGTTAAATTCAGCAATTCATCACTTGCATAAAACACCCAGTTAGAAATGCAAATTCTTGGGCCATATTTCAGGCTTTCTGAATCAGAAAGTCTGGGGGATAGAGTCCAGTAATCTGGTTTTCACAGGCCTTTTAAGTGGAACCTCTGTCATAACCTAGTCCTTACCATATGTAGATAATTATTCGTAGTCAATGTTTATTAAGTTAAATCTTATGGAACTTACATCGTCATGATTTCTAAAGAATTGCTGCATATAGAAGTCATGGGTTTCTGCTAGTTCTGAAGGTAGGGCAGTTATATTCTGCTCTTTTATTAGTGATAAAGAAGACATAAATAGACAGCTAACAATCCAATGCAGTATTTGCTTAATATCAAATGATTATTTGTAATAATAAATACTGTAGGTATTCAGAGAAAGTAGCAATAACCACAGATGCAGGTGATTGTGGAAGGGGTCAGGATATGGAATTTAGGAGATGTGGGTTTTCTTGTTCTAGCTCTGGGTTTCTAGGCAAGCTTCTGCTTATTTATTGCTAAGAACAAACCATCAGGAACTTGGTGGCCTACAACAACAAATTATTATTATCTCTCAGAATTCTGCGGGCTTACTGGACTCACCTGGGAGGTTCTTGCCTGAGGTCTCTTGTGCGGTTATAGTCTGAGTGCAGCTGGGTGGAGTTCTCCAGAAGTGTGTGACTTGGCTGGATGTCACTGAACACCACTTTCCTCACAGGTCTTGGCCTCTTTCTCTCTGACCCCGGGTCTCATCCTTCACCTGTCTCCTTTAGAGCTGGGTTTCTCACAGCATCATGGTTGCAGAGAGGTGTTCCCCTTACCTTGCAGCTGGCTTCTGAGAAAGGAAGTGGAATTCCAAGTGCTCTAAAAGACCTGGAATTGTTGTAGCATCAGGTCCACCCTGTTCTATTGGTCAAAGCAATCACAGATGAAATCCTGATTCAAGGGGAGGGAACATACAGGGGTGAGTGTTTGGAGGCATGGTTTGTTGGAGGGCCATCTTTTGGAGACTACCACAAGTCACAGACAATCTCTGGAAAACGTTGGGTATGACCTAAATGATCTCTGGAGTATTCTTGCATGTAGCTTCACCTTTGCATGATCCACAAAACTTCCCTCCATAAACTGTAACTCACCAAGGAGAAAAGTAACATGTTATCTAGAGTAAATACTGTCAATTTTCTATGCTTGTGGCATTATGTTTTTAATTGGTTATCAGTATGGGCTGTTGGGCTGTTGAAAACAAAACAAAACAAAACAAAAAAAAACAAATTTTTCTTCTGGTTATCTAGCCAGAAAGAAAAATAAATATAGAAAAATATATCTCTTAAGTTGGTGAAACTCCTTGCTTTAATTTTATCTCCAAAATCAGAGCACACTAATATCCCAGGCCATATCACAATCTCAAAGTGATCATATATAACCAGTGCAATTGTGTATTTAAGTTTTTTGAAGTCAATAATATCTTATGAATTCATTTTAGTGTTTTGGGGGGAACTTTAGTCCCATTAAAGTTATTATTCCTTAAAAACATAATGGTTCTATTCTGACCCAGATGTTTGAAATACAAGACTCTATAGAGAAATGCAGTGCCCGTTAGGAAATCTTGCTGAGAGGAAGTAAATGTGAATTCTCTTAGATTTTTTTGAATATACAGACTCTACTGCTCAGAGCATATATCTCATGAGGTCAAGCCAGATGTCATATCCTTGTATGAAAGTCATTGAAGTTTTACCATAGAAGCAAAATAAAATTCTAATCTCTAAAGAATCAAAATTTACCTTTTAAAATTGCTTATTCTTTAAAAAGTAGTAAAGGATTTTTAGAAGATTTGAATTTATACTAGAATCCTTATGAAACTTTTTTGCTAGAATGCCAAAAACATCTTTTCTTCAATATATTACTGAATATCTAAAGTTTTAAAATTAAGGACAGTGGAAATGTTTATATTTTATGCTTAGGCACTTTTACACTATTCAAATTTGAATGCCTAAGCAGACCATTTTTCTCCACACTTACAGTACATAATATGTATATAATAAAGAACCTGCTATTTGAACTTAGGTCACAATCATGGCACAGTTTTCAATTATACTCTTTATCAGTTAATTAAGGGATGTGGAGTTGTATATTTCCACAGAAGACATTTTGCTTTCTCATCTAGCACCCTCCACCTTGAAGCCTTCCTAGACCACTATATATAAGTTGTCAGCCACAACACCCTTCCTGCCCGCCTGACTCATTGCTTGCCAGCACCCAGCACAGACCTACCATAATGAAAATATGCAATAATTATTTGGTGATTGAACTAAAATCTTTGTCTCTTTAACTGAATGGAAGGTATTCCTGGTCCCAAATGACTTCATCTTGCACCTGAGTTTCTTTCTCTCTTTTTTTTTAAGATTTATTTTTTTGAGAGAGAAAAGGGTGCACAAGCGGGGGGGAGGGGCAAAGGAAGAGTGAGAGGGAAGCAGACTCCCCACTGAGTGCGGAGCCCAACATAGGGCTCAGTCTTGGATCTGAAGATCTTGATCTGAGCCAAAATCAAGAGTCAGAGTCTTAACCAACAGCCACACAGGTGCCCCCACACCTTGAGTTTCTAAGACCATCTGAACTAAGGATGAGTCCATTAGTTTTTTAATTGCAGCATTTCCCCATTGAAAGGAAAAGCCTATGAGGTTTTTTCCCCAAAGCCTAAGATATTGGCTTTTTTGGGGAAAAAAAATATTAGAAAATCATTTTTAGAAATAAACTTTAACATGGACACTAACGAGTTATATTTAGTGTTAACTTTTAAAATGTTCTATTTTTACATGTCTAAGTCATATTGTAAACATTTAATTGACAAATATTTTTTAATTTTAAAATAAAAAGGAAAATTAAAAATTTCCACCTTGCCCCCAGAAAACTGGGTCATGACAGTAAAATGAATGGAACAAATGAAAATCACTAGAGCAGAGTGAAACAGTGAATATTCTCTTCTAAAAAATGACAATGTGTGCTGCTACTTACAGCATTTCATCATGGAGTTCCAAGGTTGCTAATGACAGTTAGTACAATTACTCTCAGTGCATTAGTACATTTAGCCTCACTATATCAAAGAAAGTATTTTTAATCTTATTCTTTAACTTTGGGGAAAAGGAGTTAAAGAGAGGTTACATAATTTTTTTGATCAGAGAATAGCATAGGTATTTGCTAAGAAAGGATAATAAGCAAGTCTCTCAACTATGGCAGTTGAGTGTCCCTTTGATCATATAACGGTGCTCCAGCTAATGGCGAACTGTGATAGAATAAGAGACCAATTGTGGGAAATAGCACATGACAAGATTTTTTTTTTAAATATTTTTGACACACAATGTTACATTAGTTTCAGGTGTACAACATAGCGGTTCAACTTCTTTATACATACGTTATGCTGTGCTCACCTCAAGTGTAGCTACCATCTGTCACCATATATCTCTATTACAATATCATTGGCTATATGGTAAGTTTTAAGTGAATGGCAAGTGATGCCATATAACTTTCTTTTGTTATTTTCTTTTAATTTTTTTTTTTCTTTTTTGTAAGTAATCTTTACTCCCAGCATGGGGCTTGAACTCAAGCCTGAGATCAGAAGTCCTCATGCCTGGGGCGCCTGGGTGGCACAGCGGTTAAGCGCCTGCCTTCGGCTCAGGGCGTGATCCCGGCGTTCTGGGATCAAGCCCCACATCAGGCTCCTCCGCTATGAGCCTGCTTTTTCCTCTCCCACTCCCCCTGCTTGTGTTCCCTCTCTCACTGGCTATCTCTGTTAGATAAATAAATAAAATCTTTAAAAAAAAAAAAAAAAGAAGAAGAAGAAGTCCTCATGCCTTACTGACTGAGCCAGCCAGGTGCCCCTCTTTACTATTTTCTGGCATCCATTTAAATGAATGAGAGATTAAAAGATCAGTGGTACTCAGTTAGTCTCACATATTAACAATGGTAGAAACACTTGACTTTTATCATCATAAATGAAAGCATTAGTGCTCATTTTAAATATAAGAAATAGCAGAATCACTTGTTAGTCTTCCATAAGATTGTTAATGTTCAGGAGAGAGTATGGGCACTTTTATTATAGAGAAGGTCAATATAGGATTGGGTAACTATTTAATAATTATTCCATAGATGAGTGTGTAAGCTTTCTGTTGCTGCTTATGGACAGAATTGTGTCCCCCTGGATTTATAAGTTGTAGCCCTAACCTTCAGTGTGACTGTATTTGAAGATTGGGCTTCTAGTGAGATAATTAGCATTAAATGAGGTGTAAGGGTTGGCCCGAATCCAGGGAAGAGGAAAAAACTCCAGAGCGCTCTCTCCACGCACGTAAAGGCCACGTGAGGACATAGTGAGAAGGTAGCTGTCCACCAGCCAGAAAGAGAGGTCTCATCAGAAATCAGCACTGATAGCACCATAATCTTGGACTTCTAGCCTCCAGAACTGTAAGAAAATAAATTTCTGTTGTTCAAGCCACCCAGTCTTTGGTATTTGGCAGCCTGAGGAGACTAATTTAGCTTGAATGAAGCTACTCCAAATTTTTCTGGCTTTAAACAATCATGATGTTATTTGCTCACAATTCTGAGGATCTAGTATTTGTGTATAGTTTGGCAGGGGCAGCTCTTCCCTGCTCTCTGGTATTGAGTAGGGAAGATCAGCTGGGGGAGGAGATTTCAAGGTGACCTCACTCATATGTCTGGGGCCTTGGTGCTGGCTGTTGGCTAGAGTCACAGTTTTTTTCCATGTGTCCTTTCTTTCACATGTTTCTAATGCTCCAGTGATAAGAAGGCCTAGACTTCCTTACATGGCAGATGGACTCCCTCTTTGCGAAAGTAGAAGGTGTAAAGCCCAGACTCGGAACTCCCAGAATGTCACTTTCACTATTTTCTATTGGTTAAAACAAGTCATCCCAAATACTCTGAAACTACTGGGAGACTTTGTGCCTGGTAAAATGAAACAGAACATCATCAAGAATGAACTCTCTTTTTTTGTAATAATTTCGGCCGATTGTAGATTACGGTAGACTTTAAATGACCAGCTTAGGTCACTAAGGCATTGTAAATAACATAAAACAAGAAAATAGAATGAAGAAATTATTCTTAAAATTGACTGAATATTGCTCTTTTCCTGACAAAGGCTAAACTTTATCTGATTTATGTTGTGTGATCCCAGGTTTTAATCAATACTTAGAATAGTCAGTATCTTAATTGTATAAAGTAACAGCTTGCAAGTATGTATAAGAGTCAAGAGAACATATTTTCCATCAATAGGTGAATATATATATATATATATATATACACATATATAACATCTTTATTCCTTTGTGTACATATATTTCCATATACACTATGTATACATACATACACAATGGAATATTTTTCTGTTGCGAAAAAAGACTGCGATTTGCAACAATGTGGACAGATCTAGAGGGTATAAAACTGAGTGAAAAAGTCAAAGAAAGACAAATACCATATGCTTTCATTTATACGTGGAATTTAAGAAACAAAACAAAGACAAAAAAGACAAAAAAACAGACTCTTAAATACAGAGAACAAACTAATGGTTGCTAGAGGGGAGGTGGGGGCGGGGATGGGTGTAAAAGGTAAAGGGGAGTAAGAGTACACTTATTTGATGAACACTGAGTAATGTATAAAAATGGTGACTCATTATATTGTACACCAGAAACTAATGTTTAACACTCTATATTAAAGTATAATTAATATACTATATATATTATATACTATATATATAATATAATATAATAACACTAATTATTAAAGTATAATTAATAAAAAATAGAACATATCATTCCATTAATTTAAAAAACTAGCAATTATCCACTAAATGCCTACTACCTACTATGTGACAAGCTTCTGGACACTGGATATATAGTGATAAAATAACAAAGTCCCTAACTCTATTATCCCTAAGAAAGTCCCTAACAAAAACATTGTAGTTTTAAGTTTCCGGTGGGGAGAAAACAATATCAGACATACAATTATGTGTTAAGTGAGGTGGTATGCACAATTAAACACACACACACACACACACACACACACACACACACACACACACACATAGAAAAGGAGATGAAATGATTGGGAGGCAATTGGGAAAGAGAAATGTTTCGATTTTAAATAATGTACTTAGGTTAAATCTGTCAGGAAAGGTACAATTTGAACACCTGAAAGTAATTAGGGAGTTAGACATGCAGATATCTGGAGGCAGAGCTTTCTGTGCAAAGGCCCTGTTCAATAATGTTCTGGAATGTTCTAGTAAGCACAACTGAAGCACATGGGAGGAAAAGATGGAGTTGAGAAGTATTCAGGGTCCAGACATGCAGAGTCTTTCAAGCTATTTTAAGGTTGATTCGTATTCTAAGTGTGATTGGAAGTTATCTGGGTTTTTAAAAGGCTATCTGAATGCAGTATGGAGAATAAACTGTAAAGAAACATGAATTGAACAGAGAACCCATTAGGAAGCTGTTGCAGGAGTCTGGGAAAAGAGATAATACAGATCAGTATCTAGGTGGTATTTATAGACGTATAGATAGCTGGTCAGATTCACCATATCCAAAGAAAGAGTGGGTTTACTTACAGGTTAGAAGTTGGGAGTAAAGATCTAAATAGCCAAAAATGACTTCAATTTTTTAAAATTGCCTGAGCAACTCAATGATGAGTAAGAGCTATTTCTTTGATTGGGAACAATTGAAAAAGAGCAAGCTTTGGTATTAAGAAAAGTGAGTTTAGTTTATATGTAGCAATATCTAGCACTATTTCTGGCAC
This sequence comes from Ursus americanus, assembly GCF_024610735.1. NCBI lineage: Eukaryota > Metazoa > Chordata > Mammalia > Carnivora > Ursidae > Ursus > Ursus americanus. The sequence continues at coordinate 50,775,126 of NC_142139.1, read as the reverse complement.
ATATTTAAGCAGATGCTCAATCAATTTGATATCTTTTCCTCCTTCGTAACTTTTTCTCTATAACACAATAAAAGATATCTGCCGAAAAAGGTAGAAAAGGGCTAAGTTCTTGACTTGACAGCAAAATAAAGCATTTTGGCTAGGAATTTTCATCAAAGCAAATTTGAAATTGTGGTTTCCTGGGCAGCACACTGTTATCTATTCATTTTTATGCTAGTTTTGTTTTGGCTGCATGAGCTTAAATAAAAGAACTAAAGCCATTGCTAAGATTAATTTCTCATTAGTTATTACATGTGTAAACTAAATATCAGAAATTTGTCACATTACATTGATGATTGTAGAGTTTAATAAATGTTTTAGAATTTAGTATCATGGTTTAATTGCAGTTACAATTTTTTTTCCAAAGATAAACTGTTCTCAGCTGTAACTGTGAAGTTTCTACTGGTAAATTCAAATTTTAAAATGTGTGAAAATATGCAGAAATTCTATTATTTTTCTTAATACAATTCTTTAACAGTTGAAATTATTTAAGTAATAAAAACCACATGAAGTTTATATATTTGGAGGAAAAATAAGAATCATTTTCTGATTTTTCTAATAATATAGATGTAATGTAGATAAACGTTCTAGGTTAAATGAGATGGGTAGCAGCAGGGTTGATTTTGACTGGGCACTTGGCTTCTTTTGGCTAAATATATAACCATCATCATATGTGTAGTTTTGAAGCCCTTTCATGAAGACACAGTTTTATAGGTGTTATTTCAAATTGAATGATGAGCATATTATTGAAATGCTTACTTAGATATGTACTATAGAAAATCATTTTGCCACTCTAGATCTATTTGTTCATTTTCCCCAAGATCACTTATCAGTTATCTCAACACATAAATTATACTTTGTATTTAAAATGATTTGTGTATCATATATTAAAATTCTATATCTAACAGAATCTATTTTAGTGAAATCTTTTTTATTTTGTTGCCTTTCAGAAATGTGCTCCTTGGTATCATCTTTATTTGTTTCTTAAAGGGACAATTAACTAACATGAAAATATTAGTTCTAATTTACGAATGAGATAAAAAGACTTACTGTCTAGTCTCTTTATTCAAACTGTGATATTCTGGCAACAGCGCTAGCTTCCTTCATTGATCAATTTGATTGTGACTTTAGTGATGGGCTTTCCAAAGTACAAAGTGATCATGTGCTGTGGTATTCATGTGGCAGTGGTTCATTCAATAAATATTTTTGAGCCCCTACTAAATGGTTGACATTTTTAATAGATATTTATTGAATGACAATGAGTTGAGAAAATCTTGCTTGGGACTATGATTTGAGCAGAATGTTCCTTTTTACTTTGGAATAATTTTGGATCTACAGAAAAGTTATGAAGATAGTACAGAATATTCCCATATACTCATCACCTAGTTTCCCCTAATTTAACATAATTATGATTTTTACCTATTGCTTTTATCAAAAGTAAGAAATTGACATTACTACTATCTATTCACTACAGACTTTTACAAAAAATTTTCACTATTCCAATGATGCCTATTTTTAATGTCCCAGGACCCAATCTAGGTTAGCACAGTGCATTTAGTTATCTTGTGTCCTTGTCTCTACTTGTGACAATTTTTTAACAGACTTTTGACATCTGTGTCCAAAATAGTTGAATGTATAGAGTTTCTAATATATTTTATATAAAAATGAAAGTTGTTTCATTTATCTATCAATTCCCTGAATGCTGATTAAGTAACTATCATAATATACTGTTCTTGGCACTGGAATATAAACATGACTATGTTCTTATGCTAGAGAGGCTCCTAATTTATTGTGAGCAAATAATTCCAGTAATGACATAAGTGCTATAACAGAGGAATAGGGAGGATGCAAGGGAAAACATCTGACTCCAACTGGAAACATTAAGTCTAGAAGGAGAGTGAGACTTTACAGGTAAATAGACATACTTGAGATGGGGAACAGCATATGCAAAGGCACAGAAGTGAGAATCACAGCACAGTTACTGGCATGTGAAGTGAGTGAGCGAGTAATTAGAAAATACGATGGCCCGGGGGAGTCAGATCCTGAAGGACTTTTATGTTCTGCTGAATAGTGGGGCTGCATTTCAAAGACAATGACAGCCACTGAATTTTTTTTTTTAAGTGGAGCAGCTAAAACTTTGGCCCTATATTATGAGACAGACATTCTCATAAGATCATTAGATTATTCTGGGAAGTTATTCCTGTTTACTAGATTTTTAGTCAGAACTCTTGTGTTTTTCCCCAAGATTCATTTTTACAATAGTCAAGATATGGAAGCAACTTAAGTAACCGTCAGTGGATGAATGGGTAAAGAAAAGAGCACACGCACACACACACACACACGCACACACAATGGAATATTATCCAGCCATAAAAAAGAAGGAAATCTTGCCTTTTGAGTCAACATCTTAAAGATCTTGAGGACATTATGCTGAGTGAAATAAGTCAGACACAAAACAAAAACCCAAAACAACCAAAGCCTGAACCTCAAAGATACAGAGAACAGATTGGTGGTTGCCAGAGGTGGGGGTTGGGGGTGGGTGAAACAGGGGAAGGGGTCAAAAGATACAAACTTACAGTTGTAAAATAAGTAAGTCACAGGGATGTAATCTACAGCATAGTGACTATAGTTAATAATACTGTATTGTATGTTTGAAAGTTAATAAGAGAGTAAACTTAAAAATTCTCATCACTAGGAAAAGATGTGTAAGTATATATGGTGATGAAGATCTGTTGTGGTGATCATTTCAAAATACACACAAATATTAGATCATTATGTTATGTATATAAAACTAATGTTCTATGTCTATTATATCTCAATAAAAATATATAATGGATATTGATAAAACTGAGGACTGTGTGGGAACATAAAGAATATTGTTAAAATCTGTAATTGTTTTCCTGAATGTGGAAAAAGGTGTTTCTTTTATAAAAGGATTAATATTTAATATTGCACTGTATGTTAAATAGAATTTAAATAAAAATTAAAAAAATAAAAGGATTAACATTTTAAAATCCCAATTTAATAGTTTGTTGAAATCTGCAAGTCAAGCACCAAAGGAAGGAATTTTATCCTGTATTTATACAAGGTAGAGGGGCAAATTATCAATGTTCAAGCAAAGCCATGCTGTTTTTTGTCCATGTGTTAGAAGCCAATATTATTTCGAGCTTTCTACTTGAGGCATAATCAGCATCACCTGTGAGCTACTGAATCCGTACCTGCATTTGTAACAGGGATTCTTCTGTGTTTCACGTGCACATTCAAGTTTTAGAAGCACTAATTTAAGACATTTTTTATTAGATTTTTAAATTTATACAAAGAAGTATGTGATAGCCATAAATAAAATTTTGGCTACAGTTTATTTTTAAAAGAAGAAAACTTGTCAAGACAATGTGAATGCTAAAATTATTCTTGAAAGGAAAGAATGTTGCATATAATTATCAACCTTTTTAAATATGCATTTTATTTTTACCGAAGAGCATGAAAGGAACAAATGGGAAAATTGTTTTTAAGCATCTCTAAATGTCACCTCATTATATTTCACTCCTTCTGATTATGTATTTTTAATGAGTGAATTGAGATTTATTTTATCAATCTTCCTAGAAAGTTTTAGTTATGGAAGTTTAAATGCTGAATTCTTTAACCTACTACCTAAATATTTGGGTTTATGTTAAGCTTAAACTTTACTTTTCAAAAGTTCTTTATTTCTCAAGAATTTAATTATATCTTAATATTCTATGTGATTTCTGCAAGAACTAAAATTCCCTATTATATTGTAAGTGAAATTTTAATTAATGAAAATGAGAATTGATTTACCTTTCACAGGACCTATGTCTTTCAATTATCTCTGTATATATTTAAGTGTCTATTTATGGCAGCTTATTATATACAAACTATTTTTTGAGCTACATTGATTTTTGCCTTTAAGAAATTAGCATCAAAACATGGGACACCAGCTTGCTCATGAATAATTCTGATTCAGTTTTCTGTTGTTATTAATCTGAGACAGAGGTCAGCAAACTTTTTCTGTAAAGGGCCAGATAGTAAATATTTTTTTTGGCTTTGTGGCTCATACAGTCTCTGTCTTATGTACTCAGTTCTGCAGTTCTGGCATAAATGTAGCCATGGCCAATATATAAACAAGTGAGCATGAACATATTCCAATAAAACTTTATTCATGAACACCCCAATTTCATATGATTTTATTCTTCTTTTGATTTTTTTTAAACCACTTAAAAATGTAAAAGCCATTTTTAGCTCATGGGCTATACAAACAACCAGGGGTTGGATTTAGTTTGTAGGCTGAGTTTGCTGCCATCTGATATGAAGACAATCCAAATACAGGGGTGCAAAGCTAATGAGAACATAGAACTGAAAATAGGCAGAGGGAAGACCACTTGTAAACTCTCAGTGGACATGACGCTTTCATGTCTTTCTCCTTTGTTTATCTTCCTCTTCCCCTTTGTAATTTCTAGCCTTTATTATAGCTTGATGAAAATGGACTGGTTTGCATTCTTCTTTTCACTGACTTGTCTTTGTTCTTGGCCCAGATTTTCAAACAAGTGAACTCATTGCTGCTTATCTGACAATTCTGTGTCCCTGAGAAAAATTCAGAAGGACCTTCCAATTTCCACCAGTTGTACTTGGCATTGCGCTGTAATGAAAGACAAAGGAGGCAGCTGATAGAGGTTGTGTCTTTCACACCCATTGCCTTTTGTACTTTCTCGAAGTACACTCAGCCCATAGCTATTTAGATGATATGTAACTTATATTGGTCACAGTATTTGAGCTAAATAATTACTACACAGGTAGAATGGTGAATATCTCATGAATACAGCTATGTGCCTTACACAGACTCTCCTTTCGTTGTATGGTGAGCATGTTGAAAACACAACTCACATTTTCCTCATAATAACTCAGTCTCATATTTAATGTGTGCTTAATTTTTAGGCATTTTAATTGTTCTTTGTGCAGGAATCCCTCATAGCCAAAAGAGCTGAGGTTAAGACAATGAAGAAGTTAGCACAGAATATTTGCACTAGAGTCTAGAGTAAATGTTACAAAAATTTGTAAGAAAGTTATACAGTAACACATTTCACATGTCTTTGGGTTGACATTTTCTTGCAGTGTACATGATTATATAGGATAAAGAAAGAATAAAAGAATATGTGAAAGAATCTCTCAAAAATGAAATCTATCATATTAAAAAGTGCTCAGCTTTGATTCAAAAGATGAAAATATGGCTTTATATTTGGAAGAGCACACTCAAATGTATGCTTCTCATGTCCTAATGTTTATTAGGGAAAAGTAAGCAATTTTCAGCAATTTTCATGGAGTCTTAAAGAGATAAGAGATCAATAGAATTTTTGTTGCTACTAATGACTATTTTCCAAGATTTAAGAAATGTTCTGTACGTTATAAATGTTAAATTATACAATGAAATGAAGAATGAGGAAACACAGTCAGGAAATGCTTTATAAAAGTGCTGACTTCTATAATTCACAGTATTAGCATATTTTGAAATAGTAAGCTGGGGATTGTTCTGCTTATGAAATTATCATTGTAAGGTACCTTTATTTTTTATTTTTTTTAATGATTTTTTATTATATTATGTTAGTTACCATACAGTACATCCCCGGTTTCCGATGTAAGGCTCAATGATTCATTAGTTGTGTATAACACCCAGTGCACCATGCAGTTGTAAGGTACCTTTAGCTACAACTTGTTGAAATAGCCATAAGTCTAACCCTTCTTTCGTAAGTGATACTTTGGGCTGATCAGAGGTGTTCCTACATCTTTTAACTCATGACTTACCCACATAACCTGCTCAAGCAGGACCCAGAAAGCAAGCTGTGAACTGTAGTATGTGTTTTTGACAATTATCTTGGGCCTCTTTCTGCTTTATCTTTCTGCTTTTTCTCTTGCATTCTCTTCCTTTGTTCCTGGATTTCAATCCTTGCTCCTTTGAAGCTTTCATTTCAGGACTACCTTCAATCAGTCACAGTTTTTCTCTCTCTTATTTGCCAAGACTTCACTTTTCTTCTTGGTATTTGCTCTGGTTTTAGTTTCAGCCTCTGTATTCTCCACAAGGGAGAATCCTGTTTGCTTAAATAGGCATATTTTTCAAATTCTACTATCCCTTCCCTTACCACAGGCTTACACCAGTGTTCATGGTTCTTTGCATCTAGATAGCAGTCTGTTTGTAGCTAAGAGTTCAGGCCAGGGATTAATTTAAAGGCAGCAGAGGAAGAGTACCGGTTGTGATAGGTAGATTTAAAGACAAAATTACAGATATGTTTAGGGACAAGTACAAATACAGTTGACTATTTCCAGAAGTAATAATCCTTTTTATCTCCTTTTTTTTTTTTTTTGCCTCTGTAAAGATCAATTTGACTTATTTCATCAAATGTTTCAGTTGAAGTTTAATTCATTTTTCAGAATATCCTCCAAGTCAGTGAAGTAATATTTTTACATGCTTTCACTTTTTGGGGGGAAACTTAGGTCTGTCCAACACTTGACATCTCATGCTTTTGCAATAACCGTAGTAGTCTCTAAATTAATTAAAAGTCACTTGGCTCATTGCCTCCCTTGTACAGTGTTCTGTGGAGCTGACATCAAGGTGAGGTTCTAATGTTAAGAAGAAATAGGTTTCTTTAGATCAATTCCTTGAAAATGTACTTTTAATAAACTTATTCATAAAATACAAATAATCCTACAAATTATTATATTTTGTCATCCTAAGGAGTCATTTATAATAAACAAGCATCAGAGCATGGACTATAGGAACCTCATGTATCACATTATATGAAGCCCTTGAATGGGTCAGATGGCTCCAGGATTAAAATCTTGCTCCAATTCACTCTCCTGTAGCCTTGATGACTCTCACACTCCTCAACCCATTATACTAATCACTGTGGGTTTTTTTTTTTTTTTTATGGTTTCATAAGTTCACTTCCTTGCTCAAGTTTCCATGGTATTTCCAAGTTACTGCTGACTGCTCCATTAAATGTGGACTTCTCTTCTTGTTTATTCTAATTTTCCACTATTCCTCCATATTATACAATCATCACAGCACTGAACTTAGGTTTTCTTCTGTGTCTTTGCTTTTGTTGTTTTTTCTATTTATTATGTCTTCTCTCCTTTTCTACACCTTAAGTGCATTCTCTGTATATAATTTTAAGTTCAACTCATGTCCTGTCTACATAAAGCCTTTCTTAAGAAACAAACTCACCTTGATCAGTCTTCGATTTTTTATGCATATCCTCTTTACTGAAATAACTGGCAATTAATTATATAGTTTTCACTAACTTGGATTGTTTTCCTAACTTGATTATAAATTTCATACAGGTAAGGAATTAAAGTTTTTGCTCTATGAACTCCTAAAATACTAGACATGTATTAAGTTCTTAGAAGACTGCTCTTTCTAATGAAAATAAATGTGCTCTCTAGTACTACATTAGAACAGTTACAATTAGCTAAACCTCTAAGAATTTGCTTCTTATATGAAAAAAAAATGTAGCTAATGATACTGATTTGACAGTAACATTGTTAATGAACCATTAAAACATAAAATGCACCATGTAATGCCATTTTAGGACATTGAATATTTAGTTTAGGATGCTATTCTATGTTTTATGCCTTTAATTTTGTAGCTAGGTATTGGTTTTGTGCCTTATGTAGATTTGTATGAGCTGTAGTAGAAGACACAACATGACAAAGAAGTGAAGATGGAAAGATAAGGCAAAATATGCAATCAAGAGGGAGTAATGATGGTTGGGGATGAAAGCAGAGAAGTCCACATTGGGAAATATTACTATATACCTTTAGAATTTTGATAATAGTCAACAGAAATAGAAACAGATCAATCATATGTTTCTTTGTCTTCTAAGAAGCTGTAATAACTACAAAGCAGTTTTTAGTCCCCAGATACGAAATAGAAAAAATAAGATAAGTTATTAAGAACTAAAGGTAATTCAACATACACAAAAGGAAACAAAGTTACCTAAAAGGCAGGTGGCTACCAGACAGTATAACCTACTCTACTAATTTCCTATTTCTGTTATAAAAAGTTACAAATTTAGTGGCTCAGTACATCACAATTTATTACTTTCCTTGGTACTGGATGTCAGAAATCTAAAAGTGGTCAACAAGGCTGTGTTCCTTCAGGAGGCTCAAGGAAAGAACCCATTTCCTTGGCTTTTCTAGTTTCTAGGAGCTGCCTGTGGTTGTACATAAACCTGACCTTTGCCTCTGTTGTCCCACCTCCTTCGCTGACACTGACTCTCTTACATCTTCTGTATAAAGGCCCTATGATTATATTGGGTCTGCCTGGATAATCTAAAATAATCTCTCCATCTCAAGATCTTTCACTTAATCATATCTTCAGAACCCCCTTTGTCATATAAGGTAACATATTCATAGGTTTCAAGGATTCAGACATGGACATCTGTGGGGGACATTATTCTGGCTACTATAACTACAAGGGTATTAGGACCATAGCTCATCATCTTCTACTCTAAGTACATGGAAAAGAGTGACACACAAAAAAGATGCTTAAATTGGAATTTTTAGATCATATTGTTAGTAAGTTCTTATTTAAAGTGAAATACTTTTCTCCAAGTGAACTTAGGTTGAGCATTTTCACAAGGCAAAATTTTCTGATGTATTATTCCTCATTCACACCATTTCTTTGTGCACAAGCTGATGCAAAAATGTTCAAATATTCATTGTTCACTGAATATGCTATTTTTAATTCATATCCCACAAGCTCATATAAAAGGCAAATGCCTACATTTTTAAAATTCTGTAAATATGTGCCGTATATTTAAATACAGATCTGGACTTTATCTTTGTAGAATTTGGTAGATTTTCTAATGGAATATAGAGGTAACATATCAACAAAATGTTGCAGTGGGCATTTTTATTACTAATGCAAATCCATCCCATGGAAAACAGATCATGAAAAATTTAATTATTTTTTAATTACTGAGAGAAATTATTAAGATGCTGCTGTGACTTGGCCACAATCAGGTAGAGTTAGCAGGATTACCTAAAAATAAATTAATCAACATTGATTGTCCACTTATGCTTAGCATAATCTGAAGCCTTTGGGGAACACAAAATGAATATAAGCATGATTTGTTTTACCAATCTATTTAATACCAATCTATGTCATATATACTAATCTACATATATTCATGTAAACTCAATGTCATTAGAAATTGGGAGATGAGCATAATTGTCTTGAATTAGAAGAGTCAGGAAACTTTTCTGGAGGATACTATTTTAAATTGAGCCATACAGGTACATTGGATAGGCAAAAATTACACCATCAGTCATCACAATGTACCCATGACAGATGACACCATGACAATGTAAGGTCTTCCCACCCCATATGACATAGAATATATGCCTTGGGGTGTTGAGGGGCAATGATGGGGATTTCTATTTTCTTTTCACTGATACCAAGAGCTCAGAACAATGCCTGATATGCAGTTACTGAATTTTGTTGAATGAATGAATTACTTGAATTCATTTTCTATGTGATATTTTTTTAAAAAATAAACTTTAAAATTAATGTTTCAATATAAAATAACATTAATTTGATGCTATGTGAAATTAGTTGTTTTCTTTTTCCCCAGGTGTACTAAGAGTACCAGATAAGGAGCTGGGTTTCATGTTTTCTATAACAGAGACCTAAGAGTAGGGAAGCTGTGAGACACAGAACTGTCCACTCAGCATTAGAAAGACGACCCTGTTCAGTCTCTTTTATAGGACCAACCATCCCCAGACTCTCTAAGGCAGACAGAAAGTTTTTCTAGATAAAAGCCTGTTCCTTAAACTAAGAAGCAGAATATTTGAATAATTTTTCATGATATACCTATGAATTTATACTTTTTTTTCCTCTATTTTATCCTTTGAAATGTCAAGATTACTCAACAAATGAATTAGCTATATACAGGGAAAGTATAATTTTCAATTAAGTTCATATGCAAAAATTGAGTTGCTAATAATAAGTTACTTTAAAGAGCTAATGAAATTAGCAGCTGATGTAAAGATCTGCAATTGTGGCATTGCCAGGACTGAGTTCAGTAATCCAGACCTAGGGATTTTTTTTTTTCTTTTTGTAACTTAAATATTAGACAAGCTAATTTAGAAATAGTATTTGTGGTGATTTTTTATATCATTTGAAAATTATTCTACTTGTACCTTCCAATCATAATGAACCCAAACAGATTGACATAGATATTATGCTTATCATAAAATATGTTATTTTATATGACAGCAGAAATTTTTAGTCATCTTATTTTTTTTCTTGCAGAAGCTACTCCCAAATTAGTGACCTAAAATAACTCATAAGTTTTCATGACATAGAACCCAAGGAAAAAAATTATCTGGCCTATGACAAGGAGTTCAGAGGGAATTAGGAGAAAACCAGAGATTTTTGTGAAGATAGAGATAACATATGAGGTATTTATTTTCTTGAAATCTTTAGGAGTAGAAGGTAATGTAGAAATCAGAGGAGCATGCCACATATCTGAGACTCAGCTTTTGTGAGTATTGCTTATGCATGTAAGACAATAATATTTTTTATTTTATCTGTTCATTTAGAGCTATACCATAAATAAAATTGGCTCATGGAGATGGGAGGGTGAGCCAGCAACCTGTGCTTGGAGTCCCATGGATTATTATTTTTTTAAGAGAGAGAGATTGAGAGAGTGTGCATAAGGTGGAGGGCAAAGAGAGAGGTAAAGAGAATCTTAAGCAGGCTCTACACCTAGTGCAGAGCCTAACGCAAGGCTCAATCTCACAACCCTGAGACCATGACCTCAGTCAAAATCAAGAGTCAGACACTCAACTGACTGAACCACCCAGGTGCCCTAGGCCCATGGATATCAGTAGTTGATACAAGCAACTTTATGTTTCTTATCTTATAACTGCACCTAATCACTTTAGATTGATACTAAGACTGTGTCAACAAAAGACTGCCGGTAAGACTGGAGTCAACCAAATTGTTATGGATGTCAGTAGACGTGAGGCAGAACGGAAAATTAGGATTAACACTGGATTTCTAGTCAAGTGGTAATATGTCCTCATTATATCTATGCCTCTAGTTAGTGGGACTTTAAACAAGTTATATTATGGGTATTGCCTCAGTTCCCAAGTATTGCAAGTTGGGTTTTCTGGAGGAGGTGTTAAGATGAATTTAGGGTTCGGAATGTTTCCTAGACATGAACACTTGAGAAAAAAGAGAGAGGAAGGAGAATTGAATTGAGGAAGAATTTGAACTGTAGTGCAGACCCAACACAGCTTTGGCTGACCAGGCTGAAAGCTCAGAAGAGAATGCTGCACATCAGATTCCCCCTCAATTGGCTACAGTTTTTGTACCTTTATTCCCCTACCTTGCATACTTAGTCACTGGATGTGGACTGTCCCTGAAAAAGCATGCCATCAAGCAAGGTGGTTCTCTGTAGCTGAAGCAGGAACTTCTGTAAAGGTGACGTCTCCAGATGGATTATGTGCACCCCACCTAGGTGAATTCTCCTTCAAGGGCAACAGATTTATCTGTCTGCCATCTTGAACCAGTAAATGGCAGATTGTAGTGAAGGATTGGGGTAGGCAGTTTGAATGAATGGTAATGGGTGAATCATAAGATGAATATAAGATTTAACATTGTATAAAGTTATGATTGTGCCCATATAAAGCCCAGGGTCAAATTCTCAGAAGGCTCTAGAACCGAACCAAGCACAGAGATATAGTCTAAAACACCATAAGTGCTTAACTTGCAGAACACAAATGTCAGCACATCCATTAGAAAGCCTCTGAGTTTTGTTTGTCAAGAATCTGAGTCCCGGGGCGCCTGGGTGGCACAGCGGTTAAGCGTCTGCCTTTGGCTCAGGGCGTGATCCCGGCATTATGGGATCGAGCCCCACATCAGGCTCTCCTCCGCTATGAGCCTGCTTCTTCCTCTCCCACTCCCCCTGCTTGTGTTCCCTCTCTCGCTGGCTGTCTCTATCTCTGTCGAATAAATTTAAAAAAAAAAATCTTTAAAAAAAAAAAAAGAATCTGAGTCCCTTTCTTCTTGAGAACAGAATGTTTATTTTGCTTTGGAAAACTCCTGTTCTCCTGTTGTCGTCAAGTGTTCTGCTATCTCTTGGCCTGGAAGTAGGCACCTGACCTCAGCTCAGCCAGTTGGGTGCATTTTCCCTAGAATTTGGATTTTGAGAGCAGTGAGAAAAGTAGGAAAGAAATGGCTGAGACTGATTCAGGGTGGAAACTGCATGAAGAAATTGCCCCCAAACCTCAGTGCTTCCTTGGCTCTAGCCCTGCTTGAGATTGAAGTATTACAGCTTGGCTTCGATTTTGTGACCTATGTAGTAGTATTCCAATAAATTCCTTATTTCTGTCTCTGAGTTAACCAGAATTACTTTGGATTGTTTACAAAGTAACCCTCTACCAATTGTACCCAAGCTGTTCTAAGATGATAATAATAATACTTATTATGATGATATTATTATGATAATTATAATGTACTATAAACTGATTTTCTAAATGAGAATGTGGAAGGAACCAGTATATCCATTTTGTTGCGGTTTTTTTTGAGAACTCTCCACCAAATAAATACAGTTCCACATTGGAAAGGGGGTAATGATAATGGTGGATGGTGTAGAATATAAAGGAATTAGGGCTTCAGAGGGGAGGGGAGTGGGGGAATGGGATAGGTCAGTGATGGGTATTAAGGAGGGCACATATTATTGCATGGTGCACTGGGTGTTATACGCAAGTAATGAATCATGGAACTTTACATCAAAAACTAGGGATGTACTGTATGGTGACTAACATAACATAATAAAAAATTATTATTAAAAAAACCCTGCAAATAGACCATAGATGTAAATGTAAAACTATAAAACTTTAAAACATAGGAGAAAATCTTTAGTATCTAGAGCTAGGCAGAGTTCTTGACACCAAAATCATTCATAAAAATAAAAATTATAAATTGGTCCTCATCAAAGTTAAAAAAAAAAAAACACTCTGCTCTGCTAGAGGGAAACAAACCATAACAGACATTAATGATAGAGAACAAACTGAGGGTTAATGGAGGGAGGTGAATGGGGGATGGGCTAGATGGGTGATGGGTTTTAAGGAGAGCACTTGTTGTGATGATTCTGGCTGTTGTAGGTAGGTGATGAATCACTGAATTCTACTCCTAAATCCAATATTGCACTGTATGTTAACTGGAATTTAAATAAAAATTTGGAAAAAAAAAGAATATAAAGGAATTAATGAGTGAAAACAGTAGAAAGTTAATTTGAGGAAATAATTTTAATTCATTACAAGTGTGAATTTCCAATCAAAAGAACTGTCCAAAATAGATCTGGGGAGGTAATGAATTCTTCCTATTAATCCCTGTGGGGAGGAAAAAATAGAGGAGAAAAATGTCTTGTTTGCATGTCTGTTGATGAGGATAGATTTCCCTTCAATTTTCCCATCACAATATATTCCACTATCACTGTACAATTACTTGTGAGGGAAATGACCTTTATGAACCTCTCTGCCCAGATGATAATTCACCTATTCCTTCAGCTCACATTCTCAGGAGCACTGACTTGTCCACAGAGGTAGCATAATGTCAAGCAGCTGCGCAAGAGGCTTATAGGACATTCACCTTATCATCTTGATGTATGTCTTAACAGGAATTACAGTTAGACGGAGAAACACTGTCTTATCCAGAAAGACATGTTTCTAGAAGAGCTGGTTATGAAGGGGATTGTTGAAACCCATGACTAATTTCTTTGCTTCACTATTTTATACTACAGCATTTTGAGAATGACTTCCAAATTGGCCATGGTGGCTTTGATCGCTTTTCCAGGCAGTGATGATATGGAACATTACAGCTTCATAGATATTTCAAAAAATCAGACTGCAATTTATGATAGATGTAATATAAAGCAATAGAAAATAAATATTTTAACATGCTGTTTTTTTGGTCATGACAAGAAATGCAACAGCTTTTATGGGGAAAGTTTCTAGTTTAACTGCCCCTGTTCACACTAAATTTCATATATTGCATATTTGACTTTGACCAAAAATTGAACAGAAAAGAAAGTTCTTTGGCTTAAAAAAAAATAAAATGGAATGAAATAAACAGGTTTTACTTTATCTTATTTATTTGAATTATTTCTGATGTAAGCTAACACTTTTAAAAATCAAAACATAAGTTTAATTTAAAAACACTTCTGTAGCACTTTCCAAATACCAAGCACTGTTTTAAATGCTTTACATATATCGGATCTTTTAATCACTGCAACAGCTCTGTGACACAGATACAATTATTATCTTCCTTCACAAACAAGAAAACTGAAGTGCATAGGTATACTGTTCTTCAGGGACAAACCAGAAAGTGGAGAAATGTTTCCGAAAAATCAGTGGTAAAGGGAAATCTGTTCACTGGGCAGAATTTGTAGCACTAGTATGCTTTGTTGGTTTTGTGTGGATTGAGAAATACCCATAAAGGTCAGACAGATGCTGAGTAGCAGGCCATAATTTGCAAGCAGGGAGGGCCTTCCAAAATCCAAGCACTTATTCTTTATTGCTATTTATCATACATCACCAATTCTAATCAGACAGCTGTGTTTCCTACCTGGTGTGACCTCTGTCATGTTTACCCCTGCTTCAACTGTTGTTCATGTGCTTTCACTTTCATGGTTTCTTGAAACATCCTTTTCTTTCCCTTAACTTAATTCTACTCAGTGCCCATTTCAGTCCTAACGCCTTCGTAAAGCCTTTCTTGACAGTCATAGCTAAGATTGAGTTTGCCCTTGCTTTCACTGATAAAGCCCGCAGAATTTGTACCTGACTACTGCCGCTGCTGAATACCCAACCCTTTTAACAACAGAGGTCAATGCAAGCTTCCAACATGGCACCTTTCTCAAGCCAGCCTCCTTATTGTTTAGTGACTGCATTGGAAACCTTCCAATAGGGAAGAGGCGGTAATTTGCCCTCACTAGAGCAGGATTTAAATTCTGGATATACATTTGCCTTCTCTGCTCCCAAATGCTTCTACTAGCACCAACATCTGTGATCTTACTTACTTTTGTTTTATTCCTAGGACATTGTCTAGGACCAAAGTACTCATTTCACACCAAAAGAAATGTGCTAAAGGGCTCCTGCCCATGGAATTATCTGGTCTTATTCATGCACTCCATCAGTGTGAAGTAAGTGGCCTGATAGAATGATAGAGCGGTCTATTGAAAACTTAATCACAATGCAGTTTGGAGATTATACACTTCAAAAAAGTGAGATTTTATCTTATATGATGAGGAATATGTTATGAGTCTGTTACCAGTATGTGGTGTCATTTTTTTTTTTCTATAACTAGAATATATGGGTCTGGAAATCAAGGGTGGAAGATGGAGTGGCGTCACTCATTATTTCACTTACTAACCCATTTGCAGAATTTTTGCATTTCTTCCCCATACCTTAGACTCTGCTGGTTTGAATCTCTAACATCCTGAGGGAAAAATGCTTTCACCAGGGGACACAGTGGTTTCATTGAAGTAGAAGTTGAGACTGCCACGTGGCCATTTTGTGCTTCTCCTTTTAGTGAAGCAACGAGCACATTATTGCACTGACTGGCATGACTAATCTTGATACAGAGAAGTAATTGGGTCACTACTACTAATGGGAGCTGGAGGAACACTCAGTGAGCCCAGAAGATTATCTGTGATGCCTCCAAACCCAGTGGCAAAAGTCAGTGAAAAATTATAACAACCCCTGTATAGGACCGCTGAGGGTTCAGTTTTTTAGAAATGAAAATTTAGGCTACCACACATGCTGCCAGAGATAAAGAACATACGGAGTTGATAGTTGAATAAAGAAGTTTAAGAAAAACAACAACTATAGCTTTGTGACCAGTTACAAAATGAGTGCTTCATCAATATGCATATTTTATTATATATGTGTGTATTTGAGTATACATACATATGTATATACGTTTGTCTGTATGTATTCACTGATTTCTACCTTTTCCTCCCATCTCATTCTTTTATTGTTTTACTTAAGGCTTGGTGGTGGTGGCTTCCTTCAAAATTTAGTCTAGGTTACAGAATATTCAGGTGGGACTGTGATGGAAATAGAGGAGTGATGAACATCTCTAGAGAGGTATATAAACTGCTGTCTTATACGATAGTTTGGATTTTGTACCTCTCTTTTTAGGGAGACGGTGAGAGTTATTTCATTTATAGAAATACGTTTACAACTGTTATACAGAAGCATAAAATTGGTACTGTTTCGATGGGATGGATTGTGCTCTAAACTCACTCTTACGTACTCTGGAGATGTTGAGCCTGATACTCTGAAAATTACTTTCTCATTTGTCAGCTGATTCCTGTGAGTTCACCCAATCAGAAAAACTGGAGGGAGGTGGAGAGGCAGGAAGAAAAATCTTATTCCTGTCAGTATTCAGACCAAGTTCCTAATGCCCCTCTCTGAGTTCCTGATGTCCCAACATCAGCCAGATGTATTAATTAGGCTTCAGTGGAGAAACAGAACCTATAGGATGTGTATATATTCAGAGAGAGACTTATTTTAAGGAATTGTTTGTGTAAGTATGGAAACATGGCAAATCCAAAACCTCACAGAGTAGGCTGACAGTCTGGAGACTCAGGGAAGAGTTGCAGTTCGAGTCCAAAGAAGTCCAGTGGAAGAATACCTTCTTCTCAGGGGAGGTTAGACTTTGTTCTGTTAAGACCTTCAGTTGATTGAATGAGGCCTGCTCATCCTGTTAATCTGCTTTACGCAAAGTCCACCAATTTAAATGTTAATCTCATTCAAAAACACAGTGTCTTGGTCATCTTGGGTGCTATGACAAAATAACTGTAGACTTGGTGGCTTAAACAACAGAAATTTATTTTTTCACAGTTTTAGAAAGCTGGAAGCATAAGATCAAAGCTCTGGCTGTTTCAGTTTGTGATGAGAGCTCTCTTCCTAGCTTTTGGATGGCTACCTTCTCTCTGTGTCTTCACATGTCAGAGAGAGATGTTTCTTTTTTTCTGTTTCTTTTCCTTTAGGGCTACCAATCCCAACCTTATGACCTCATTTAACTTAACTACCTCCTAAACACTATTTGCAGGTAGGGTTATATTGGGGGTTAGAACTTTAACACATTAATTGCCAGGGTACGGTGTGGGGGAACACAGTTTAGTCCATAGTATTCTTTGTGCCCTCAAAATTCATGTCTTTATCTCATGCAAAATACATTCATTCCATACCAACAACTTGTAAAGTCTTTTTAAAAATTTTTTTAAAGTTTTTATTTAAATTCCAGTTAGTTAACATACAGTACAATATTAGTTTCAGGTGTACAATATAGTGATTTGACACTTGCATACAACACCCAGTGCTCGTCTAAACAAGTGCCCTCATTAATCCCCATCACCTATTTCCCCCATTCACCTCCTGTCCAGTAACCATTGGTTTGTTCTCTATAGTTAAGAGTGTTTCCTTGGTTTGTCTTTCTCCTTTTTTCCCCTTTGCTCATTTTATTTGTTTCTTAAATTCCATATATGTATGAAATCAAATGGGATTTGTCTTCCTTTGATTGACTTATTTCACTTAACATTATACTGTCCAGCTCCATCTAAGTTGTTGCAAATGGCAAGGTTTCATTCTTTTTTATGACTAATATTCCATTTATATATATATATATATATATATATATATATATATATATATATATATATATATATCCCACCTTTTCTTTGTCCATTTATCAGTTGATGGACACTTGGGCTGTTTCCATAATTTGGCAGTTATAGATAATGCTTCTATAAACATTGGGGTGTATGTATTCCTTTGAATTAGTATTTTTGTATTCTTTGGGTAAATATCTAGTGATGCAATTCCTGAATCATTGAGTAGTTCTATTTTTAATGTTTTGAGGAACCTCCATACTGTTTTCCAGAGTGGTTGCACCAGTTTCCATTTCCACCAACAGCGCAAGAAGGTTCCTTTTTCTCCACATCCCGACCAACACCTGTTGTTTCTTGCACTGTTGATCTTAGCCATTTGGACAGGTGTAAGGTGATAGCTCATTGTACTTTTGATTTATATTTCCCTGATGATCAGTAATGTTGAGCATCTTCTCATATGTGTGTTGGTTATCTGTGTGTCTTCTTTGGAAAAATGTCTATTCATGTCTTCTTCCCGTTTTTAAAAATTGGATTATTTGGTTTTTGGGTGTTGAGTTTTATAAGTTCTTTATATATTTTGGATACTGACCCTTTATCAGATACATCATTTGAAAATATCTTTTCCCATTCCTTAGGTTGACTTTTAGTTTTGTTGATTGTTTCTTTTGCTGTGTGCAAGCTTTTTATTTTGACGAAGTCCCAATAATTTATTTTTGCTTTTGTTTCCCTTGCTCAGGAGACATATCTAGAAGGAAGTTGCTATGGCTGATGTCAAACAGGTTATTACCTGTGCTATCTTGTAGGGTTTTTATGGTTTCAGGGGTCACATGTAGGTTTTTCATCCATTTTGAATTTATTTTTGTGTTTGGTGTAAGAAAGTGCTCCAGCTTCATTCTTTTGCATGTTGCTGTCCAGTTTTCCCAGCACCATTTGTTAAAGAGACTGTCTTTTTCCCATTGGATATTCTTTTCTGCTTTGTTAAAGATTGACCATATAGTTGTGGGTTCATTTCTGGGTTTTCTGTTCTGTTCTGTGGATCAGTGTGTCTGTTTTTGTGCCAGTACCATATTATTTTGATCACTGCAGCTTTGCAATATAACTTTAAGTCTGGAATTGTGATGCCTCTAGCTTTGATTTTCTTTTTCAAGGTTGCTTTGGCTATTTGTGGTCTTTTATGGTTCCATTCAAATTTTAGGATTGTTTGTTCTAGCTCTGTGAAAAATGTTGTTGGTATATTAATAGGAATTGCTTTGGCTAGTATAGACATTTTAACAATATTTTCTCTTCCAATCCATGAGCATGGAATGTCTTTCCATTTATTTATGTCATCTTCAATTTCTTTCATCAACATTTTATAGTTTTCAGAGTACAGGGCTCTCACCTTTATGGCTAGGTTTATTCCTAGGTATCTTATTGTTTTTGGTGCAGTTGTAAAAGCAATTTATTCCTTAATTTCTCTTTCTGCTGCTTCATTATTGGTGTATAGAAATGCAACAGATTTCTGCACGTTGATTTTATATCCTGCAACTTAACTGAATTTATTAGTTCTAGCAGTTTTTCAGTGGAGTCTTTTCGGTTTTCTAGATAGAGTATCATGTCATCTGCAGATAGTGAAAGTTTGACTTCTTCCTTACTGATTTGGATGCCTTTTATTTCGTTTTGTTGTCTGATTGTTGTGGCTAGCACTTCTAGTACTATGAGAGTGGACATCCTGTCTTTTTCCTGATTGTAGAGGAAAAGCTCTGTTTTCACCATTGAGATGTTATTAGCTGTGGGTTTTTCATGTATGGCCTTTATGATGTCGAAATATGTTCCTTCTAAAACTACTTTGTTGAGGGTTTTTATCATGAATGGATGTTGTACTTTGTCAAATGCTTTTTCTGCATTTATTGAAAGGATCATAGGGTTCTACTCTTCCTTCTGTTAATGTGTTATATCATGTCGATTGATTTGGGAATACTGAAGGACCCTTGCAACCCAAGAATAAATCTCATTTTATTGTGCTGAATGATTTTTTAAATGTATTTTTAGATTTGGTTTGCTAGTATTTTGTTGAGAATTTTTGTATCCATGTTCAACAGGGATATTGGCCTGTAGTTCTCTTTCTTTAGTAGAGTCATTATCTGGTCTTGACATCAGGGTAATGCCAGCCTCATAAAATGAATTTGGAAGTTTCCTTTTCTACTTTTTGGAATAGTTTGAGGAGAACAGGTATTAACTCTTCTTTAAATGTTTGGTAGAGTTGGCCTGTGAAGCCACATGGCCCTGAATTTTTGTTTGTTGGGAGTTTTTAGATTACCGATTCAATTTCTTTGCTGGTTATGGGTCTGTTCAAATTTTCTATTTCTTCCTGTTTCAGTTTTGGTAGTTTATATGTATCATGGAATTTGTCCAATTCTTCTAGGTTGTCGAATTTTTTGGCATATATTTTTCATAATATTCTCTCATGATTGCTTGTATTTATGTGGTGTTGGTCATTTTTTTTCTTCTCTCATTTGTGATTTTATTCATTTGGGTCATTTCTCTTTTCTTTTTGATAAGTCTGACTAGAAGTTTATCGATTTTATTATTTTTTTTTCAAAGAACAGCTCTTGGTTTCATTGATCTGTTCTATTTTTTGTTTGTTTCTATATCACTATTTCTGCTCTAATCTTTATTATTTCCTTCCTGGATTAAGACTGCATTTGTTGTTCTTTTTCTTGCTCCTTTAGGTGTAAGGTTAGGTTGTTCATGTGCGATTTTTCTAGCTTATTGAAGTAGGTGTGTATTACCATATACTTCCATCTTGAGACTGCTTTTGCTTCATCCCCAAGTTTTGGACTTTTTGTGTTTTCATTTGTTTCCATGTATCTTCTTATTTCTTCTTTGATCTCCTGGTTGACCCATTCATTGTATGGTAGCATGTTGTTTAACCTCCATGTATTTGTGGTTTGTTTTTTTTTTTTTCAATTTTTTCTTGTGGTTAACTTCTAGGTTTGTAGCATTGTGGTCACAAAAGATGTATAGTATGACTTCAATCCTTTTGTATTTGTGGGGGCCTATCTTGTGACCTAAAATATGATCTGTTCTGGAGAATGTTCCATATGCACTTGAAAAGAATTGTGTATTCTGCTGTTATAGGATGGAATGTTCTGAATATATCTGTTAAGTCCGTCTGGTCCAGTGTGTCATTCAAAGCATTGTTTCCTTATTTATTTTCTGTTTAGATGATCCATCCATTGATATAAGTGGGGTGTTAAAATCCACTGCTATTATCATGTTTTTATCAATTAGTGTTTTTGTGTTTGTTATTGTTTTATATATTTCAGTGTTCCCCTGTGGGTGCATAAATATTTACAATTGTTATATCTTCTTGTTGGTTGTCCCCTTTATGATTATATAATGTCCTCCTTCGTCTCCTTTTACAGTCTTTGTTTTAAGGTTTAGTTGGTCTGATATGATTACTCCAGCTTTCTTTTGATGTCCATTAGCATGATCATGATTCTCCATCCCCTCACTTTCAATCTGCAATTGTCTTTAAGTCTAAAATGAGTCTCATGTAGGCAGCATGTAGATGGGTCTTGGTTTTTTTATCCATTCTAACACCCTATGTCTTTTGAGTGTTTAGTCCATTTACATTCAAAGTAATTATTGATAGATATATATTTATTGCCATTTTGTTACTTGTTTTATCAATGTTTCTGGAGATTTTCTCTGATCCTCACTTGTCTTTGTTACTTTTGGTCTCTCTTTTGCACTTAAAGAGTACCCTTTAATATTTCTTGGAGGGCTGGTTTAGTGGTCATGAACTCCTTTAGTTTTTGTTTGTGTGGGATACTCTTTATCACTCCTTCTATTCTGAATGATAGCCCTTCTGGATAGAATATTCTTGGCTACAGATTTATCCCATTAAGTCATTTGACAATATCATGCCACTATTTTGTGGCTTGCCAAATTTCTGTCAAGAAATCTCCAGCTAGCCTTATGGGTTTTCCCTTATAAGTTAAGGACTTCTTTTGTTTTGTTGTTTTTAAAATATTTTCTTTATCACTATATTTTGCAGATTTAATTATAATATGTCTTGTTGTTGACTTGCTTTTTTTTGTTTTTGTTGGGAGTTCTCTGTGCCTCCTAGATCTGGATGTCTATTTCATTCCCCAGATTAAGGAAGTTTTCTGCTAGTATTTCTTGAAATAAATTTTCTGCCCCCTTTTCTCTCCCTTCTTCTGTGACTCCGATAATACAAATGTTATTATGTTTGATGGAGTCACTGAGTTCCCTAAGTCTATTCTCATGTTCTGAAATTCTTTTTTTTCTCTTTTGTTCAGCTTCATTATTTTCCATTATTTTGTCTTCTAAGTCACTAATTCATTCCTCTGCTTATTCCAGCCTGCTGTTCATTTCATCAAGTCTGTTTCCAACCTCATTTATTGTACTCTTCATCTCTGATTGATTCTTTTTTAACTCTTTTGTATCTGTGATAAGGGTCTTACTGATGTCTTCTCTATTCTCTCAAGCCTAGCAAGGATCCTTATGATTGTTGCTTTACATTCTCCATCAGGCATGTTTCTTGTATCTCTTTTGCTTAGAGCTATGGCCATGGCCTTATTCTTTCATTTGGGATAAATCCCTCCATCCTGACATTTTGTCTAAGTCTTTCCTTTTTCCATATGTTAGAGAAGCCAGTTATTCTCCTGATCCTGAAAGTAATGGCCTTAAGAAGAAGAGGTCATGTAATGCCCAGGGCCTGGTGCTCAAGGGAATGTCTCTGGTGTGTGCTTCATGGGCTCTGCTGTTGTGTTTTGGCTTCTCTGCCTGTCAGACAGCTGTCTGCAGAGGATCTCCTTGCCTGCTGTGGGCAGTATTTGTCCCTGGCCTGAATGTGGCAAGTTTTAACTAGATGTGCTCTGATGTGCTTATGAAATGAGACCTAACACCAACTCGACCAGAACTGAGGCTCTGCAGAACTGTCTGGTTGGGAAATGTGGTGTGGGCAGGGGTTTGTGCTGGTCTTCCAGGGGAGGACTTTGCCATGCTGGGACTGTGGCAAGCCTGAGTGAAAGGGCAGTCATACCAGAGCACAGTGGGTGGGCTTGGTGTAAGCAGGTTAGGCAGCTGTCCTAGCTCTCCACACTGGCTGCTTCCCTCAAGTGGCTCTGTGTTCATGTTGAGGGTCAGGGGAAGGAAATGGCACCAGCCAGCTCCTTTGTTCCTGGAGCTGCATCTCTGTGAATGCTGCCTCTCAGGGATGCACTCCAAGAAAAGCAAATAATCTTGCCACTCTGTGCCCCAGATGGTTTTCAGATCACTGTTTCCACGCTATCTGCCTCCATTGTTTGCCTGCTTTCTCTCCAGAAGCAACACAATGCCCTGCAGGCTCTATCCCTGCCAAATCTGCTGACCTTTAAAACTCGAGGCTTTAAGCCTCACTGGTTGTAAGAACTGAAAAATTCAGCCCTCATTTTCCAAGTCAATGGCTTTAGGGAAACATGCTCCTTGTGCATTTCCCTGTGTGCTCCTTTTTCTTACCCTTCTTGGCAATTATAGCTTCCTCCCCTTCACGACACCCTCAATCTGTTTCTCCCCTAAACTGTGTCTCCACTCTTCCTACCTTCTTGTATCTGGCCTCTTCTGTCCCTTTAGTTGTGGAAATTGTTCTGTCAGTCTTCAGGTCAATTTCTGGTATATTTAGGATGATTTGATAGTTATCTAGTTGTTTTTGTGGGATGAGGCAAGCCTAAGGTCTTCTTACTGTACCATCATCTTGAAAATTATCTGACGGAATCAACACCCAAAGTCTTAACTCATTCCAGTATCAACTCTGAAGTCTAAAGTTCAATGTCTCATTTAAATACCCTCTAAATCAGATGTGAATTAGGCTTGAGGTATGATGCATCCTTGATGCAAAATTCTTCTCCAGCCACGAACCTGTGACCAGACCAGTTATGTGCTTACAAATGTAATGGTGAGGCAGGCATAGGATAGACAAATAGTTCCCAGAAACACCCAGAATAATATTTGACCAAATATCTGAGAACCATGGCCCAGCAAAGTTGACATATGAAATTGTCATGTAAGATATCACACTGTCCTCCAGGGTGCAAGCCACAAGCCCTTCTTTCAAACTCCTATGGTAGTATCATTACCTGGACCTCATACCCTTCTCAAAAATCTAAGTCCTAACTCTGCTGCAAACCTCCTTTGAACTTCTAAGGTATTAGCAGCAGGTAGTTGGTACCTTTATTCAAAAGGGTTTGAATCCCAGTACTATGGTGACCCTCCTCCAAACTTCTAAGTTTTCTTCAGTAATTATCTAACTTTTTGCTTTTTTCCTTATTTGCTTTAACAGTTCTCCAACCCCATTTAACAAATTCCCTGTGTCAAATTTTCCATATTAAAATACCTGTTGTCATCTCTATTTTATCAGTTAAACTGTTTGTGATATACCATAATTACCCTAGTTCAGGATGTTATAACATAGTACTATAGACTGTGTGGCTTATAAACAACGGGAATGTATTGCTCACTGTCTGGAGGATGGAAGTCTGAGATCAAGGGTAGCAGCATGGGTAGGTTCTGGTGAGGTCCTCTTCCTGGTTTACTGCTGGCTGTTTATTGCTGTGTCCTCACATGACAGGAGAGAGTGGAAGCAATATCTCTCATGTCTTTTTATAAAGGCACTAATCCCATTCATTTCCATTCATCCTCATAACCTAATCACCTCCCAATATCCCCACATCCTAATACCATCACAGAGGGGAGTAGGATTTCAACATATAAATTTTGGGTAAACACACATTCAATCCATTGCTACAATTCTGGTTTTCCTGGGACAGTCCTAATTTATGGTTTTTTTCCAGTGTGTTTTAATAATGCTCTCTTTCTCTCAAAAGTATCCCAGTTGAACAATAAATTATATGATCATGGCAAAAATAAAGAATAGTACATTAGAAATCAGGACACTTGGGATCTAGTCTTGAGTCTGTGAAAAATGTATGTGACCATGAGCAAATCACCTAACCTGAGGAGTAAATGACTATTTCCACCATTTATTACAGCTCCAAAAATCTTTGATTTTATAGTCTACCATGCTATCATAGTTTGCCCAAATCTACTTAAATGCTCTACCACTGTAATATTGATGTAAATCTGAGTAGCTTTAGAATGTGCCAGAAATGACATGAATTTTGAAAAAGATATGGTTGCCAAAGATCAACTGGGGGAGCTTTCCTGAAAAAGTAATATGAACTTGATTTGATTACTTTAACCCCAAAATTATTGTAATAGGAAAGGATACATATATTTGACAATTTAAATGTATATACAACTTAGATTAAAATTACTATTAACATTCGCAGATTTGTTTTCTCTGTATAGGCACTACTTTAAGTACTTTGCATATAATAATTCATTTAACTTTTCCAAAAATACTGCAAGGCAGGCATTGTTATTATCTCCATTTCATAGCTGAACGATTCACAGGGGTTAACTAACATTTGTGAATATACATAGCAAGGAAGTGCTGGTACTGAGAATTATACCCAGTAGCCTAGCTTCATAACTTCTGTGCCATAATTTTAAGTATCAGGATGAGTGGCAACTTTATGTGGCATGATGGAGATGTTAACTAATGATATGGTGCTAATCATTTAGCACTATATAAGTATCAAACCAATATATTGTGCACCTTACACATTACATTGTACACAGTGTTATACGTCAATTATATCTCAATAAAGTTGGACAAAAAGATCAATACAGTTAGATACAGAAGACAATTATAATTCAAATTTGATTCAAGAAAATCTACCAAACTCTGTTAGAAAATATTTGCATTGTTCTTTTTCAAAATTATAAGAAAGCTTTCCTGTTAAAGATCAGAGATTTTTTAGACAAAAGACCCTAGACTGACTAAAATGAATCCTCAGATTTCTAGGCCCCAAACTCAGATATTCTGATTCAGTAGGCATGAAGTGAGGTCCAGAAATCTGCATTTCCAGTGATTGTTTTGTACTCTAAAGTTTTCAAAGCAACTGCAGTTGACTCTTGAACAACACAGGCTGTTCTGAACTGGGCAGGTTCACTTATACATGGATTATTTTCAATAAACGTAGTACAGTACTGCAAATGTATTTTCTCCTCCGTATGATTTCCTTTTTTTTTTGTTTTTTGTTTTTTGGTTTTTTTAGAGAAGGAGAGGTGGAGAAGGGGAAGAGGGAGAAGGAGAGAGAGAATCTTAAGCAGGCTCTATGCCCAGTGCGGAGCCTGATGCAGGGTTCAATTTCATGACCCCAACATCCTGACCTAAGCTGAAATCAAGAATCAGACACTCAACCATCTAATCCACCCAGGCGCCCCATTCCTTATGATTTTCTTAATAATATTTTCTTTTTTCTAGCTCACTTTATTGCAAGAATACAATATACAATATCTATAACATACAAATTATGCATTAATGACTGTTTATGTTATTGTTAGAGCTTCTGCTCAATAGTAAGCCATTAGTAGTTAAGTTTTTGGAAGTCAGAAGTTATACACAGGTTTTTGACTGTGCAGGGGGTTGGCATCCCTAGCACCCACATTGTTCAAGAGTCAATTGTATTTTATACCTTTCAGAATATCAGGAAAACAATGAGTACCTGACAGACACGCTTTACTAGTTTGCTGGGACTGCCATAATAAATAATATGGCCTGGGTGGTTTAAAGAACAGAATTTTATTTTTTCTCAATTCTGGAGGCTGGAAATCTTTGGCTTCTCGCGAGAGCTCTCTATTTGGTTTGCAGGCAGCCACTTTTTCATTGTGCCCTCACATGGGCGTCCCTTTGTATCTGTGTCCTAATTTTTCTTTTTGTATGGACATCAGTCATACTAGATTAAAGCCCACCCATAAGAACAGCATTTCAAATTAATTACCCCTTTAAATATCCCATCTCTAAATGCCGTCAAATTCTGAACTATTATGTGTCAGGACTTCAAAATATGCATTTTGGGAGATCTAGTTAATCTCATAACACTTGCTCACCATACATCCCAGCCTGTTCAGAATAATCCAGTTTGCATCTGATGTGCTGGGTGAATGTTTATGAGAGCCTCTTCTGAATTTCAGAAGTGTTTCATTTTGGACCATCAATTTTATGGTTTCCCTAACTTACTTAAATAAAGGCACAGACTCTCTTATTTTTTTACTTTGTCCCACTGGTATCTCCAAGACAATTCTAACAGTACAGAATATATTAGAACAGGGAAATTTCAAAAGTTATATTAAGGCAGTTATGTCTTTAAAATTGTATTATATTGGAAATTAAAAGCCTAGTGAAAGGAAATCAGAAATTAAGGTGGTTACAGTAGAACTGATCACTCTCCTCATAAGCAGTTTTTCTTGATTTTGTTTCTTTTCATAGTACTTTTATAACCACTTTTTATAATATTAATATATAACTTAAATCAAAGATTTTAATGTTTTCGTTTGATGACTGCTAGAAACAGAATTAAAATGTCATTTCTATCCAGAGTTTTCAGTCAAAAAGAATATAGCAACTCACCTTTCTGAAGTTACAATAATGCAATTTAAATTATCCCAAGCCAATTAAATTATTTCTGTCTTGTTTTCCTCACTGTAAAAGATGACTTATAATACCAGCTACCCTGGAATTATAAAAATTGCAAAGTTCACATAAATGCTAAGAAGATTCCTCTGCCTCTACCCCTAGCTCTTCCTCCCTATTCATTTTCACATTGCCTCTCTTCCAGCACTTGTCATGCTGCTTTATGTTATATTTTTGTTCTGCCCTAGCTATTGGGATATTAGCTTGAGGCAAAGGCACTGTGCTGGTGTATTTTTTTTAATACTTTGAACCTTGCAGAATGATTGGCATAGAGATAAAAGTAAATATTCATAGAGGGGAAGAGTAAATTAATGAAAAAAGAATGAATGGATGAAGTGGATAAAGGCAATTTGCTTCAACTTTCTCTACTGTAGAGAATTAAATAAAAGATCACATTAGAGATTTTTCAAGGGCTTGAGTAAACTGTACATATGCCATTCAAACATCAAATGCTTAATTCAGAATCCTAAAAAAGAGGAGAACTTAAGGAGAAAAAAATGTACAACTTTTTTCCCTCGTACTTCACTTGGCAGAAAAATGTTTAAATCTTCCGTATTAGTATAGTAGCTCTCTGCTTGTGAGTCCTTGGTTGCATGGGTGCCCATAGTCTATATTCAGACAGAATGCTAATCTGAAAAACCAGCTTCATCTAGTATTTTGTCTTAGAATTCTTATAAAATGGATACATATCAACTCCATGGCACATTTTTAATTTAACAGGAATCCACAGAAGTTTTCCCATCTTTCTTTTTTTGAGGACAGTTTCTTATTAGTTTCATCTTTGTATATAGTCTACTCTAAAATTGCTCTGCATACTAGTCAACAAACCTGTTCTGTTTTAGTAGTGGAAAAGCTATTTCTTGAACTCGTTAGGATCATTTAAAATAAAGTATCAGAATCATGAAATCATACATAAAAATCTTCTAGATTTCACTTTGAAAATATAAAGTAGGCACTTCTGTAACTTAAAATTTGCACGGCTTCATTAGTATAGAACAGCTTCTTCCTTCTTTTTAAAAAATTGTTCTCACATGAAAGCATTGGCTGAATAGGATATGCAGATTTCCACACTAAACTTTAGTTTCAGTGTATGTAACTACTTTGGCCAGTTCCTTATAAGGATAGTCCTTGCAATTTATTTAAAATTGAAATTTCTCTTAGCTACAAGGCCTGAATTATGAATCTCGTTAGGCCTGTCTTATCTAGAGCCATGTGAAACACGAAATCCAACTGGCAGTTGGAACTGACAGAGTCTAAGA
The DNA here is from genome assembly GCF_024610735.1 of Ursus americanus. Classification (NCBI taxonomy): domain Eukaryota; kingdom Metazoa; phylum Chordata; class Mammalia; order Carnivora; family Ursidae; genus Ursus; species Ursus americanus. The sequence goes on along the minus strand of NC_142139.1, from coordinate 50,746,549 downwards.
AGGGAACGCTAATCACATCAAGTTGTGTTGTCTCATTTTATATGTCAAAGTGTGAAGTCTCATTATAAAAAAGGAAGAGAAAGACCAACATTTAAGTTTATCTTAGTAAAAAAAAAAAAAAAGAAATAATATTGGAAAAATTCTCTTTACCCAATCTAAGATATTCTCTTTCCCAATCTAACTAAATCTGGGGATATTGGCAATATAGCATTTGGATAGCTTAAACTTTGCTTTGATTACCCCAAGCTGGATTTTTAGTCAATTGTTTTTGATAACACATAGCTGTTCTCTGCAATACACATTCTATTCTAGAACTTTGTCCATTCTAATTTGCTAGAACATTCTGGATAATAATAAAGTCAGTCCACTCCCTTGGGAGACATTTGCATGTATTATCAGAAGTTTATCCTGGGGCTCCTCGGTGGCTCAGACAGTTAAAGCATTTGTGTCTGCCTTTGGCTCAGGTTATAATCCTGGGGTGGCTCAGGTTGTGACTGCACATCCTGGACTCAGGCCCTCCCTCAGCAGGGAGCCTGCTTCTCCTTCTTCCTCTGCCCTTCCCCAACTCCTGTGAATGTGAGCATGTACTCTCTCTCTCTTTCTATCTCTCTCTTAAATAAATAAATAAATAAATCTTAAGGAAAAGTTATTTATCCTGATACCTGCTCAAGTTTTAGTTTGTAAGTGGCAAACTTTTCCTTTTTTAAGTCTCCTTAAAATATAAATGTCTTAGTATCACAGAAATGCAAAATAAATCCCAAGTGAGATTCTGCTACTACTACGTATACCAGAATGTACAAAATTTTTAAGAAATGTAAAATATTGACAATTCCAAGTATTTGTGACAATGCAGAGCAACTGAAATTCCCATACAGTATGATGGGGGTTGAAATTGATGAGACCATTTTGGAAAATGGTTAGACAGAATTACTAAAACTGAACATATGCATACTATCTTTCCCAGAAATTTCATTTCTATGTATGTGCCCAACAGAAAAGAGTACATATGTCAGCTAAAAGACAAGTACAAGAATACTCTAAGCATATTTTATTCATCATAGTCCCTAACTGGAAGTAACCAAAATATCCATTAATAATTGATGGATAAATATGTTATATTCAGGGTGCCTGGGTGGCTCAGTTGTTGAGCGTCTGCCTTCGGCTCAGGGAGTGATCCCAGCGTTCTGGGATCAAGCCCCACATCAGGCTCCTCTGCTGGGAGCCTGCTTCTTCCTCTCCCACTTCCCCTGCTTGTGTTCCCTCTCTCGCTGGCTGTCTCGCTCTCTGTCAAATAAATAAATAAATCTTAAAAAAATATATATTTATACAATGTGGAGAATAAAACAAAGCAAAACAAAGCTACAACTGTTTGCAAAAATGTGGGTGAATCTCACAAAATGTTAAATGAAGGAAGCCAAGCACTAAAACATACATAACGTATGATTCCATATATATGTTGTGCAAAACCAGACAAAATTAACGTTAAGTTATTTGAAGTCAGAATAATGTTTATCTCTATGGGGTATGTTAATCTTGATCTAGGTGATAATTACATAGTCATGCTAATTTATTAAATGAAACAAGGGGCACAATTAAAAACTTTCCACTTTACATATATGATACCTCAATTAAAAAGTTTAAATGATATTTCATATGACTGTTATTATTTACATACTGAACTCGAAAGGAGCTCAAAAAACTCAATACTTTAAATACTTCTTTTTTTAAAAGATTTTACTTATTTATTTGAGAGAGAGAGAGCACAGGAGCAGAGGGAAGCCCAAAGGGAGAAAGGGAAACAGACTCCCTGCTGAGCATGGAGCCCAGGCAGGGATCTATCCCAGGACCCTGAGATCATGGCCAGAACCAAAGTCAGGTGCTTAAAGTCAGGTGCTTAACTGACTGAGACACCCAGGCGGCCATAAAACTAAATACTTCTTGGTGTAGGGAAACTTGGGTAAAGTATTTGTAAATTTTATTCGTTAACTTTCTTTTTTATGTTGGAAATTTTATTTTTCCCCTTTGCTAGGATGCATTTATTAATGTGAGATTTTCTGTTCCCATGTAAATTAGCAAGAAAGTAATATGTTTTTAACTAATAATTAAACTGTACCCCCCAAAATAAGTAGTTACTCTGAGAGATTCAGGTTAGTAAATGTCTGTCACACTTAAATTCAAACTTGTCCATCTTCTTATGTTCTACCCAAGTATTTATCCTCTATTTTCATATGAAAATTATTAGATGTTTCTTTTGTTTTGTTTTGTTTTTAAATTCAGTCTCTAAGCTTCTTTGAATTGGAAACAGATGCAGATTTTCATGGATAAGTATTTCTTTTGAATAAAATTCTGGATATATCTCACCTGACCTCTTTTATTTTTTTAAGCATCTTATATTTGTGTTGAATACAAAAGAGAAGGTAGTAATGGGTTAATTTAGAAGAATTATTTTCATGCCAAATAATTATTTCTTCACGGTTATTAAAGATAGTGGTGTTAAATAAAGATCATTCCCACTTGGAACTTCATGGTACATTCAGTTATTGAGTTATCCGGGATGTTTGAGGAATGTGTGATTCCACAGGCCCCTTGGTCCCCAACAAATTATGTATATTTGTACTTCTGGTCAGAATGACTTCATGAATGAACAAAACCTTATATTGTTTTCCAAATACTCTTTTCCTTTCCTCTTGAATGGAGTTTGTCTGTCAGAAAATATTATCAGGTAAATAAAAGAACAAATTTCAAAGCTGCCAGTCCTTGGCTAACCACAATCCCTTCCCATCACAAGGTCTTTAAAAAATTTATTAATGATTGCAGTCCTGCTTGGGGAGACCAAATTCAAATCCTTTGGAGAATAAGAACGGGAGAACTAGTTTGTTTCTTTCAGACCTTAGAAAACTCTTTGGGACCTAGGATTCTACAGACTTTTGCTCATGACTACAAGTCATTGTCATGTTATTTTATACCTGTACCCATAGGGCTAGACCAAAAATAAATTGGCTCATGGAGATAAGGAGGTATCTCCGCAATAAACTTGGTGTAAGTATGTATCACGTTCCTATTTAATTACTTTTTCCTCGAGTTTATTACACTATGAATTAATTTTAAATGGGGGGGGTAAAACAGGGAGCAGGGCCACAGTGCTTAAGAGCTTGGATTTCAGAGTGAAAATACCCAAATTTGACACCTAGCTCTGCTACCTGCTAGTCATGTCCCCTTGATCAGGCTTCTTATCCTCTCTATCCCTCAGTTTCTACATCTGAAATAGTTACACCGCCTCATAGTGTCTAAATGATCAAATGACTTGCTGTTTATAAAGTTGTAAGAGAACTTCTTGGCACTATACATGTTTTATTAAATAAAATAAAAAATAAAACCTCAAAAGAAAGTAAGTAAGAGAGAGAAATAACTCATAGCTCCACCACTAACACAGCCTTTAACATTGTTAATATGTTCTTTTCTGTCACTGTTCCTTGTTTTATAAGACTTATATACACATGGATCTGAGTGTATTATACTGCATTATGAGATATTTTGTCCATGTTTTACATGTATATCCTGCTTCATTTCCATAGCTCATGCTGTCTCTTCACTTGTAATGCTTGTTCTCATCCTCACATGTCCAAAGTCCAGCCAGCCTTGAAGGTTTTACTCAAATATATTGACACCTTCTCCCACTACTCTCTAAAAGAGGATGTTAATTTCCTCCTCCTCTGAAATTATGAAACGTGTTGTTCCATTTTAACATTTAAGTGCTATCTTGTACCTTCTTGAACATGGCACGTCATCTCCTAAACTGTAGGTCTGGAGAGATGTAAATCTATACTCTGTATTGAGCACAATTCCTTGCACATAGTTAATATTCAACAAATATTTGTTGAATTAATTAATAAAAGTTTGATTTAAGTACATTTTAACATTAAAATTTATTTTTCTAAAAATCAAATATTCTAAAAATATTTATTGACAGGATGAAGTACAATAGATGTTGAGATATAAAACTCTATAAGCAGTATACTCCAATTTTCTAAAATAAAATAAATACATATTCACTTCCTATCGTCTATCTCTCTATCCATCTATCGCTCTAAACTTGTCTAATCTATTGTGAAAAGACTGGAAGAAAACTTCCAAGATGTTGACAGTATTTATGTCTACATTGTAGGATGTAGGTGTTTTACATTTTATTTTTTTTAAAGTCTGCAATTTCAACACATGATCTTTATATTGTAAAAGCTTAATATTGCGACAATGTAAGTGCCTATATAAAAATCAGATTATGTTAGCTTAGAACTATAAGACATGTACCATCATATTTGAATAGTTTCACACTAAGTTAAACAGATATAAATAGATTTAAAAAATTTATCCTCTGGCTTTCAGCATATTGATCTAGACTCACTGGGGTGAGGCAGCCAGTGTCCTTCTCTCTTATTCTAAGTACAATAACTAATTTGTAATAAAAACTGGAATGTTCAGCTTGAAGAAATAAAAAAATAATTTTCAATCAGAAATCTTAAAAGAACTACTAAATATTTTTCATATAGAACTTTTAATTTTGAAAGCAAAATATAGTTTTAACTTGCTCTAAACATGAGAAAGCATAAAGCATGTAGAGGGAAATTAAGAAATACCTATAGGGAGCTGAAAAGGAAGTTGGTGAGATATAGCTTTAGAATGTTTTTTTTTAAATGACTCATTTTTAAAATGGTTTTCATAATGGCACACTTAAAAAGGAATAAAGCATACATATTCTGTTGATTTGAGAAAAAAAAATCTGTCAGCTCAAGAAAGCAATTGGAAGTGGGCTTAATTGGTCTTCCAAAATTTATTTTTCAAGAGGTTATAGTATTAAGTACAATCATCTTGTGCAGTTACGCAACCCAGAGTCACCATTAGTGTGCTCTTCCAATACGTATTTCTCAGAACGTCTCTCTTCAAGCCCCGTAAGAGCTTTCGTTTACTTCAGAAGGTCTCTCTTCAAGCCCTGTAAGAGCTACTTGTTTACTTAAAGAATTCTTGATCTCTGGCAAAGTTTCTTCTATTTCTATAGCTCTTCTTAGAAAAAAATTTTCTTATGATTTACTTGACTGAGCTGAATTTAACTTATTTGGTGAGTGATTTTTCTTAATAATTGCCCCGGAAAAAAATTATTGAAAGAAAATACATTTGTTATGTTATCTATTGAAAGAAACAACTCTACAGTAATAAAATGGAAACAAAGGAATTTGCTCAATGAAGAATATCTATTGACATGTGTCATTTGGCATTAAAAGGGAGAGTTAATTGCTGTTTGTGACCTTGCTTTATTTAGCTGAAATATCTATCAAATGTAGTTATGCAAAAACCTTAGAGAGACACATTTGAAATTCAAATGTTATAAAATCAAACACCACTAATTCAACACCCAAGTCATGAATTGTTCACAGAATTGCAAATTGCCTTAGTGGTATGTGAGTAACAGATGGATGAATTGAATTTGTTCAACAATCTTTCTGTATGTTATGGGAATCCTGACTGCCAGAGATGTTTTGGTAAAGTATAGCAGGTCAGTGATTCAGTATATAATAGCCAAATGAAAATTATTTTTTGTTGAATACATAAAATTGGTCTAAAATGAAAAAAAAAAAAAGAAAATGCAACACAAGACAACAACCCTGTGTTTTTGTTGTTTTGTTCTATTTTTATGATGCGGGAGATACTAAAGTACCTAAGTGCTCAAGATTCCTGAGAACTTTTTCCCAATTAAAAAGTGTATTAATATACTGAAAAGTATATTAAAAGTATACTTTAAAGAATAAAAGAAACAACAGTCACTTTTTCCTTCAAAAATTTAATCCTGGTTTTTCTGAGAATTAAGCAGTTCTGATAAATCATAAATTAATTTTTTTCTTTATCATGATATCACCTTTATATTGTTTTTCATTCAACATAGCTGTAATATTCTAAAAAAAAAACAAAAGAAAACAAAAACAAAACAGAACCAGTGAAGAGAATTCCCAAAGTATGTTCTTACTATTTCTTATCGAATTAAAGATAATTACGCTGTCTTACTTTGTGCTCATACAATTCCAAGTCGTCATGAGATGATTCTAGTAATGGTCAAATTGTTTATGAACATCAGCATCCATGAAGGTTCTTCTTTTTCTTAGAAGCCACCACACATTGCCCTTGGATTGAAAACAAAAATACAAAATGATTATACATTTCTAGATCTACATACTTTCTTTTAAGCTGGCGACTTAAATCAGCCTAACATAGGCTTGTAAATGTCTTAAATCTGATGCCTTGAGAAGATTTTTAGTTTTCTCTTTAGGCAAGATTATACTTAAACTCTTCCAAATGAATGAGGGTCTTCTTAATTTCCAAACAGCTACAGGGAAATTAGATTCTGCGACAATTCATAGTATCATATGCAGTTTAAGAACATTTCCATCAGGCTGTGTTTTCTTCTTCTCAATTGTATTTCATACTCAGTATTTTAAACTGATATGACTTAAGTTTGCTCTCCCTAGAAAAACAAAGATATTTGCTATCAGTTCTGTTGGAGAAAAGTGCTTTGATATAATTCAAGATTTGAACATGATAAACCTTTCAAATTGTATGTCTTTTAAATTTTGACATTATTAAAACTTTCCAGGTTTTCTTTTTTTGTTGTTATTTTCTAAATTGTAGCCAATTAGGTATCTTTTGGTTGAATCCTTTTCACGTTTTATGAGCTTCTGTTTATAAGGTGTCACATTGTTTAGATGGTGCTCCTGCAGAATCTGTTTAGTCCTGGAAATTTAACCCTAAAACAGAGAGGCATGGTTATCCTTAAGACTTATTTTTGCAAGATTCAGTACCTCATTTCACTCAACATATTTCAAATTTGAAGCTATGGCAAAAAGGCTTCTGAGCTCCTGACTCTTTTATCTCTTGAAGCCCATCTTTTGTCTCCAGGACCCCAGGCAATGCAGGTGAGCTCAGAAGTTGAGATAACGGATTATACTGAGAACATAATGTGGGGGAACATTCCCAGGAGTGTATTGAGGGAGGCACACAGGAGCCACATAACATAGGACTGGCAGTCTATCTTCAGAGAACTGGCAAGCTCTGTAGGACAACACTACCATTCTTCAAGATTCTGCAAAGTATAGAGTGAGTAAGGCAAAGTATGGTGGGCTTATCAAAGGCTAATGACATAAGAGTCCCTGGCAGTGAAAGCAAAGGGTAAAACCAATAGGAAAAAGGACCAAGGAAGCAACATCAAGGTTCAACAATACCAAGCCTACATATCCCTGACCAACCAGGAGAGTTCATCCCTGACCAGCCCTGAGAGTTTTTATACAGCTAATTCTTGCAAGAAGGTGAACAAATGGATATCCTGGTACTTCTTACACATGAACAGCCTTAAGTCCATGTTTCTATCTGGACCAGGGTGTTTATGGTGGTGAAAGAAAGCAGATCTTAACCTCACACCATTTCTCACTATACCATCTATCATTTCCTAACTGATCTGGGAGCAACAAAATGGTTCTGACTTTTGAATATCATCTCTGTGCCAGATCCTACACATGTGATTATCTCATTTTAATTTAAACCATCTAAGAATCTTTCTAAGAAGCTTATGAATTATTAGTCATTATTCTCATTTTGAAGGCAAAAATATGCACTTATGAAGATTTAATTACTTACAAAGATCACACTCTAGTGAGGAGTAGAAGTTGGATTCAAAGTAGGTTGTGCTCTTTTTCTTAGTGACATGTTTTTCTGCATATTGCTAGATCTAATGTCATACACTTCCTGTTAAATGCCATTAAAATGGAGGAGCCCTTAAGACAGTGCTAAAATCAGTTTTCTAGCTCAAGGGACTTGTTAAAATATCTCTGGATATTTTCAGTTATTAAAACAATTTAGTAGCTCTTTTGAAAATAAATGCATTGATATAATAGAATTTGTGTTCTTATTATATACAGTTCATTAGACTGAGCTATATAATTGGGTGTAATGATAGGAAAAAATGGAAGTCCTTTAAAATGTATCTTTTTAAAATTGAAAAAATCAACCTGTTTATTTTAGAAATTATAAATATTTATTATTTATAATTATAATTACAATTATAATATTATTTATAATTATTTATAATTATTTATAATTTATAATTAAATTATAAATATTATTTAGAAATTATAAATAATTTCTATTCATTGTACAAAAGTGAGTAAAATAAAATATAGAGAAAGAAACATAAACTTTCCAATTCAAGATGTTGTCATTTTTATATCCTTCCCAGTTGTGTAGGTAGAATATTTATTTTTGATTAATTTATAATTTTTAGTAAAATATTTTAGGTATATCATATTTTACTTCCTTTTTATGAATAATTTATTCATATCCACTTTCCTATTGTGTGGTTACCCTGACCTTTCTTGAAGGACTTTTCCTCCCGTCTCACAAACTCTGGCCAGGTCTAACATCTTCCTTCAGTATTTTCACAACAGATTTTAAGCAAATGAAAAATGTTCTGACATTTGCTGTTCAAATGAAATCCAAATCATAATAGCATTTGTGAGTCAATGATAAACTCTAGATTCCTGCTCATTATTTTAAGAAGAAATCAGTATCATCTCATGGATTGTGGGTCAATATAATTTCTTAAGTAAATCAGTAACAGCCTTTTGCTTTAGAAATATTTATGGACTTGAAAAAGCATATCTGCCTTTAAGGAAAAATAAAAAATAAAAAAAAATACAACAAACTCATGTCAGAAACAAATTAATTTCTCACAAGTTCATACTTCAGGAGAAAAAAAATATTTATTAAGACTGAATTGTTAACAAACATCCATACATAAATTCCACACTGATGGGAAAACACATAAATTGAGGCAGAAAGCATTTTATTTTTCTCACAGGGCTTATCTTGAATAGATAATGCATTTATCTTTTGTTCCTCACTATTGATTTAATCAATTAATTCTCAATCAATCCACACATTAGAAAAAATATACACACAATAAATAAATAAGTAAACAAATAGAATATAAAATGACTTTTAGGTATAAGCTTTTTTATTGCCAGAAAGAGGAAAATATTACAAACATTTTAATGGACAAAATCATCATAATTATGAAGAAAAGTTCTGTTTCTGAAGATACAATGTTTCCCATCACTTAATTTTTACTGCCATACCACCTACCCAAAATCAAACATGCTATATTTCCACAACCATCTCACCTTTTGGCCCCCTTCCCTAACACTCTTCTAGTTCATTACAAGTGTCTTCATATGTTTCTTCACCTAACCTTGTGTTCTTTTAGAATACCTGACAAAACTCTTGTATCTAAAATATACAAAGAACTCTTAAAACTCTACAAAAGAAAATGAATGACCTGGTTTATAAATGGGCCAAGAAAAAGATACCTTACCAAATAAAATACATAGATGGCAAGTAATTATATGAAAAGATTTTCGACATCATAAATCGCAAATTAAAGCAACAAATTATCACTACGCACCTATCAAATTGGCCAAAATCCTGACAGTACCAACACTGACAATATCAAATACTGAGGAGGATGTACAAGAGTAGGGACTCTCATTCATGACTGTGGGCATGCAAAATGGTACAGCCACTTTGGGAAACAGTCCAGGAGTTTCTTATAAAAACTAAACATAGTCTTAGCATATGACCCAGCAATTGTGCTCCTTGGTATCTACCCAAAGGAGTTGAAAATATATGTACACACAAAAACCTACACATGTCTATTTATAGCGGCTTTATTCAGAATTGCCAAAGCTTGGAAGCAACCAGAATGTCCTTCACTAGGTAAATGGATAAGTAAACTTGGGGTAGTATTTCACATAATAATCAGTATTATGTGAAAAAATGGGATGTAGTATTATGTGAAATGGGATAGTATTCAGACAATGGGATAGTATTATGTGAAAAAAAAAATTCACTATCAAGCCATGAAAAGACATGGAAAAACTTCAAATGCATACTACTAAGTGAAAGAAGCCAATCTGAGAAGGCAACATATGTATGATTCCAACAAAAGGACATTCTGGAAAAGGCAAAACTGTGGAGACAAATGAAAGGATCACTGGTTGCAGGGGTTATCAGGGAAGGATGGAATTGAGGAATTAGTGAAGCACAGGAGCTTTTAAGGCAGTGCAACTGTTTTATATGATATTGCAATGGTGAGTCCATGTCATTATACATTTGTCAAAATACAGAATGTACATCAAGAGTGAACACTAATGTCAATTATGGACTTTGGGTGGTAATCACGTGTCAGTGTAGGTTCATCAGTCGTAATGAAGGTAATGCTCTGGTGGGGGACTTTGACAGTAGTGGAGTGTGTGCATGCGGGGGCAGAGAGGATATGGGGAATCTGTACTTTCTGATCCATTTTGCTGTGAACCAAAAATTTCTTTATAAAATACAGTCTACAAAAAAGAATAAAGGTGGAAATTATCTGTAGCATGACTTGTCTGATAGTGCCATAAAGAATTTAACACACTTCGTGGTATCTGGGCCGAGCAAGATAATTTCTGTGACTTGTGGACCATCACGGAAACAGTGAGCATACTTCTGGCCATTTGCAGCCATACCTTCAGAACTGTCTTTTCTCTTCATTCCTATTACTTGCACTCTGCTCTCATGCCTTCACACATCTGTGCACCTGTTGCCTCTCTTATCTCAGATTCTGGCCTGTTATGGTTCTTAAGTGACTTCTGTTGTGTTAGAATGGGGTAACTCCCAATTTTGGTGCCAGTTTTCCTTACTTGGTATCTCTGGAAGGGTAAAGAAGGTCACTGGCTCTGAGACAAATGCAGTAGGGTATAGAGCAGTTTATGGGGGTTCACTTTTGGAAGATTGTGGTATAGCTCATAGTTACATGTACCTGTACATGTATTTTCCAGAGATGTGTATAATCTTGCCTGGCCCTGGCATTCGGTCAGGAGCTGAGCTCTGAGCTCCGTGGCCTTTCTGAGAGGCAGTTTACAACAGACACAAATCAGCTTCTTACAGAGTTCAGTGGAAGAAGACTTAATTTCCATACTTCATAAACCACCCAGTTGGTTTTTAAACCAACTACACCCAGGTTTTTAAAGCAGGTTTTTGGATCAAACCATTGGCCAAGTAGGAAATTAAGTAAAGGTCTCCCAGAGCTAGGGCAGCACTAACTGATTCTACCAACTGACTATTTAGGGGTCTCATGACTGTTCTACAAACAATCCCTAATTTTAACAACTATGGTTCAACAAACTATGTATTTTTTATTAATTGACTTTTAGAACAGTTTTAGATTTATAGAAAAATTGAGCAGATAGTACAGAAGGTTTCCATATAAACCCCAATAGTTTCCCTTGTTACTGAAATCATAATATATTAATATGATAGACCTATTTTAATTAATGGACCTTTATTGATACATTATTAATAAATGAAGTCCATAGTTTATTTATTACTTTTTAATCTAATGTCCTTTTTCTGTTGCAGGATCTCGTTCAGTTTCCCACATTACATTTAGTTGTTGTTTCCTTTGGCTTCTCTTGGTTGTTACAGTTTTTCAGGCTTTCCTCATTTTAGATGACATTGACAGTTTTGAGGTAGAGGGCTCCTCTATTCAAATTTTTCCTGATACTTTTCTCACAGTTAAACTGAGGCTATAGGTTTTGGGGAGCAGGAGTGCAGTGATAGAGTTCCCTTTTCCTCACATCATATCAAGGAAGCATCTGTTACCCTTTTTCTTTTTTTTTTCTTTTCTTTTTTTTTTTTTTTTTGGTCAAAACTACCTATGAATTTTCTTAATTTCTTTTTTCTCCTCTCGACCCCCTTCCAATCTTGCCCTCTCTTATTTTAATCTTAACATAAGAGCAAAATGTACTTTCTTTTCTTTTTTTTTAAAGATTTTATTTATTTATATTTTGAGAGGGAGAGCACACTCACGTGCAAGTGGGTAGGTAGGGAGGGAGAAAGAGAATCTCAAGGAGACTCCACGCTTACCCTAGAGCCCCAAGCCCAATGCGAGTTCCCCTCAGGGCTCAATCTCATGACCCTGAGATCATGACCTGAGCCAAAATCAAGAGTCTGACACTTAACCAACGGAGCCACCTTGGCACCCCTACTTTCTGTTCTTTAAATAAAACAAAGCATGTACCTGTTTAAACACCTTCTTTCCCCTAATGCATTCCTTTATTCTGAGAATAAAATATACAAAGATCTCATCTTGTTTTGTAATGCCCCTGCCTATCTTTCCAGCCTTATTTTGGCTACTTCCCTGCCCTACTTTGTCCCAGCCATGCTCTTCCTGAAACATACCAGGTCCAACTATTCAACACAGACATTATGCAATAGTGACAGGAAGACTGGCTAATAATACCTAGTGTACAGTCAGTCAGTCCCTAAGTAACAGTAGGTGCTTACTTGAGACAAAAATGACAGAAGCAGTGAAGCCAAACTGGAGTCTGAGTGAGATACGTCTACATTCAAGATGTGTTAGCTTTGTATTATCTAGGAGCTTTGCTCATTATTCCTTTATTCTCTTTCCAAATCTTAAATATTCTTACCCACTAGTTTTCCATATAAACTTTAGAAACTTATCAGTCTCTTACCAAAATAAACACCACTGCTATTTTGATTGATTATATTTATAAAGTAATTAGGAGTATTTGATATTTTATTGTATCTGCCAAATGGTCTGTATTTAATTCCCTTACTCAAAAAAAAAAACCCAGCTTTATGATTTATCAATTTTACTTATATTGTTTTTTCTAAAAATAAAGTATTTTTACTCTTTATAACTTCCTAATTTTGCTTTCTATCTTTAATCTTTCCTTTCTCATAGTTTCTTTAGACTTATTCCTAGTTTTTAAAACTTTATATTCATTCTTGTATGTTTAAAAATAAAAAACTTTTAAAAAGATAAAATTGCCTCCAAATATAGTCTGACCACTTTCCTTACATTTTAAAAATTTGTTTGGATATCATAATTTTTTAAAAATCTGTATTTTTAAATTTTGCTTTCCCTTCAACCAAGCATTTTTAAGAAAAAGTCTTCTAAATGCATTGTAAATTTTTTTTTAAGATTGATTTATTTATTTTAAGGAGGAAGCAGAGAGAGAGAGAGAGAGTGACGGTAGGTGGAAAGGGAGAGAGAGAAAATCTCAAGCTGACTCCCAGCTGAATGAGGAGCCCAACAAGGGGCTTGACCTCATGATCCTGAAGTCATGACCTGGGCCAAAATCAAGAGTCAGTTGTTTAACTGACTGAGCCACCCAGGTGCCTCATGTAAGTTTCTATTTTTATTATATTGCTAAAGATATTACACTTGTATAATTTCTGATTTGGGGAATATTTTCAGACATTCTAAATGACTTAATATCTGGGTGATTTTTTTTTAAAGATTTTATTTATTTATTTGACAGAGACAGCCAGTGAGAGAGGGAACACAAGCAGGGGGAGTGGGAGAGGAAGAAGCAGGCTCCCAGTGGAGAAGCCTGATGTGGGGCTCGATCCTGGGACTCTGGGATCACGCCCTGGGCCAAAGGCAGACGCTTAATAACTGTGCCATCCAGGTACCCCTCTGGGTGATTTTTTAAATAAATATTTGGCATGTGTTTGAAATGTACTCCTAATAAGGTACAAAGCTCATTTTTTTTCTGAATTTAATTTTAATCATCATAAAATCATATACTCTGTTCTTTTCACTTTCCGGTTATTTTTTCTCCAATATTGGGAAGTAGCCATGTTTATATTCCACACCCTAAAAATTGTAATTCTGTAAATATTTCCTCTTATAACTGACAGTTTCATTGTATATATTTATTTAAGAGTCTGTAGGAAGAAGATTTAAGTTTTATGACTATTTACAGGTATTGTTTTTCTCTCACATGTTTTCTGAAAACATTTGTCAAACAGTTTCTTTCCCAGAGAGCTTATAAACCCTTAGCTTATGGTAGGGAAAAATTACATTGGAAAAATCTATTTTTTCAAAGGATTTTCATAATTATATTTATTGTGAAAAAATCATTGTTACTTTCATGAAATGATATTTTACTAAGAATTTGATCTCAATGTCTGTAAAACAAAAGAAAATTAGTCCATGGTTAACATTTTAGGTGATGTTGAAGGATCCTGTAAAAAGTCACTTTTATTTATTTATTATTTTTAAAAGATTTATTTATTTATTTTAGAGAAAGAAAGAGAGCATGAGTAGGAGGGGCAGAGGGAGAGAGAGAGAATCTCAAGCAGACTCCATGCTGAGCAGGGAGCCCAACGTGGGTCTCAGTCTCATCACCCTGAGATCATGACCTGAGCCAAAACTAAGAGGTAGACGCTTTAACCGACTGAGCTACCCAGGCTCCCAGAGAAGTCACTTTAAATTGACTTTTTCATAAGTTTTGATGTCTTTTCTCTTCTATAGGGAAAGAGAATGAAAATTCTTCTATATACTATGTAAATTATGTAAAACTTGAATAACAACTATAAAAATATTATTTATTTCCATGACTACACAAAGAAAAAATCAAAGAATGGAGATCAATGTGCTGTCAGTTGCTATTACTCTTGTCTGTTTTAATAGGTTCCTGTCACCTGCTGTACAAATGGTAAAGAAATATATAATCAGGGGAATGAAAGGCAAGAGTCCAATCAATTAACATATACTGATGCTCAGGATATGCTGGGTTTGTGCACTTAGACTATGGTGACAGTTACAACAGTGATGGCCAGAAATATCAAGGGGAAGGACACTGGAGTACCAGGGTCCAGAAACCAGTAGAACTGGTGTCATGACAGCTTCATGTGTCTAATACAGGTGTGGCCATTACAAAGTAGAGCTCAGTTCCTCCTCAATTATCTTCATTTTTATCAAAAGCATATTAGACATTGAGTAGCAAGTTTCAGAGGTTAAATACCCTAGTTTTTAGAGTAGATTGTGGACTAGGGTGAGGGGAATTCCCCAGCACTTGCCCATGAGAAATGTAAGATTCCACAGACAGAGTGGAATTTCAAGACTCATTTGTAGGGAAAATAGGAAGGTTCCTTGATAAAGGAAGAAGGTTCCAGACAGGAAGTTTCCCTGATAAAGGAAGAAGTTTCCAGATATTAGAGTACAGCATTGAAAAAGACTCAACGTTTATATGATAGGGTCCTAGAAAAGGGTGTACTCTGAATAAAGGCTAGTGTATCCCAAATTAAAGGAGCAACACATCCCTCTTTGGGGACACAAAAAAATTAATCAAAGCCCTTATAATCATCAAAAATAGAGAGGTTAACATCAAGCTCTCTAGCTAATATTGAACACCATTATGCATGTGTGTCCTTCATACAAAACACAGAAAACATAGTTACTTTCACAATGTAAGATGCTTTGACTAGAGAGAATGAAATAATGAGATCTTCCATCTTTATAACTTTGTAATTAAAAAAGAAAACTCAAGTGTTTAAGCTCTAAATGTCTCAAAAATCTGTTCAGATACTGCTATCAACAGGAGTGTTCCACAAAGAAAACTTAGATTTGATTGCAAATTATAATAGAACATTTTAACTTTCATGAAGTATCATTTATCTAGGAAAAGTATCCCTGTGATTTGTTTTAAATTATGAGTGACTTCTTTTATAGTAATGTATCTTTTAATTTACATAGTTCCTTATAATTGTCAAAGTACTTTTATATACTTTATTTCACATGACATTATCTATAGTGACTTCCTAAATAATTTTTTCTTATTCCTGCAGCATTACATTTTGGTTTTCATGGATTTCGACTAGGGTTAGGGCCACTAGACAATTTTGAAAATGCTGTTGTTATACTGACAGGCCATATGATTGTTTTGTTTTTTTCTGTTTTGTTTATTCTGCTATAGCAGACAAAAGAATAAATGTTAGCTGTCTTAATAGTCAATGTGGATCATTGCATAATTGAGTTGAAGATAAAAAATGGTAATAACCAGGAAAATGGCCAAAACAATCAAATTAGCCATGCTTAAATCCAATCAGAAGCCAGCTTGTGTGGATTTTAAAGATTCTTATATGCAAATGTCTTTTTCCACTCATATCTGTCTTTGAAGGCAATCCAAAATGTCTCTTCTCTCCCCATTCCATATAGTACTCTGGGTAAATCTATATTTAAAAGTTGCTGGCTCTTGGGGCACCTGGTGGCTCAGTTGATTTAAGAGTCTATGTTTGGTTTAGGTCATGATCCTGGAATCCCAGTATCGAGCCCCACATTGGGCTCCCTGCTCAGCGGGGAGTCTGTTTCTCCCTCTGCCCCTCACCCTGCTCATGCTCTCTCACTCCCTCTGTTCCTCTCTCTCTCTCAAACAAATAAATAAAAATCTTTTTTAAAAAGGTGATGGCTCTTTAGGGTGTAATTATGTAACACTTTGTTCTTCTTTTCCTTGGTTCTTGTGTGTCAGTATCTGTTCTTTTCTCCTTAAGTAAGAGAACCTTGAATTTTTAGCTGGTCATATGACTTCCTAAAATATTGACTATGTTGCCCCTTTTCCTCTCAGCAAGTAGGAGTGACCATCTATCTAGGTTCTGCTAATGGTTTGTAAGCAGAAATGTTCTCATAATAAGGAAACCCAGGTTTCTCTTCCATTTTTTTCTTCCTTTTGGCTGGAATGAAGATGTCCTGTCTGAGTCTAAAACATGGAAAGAGAATCTGCATTCCTGAAGACTTACAATGCTGGTCTACCAGCTGTAGACTAAGGATTTTTTTCCTAAGAGAAGAAATATCTATCTTACTTTGGCCACTCTATTAGTCTGCCAGGATTGCCATAACAAAGTACCACAGACTGGGTGGTTTAAACAACAGATAGTTATTTTCTCACAATTCAGGAGGCTAGAAGTCTGATGTAAAGGTGTTTGCAGGAATGATTTCTTCTGAGGCCTCTCTCCTTGGCTTGTAGATGGCATCTTCTCTCTGTTTTCACACCATCTTTCCACTGTGCTTATGTGTGTCCAAATTTCCTCTCTTACAAGGATTTGGTCATATTGGATTAGCACCCACACACATGACGTCACTTTATCCTAATGACCTTTTTAAAGAACTTCTCTCCTAACACAGTCATATTCTGAAGTACTAGGGGTTAGGACTTAGACATACAAATTTTGGCAGAATATAATTCAGTACATAACACACTCTCTTTCTTCCTTTTTTTCCACTTGCAGCCAAACACATTTCTGACTGATACGATATCAGGGAATATCCAAGTAGTATAATTACTGATGGGGGATGAATCATTAGATGACTTGGCTTAGATGTGTGGACATAATAGGCTTCCTAGACCTTTTATCTTCAGTAACACTGGCTTCCCACCCATCTCAGGCACATATCTCCCCCTGACGGGAAACGTGTCCTACTAAACTTATTATTGCAGAGCAGAGAGTGAATAGAAAGCGTGCTTCTCTGTTCTAAGAAAGAGATCAGTCCCAGAAGGCACTAAACCATATGTGTGCAGTTATTTCTCCCAAAGCCACCAAACAAATTACTCATTCACTCCCATCCTCTGAAGATAAGTGATGAGAAGAGAGGGACAGACTTCAGGTCTCTAAAATTTCTTCACATAGATGACTTGGTCTTGGGGTCATGAGTTCCAGCCCCACCTTGGGTGTAGAGATTACTTTAAAAAAAGAAAAAAGATTGTTTAGTCTGCCTGGCTTGGTCAGTCATTAGAACATGTGACTCAATTTCTGGGTTATAAATTCAAGTCCCATGCTGTGTATAGAGATTACTTAAAAAAAATTCTCTGCGTGGAAACATGAAACAAGGAGAAATGACTTTTCTGTCAGTAATAATGCTGAATAAACTACCTTTCACATATCTGCTATTACTAACATTTTTTCATGTTTTTTGTATTTAATTTTCTATTAGAGACTGATATATTATTGCAAAACCAGAAGTCTTGAGCATGTGACATAAAAATTTACCATATTTATTATTAATTACTCAAACTATCTCTTGTAGGGGAGACTTTCCACTGGGCATTTTTAAAGATTATTATTTGGGAAATTTTGTAAAGTTTGTAATATCTGAGATATTATATGTATGTCATAGGAATAAAATGTAATACATAGGGAAAAGAACATACCATTGAGAAATTGTTGAAGCCACTGAAAATGATGTGCTCTCAGGATTTAGTTCATTTGCTGGCATGGACCTGAGTTTGGCAAAAGATGGCCTATGTGCCAAATCTGGCCCTGTACCTAATTTTACAAATAGTTTTATTGGAATACAGTGGTTATATAATATTTATGGCTGCTTTCTGCTAAAACAACGAAGTTTATTTATTATAAAAGAGGTTGTATGATGTACTATATGTTGGCTAATTGACTTTAAATAAGAAAAAAAAAGATTATATTGCCCACAAAATCTAAAATATTTACTGTATGGCCTTCCTAAAAATATTTGCTGACCTGGGCCTAGAAGAGAGTCATATGAAATACTTTGATTTTTGCCATTAGTTTGCCTTTTTTAAATGCTAAATTATATAACTGATCGTATATAATTTAGTTATTAAAATAGAAAATTTTGATGGATTAATTCAGAGATAAACTAATGAATTCTACATTTGCTCACAGATTGAGCATAACATGTAAATGTTTTGCTATGCTTAGAAAATTATGGTGCCTCTTAATATTGGCTAAAAACCAGTGTTCTGGTTAAGATACAATTAGATCATTTTATTTCCAGTGCACCCTAATGAGAAAAATATGTTGATAATTTTTTAAATCAATTTAACAGAGTAGGTACTGAAATTTTTTCTCAGGATAATAATAAGTAAAGATACTTATTCATTAACATGTCTCAGTTTTATTAATTTCAAATACAAGCTAACTCTCTATATGTATCCAAATGACCTTACTGTTTTCCAGTACATGATAAAAAACAACAACAAAGAACTCTGAGGTAACTTAATACAGGTTACCCCATTTTGCTTTTTATAAAATTAAAGTTCTTTAATTCTTCAAAATGTATTCAGAGTTCAATCAGTAGTATAACATATTAAATTATGGAAGATAAGCCTTTATTTTTAGCTCACAAATCTGAAAACAGCTTCTGATTGAATGCTGCTAAATGAAAGAAAAGTGAAATTTAGTGTTGCGTTATAAAGCTTGCCCCTCCCACCGTACTGTTGAACCCACTCCCTTTTGGAGGGCAAACATTTTCAATTACAGACGTAAAACTCTTTCTCTCTCCCTTGAAAATATTTTGTAGTATTTCATGGTAATTATAGTATGAGTGTGGATTAAACATGATTATAAGTGTCATTTATATTTACCACAGTAGGATACAACTTATGGGCTTGCAGTGACAGAAATACTTATGTTTGTGCAGATGAAAGATAACGTTAAGCCTCTGAAATCAGAATCCTGGAGTGCTACAAGAGTTTATTATCATCTCACATTCAAACACTTACTGTTCCTGTTACTGCTGGTAGTTTTCCATTGTAACCACTACCTGAACATATTTAATTACATTATTTAGCAATTTAAATTGAATTAAGTTAATACAGAATGGGCTGTTCAAAGAAAAAATATTATACTACAGTGTATCAGTTAACTCTTATTAAAAGTAATTTTTAAACCTAGGAGTGCTGCAAGAAACTATATTACTGGGGAGAATTATAATGTTAAAAAAGAGAAAATAATGAAGTGTGCTATTGACTTTCTTTTCTTAATGTTGTATTCTGGCAGAATAAGATAGACTTTACTGATTGACTGGTTTTGTTCTCTATTGTCCCTATAGACTGATAATTCTTTACTTAGAATGTGTGAATAAATCTATTTTTTTTAAGTATATAGCCTTTAAATCCATTAGTTCCACTTATGGGATATAAATGCAAATATTAGATAGAAGGATACCCAACATGGATTACTTATGATAAAAAAATCAACCTTTGACAATATATTGCATCAGTTGTGATCCAGTCCTATGATGAACAGCCATTTAAAAAAGAGGTTTAATATGAATTTTAATTAAATCAATAAATACCCATAAATTATGAGTGCAAATATATAAAATGTACTTATATGTAAATATATTTATAATACATAAAAATATATAATATATAAATAAATATAAAATATATATAATATATACAAATATATAATATATAAAATTTATAAACATGAATATTGCTTAGTCGTTATCATTGGGTTATAGGGTTTGCATTTTTCTTTTATTTTTTCTAATTTTCTTCACTGATTATGTATAATGTTTGTTATTGAATAAGACAACTGGGAAGTACATTCAAAATTTAAAAGTATCGATCAGTTATGAATTCTAGGAACACCTGCGCTAGAGATTCATGTGTTAAATACACTTGGCTGGAATCCACACATCTCAGATCAGTGATCTAATCTTAAGTTCTGGTATTTACTGTGATTGTAGTAAAATGCACACAGGATTAATCTTTGATCACTTTTTGTGTTCCTTGGCCCGGACATCATGGCTCACCATTAGCCCTCTAATTCATCAGATTCATGTAAGTCTGCCTTGTTGGATGTGTCCTCCATTTTGGGTAAATGAAATTCATTGACTTCTCCTTTATAGCACTTCTTAGTTTTGACCTTTGTGACTTAGGGGTACCATCTTCCCAGAATTCCCACTATCTAATTTACATGTTCAACTTCCTTCAAAAACCAGCACAAAATTGTTCACCTACAAAATATATATACATGATCACAACTCATTTTAATCCACTTGGCATTTAATGAACTTGGAATTTTATTGATATGTTTTACATGGAAGTATACTTTAGTGTCTAATACATTCTTCATAAGCAGCTTGTAAGAAGTTTTTTCTTCTTTTTTTCACCTTTGAGATATAATCGACATATAACATTGTATAAGTTTAAGATCCACAGCATAATGTTTTGATATATGTATATATTGCAAAATGATTAGCATGATAAGTTTAGACAATACAGCCATCACATCACATAATTACATTTTTTCGTTTGTTGTTGAGAACCTCAAAAATCTACTCTCAGCAACTTACAAATATACAATATAGTATAATTAATTATAATCATGCTGTACATTACATCCCCAGAAATTATTCATCCTTTAACTGGAAGTTAGTACCCTTTGACCACCTTCATCCATTCCCCCACTCCCCACCCTCCAACCCTGACAACCAACAATCTGTTCTCTATTTCTCTTGGTTTATTTTTCTTTACATTCCACATATAAGTGATACCATACACTATTTGTCTTTGACTGACATATTTCACTTAGGCTAATGTCTTCAGGGTTCATCCATGGTGTCACAAATGGCAAGATCCACTTCTTATTTTAAACCTCAATAATAATCCATTATGTATTCATTCATCCTTGTGGAGGCATAGGTTGTTTCTATGTCTTATTGTAAATAATGCTGCACTGAATATGGGTGTGCACATGATTCTTTCAGATTGTGATTTCATTTCCTAAGGATATATACCTAGAAGTAGAATTGCTGGATCATCAGGTAGTTCTATTTTTAATTTTTTGAGGAACCTCTGTAATGTTTTCCATGGTGACTGCACCAATTTGCAATTCTATCAGCAGTGCACAAGGAATCCTTTTTACCCATATCTTTGCCAGCACTTATTATCTCTTGCCTTTTGATAACAGCCATTCTAAAAGGTGAGATCTCACTGTGGGTTTGATTTTTGCATTTCCCTGATTATTAATAGTCTTGAACACTTTTAATGTACCTGTTGGCCATTTGTATATCTTTTTTGTAAATGTGTCACTTCATGTCTTTTGCCCATTTTGTAATTAGATTATTTGGGTTTTTTTTAAATATTGACTTGTATGAATTTTTTGGATTTATGCACTTATCAGATATGTGGTTTGCAAATATTTTCTTCCTTTTTGTAGGTTGTCTTCTCATTTTGTTGATGGTCTCCTTTGCTGTGTAGATGCCTTTTAGTTTGATGTAGTATTTGTTTATTTTTATTTTTTTATTTCATTGCTTGTGCTTTTGGTGTCATATTTATAAAATCACTGTCAAGACAAATTTTAAGGAAATTTTCCCTACCTTTCTTCTCAGAGAATTATGGAGTCAAGACTTACATTAAAGTTTTTAATCCATTTTGAGTTAATTTTTATGAGTGGTGTAAGATAAGGTTCTAATTTCATTGTTTTACATTTGAATATCTAGTTTTCCCAGCATCATTTATTAAAGGCCATTTTTTCTCCACTGAGTATTCTTGACTCCCTTTTCAAATATTAGTTGACTGTATATGGAAGGGTTTTCTTCTGGGCTCTCCATTCTGTTACTTTGGCCTATGTGCCTGTTTTTATGCCAGTACCATACTTTTTATATTACTTTAACTTTGAAATATAATTTGAAGTCAGCAACAGTTATGCCTCCAGCTTTGTTCTTTCTCGGGATTGCTTTGGCTATTTGGGTTCTTTGTGGTTCCATATGAATCTGGGGGTGATCTTTTATTTCTATTTCTATAAAATATGCCATTGGAATCTTAGGGATGCCACTGAGCCTATAGGTTACTTTGGGAAGTATGGCATTTTAATAATATCAGTTCTTCAATCCATGAGCATGGGATATCTTTCCATTTATTTGTGTCTTCAGTTTCTTTCATTAATGTCTTATAGTTATCAGTGTACAGCTCTTTCACCTCCTTGGTTAAATTTATTCCTAAGTATTAAGTTGTTTTTGATGCTATTATAAATGGGATATTTTTCATTATTTATTTTTCAGATTATTTGTAATTCTGCAGAATCACAACTAACTTGTGTATGTTGATTTTGTATCATGCAAATTTGCTGAATTTATTTATTTGTTGTAACAACTTTTTAGTGGAATTTTTAGGATTTTCTATATTTAATATCATGTTATCAGCAAAGAGACAATTTTACTTTTTCTTTTTTCTAATTGGGATGCCTTTTATTTATTTCTTTTCCCTTGCTGCTTTGTCTAGGACTTACAGTACTGTGTTGAATAAGAGTGGTGAGAGTGAGCACCCTTGTCTGGTTCTTGATCTTAGAGGAAAAACTATTACCCTTTTACCATTGTATACAATGTTAGCTGTGGGCTTGTTATATGTGACCTTTATAATATTGAGATATATTGCTGTTATACCCAATTTTTTAATAATTTTATCATAAAATGTTGAATTTCGTCAAATGCTTTTTCTGTAGCTATTGAGGTGATCATGTGATATTGTTAAAATTTTATTTTCATTCCAGTGTTTCATTGGTTTTGAGTTTACAATATATGATTCAACAAATCTCTACATTACACAGTATTCATCATGATAAATGTACTTTTAATCCCCTTCGCCTGTTTCACCCATCCCCCCATTCACCTCCCCTCTGGTAACCAACAATTTGTTCCCTATATTTAAGTGTCCGTTTTTTGTTTCTTTGTTTGCCTTTTTTGTTTGTTTCTTTTTTTTTAATTCCAAGATGATCATACGATTTTTTTTAAGATTTATTTTTTTATTTTAGGGAGAAAGGAAAGATTTTTAAAATTTCCCTTTTGATTTCTTCTTTAACTCTGTGGTTGTTCAGGAGTGTGTTGTTTAATTTCTGTTTATTTGTGAATTTTTCAGCCTTATTCCTGTTACTGACTTCTAGTTTCATTCCATTGTGATCAGGAAAGTTACTCGATATAATTTCTATCCTTTGAATTTGTTGAGACTTGTTTTGTTGCCTGACTTATGATATATTCAAAAATATTTCATGTACACATGAAAAAAATATGTATTCAGCTGCTATTGGATGGTATGCTCTCTATATATCTGTTAGGGCCATTTGGTTTTTTTGTGTTGTTTAAATCTGCTGTTTCCTTATTGAGTCTTTGTTGAAAGTGGAATATTAAAGTGCCCAGCTATTATTGTATTACTGTTTATTTTTCCTTTTAGTTTTGTCAGTATTTATTTTATGTATTTAGCTACTCTGTTGTTAGGTACATAAATGTTTATAATTGTTATATCTTCTTGATGGATCCCTTTATCATTATATAATGACTTTCTTTATCTCTTTGGATAATTTTAAATTTAAAGTCTATTTTCTCTGATATATGTATAGTTGACCCCTGCTTTCTTTTGGTTTCCGTTTGCTAGAAATATCTTTTTCCATCCTTTACTCTCAGTCTCCTTGATTCTTAAAGCTAAAGTGAGTCTCTTGTAGGCAGTGTATCACAGGATCTTGTTTTTTATCCATTCAGCCATTCTCTGTCTTTTGACTAGAAAATTTAGTCCATTTACATTTAAAGTAATTATTTATAGGTAAGGACTTATAATTGCCATTTTGTTAACTTTTTCTGTTTTCTAGGTTCTTTGTTCCTTGCTCCCTCCCTTGCTGCCTTTGTGTTTGTAATTATATGTTTTCACTCCTTTATCAGAATCTGTTGTGTTTCTTTGCAGTTGGATAGGGTCACTGTATAGAGTTCCTTGTCAGTTGAGGCCACATACTATGCTCCACAGTTGGATGTAGTTACTGGCTGGGCTCCCTGCCTGGGAAAGGTCACATGTTGTGCTCAGCAATTAGATGAGGCTATTGGCTGGATTCTGCTGCAGGGCAGGGGTGTAGGCCAGGCTCCATGACTGAGTTGTAATATAGACTGGGTATTGAGGCTGCCCAAGGCCACTATTTAGACTCTCTGGTTACTTGGGACCAAAGGCTATACTTAACAGCTAGACAGGGTTACTGGCTCAATTCTTTGCCCATAGCACACCTGCAGGGTGGGCTCTGAGGCTGCCTGGATTCTCTGGTCACATGGGACTGGAAGCTATTCTTAGCAATTAGACAAGGCTTGAATTTTTTTTTTCCATGCCCAAGCAGGGTGTTAGAGCAGACTCCACAGCAAGTAAGGCCTATCGGTTGGAGACCTAAATGAGGCAGGCTTGCCTACCAAGCTTCAGTTAGGCTACTGGCTCAGCTCTCCAGGTGGACAGAGCTGCTTGCTGTGATTTCTGCTTAAGTGCTGCTTGCAAACATGGCTCTAGGATGGGCTACATAGCTGCTCACATTCTCTGTACAAGCTTCCTGGTCAGTCAGGACTAGAGGCTATCCTCAGATGTGTGCAGGGCTTTGAAGTTGCTTCCCTGCCCAGGTGGGACCACAGAGCAGTCTCCATGGCCAGTACAGCCCCTAATCCTGTAAGATGAAAGGTATAAAATAAAAAATCAGGCATAATTGCCTACTGAGCTCCTTGGCCAGATGGGGCCATTGGCTCCACTATGCAGATGGCCAGAACCACTGGCTGAGATCTCTGCTTAGGTGCAACTTTGAGGAGATAAGCCATTTATCAACATCTGATCATTGGTTGCTGTCACCCCTGTCCACCCCTCTGTTTCTATCTGATCCTCAGTGGTCAAGCCCCACAGATTTCTTCAGTGTTCCCTATGAGGCAAGACCCAGGTGTGCTTCCTGGGAAGCATCTGCAATGCTGGGGAAGCTGGATGTCCACCTTGGGCTCTTTTTACCATAGGCCTAGTGGTTCCTCTTGATGCAGCACTGTGCCAGCCTTCTGGGAGAGGTTAAGTAGTCCAATGTAGCTGTTCCTCTCACCCTTCTAATGTAGTCCTTCTCAGTCTCTGTGGTGCAAAGGTATGCTTCAGTATCATTTCTGGATTTTAGAATTTCATAATCATGTCTTGTCTATCAGTAGTTGCTAGCTGGTCTTCTCGTAAGGGAACTGAAGTCAAGAATGACCTATGTTGCCATAGGTAATTCCTAACTTCCATGTTTCTAGGTCTGAAAATATGGATTAGCAAATACATTTTCTGTCTTTTTGTCTCTCTTTCTCTGGTGGTGTCAAAGAGTATCTTTAAGTAATGCATGCAACAAACCTTTCGAATGTCAACATACATCACGAACACTGTTGACTGAAGCCTTTTATCTATGGCAAGGTGAAATTTCATTTTGATATGTGCAGAAGATGATAACAGGTTTTGATATTAGCTGCTTAAAATCTTTTGTATGGGCAGGATGTAGGCTGAATTTTTATCTTAATCTTGATTACCAAGCTATATTGCTAAATTAATCCTGTGAGATGAACCATCAAGACTGCATGTTTTCTTATATGCTTGCCATATATAGGGATCAGCTTGTTGTAACATTTGGATAAATGACTTGAGAATGAAGTGTGTTATGTGTAGCCAATTAAGTGATTTTTTAAAGAGATGCACCAAATGTATCCTAACACCGATCTCCAGTCCCTTGTTTTATTACCTCTATTGGTGTTGGAATATAATAGGTGGGCCAGGTGCTACGAACCCTTGCATGAGTTTCAACATGTATTTTCCTGAATTAATAAGCCTTGAAGAAATTATCTAGGAGTCAGACTTACTTAGTAACTGACATAGCTTAGTTCGATTTAGTGTTTAAATAGGAGAAATGAATCAAAAAGGATAGGGCAGACTGACCAGATCAAATACAAAATTACAGTTCCAGTTCATTCCAGCCTGTCAATTCATCTAAAGATTATCCCCCCATACACCATTATTATCTTATTTGATTGAAAATGCAATCTAGAAGTTAAGGTTATTACAGAATGTTCTGATCTCAAAACCCTGTACAAATATATATTTGATTGCTTTAGAATGAAATGTTTTATTCTTTTATGATCTAGGTACTTTGTTTAGATAGGAACATTGACAGACAAATAAGGTAGGCTACATCTCCTAACCTATATATTTTCTTCAAAACATTATTAAATTTTATACTGTCACCTAATACTATTCTTACAACTCATTTATCTCCTGTATACTCCTTATTTTTTCTCAAAAAGAAACTAAATAGAATGACACAAACACACATACTCACAGAAAAAAGCTTTTACTGACACATAAAATGTATATTACATTCATTTACAGTTTATTTTGTTGAAGATCTTACAGTACAAATATAGAATTTAAAAATCATACAGAATAGGAAATGCAAATATATAAAATATATAGTGTATGTGATTAAGCATACATTTTAGCTCTGTGCTTCCAAGGCAAATATGGAAAAGGACTGCTACATAATTCTTATTATCTGATAACATACAATACACCAGTTATTGAAGGAATGGCAATATTTCTGGCATTAAACTTTATAAAGGAATTTATCACTTGGATCCAATAACAAGAGTCAAAGGCCATAAATGATAATATATTTTTTTTAAGCTTGACTCATTCTTTCTTTTTCTTTTTCTTTCTTTCTTTCTTTCTTTCTTTCTTTCTTTCTTTCTTTCTTTCTTCTTTCTTTCTTTATTTGAGAGACAGGGAGAGAGAGAAGGTGAGAGACAGAGAGAGAGCATGAGCAAGGGGGAGGGGCAGAAGGAGAAGCAGACTCCATGCTGAGCAGGAAGTCCAACCTGGTGTTTGATCCCAGGACCCTGGGATCATGACCTGAGCTGAAGTCAGATGCTTAACCAACTGAGGCACTCGAGCACCCTGCACTTGTATCTTAAGAATTAATTTATAAAAGATGCAGAGAATATTCTTCATAAAAATATTTTATCTATTAATTTTCAATGAAAACCAAAAGCAAATGATTACATTAATGCTGACTGAAAGTATGTTGGTAATTTGGTGTGTTTGTATTCTATCTGATATGAAAGTCAAGCTTTAGACACCCAATCTCTAAAGAACAAGGCATAGTGTGTTCCTTAAATAGTTTTTGTCAAATACTGATTTTCTTGACCAGGACTTTGAAAGGATCAAGTGAGTCATCAATTCAAAGTTAAACTTCCTGTCCATAGCCTGAGGTACAAACAAGATGCAAACCTACTATATTGCTGATAAAAGAAGGAAATATATTATTTGGATACTAACCACATACATAACAAGCCTTCTATTCTATCTTTTAGATCCCCTCATCTTCATTCCAGTCTTTTGTTTCCCTTCAACCTGAGCAATGTTCTGACTCTCCAAGGTAAATCCTAATGAGCCTGAATACTTCTCAGATTCTCCCTTATTATCCTGCTTTTCTCCCCAGTTGCACATTAAGGCTCAGGGGAGATGCTCTATTCTCTCTGAATAGAAGCTGATGGGAAGAGATAAGTAACAGCCAGTGGTCAACAAGAAATTCCTCCTATGGGAGATGGAATGAAGCTATAACTACTTCACCATTAACACTTTTGTTCTAAATAAACTATCCATAGTTCTAGTGGTTCAGAAATAAAATATAGTGACATTGCTTCATATATCCATAGGATAAATTTGAAGCTTTACACAGAGATTTAGCATCTTAACATATATTTGTGTCTGTCTGAAAGACATAGAATTAGTGTGAATTTTTAAGCTACTTATGTTAACAGGGAAAGAATGGAAAACATTTTTGAACTTTCCATATAAGTTGGAAGATCCAAGAATAGAGTTTTCTGATGATAACTACTTAAACTGACTATATGACTAGAATAAGATATTCATTCAGTCATGCTATTTTAAGGCAGCACTTCCAGATTGAGAAGGAGGCATTGGTAAATGGGGACATTCCGACCTAAAGAATTCTTAAGATCTGATCATCATCTTAGCCTTCATACACATAACAATTAGCATTAGAAGATGCTCAGAAATAAAGCAACAGTCCAGTTTGCCTAAATCTGTGAAAATGTCTTCAAGGATTTGGACTGGACATTTACATAGCAGAACTGTCCCAATCCCTACTTTCAGCAGATATTTTTTCTTTTTCTTTTTTTTTAAGATTTTATTTATTTATTTATTTATTTGACACAGAGAGAGACAGCCAGGGAGAGGGAACACAGGCAGGGGGAGTGGGAGAGGAAGAAGCAGGCTCCCAGTGGAGGAGCCTGATGTGGGGCTTGATCCCAGGACTCCAGGATCACGCCCTGAGCTGAAGGCAGACACATAACAACTGAGCCACTCAGGCATCCCAGAAGACATTTTTTTCTTAAAATAGTTTCTTTCCTTTTTTTTCTGTGGTATAACTCCAATTTATATCCTTGAAAATATATGCAAAATAAACTTGAGATTGAAGTTAGCTCAGTATTGGAATAGCCATGTTCTAATTCAGAAGTTTAAGTCATTAAGCTTTAGAGAAAAGGTTTAGAGAAAAGTCATTAAAAGAGCATATTAAGTTTGTTTAAGATTAAATCATTAACTATGTTAGTGAATGTCCATATTGGGCACTTAATAAATATTTGTTGAATGGATGGGATTGAAAATTATAATAGGCTTGCTCATTTAGAATTATTTTATAATTTTCTTCACTTTCTTGGCTCAAAATTAAAGTATAATAATGGGTTGTTATGCCCCAGTGTCTTTTTCTGCAGTATTAGAGATACCTACTCCCTCTAATGGATGATTGTAAGTCTGTTAAGTATCATCCTAAGACCCTTAGGAATCATATTCCAACATATTTTAAATAATTTCTCTAAAACATGAGACATAAAATTTTTATTAATAATACCTCTTAAAATGTTAGAAAAAGCTATTGTGAGCCATAATAATAACAATATTTTTGCTTTTGTAGCAGAGCAGTTTTAGTTATTTGCTTTCCTTAAGCAATACAAAATACAATTTAGGAATCATGTGTACTGATCACTGCATAACCATGTATTTGTTACATGGCAAAAGAACCAGCACTGGGAGACTCAAAATGAGTTAAGAAGTGCATACACACACACATAAAATCACAAGTAATTTTTTATAATCTAAAAATATCTACGATTATATTAACTGTTGCTTCACCTGGAATGGAGTATAGGACTGTTTGGTTCACAGCAGTAGAGAAATTTTCACAGGGTTAGCTGTTGTCTGCTCTTTGCAGACGATACAAATCATTCTGGTTTCAGTGTTAGCAGCGTGGAAGACAGCAAAGGGAGCCTCGGTGAATAGACGAGTTCTGAGAGCATTTCAGCTTAGGAAACTGAGGTTTACTCACTTCTGGCCCTGTTTCTTGAAGTTCTATTTCAACTTTGAAAACTCTGGTGCAGTGTATCTCAAGATATTTGTTTAGTATATGAATTAAAGATGATTTAGTTGGTGATAATTTCAGAAATACCTGTTTAACTCATTTAAATAAAAGGAGATAAGCATACAATTGTTTAGTTTGCTGTTGTAGTTGAAAATTTTATCATTTTAAATTAGTGGATTGGATTTTTTAAACCTAAAATCTCCATTTAGTAATGAACATAAAGTTTATATAGAATATTCAAATAGTCAGTAGAATAACAGTTTTTATTGTATATAAACTTTAAAGACATCTTCTTACTGTGTAATGATTTAAATAAAATATGGTTGTGATTGAAATGATTCAATCCTCCTATTCAAAAACTACAAATATAGATCATCTGAAATATTATTATTTAATATATGGCATGCTTATAATAATTCCTTAACTGTTTTCCATTTGGCTAATAATATTTTCTATTCTAAAATGATTTGAACAAAATAAGTTTAAGGCAAATTTCTATAGATGCTAACCATTTAGAATTTAGCCTTGAAATCTTGTAAAACTGCTTTGAATCGTAGAAACCCAAAAAAAGACATGCAGAACAATTTCAATTTAACCTGCAATTAACTAACTGTTGGAAGTTCCAGAAATTAGAATGACAATAATCAGAGTCTTCTGGTTCTTCAATTTTGAAGACCTACTAGTTATTAGGAATCATTTTAGAAATGGAGGTCATTGGCAACAGTCTGTAGGGTATGAAAGGAAGAGAGGTGCTTTTGGAGGTATAATTTTGAAGGTAATAGATTGAAGAAGATGACATGCCTCTGAGAAGAGGGGAATGGGACAAGTATGGAGAAGGGGAACAGTAGCCCATGCTATGCTATAGCCCTTACTGGAGCCCTAACGTAGCAGTGATAGTGGAGTTGGCAATAGTTTTGGAGAATGTAGCTGTTACGTATAGCAGGGAATTAAGATGAATGATGTTTAGAGGCTCAAAAAAGCATCTATTTGCAGAGGTTAATAATATGCTTATTGTGATTAGCAAGTGGACCATTCTAGAAACAAAGAGAGTCAATTATGATTATCTCCTTTTGATAGAAAGACGAAAACTACAGTTTCTCTCCCAATCTGGAAATCCAGAATCTGACAGTTTGGGCTTTTCTAGAACAGTACACTGAGAATTTCCTACCTGAAGCTCTTTGTTTAGGCATGAAAAGGGCATTAAAGATGCAATAGGTGGTTTTATCAAATGTATGCAAATTACATTATGATGAAAATTGTGTCTCTACGATTTTCTCATTAAGAGAAGGGCCAACAATCAGTAAGTATGAAATCCTTCATGTCTGCAGTTTGATATATTACCATTCCAGCACCACTTAAGGTACTCTGTGAGCCAGAGATAGCATTTGCTCGGTCTGTGTGATCAACTGTCTCTAATTATGGTATCAAATCACTTGAAAGGAAGTGTATTGCCTTCTTAATATTTAAGTAGATTTTTTTTTTTTAATTCTCACTCTCTGGTGGTAATGTCACATACTACAGCCGCTAGAGCTAATTGAGAGATCCCTGTGGGGTCTAAAGGTGTGTGTGGCATTAGCCATGTTGGTCTGCTTTGACGTTTTGTCAGTAATATCTTGTTTTAGAGCATTGTCGAGTATATCTAACAGTGCTTTTGACATGTGTTCTCATCCATTCCCACAGACTTTTCATTAC
Organism: Ursus americanus; assembly: GCF_024610735.1. Lineage (NCBI taxonomy): Eukaryota > Metazoa > Chordata > Mammalia > Carnivora > Ursidae > Ursus > Ursus americanus. The sequence goes on along the minus strand of NC_142139.1, from coordinate 50,714,974 downwards.
CCCTCCTTGAGGAAGTATTTGGAGATATGAAAAATACTAATGAGCAGAGTTTGTTCCCTACTGGCAACATTTTTCTGCTCATCCAGCAGTTTTACAGCACAATTTCTCACTTAAGTGATGTGGTATAATTCCATTTTCCACATGGAAAAATGGAATTTATTTAATATTAATTTTAAAGAGCCAGAGCTTTTAGACATAAAGACAACAGCAGTCAACCAACGTGATGCAGAGCTCTACTCACACTGTTGTTTATTCTGGAGTTCCTGAAATGAGTGCTTCAGTAGATGGGATAAAGGGAGAGATTATAGATTCTTTGGTTAGTCCCATAAATTTTGCAAAACCTCTACATATCTGAAGTAGAATACAGCAATTGCTCTACAGGGAAGAGAAATGCCATTCCCGCTGTAAATCTTTACTGTCCATGCCTTTGCAACCCATTTGTCAGTCTGTGCCTTTCTATAACAATTTTAACTCTGAAAAAATATCCCCAGGGTTGAAAACTTATTAAAACTCTCTGTGTGGAGTAAGTATGCTGCCTTGGGTGCTCTGTGGAGCTGCAAATAAAGAGAAAAGGCTGGTCCTACCCTTAGGGGCAGTAAATCTAATAAGAGCCAGAGGCAAACAAAAAGGACTGTGGACAAAATGGGTTGACCAAATATTAATAAAGACACCGACATTCATAAAATAGGCTGGGTGGAAAGTTTGCCATCAGGTTAGTGAGCTGTACTACACCAAGAACTGAACATACACTAGCCCTATACTACTACTAATAACTACCACTGCATTCCTGTGTATAGTAGGCAATGTATTTACCTTATATTAAAGCTTTACAACAACCTTGTAACATAGTATAATCATCATTTTACAGAAGAGAAAGGTAAATTTTTTTACTAAGACTTAATTTTTTAAGAGTGGCTTAAGGTTCACAACAAAATTGAGGGAAAGGTACAGAGACTTTCCACATACACTTTGCCCAGCACATGCATAGCCTCCCCCATTATCAACATTCCCCACCAGAGTGGTTACCTTTGTTACCATTGATAAACCTGTATCAACACATCATCACCTAGATTGCATAATTTACATTAGGGTTTACTCTTAGTGTTGTACATTCTGTGGGGATGAATAATGACATATATCCATTATAACAGTATTATATAGAGTATTTTCACTGCCCTAAAACACCCTCTGTGCTCCCTGTATTTATTCCTCCCACCAGTCCCCAGCCCCTGGCAACTGTTCATCTTTTTACTGTCTCTGTAGTTTTACCTTTACCAGAATGTCTTACACCTGTAATCATAAGAGAAGTAGTCTTTTCAGATTGGCCTCTTGCACTCAGTAATATGCATATAAATTTCTCCTTGTTGTTTCATGACTTGATAGTTCCTTCCTTTTTGGCACTGAATAATATCCCGTTGTCTGAACACACCAGAATTTATTTATCCATTCACCTACTGAACAACATCTTGTTGCTTTCAAGTTTTAGTAATTATGAGTAAAAATATCTATAAACATCTGTGTGCAGGTACTTGTGTGTACATAATTTTATAGTTCCTTTGGGTAAATATAAAGCATGATTGATGGATTGTATGGTAAGACTATGCTTAATATTGTAAGAAACCACCAAATTCTCTTCCAAAGTGGCTGTACCATTTTGCATTCTGAGAAACAATGAATGAGAATTCCTGTTGCTCTATATCCTTGCCAGTGTTTGGTGTTGTCAGTGTTCCCGATTTGGCCATTCTAATAAGTATACAGTGGTATCTCATTGTTGTTTTTAATTTGCATTTCCTTGAAAACATATGATGTGGAACATTTTTTCATATGCTTTTTTACCATATGTATATCTTCTTTGGTGAGATGTCTATTAAGGTCTTTGACCCATATTTTAATCAGGTTGTTTGTTTTCATATTGTTGAGTTTTAAGGGTTCTTTGTATATTTGGGTTAACAGTCCTTCATCAGATATGTTTTTTGCAAATATTTCCTCCCGGTCTTTAGCTTGTCTTGCCATTCTCTTGACATTAACTTTCAGAGAACAGAAGTTTCTAATTTTAATGAACTTTGACTTATTAATTCTTTTTTTTTTTTTTAAGATTTTCTTTATCTGCCAGAGAGAGTGACAGAAAGAACACAAGCAGGGGGAGTGGCAGAGGGAGAAGCAGGCTCTCCGCTGAGCAGGGAGCCCAAAGTGGGGCTCAATCCCAGGTCCCTGCAATCATGACCTGAGCTGAAGGCAGATGCTTAACTGACTGAGCCACCCAGGCATCACTTATTAATTCTCTCTTTTGTAGATTGTGCCTTTGGTATTGTATTTAAAATGTCATCACCATACCCAAGGTCATCTGGGTTTTCTTCTATGTTATTGTCCAGGAGTTTTATAGTTTTGCATTTTACATATAAGTCTGTGCTCAGTTTTGAGTTAATTTTTGTGAAGGGTTAAGGTCTGTGTCTAGATTCACTTTTTTGCATGTGGATGTCTAGTAGCTCCAGTGCCATTTGTTGAAAGACTACTTTTGCACCATTGTGTTGTCTTTGCTCTTTTGTCAAAGATCAGTTGAGTATAAAAAGTAAGATTTTGTGAGGCAAATTTACTTTAAAAAGTTCACCCACCTTTATTTACTACTCTATGTAGATTCCACAGTATGCATCATTTACAATCAATAAGTATGATTAGGGAGGTTCTTACCAATTTGGGATAAAGTTGTGCAGTGAACTAAAAGCAAAATGCTGTCTACTTTGTTTTATGGTAGACGGACCCCAACCTGCCATAAATATCTGGCATTGCTTGAACAGTTTTGTTTTTGTCATCTTGGAACCATTCTTAAAATTTAGTGTTAATGATTAAACCACTGCATTGATATTTAATTCATTGTTGGTCCTTGATACACATGTTTATGATATGTCTAACCTTTCCATTGAAAGTTCTCAGAGAACCAGAAAGTCTGTATTCCCTTAGTGCCTACCACAATACTGAGCACAGGTAAGCATTCTAACATAAGTTAAGCCAAACTAAATAGAAGACAAAATATCTTAACTGAGACTTTTCACTCATTCTATCAGCTACAATGTTGATTTTCTATCACATAGCAGACTTTGGCTACCTTTCTGTAGCAATAGACGGCAATCACTATATCAAAAGGATGTTAATGGAATAGACTTAAATCAATTGGAATTAGATAGGATTAAAGAGATCTTTAACCTTCTCTTTGTTGTTTACCTTATTAGACTTATTTCCAGGAGCCAACTACAGGGCAAGTCCTTAAGTACTATTTTTTAAGCCTGAGCTTATATATAGTCATTGCATATCCTGGGATAGAGGTTACAGAAGCAAGAGAAGTTGTTTGATCAGAAAGGTCACCATGTGGAAACATTGAAAAAGAAGTTTTTTGAAGAAATAAACCCTGTGCATAGTAATGTAATATGTTTGCTTGCCAGTTCTCCCTAAATAAGTTCTTAAACTTAATAGAGTAGCAGTCAGAATTCATTAATTCAACAAATGTATTTTCAGAGTCTGCTATATACCAGTCATTATTCTGAGAATGAGGTTTTGCAGAGCATAAAACTTCATGGAGTTCATATTCTATTTGGGTAGAAAGACAATAAAAATTAGTATCAAAGACTTATCTATTGGATAAAAACAAATCAGAACAGAAGGATAAGGATTTCTGGGGAAGGGGATCAATGGAGATCTCACTGAGAAGGTGACATTTGAGACAAAGAACATGAAAAGAGCAAGCTATGTTGATACTGGGAAACCGACTCCAAGGCTGAGGAAGATTATTGCAAAATCCCTAACCTGCAGCATGCTTGGTGTGTTTGAAAAATAGCATAGCTTGAATAGCAAAATGCACTACGTTGTTATTTAGTAAGAAAGGGAAAACTGTGGGAGAAGCAGGTATGTTTGTGTGTAGTGGTGGTGGGTGAGACTGGGAGTCTATTTCCAAATATGTTATGTTTGAGCTATTTACTAGATATCCCATTTGGGATATCAAGACAAGGGTACATATGAATCTGGAGGTCAGGAGAAAGGGTCAGGATATGGACATTTAGGAGTCATCCTCATTTAGATAGTGTTTAAAGCAATGAGACTGTTGATATCAGCCAAAAACTGAGCCGGATAAAGAAGAACAGAGGTCTGAGGACAGAGCTTTGGGTATTCATATGTTTAGAAAGGGAAATAGATTAGAATTAGAATTAGAATTAGAATTAGAATTAGAATTAGAATTAGAATTAGAATTAATTAGAACTGGACATAGGGGACAAAGATGTAGGAGGAAAAGGAGAGTACTACATCTTAGAAGCCAAGTGAAGAGTGTTTCAAAAACAGAGTAATCAATCATATAAAGTGCTGCTTATAAAGTGAAAAATGACAACCAACCATTAAATTTAACTATGTGGAGTCATTAGTGACCTTGACAGGAGAAGTTTTAGTCAAATGGTAGAAGTAAAGGTCTAGTTGCAATTGGATAATGAAATCAGGGAAGAGGATGTAATTTAAGAAAAGGAAATATGGACAACTTTTTGATGTGTAGGAATTAAAGGAATGGAATAGCTGCTATAGAATAAAGTAGTTTGTCTATTTAATATGAAAAAATTAAAATGTATTTGTACATTAAAGGAAAGGGTGAAGTAGATAGAAAAACAATGATGATGTAGGAAGAAGCAGAAGATTGTTGGAATGATGTTCTAATAAGAGGAAACGGGTGGGAGCATCTGGGTGGCTCCGTCGGTTAAGTGTCGGACTCTTGGTTTTGGCTCAGGTCTTGATCTCCTGGTCGTGGGATTGAGCCCTGTGTCAGGCTGCATGCTGAATGTGGAGTCTGCTTTAGATTCTCTCCCTCCCCCTGTGTTCCTCCATTCACTCACATGCACACACACACACACACACACACTCTCTCTCTCCCAAATAAATAAAATCCTAAAAAAAAAAAAAAAAGAGCAGATGACTGGTGCTCAAGCAGAGCACTAGAGGGCATGGGCTTACATAGAATCAGGGAAAATTTATCCATAGGAAAAGCAGGAAGATAAATATATGGGCACAGTCACAATCTGTTGGATAGATGGAGTGGTGGGAATATCTGGAAGTTTCTGTGTTTTCTTAGAGCCATAGAAAGCCAAGTCATAATCTGAACACAAGAATGGGGAGGATGTGCTAGAAGTGTGAGGAAAGAGGACCTGTTACAGATACAGTGTGATTGCTGGGTCCACTTGAAGTAAGTAGTCTTAATTGAAGTAGAGATGAATTAGCTCAGTTGTTTTGTTTTGTTTTTCCTAGCATCTTCAGGTAGACAGGTACTGAGTAGGCATCAAGATGGAATTTACCAATGCTGGGATTTTTCAAGGTATGAAAAGTCATTAGAATGCAAAGAATGTGAGGATGAGTAGATGTAAGTGAGCATAATAATGGACTTTGGAATTTAAGTGTTGTAAGGATAGAAGTGAGAACATAAGTTAGGCAAGGGACAGAGGTTCAGTAAATTATATATCCCAATGGGATCAAAGAATTATTGGAGTCAGATATTTAAAGCTAGAAAGATATGAAGTACTAGGCGAAGAGTAAGATGTCTGACCTTGAGATTAAGGATCTGGAGATTAAGGTTCTGGAAATGACAATGTATATATAGTATGATTCAGCAGAGATTGGTCATGATGGGGTAAAGGGGTGAGATCAAAGGATTTAGAGGGCACTGTGTTTGAATGGTCGTTTATATGGATATTGAAATTACCAAGATTTATTTAGGAGAGAGAGTGAGCAATGAGATAAGAGCTCAAATATTCAAGAAATTAAGGGGAATGGACCAAGGGTAAATTGGCTGCAGTTGAATTAATATGGATGCTGTGATTTGGTGACATGCACTTGAAAACTGAGGAGTTTTAGGCACAAGGGTAGGATAATTATCTAGAAACAACTATGAGGAGCATGGATGACTCCCACCTCCCAATTGTGTGGTACAAGGCCTGTGGGGGGGAAGAGTCATCACTGTACATGTAAGATAGTAATTTCTCATTCTGTTCTATTATCTTTTTCAGGCACTTGAGAAAATTAATTATTTTTTATCAGAATAGTGCCAGGATAGGAGTCAGGAAAACTGATATGCCAACTGTGACTAAAACAGATGGCAGCAGAGAAGAAGGTAGTAGGGAGATTAACAATAAGGCTATTATACACATCCAGGTGAGAAGTTACAAAAATTTTGGATGGAGTGCCTTAGAAGGACAGTTTGGGGAAAACCAAGAAAAATACTGCATGATGAAGGAATTTCAAGAAGGTAATTGACATTCTTAGGTTCTCAGAAATCCCTAAAGACAATAAAGATGGAATGCTTTATATTACCATTTACAGACCAGAAAACTGAAGCGCAAAGAAAAAAAAATGATTAATCCAAATTGCTTTACTGATTATTACCACGCTGAAAGCAGAGTTCAACCTTCCTGACTACCAGACAGTGCCGTAGAACAAACAAAGCAATCAGATCCCAACTGAATCCTGTAGTTTCTGTTCTTCTCAGTTTTATCATCACTATTACTGTTGTTATAATTACCTGCATGCTAATAAACAGTAACTTGAATAGAATAGGAAATTATTCTTGATTCTTTTTCAACACAATATATATTTAACACAAATTTAACAGAAAGCAAGAAGACACAATCAAAGAAAAATACAAAAGTGCAATCAGAGGGAAGTGTTCACACACTATATTTTACAATTGGTTTTAGAAAATCATTTTTATTTCACAAAACAGCAATTTCAGTGTCCAACAGTGCTGCTCACAGCCAAGTCATTGAACCACTTTTGCTGGGCACTTTTATCGCCCAATTTCATATGTGCTTACTGTCAGGTAGTGGGGGTCATACCTGTTGCATGACTGAGCAGTGAGGGCAAATGAGAGGGTCAAGGATCAGTTCAGAGAGAGGCAAGGGACATTGCCTGTGCATTACCTGCATCTAAGTGATAACTCAGGCATTCACTGAGCATGCCCACTGGCAATGTATGCACTTAAAGCATCTACTTATAAATCCGTAAACTCAGAAGTCAGAAGCAAAAATTTGTTACCCCAACTCTCCATATGCAACCTTCTTCAGAACAGAATAACTTTTTTTCACAGCATCGAACTGGAGACTTTCCTGTGTAGGGGACAGCAGGCTTAGAGATGGAAACTCTCAAGTACATTATCTGGCCTTCCTGCCTCCCACCCACACTGTGCACCTCAGACTTTGGAAGGACAGTGGCTAACCACATGAACAATTAACTGCAGAGAAATGTATTTAGCCTCACTTTTGTTGCAGATTACAGTTGTGTTTAGGTTGAGATGGTTGCCTTTCCATAGCAAATATGGTACTTATCATCTGCCAGGCATCACCTTTTGAGCCGGTTCATCAAGCACCCAGGAAGCGCAGCTTATCTTAGGAAGGCAGCTTGTCCTGAAATGATTTATTCTTATTTAGAGGAAGGTTTAATTGGCATTTGGAGAGGGAGGTAAAGTGGTAAGGGTAATAATGAAGCTACATGATTCCAAGTAATTGTTACCATAATTGCATACTTAGACATCTTAATCATTTTAACGACTGGAGACTTTGGTGCTGCAAATTTTCTAGTCATTGCAAACGCACAGCTCCATGTGCTTGTTTGTAGGTGAAACTGCATGGATGTGCACATGTGTGAATGAGTGCGCTTCTTACCTTTCAGCAAGGTGGTTTTAAGGTGACTTCAATGTGTACCTATCTCCATTCTTACAGAAGTTGACAATGAAATTTATCTCTTCATTAACTAATCTTTGATTCTGTAAATCTATATAGCTTTGCACTGACCATGTTTAATGTGAGGCCAAGATTATGGTTCAATTCTTGCTTTAAATTTACTTAAATACTTATGTGGAGATTGAGACAAATATATAGACAACTACAATAAAAAGTGTCAAATGTTACAATCAGGTTGCTATAACAACACAGGGGAAAATTGCCAAGCCAATCCAGCCTTGAAGGAAGGTTTCTTCTTAGAGTTAGCTGAGTCCTGAAGAATGACAGATGTTAGCCCACTGTCCCTAAGAGGAAATCATATTACTTTGTACCTGAGATTCAGTGGCCTTGTAATTCTGAATCACCACCTTGTATTGCTTTATTTTCTGGAATTATGCAAGAAAAATTGGAAATGGGTGAAACACTTTAATTGAGGTATCAAAAGTTAGCATTAATACAAGTTATTGAGGAACATCATGAGTGTTCCTAGGCTGTTTGACTAGAGATCAAATTTTGAATAGGTAATGGATTCCTTTTCTGGCTGAATTATTCATGCTGCCTGTGAGCACTTCTCTGACGGTGTTGGTTCCTGGCTGCCTGACATATGGTGGCTCTCGGGCTCACTCTTACATGCTCTAATGAGGCTTCAGTGAATGTTTTAGGGATGCTACTAAATGTCCCTTCATCTTGACTTAAAAGAAAATCATTACTATTAAGTCATACATTTATTCAAAAGATACTTATTAAGCTTCAGCTATGTTTCAAAGGCTCAGTTACATCTCCTTAATGTTTTCTCATATAAATTTTAGAAATAGTAATTAGCTCTTCAAAAAATGGAGACAATATTATGTAAATTTTTAATAATTATTTACCCAGCTCCCCTTCCCATTTGTATGCTTAATGTGTTAGAAGACAATTCTCCATGGGTGTCTTGCATTTCGGCATATCTTGTGAGCAGAGACACTGCTTGACTTTGTTCTAAACTATCTTTTCAAAGATGTTTGTATATCAGACAGCCTTGGAAGATAGAAATAGTGTCTCCATTGAGAGAAAAGGCAGGTTTGTTTACTGTCCAGTATAATAAAGATAATATCTCCTTCAGGGCAAAGGAGGCAAGTTCACCATCCTTTATAAATAACCTGGGTTCTCTAAGCTCAGAGTTCCTCTCCTGTAATGCAATCCATTGAGTATGCAGGTTATCACCAGGCCCTCTTTGCATTAACTTGTGGAAATTTGGTTTCAAGGAACTGGCACAAATGTGAATCCTCTGGCTGTGGCTGTCGCTGTGAGGAATAAGGTCATCTGCCTCCAACCCTGGAATCTCATGTCTTATGCCAGCATCCATGAAACTCTGGTGGCCAACTAATTCTCTTGCCAGTAGGGTAAAATCTCAGGACACTTTACAATTCCTGTCATAATGTTCTCTTAAATTGCTTTTCTTCTACCATCATTTTCTTTCCTGATAATGAACAAAATAAATAAATACACAAACAAGTAATTCATTTTTTTAAAAAAATCACTTAGGGCTGCCTGGGTGACTCAGTTGGTTAAGCATCTGCCTTGGGTTCAGGTCAGGATGTCAGGGTCCTGGGTTCGAGCCCCCCATCTCGGGCTCCCTGATCAGTGGGGAGTCTACTTCTCCCTCCCCTCTCCTCATGCTCGCTCTCTCTCTCAAATAAGTACAATCTTCTAAAAAAAAAAAAAAAAAAACCTCACTTAATACAATGCTTTTTTCTTTATACCTGTATTCTTTATGACAAATATTTGCTATATGATGACAACTATAGCAGCTTGTATCTTCACAACTCAAACAGCAAATTTCTCAAGGGGTATTTTTTTTTAGAGTTCAAACATGTTTATTACATGGACATAATCATAACTATAAAGCAATAAAACTGTAGACCTTGTTGTTCTCATTAGTTAAAGTCAACATGCATTTATCCCATAGCTTCTTCCAGTGAAAGCAGCCAACTGCCATCCTTCCCGTCACCCTCTCCAAAAGCATAGTAAGATTAAAAATGTAATAAATATAAGTCTTGTCCTAAGGCAACTTGGCCATATTCTTTTTTTAAGTCAAAAATGCAATGTAAATGGTTTTCTTTTTTTAATAATTTTTATTTTGTTATATTAGTAGTGCAATTGCTGGATCATAGGGTAGCTCGATTTCTTAACTTTTTAAAGGACCTCCACACTGTTTTCCAAAGTGGCTGTACCAACTTGCATTCCTACCAACAGTGTAAGAGGGATCCCCTTTCTCCACATCCTCTCCAACATTCGTTGTTTCCTGCCTTGTCAATTTTTGCCATTCTTTTTTTGTTTGTTTGTTTTTATAATTTTTATTTTGTTATATTGGTCACCATACAGTACATTCCCAGTTTTTGATGCAATGTTCATGATTCATTATTTGCATATAACATCCAGTGCACCATGCAATATGTGCCCTCCTTGATACCCATCACCAGCCTATCCCAATCCCCCACACCCCTCCCCTCTGAAGCCCTCAGTTTGTTTCCCAGAGTCCACAGTCTCTCATGGTTCATTCCCCCTTCTGTTTACCCCCCTTTCATTCTTCCCTTCCTTCTCCTACTGATCCTCCTATTTCTTATGTTCCATAAATGAGTGAAACCATATGATAATTGTCTTTCTCTGCTTGACTTATTTCACTTAGCATAATCTCCTCCAGCCCCGTCCATGTTGTTGCAAATGTTGTTTAATCGTTCTTTCTGATGGCTGAGTAATATTCCATTGTATGTATGGACCACATCTTCTTAATCCAGTTATCTGTTGAAGGGCGTCTCAGCTCCTTCCACAATTTAGCTATTGTGGACAATGCTGCTATGAACATTGGGGTGCATATGGCCCTTCTCTTCACTACATCTGTATCGTTGGGGTAAATACCCAGTAGTGCAATTGCTGGGTCATAGGGTAGCTCAATTTTTAACTTTTTAAGGGACCTCCACACTGTTTTCCAAACTGGCTGCACCAACTTGCATTCCCACCAACAATGTAGGAGGGATTCCCTTTCTCCACATCCTCTCCAACATTTGTTGTTTCCTGCCTTGTCCATTTTTGCCATTCTAACTGGTGTAAGGTGGTATCTCAAGGTGGTTTTGATTTGAATTTCCCTGATGGCTAATGATTTTGAACATTTTTTCATGTGTCTGTTAGCCATTTGTATGTCTTCATTGGAAAAGTGTCTGTTCATATCTTCTGCCCATTTTTTGATTTGATTATTTGTTTCACATGTATTGAGTTTGAGACGTTCTTTGTAGATCTTGGATACTAGTCCTTTATCTGTAGTGTCATTTGCAAATATATTCTCCCATTCCGTGAGCTGCCTCTTAGTTTTTTTGACTGTTTCCCTGGCTGTGCAGAAGCTTTTTATCTTGATGAAGTCCCACAAGTTCATTTTTCTTTTGTTTCTCTTGCCTTTGGAGATGTATCATGAAAAAAGTTGCTGTGGCCGATGTCAAAGAGGTTGCAGCCTATGTTCTCCTCTAGGATTTTGATGGATTCCTGTCTCACATCGAGGTCTTTCAACCATTTGGAGTTTATCTTTGTGTATGGTGTGAGAGAGTGGACAAGTTTCATTCTTCTGCATATAGCTGTCCAATTTTCCCAGCACCATTTATTGAAGAGACTGTCTTTTTTCCACTGGATGTTTTTTCCTGCTTTGTCAAAGATTAGTTGCCCAAAGAGCCGAGGGTCCATTTCTGGGTTCTCTATCCTGTTCCGTTTGTCTATGTGTCTGTTTTTGTGCCAGTACCATGCTGTCTTTGTGATCACAGCTTTGTAGTATAGCTTGAAATCTGGCAACGTGATGCCCCCAGCTTTGTTTTTCCTTTTCAACAATTCCTTGGTGTTTCGGGGCCTTTTCTGGTTCCACACAAATTTAAGGGCTGTTTGTTCGAGTTCTTTGAAAAAATGTCATTGGTATTTTGATCAGGATGGCATTGAAAGCGTAGATTCCTCTGGGTAGCATAGACATTTTAACTATGTTTATTCTTCCAATCCATGAGCATGGAATATTTTTCCATCTTTTTGTGTCTTCTTCAATGTCTTTCAAGAGTGATTTGTAGTTTCTAGAATATAGATCCTTTACGTCTCTGGTTAAGTTAATTCAGAGATAACGTGTGATTTTTGGTGCTATTGTAAATGGAATGGATTCCCTAATTTCTCTTTCTTCAGTCTCATTGTTCGTGTATAGAAATGCAACTGATTTCTGAGCATTGATTTAGTATCCCACCACATTACTGAATTGCTCTATAAATTCTAGTAGTTTGGGGGTGGATTCTTTTGGGTTTCCTATATAGAGTATCATGTCATCTGGAAGAGAGACAGTTTGACTTCTTCTTTGCCAATTTGGATACCTTTTATTCCTTTTTGTTGTCTGATTGCTGTTGCAAGGACTTCTAGTACTATGTTGAATAATAATGGCGAGAGTAGGCATCCTTGTGATGTTCCTGATCTTGAGGGAAAAGTTTTCAGCTTTTCCCCATTGAGAATGATATTCACTGTAAGCTTTTCATAGATGGCTTTTATGAGATTGAGAAATGTACCCTCCATCCCTACACTCTGAAGGGTTTTAATCAGGAAAGGATGCTGTATTTTGTCAAATGCTTTGTCTGCATCAGTTGAGAGGATCATATGGTTATTGACTCTTTTCTTCTTGATATGATCTATCACACTGATCGATTTGTGAATGTTGAACCACCCTTGCATCCCAGGGATGAATCCCACTTGGTCATGATGGATAATCCTTTTAATGTACTGTTGGATCCTATTAGCTAGGATCTTTTTGAGAATTCTGGCATCCATATTCATCTGTGAAATCAGTCTGTAATTCTCCGTTTTGATGGGGTCTTTGCCTGGTTTGGGTATCAAGGTACTACTGGCCTCATAGAATGAGTTTGGTAGTTTTCCTTCTGTTTCTATTTTTTGAAACAGCTTCAGGAGAATAGGTATTATTTCTTCTTTGAATTTTTGGTAGAATTACCCAGGGAATCCATCAGGCCCTGGACTCTTGTTTTAGGGGAGGTTTTTGATCACTGCTTCAATCTCTTCATAATTAATCAGTCTGTTTAAATAATCAATTTCTTCCTGTTTCAGTCTTGGTAGTTTATAGGTTTCCAGAAAGGCATCCATTTCTTCCAGGTTGTTTAATTTATTGGCATAAAGCTGTTGATAAAAGTTTCTAATGATCCTTCCTATTTCATTGGTATTGGTTGTGACCTCTCCCCTTTCATTCATAATTTTATTAATTTGGGTCCTTTCTCTATTCTTTTGAATAAGTCTGGCCAGTGGCTTATCGATCTTATTTATTCTTTCAAAGAAAAAGCTTCTTGTTCTGTAGATCTGCTCTACTGTGCTCCTGGTTTCTAATTCACTGATCTCTGCTCTAATCTTGATCACCTGCCTTCTCGTGTGTGGGTTAGGCCTGTTCTTCTGATCCAGCTCCAGCTTCCTGAGGTGAGAACATAAAAACTGCATTTTAGATTTTTCTATTCTTTTGAGTGAGGCTTGTTTGACTATGTATTTTCCCCTTAGGACTGCCTTTGCACTGTCCCATAGGTTTTGGACCGATGTGTTTTCATTTTCATTGGTCTCCAAAAATTGTTTAAACTGATTTTTAATTTCCTGGTTTACCCAATCATTCTTGAGCAGGATGGTTCTTAGTTTCCAAGTGTTTGAGTTTCTTCTAAATTTTTTCTTATGATCGAGTTCCAGTTTCAAAGCATTGTGGTCTGAGAATATGCAGGGAATAATCTCAGTCTTTTGGTATCGATTGAGACCTATTTTGTGATCCAGTATATGGTCTATTCTGGAGAAAGTTCCATGTGCATTTGAAAAGAAAGAGTATTCTGTAGTTCTGGGGTGTAGTGTTCTATATATATCTATGAGGTCCATCTGGTCCAGTATATCATTCAAAGCTCTTGTTTCTTTGTTGATTTTCTGCTTAGGTGATCTGTTTGTTGCTGAGAGCAGAGTGTTGAGGTCCCCTACTACTAACGTATTATTATCTATATGTCTCTTTATTCTGGTTAGGAGTTGGCTTGTGTATCTTGCTGCTCCCCTGTTTGAGGCATAGATATTTATAATTGTCATATCCACTTGTTGCATACATCCTTTAAGAATAATATAGTGTCCTTCTGTATCTCTAACAACCGTCTTTAGTTTAAAATCTAATCTGTCTGATATGAGAATTGCTACCCCAGCTTTCTTTTGAGGTCTAATGGCATGAAAAATGGTTTTCCATCCCTTCACTTTCAGTCTGAATGTATCTTTAGGTTCAAAATGAGTCTCTTGCAGACAGCAAATAGGTGCGTCATGTCTTTTTATCCAGTCTGTAACCCTGTGTCATTTTATGGGAGCATTTAGGCCATTCACATTGAGAGTGATTATTGAGAGATATGATGTCATGTTGCCTGTGAAGTCTTTGTTTCTATAGATTGTGACTTTCTGTTCTGTATCACTCTTGGGGCCTTTTTACTTTTGTAGAACCCCCCTTAAGATCTCCTGTAGGGCTGGTTTAGTGGTTACGAATTCCTTTAGTTTCTGCCGATCCTGGAAGGTCCTTACCTCTCCATCAATTCTGAATGACAACCTTGCTGGATAAAGGATCCTTGGCTGCATGTTCTTCTCAGATAGATCTTTGAAAATACCCTGCCAACCCTTCCTAGCCTGCCAGGTCTCTGTAGGCAGGTCTGACATTTTTCTGTTATTTTTCCCTCTGTACGTAAGGATTTTCTTCCCCTGGCCACTTTCAATACTGTATCCTTGGATCTAATATTTGCGAATTGCAGTATGATATGACGTGGTGTAGGTCTGTTCTCATCGACCTTGGGAGGGGTCCTCTCTGCTTCTTGGACACAAACGCTTGTTTCCTTTGCCAGATTAGGGAAGTTCTTGGCTACAATTTATTCAAATATCTCTTCTAGACTTCTCTCTTTCTCCACCCCCTCAAGGATGCCGATGATTCTGACATTGGAATGTTTCATTGAGTCAGTAATCACCCATAATCTACATTCTTGAGATTGGATTTTTTTGAGCCAAGTTTCTGTTTTAACTTTCTCTTCTACCATCCCATCCTCCAATTCACTAATTCATTCTTCTGCCTCATTTACCCTGGCCATCACAGCATCTAGTTTAGACTGCATTTGATTTATAGCATTTTTAGTTTCTGCTAGATTCACTCTCATTTCTGCCCTTAGAGATTCTATATTCTCATTAATATTTTCATTAATAATTTTTTCAAGTCTACACATCATCTTGACCATTGTTACTCTGAACTCCATTTCTGACAATTTGGTTATGTCCATAGCCATCAGTTCTGTGGCAGAAGCCACAGACTCATTATCTTTTCTTTTCTGGGGGGGATTTCTCCTCCTTGTGATTCTGATGAGGAGAGGTGGCGGGGTTGTCCAGAGCCCAATTTATTGACCAGGACCCAGGCAGTGTGCACTTGTTTTATAGGGACCTTAGGGATGTGGGCTTCTTGATTTTTCAGCCTGCCTTCTGGGGGAGGGGCCTGCTGCACTGATATTCAGGCAACCCTGTTTGGGTAGAGTTGCCCTGTCCCCTGCGAGGGGGAATGGGGATGGGTACAATGTGAGCCAGTATTTCCGGACTTTTGTTCTCTGGCGGCTTTCCCTGGTGGTTTTCTGTGTCTTCTGAGAGTCAGAGCAGCAGTCGCCATATCCTAGCCTCTGCCTTAGAACAGAGAGATCGCAGTCCACTCTCCACTGAGCTCTCTTGGCCACTTTAACTCTGTTTCTGTTGGCGCTGCAAAAAACCCTGCAGCGTTCCGGGTTGTGTGCCCCACAGCCGGTGTCCCAGCCCTCACTTCCAGGGCCGGCACGTCTCTGTCCTTTGTGCTTCTAACACCGCCAGCCGCCCCCGGTGCCCGCACACACTCCCGAGCTCCCTGTTTCAGTCTAGTCACGCGCGCTCCCAGGCTCTTGGTTTCAGTCTAGTTCAAGTGTGCGCTCCGGAGCTCCAGTTTTCAATTTGGTCACACGTGCATTCCCAGGCTCACGGTCTCAGTCGGCTCTCTCGCGGGTGCCAGTCCCCGAGTCCGGCCCGCTCCCCAGTGCAAGTGGCTACTGCTTCCTGGAGCCCAAGCACGTTGGCTCCCTCCCCCTTCCATTTATCTTCCAAAATCTGTTCACGGATTCTTGGCTCCCCGGTTCGTACCTCAATATTCAGCGCTGGAGATGTTCATTTGTAGAGATCCAGATGTATCTTCTGCATCTCAGGCTGATTCCATGGGTGTTCAGGATGGTCTGGTACCTATCCAGCTTGACTCAGGGGACCAGCTGAGAAAGGGATCCCCTACTCCTCCACCATCTTTTCCCCTCCTTGCAGAAAGTGGTCACTTTTCTGTTCATAGAGTTTCTGCTACTCTTTTCTTCGTTCTCCAGTTGCATTCATAGGTATTCAGAATGGTTTTGTAGCTCTCTAGCTGAATTCCTGGGATCAGGGGAACTTTAGGTCTCCTGCTCCTCTGCCGTCTTGGAACGCCTCCCAACTTGGCCACATTCTTAAAGAGTATTTTTTTAAACTGAGCTATATAGAGCTGCAGTGGACCGTCTGGTTGGATTGTGAGCAGGCTTGAAGGGTCTGCTCCCATTTCCAACACAGCAGTTCCACTTGTGTGTGTTCTATGTATTACGTGTCTGTCTAAGGCTTTAGGCATAAATGAGTGAAAGAATGAATGAAAGAAGTAATATATAATGAGGATATATTTTAAATCATTGTTCTAGCCTATTCATTTAAAAGGTTTCTAGTCTGGGAGAGAACTGGTTAGGACAGTGTTCATCCTTTGTTTCCCTATTTGTTAACTTAAAATGTGAAAATGAGTAGGTATGGCCATTTGACATTTTTATTTTTCTGCATTTTTTAAATTAAATAGTTGAAATGTTAATGGGCTGAGGGGTTTTTGTTTGCTTGCTTTTTCTGTTTGTTTTTAATCTGTAGAGACCTTTTACTATATGTTTCACTGAAAGGGATAAGTTAGGGACATCTGTGTGGTGTAGTCAGTTAAGAGACCAACTGTTGCTTTCATCTCAGGTCCTGATCTCTGGTCCTGAGATTGGGCCCTACGTCGGGCTCTGTGCTCAGTGATGCCAAATGTGCTTGAGACTTTTTCTCCCTCTCCGCCTCCCTCCATGAGCACTCTCTCTCTCTCTCAAATAAATAAATATATCCTTAAAAAAAGAAGAAAGAAAGAAAGAAAGAAAGAAAGAAAGAAAGAAAGAAAGAAGAAAGAGAAAGAAAGAAAGAAAGAGAGAGAGAGAGAGAGAGAGAGAAGAAGAAAGAAAGAAAGAAAGAAAGAAAGAAAGAAAGAAAGAAAGAAAGAAAGAAAGAAAGAAAAGGGAGAGGTTAATACCAGATAGTATCATTTGATGATTGTGAAATACAAAACAGGACACAATCTTGTACCAAAATTACTTGCTAATAAAAGAAAAGGTCATCATGTATATTATTAATCATCTTTAGGAGGATGATTATCAAGTAATATATATTAGGAGTGGGAAAAAAAGTGCAGGGCAATTTGTTGTTGTGCCTTCTGCAGTAACCTGCTTTGGCTGTGTTTAGATTAGCCCTTAGACGATAAAAGGAATCAATGTTCCACTAATTCACAGTAGTGAGCAAGTCAGGGGGAAAGAGATCCAGATCCTTCGGGAACAGTGCAGTGTGTTATGGGAATGCACTAGAAAGCCCCTGCTTGCCATGTGCAATGATGACAGCTTTTTTAGCCTTTGTTTTTCTTTTTTCATTTTTGTGAGTTGAGAGAGTTCATAAATTTCTTTTTTTTTTTAAGAGTTCATCAATTTCTGTAGGCAAAAGTATTCCTTCATGCAACGTATTTTGGAGAATAAATGCTGTGAATCTATATCCACTGGAAATTTATGTTAATCTTTAAAAATGAGGAAACAAAACACAAAGCAGGAACAATGTACAAATAATTTAAATAGGAATCTTGGTTTCGTGTTCTTTAGTTAACACCTTCTATTCTAGATTTTCCTCTTACAAATTCAGGCATTAAAATTATTTACCATATGAGGAGTAAAGTCATTTATTTCCATGGGACCTAAGTAAGAACTGAGGAAGACAATTACCTTCTGAGAGTGAAAACTTAATTACTGTTTGTATGCTGCCATGATAAAACACAGAAATAATTATTACTAAAACAAACAACAGAGCTCTCAAAATTGTGACCTGACAAGATTTTGGTGACCTTTTTTCTCTCCATATGGTGTCCCCTGAGCTTTGAAGCTTGCTTTAGTCTGTCTCTGGTGTTTGAAATATAGGTTAATTATACTAAGTAGTGAGAAGCCAGAAAAATAAAATGAGTATAAACAACAGTAACATATTTCAAACTTGCCTGAAATAATTCTCTGAACATTTATGCATTTATTAGACCCTAGTTTGTTACTGGTATTGTACTTGGAAGAAAAAATGGTCAACTTTGAGATCTAGCAGATATTTCACTAGTGACAACAGAGAGCTGGCTTATCCGGGGTTAATGATATTTTGCAGAATTTAAATGTTATAAATCCCCAAATACATAATTATTATAAAAATCATACCTATTGTATCACACAACATATCAACCACAAGTGCAACAAAAAAATAAAAAATTAAATAATAAGTAATAAATACAGAAATAAAAATGTGTATTTGTATCATCAGGAAAATATAAAATGCTCTCAGTATTTAAGTGGAAGGAGTGTAGCGCAAGGAGGTGGTTTCACAGGTAATGGAATTGTTGATAAATCATTCCTTATTCCCGTATATTTTATGTGATATAATCCCTAATTCCTTTCAGTTCACTGTACCTCCCTCTTCTGTAGAAAACACTAACATCAAAGCTAATTCTATCAAACTGTAATACTTAATACCTCTCTTTGTTACAGTCTGTAGGGCATTGATCAATCCTCCTTATTCCTTGAAAATGTTAGCTCTTAAATAATGGATCTTCACATTGCTCTCACTTGTGTTAAAAATTGATATATTTGTTAAAAATTTTTTCTGTAATAATTGACCCTTTCAATTTTTTTATATAATTTCTTTGTCCTTATCTTCTCCAATATTCTTGTCTGCATTCTAAATAAGACATCATTTCCTATGGCCTTACCTTAGATGAGTTCTGTTTAATAAAACTTTCTGCAGTGATGAGGATGTTCCGTACCAATGCTGTCCAGTATAGAAGTGCTATAGACTGAATGTTTGTGTTCTCCCAAAATTCATATGTTGAAACCTAATCCCTAGTATGGTGGTATTTGGAGGTGGGGTCTTTGGGAGGTGATTAGGTCATGAGGGTGGAGCCTTCATGGATGAGATTAGTGTCCTTATAAAAGTGATCTCAGAGAACTCCCTTATCCCCTCTGCTATGTGAGGATACAGTGAAAAAATGGTCATCTTTGAATGGAAGCAAGTCCTCACCAGACACGGAACCTGTTAGTGCCTCGATCTTGGACTTCCCAGCCTCCAGAACTGTGAAAAATAAATTGTAGTTGTTTATAAGCCACCCAGTCTATGGTATTCTCTTATTCTGGGAGCCTGAACAGAGTGAGACAAGAAGCCAGTACCACATGTGGCTATTGAGCACTGAAATGCAGTTAGTGTGACTAGGGAAGTTAATTCTAATTTTACTGAATTTTGATTGATTTAAATAGCCACATGTGGCTAGTAGTTACTGTCTTATATAGTACAGCTTAGACCTTGTCTTTAATAACTCTACCCACTCCTTAATCACACTTTGGTGTATAACCCCTCCCTCACCACTCTGCTTGTACTTCTAGCTCATTTTCTTTAGAGTTTGTCTCCAACAATTGTTAGATATCTGCCCCCTAGACCTTGAATCCATTGATCTTACCACTTTTCACTGTCTTTAACCCAATGACCTTCTCATTAGCCTCTTTACACAACTCTGATTCCATGATCCATCATTGTAATCGCTTCTTTGTATATGCCATTCATCTTGCTTGCCCTTCTTTTTCTTCTGGGTGTTTGGTAAGAAAACCTCCAAGTCTGCTTAAATCTAATCCTTTGCCTGCTCTGGACACTTACTTGTGCCCTGAATGTAGCTGGAGAGAAACATGCAAGCCTGTAACATCTCTCTTTAACTTCCTGGCCACTTAACCACAAGCAGACCCATAGAGCTACTAGAAAATTCTATTTACCTAGTTCATTCACTCTCTCACTAACCTATCAGCCATTTCTTACCTTTACCTCTCTCCTGACACCCTGAGGCCTCTCTCATCCTTCCTCTCAACTGATGCTCTTGCTTCATACTGTACCAGAATAGAAGCAATCAAAAGAGAACCTCCACAAGCCTTCCACTATCGTGTACCCATGTATTGATCTGTGCCTACATACTTGACAATTCTCTCCTTTTGTTGAGGATTAAATGTTACACTCTTAGCTAAGGCAATACTTGCTGCAGTTGTGTATTAGATCCAATTCCCGTCATCTTACTCAAACTCACCAAAGAATTTCTTTCAGAAATCATCAATTTTTCCCTTGTACTCCATCATCCCCATCAGCACACAAGCATGCTGTCATTACCCCCATCTTAAACAACAACAGAAAATCTCATAACCATAAATTTTAGCTATGCTCTATTTTTCTATTTCCATTTACAGCAAAATACTAAAAAAAAAAAAAAATCGTCCATACGTTCTATTTTCACTTAATGCCTTCCTTTTCTCTCTTGAGCCCACTCAAGCAAGTTCTTTCCCTCTTCATCAAAATTGCTTTGTCATGATCTCCAGTGACCTTCACCTTCCTAATTTATTTATTGATTATTTTTTTAAAGGTAAACTCTTTTCATGGGGTGCCTGGGTGGCTCAGCCGTTAAGCATTTGCCTTCGGCTCAGATCATGATCCCAGGGTCCTGGCATCAAGCCCAGCATCAGACTCCCTGCTTGGTGGGAAGCTTGCTTCTCCCTCTCACACTCCCCTTGCTTGTGTTCCCTCTCTCACTGTCTCTTTCTGTCAAATAAATAAAATCTTAAAAAAAAAAAAAAAAGGCAAACTGCTTTCTTTATTTTGTAGTTTTTTATGTTTGTTTTGTTTAAGTAATCTCTATGCCCAAGGTGGGGCTTGAACTCACAACCCTGAGAGTAAGAGTCGCATCCTCTACCAACGAGTCGCATCCTCTACCAACTGCGCCAGCCAGGCACCATTTCACCTTCCTAATTTAATAGCCAGGTGTCAGTTGTCTTTTGACAGAGCATTTGACCTAGGTGATTACTTTCTCCTCCTTTTATAAGATTCTCTTCAGTTGGCTTCCAGGACACCCCACACTCCCATGGTTTTCCTCCTATTTAACTTTATTAGCCACTTCTTTACCCTCAGAATTCTTCACTGGTTCTGTACAGTCACCTTATTTATCAGCTTTGTACTACTCTGGGGATGAATCCCTAAACCTCTTCTCTATTTTCACTTAATCCCTAAATGATTTCATTCATCTCTTGGCTTTAAAACACATCTACATGCTGATTACTCCCAAATTTGTACCTGCATCCCAGATCTTTCCCTTAAAGTCCATACTCAGAAAGAAGTATCTAGCTCTCTACTTGACACTGTACTTGATGTTTAATAAACATTGCAAATTTAAATAAAACCAAGTTTCTAATCTCCCCTTCTCCAAAACCTAACATTTTATATTGCCCCCCTCTCATTAAGTGACCACTTCATTTCCCTAATTGTTCTAGTCCAAAACCTCAGGGTCATCCTTTATTCACCTCTCACCCTTCTTCCTACTCCTTCCCCCAAACCACATCCAAGCCACTAAAAATGAATCCAGAATCTGGCTTCTTCTCTTCCTAGTTACCACCCTTGCCCCAGCCATCATAATCTTTCTACAAAATTACTGGAAGAGCCACTTCATTGGCCTTACTGAAGGGCCTGCAGTCTCATCACAGCCAACAGCTAGAGGAATCCTTCTCAAATCAGGTTAAATTTAGACTCCTTGGCCCATTCCCCACTACCTTTAAAGCCTCATCACTTTCCATGCTCAGATTCTCCCTCTACTCCAGCCACATTTTCTTGCTTTTCCTGGAACATTATCAGACATGTTCTCTTTGGCATTTGCCCTTCCTTCTGTGTGCAGGGATGTTTGTTGTTATCTCTGCATCTTTACTGTCCCCTTCTATGGACTCCTCAGCATCATGTTTTTTGAAATGTCTTACCCTAGATGGCTCTGGATTAGAATCTACCAATAGAGCTTCTGGAGGTTCTGAAGATTCACAATGGTTTAAACTCTTAAGAACTTAAATTTGAAAGGCAATGTTCAGTGTAGCTGGCTGAGATCTCTAGTAACAGATTCCCTGATCTTCTCTCCCCAGCCCTTCCAAAGCTTATGTAAGTTTCTAACATCCTGTATGAAAACACTTCATTCTTACAATATAAAGAATGGCTTCTGTTTTTCTGAGTGAAACCTGATATACACTCTTCAGAAAAATAATCTTCCTCTTAAAGCTATATCCTACTTTTTTTGGTTTCCTTCAGATATCTACTCCCTGTCCTATATTAAGTAATACCCCCATTTCCTATCGGCCTTTCCTGTTTTATAGGCACTGATTGAACTCCACAGTATTTATTACCATATGACATACTTATATTGACTTGCTTACCGTTTAATGTCTGGGTCTTCCCAGTAGAATGTAGGCTTCTTAAGGCAGGGATACTTTCTTTTTCATTCATTGCTACATTCTCATTGCCAGAAGCATGTCCAGTATATAGTAGATTCCCAATACATACTTGTTGAATGAAGGAAGGAATAAATCAGGTTGTACTTTAAAAATGAGCAAGATACTAATGTTTAAATCATGCTATTTGCTGGAAACAGTTGTAAGGGCTTTATATACATTAACTCATTCAATCCTTTTAACAACACAATGAAGTGGATATCAGTATCACTCCATTTTGCCAGGGAGGAAACTGAGACATATGTAGGTCAAATAATTTACCCAAAGTCACACAGTTAATGGAGATTGAGGGTCAGGGTTTGTTCTTTGTCGATCTGGCCCTAAAGTCTATACTTTTATTTTTGGCATTTTATTGCTTCTCAAAAAACAAATGCCAAACAAAAATAATAAAATCAGAGAGGGGAGAACCCATTTTAAAATTTCAAAATATACTGAATATTTTGTGACATAAATCTATAAAATTCTTGTTGCTTATTAATTCTGGCACAAAAGCATCAGAAATTGTAGCATGCATTCTTACATTTGAAACATAACAAAAATAGTGTATGATACTTATTATTAAGAAAAAACGTTTTTTGATCTGTAGATAGTGGTTTGGCAATAATCACTTACCAAAAAGATTTGTTATAAGGGTATATGAAGAAGATGGAATAAGAGGGTGATACAGTGGACAGAGTCACTGTCTTAGAAGTTACGTCTTCTCATCTATAAAATACATTAGAAAAAGAATCAGGATCATAACATGATTCTCATTGCACATGAGGGATGACCAAATGTCACTCGGGAGATACTCAGACAATTTTGGGACTAAGTTCTGAGAAATTTGATCAGGATGCCTTTGGTCAATCTTTTATCTATTATCTATATCTTTTTTATTCCACCATGTGACATATATTTGTTGGAACATGTTTGACTGTACTACATGGTGATGAGACTATATCAAAGACTATGACACAGTTCCTGCTCTAATTACATTTATAATTCAGTAGGAACACTTAAGAAATTACCATATTATATAGTCTTTTTGTTAAAGGTGAAGCCTCTGGATTCCCACTATGTGTTTCAGATCCTGGTTCCAAGATGGTATCTGAACAAGATATTTAATCTTTCTGTACCTCAGTTTCTTCATCCCTAAAAAGAGATGAAAAGAATATCTACCTCAGAGGATTTTTTAAATTAAGGACACAGTTCTTATTATTTACAGCAAAAAAAAAAAAAGGCTTAAAAATTAACTAAAAGAGTGGCATAATGAATAAATGCTAAGATAAATAAAGAGCGCCTACAAATCATTTTAAAAAAGACTAACAACCAATAGGAAATTAGTAAGGGCTATTAGCAAATTGCTCTTAAACCTGTGAAAAGATGCTACTTCACTGAAGATAAGACAAATGGAAAATAACACTATAGGGAATACCATTTCTCACCTACTAGATTGGTAAGGATCAAACAGTTTGAGAGAACCGTGATACAGAGGGAGGGGCCAAATTCTCAGGCTCCTGTGTTTCTGGTGAGAGTATGAGCTGGTCCCACACCAAAGAACATCAGTTGGCCACACCCATTACACTCTGAATGTGCAGCCTCTTTGACCTGCCATTTGACTCTGTGGATCTTTCCTCCCATCTGTGCTCTCACCTGTAGAAGAGATGTGTATCCACGCGTGCTCACCACAGCACTGTTTGTTAGCAGAGGGGTGAAGATGACTTCAGCAACCATGGGCGGGGGTCCCAGGATGCTCTGGGTAAGCCCTCTACAGACCTTGTTCTTCCTTCCCTGGAATCCACTGACCAGGTTGGCTTCAGGCGCCCACAGAAGGGCTTTTGCAGTCTAAGATTGAAATTTGAGATTTGCGGCTGATCAGGAACCAACTTTGGCTCCAAAAATCTGCCTTCTTTTCTCTGCAAGAAGCTGGTATAGTCAGAAGGACTTTAGAAACAGTAAGAAGTGCATTTAGCATATGTGAAATTCATATTTTCCCTGTCCAGAGCACATGGCTATTGGTTGGAGTCCTCAGTTCCTTACTGCCTATTGGCTAAAGACCTCCAGATTACCCCTTGGGCACCTCCAGACTCCACGTGGGTGTCTCTAGGATACCAAGCTCCCTCAAAGTGAGTAATCTGAGAGAGAGACAGACAGAGAGACAGAAGGAGACAGAGAGGGAGAGAATGCTACCAAAATCAAAACCTCAGTGTCTTTTACAATGTTATAACCTAACTTCAGAAGTGACATATCATCACTTCTGCTGTATTCACTAAATCCAGTCCACTCGCAAGGAGAGGAAAGTTACATTAAGGAGGCAAAATCATTGGGTGCCATCTTGAAGTCTGGCTCCTATGGCTATTCACCATGAAAAGGCCCTCATAGGACTGTTAAAGGATTAAATGGTTTGATGTTTATAAAGCACTTAGAACAGGGTCTGGCACGTGGTTAAGACTCTTTAATGTTACTCATTATGATTATGATTATGATTAATTTTAAAGACTTTATTTATTTATTTTAGCCAGAGAGAGACAGTATGAGTTGGGGGAGGGGCCGGGAGAGGGAGAGAGAGAATCCCAAGCAGACTCCACACTGAGCAGGGAACCCAACTCGGGGTTGGATCTCAGGACCCTGAGATCATGACCTGAGCCCAAATCAAGAGTTGGACGCTTAACCAACTGAACCACACAGGCACCCCACTCATTATTTTAATGTATTATATATTATCATGATTAATTACTTGTGTTCCTAGAATTGGCATTTCATTCCAGATCTTTCTGTTTCCTGAATTCTTTTCCTTCTCCCTAACATGTTATATTACAAAAAACTAGAGTCTGCCTGTGTTTTTCTTTTGTTCTCACACAACTATGACATGACATTTCTGACACCCCACATGTGGGAGATCATCCCTGCAATTCTTTGCAACACCAGCTGGGTGTCCTGTAATTTAATTCAGTTCTAATACTTTTTACCTCAAAATAGTGTCAAATACCACAAGATAAGGGCTCAGTCCCACAAGACTACCCCCATCACATTTCAGATGCCAATCACAAGTAAAAAGACCCCTTTCTATATAATTTCTGTCCAATTTGGCTATCATTCAAAGATTCTTATGACCCCCTCCTTGGGTTCAGTTAATTTGCTAGAGTAGCACACAGAACTCAGGGAAACACTTACCTTTATCAGTTTATAAATGTATATGATATGGGACACAAATGGACAGCCAGGTAAAGCAATGCACTGGATAAGGTCTGGAAGGGTTTTGTACACAGGAGTTTCTATCCCTGTGGAGTTGGGTATGTCACCCTTCCAGTATGTGTATGTGTTTACCAACTTGGAAACTCTTGTAACTTGTACCATCTTCCTTACACAAGCATGATCAATCATTAATTACATTTCCAGCCCTTCACCTCTCCCTGAAAGATGAGGAGTGGGACTGAAAATTCCAAGCTTCTAATCATGGCTTGGTCTTTCTAGTGACCAGCCATCATCCAGGAGCCACCTAGAAGTCCACCCTGAGGTGCTTTATTAGAAAAGAAAAATACTCCTAGTGCTCTTATCAGTTAGAAATTTATAAGGCTTTTAGGAGCCCTATTTCAGGGACTGGGTCAAAAAGCAAATATTAAAACGAGATGCTCCTAGTGTTCTTAACACTTAGGAATTTATGAGGGTTTTAGGACTCTGTACCAAGAACTGGGAGGAGACACACACACACACACACACACACACATATGTATAATTTTTTTTCTATTATCTCACACATGTCATCCCATAATTCCTCATTTAACATTAGCTTATTAATGAAAAGGTATCAACTCAGAGGTCAAATAGCACTTATTTGATACCATACTGTAATAGTTGCTGTAATTTGTTGTATATGTTGATTTACTTAGATATGTGCCTCTAGTTTCACTGGGGTTTATATTGTACTGTTTTGTGTCCTCGGCATCTAGCACAGTATCTGGCCTGTGGAATGGAAATTAAGCAGCAACAACCAAAGTAGTGCTCGCTGCATACAACACAGCCAGGATATGGAAGCGATGTTATGCTTCCAAGAAGAAGGTCTCAGGCTGCCTCCCAAGAAACCTTCAGAGGGCTTTATCTTGACAAATTTCCAATTATCTGTCTGATTCCCAGCCTTAAGAGTTTTGTAAACGACTTGGCCTGCACACCAATATATGATTCACTTTTAGGAGAGAGTTCTAACCTAATTAAACAGATATATAAAACTAGACTACAATTTATTAATTAGCAGTGAGAACCTTCAAAGTGCAGTGATCAGCATGTTGTCTTGCTAAAGACAGACCTACAGGAGGATCTTTAACAAATATATGTTGAATAAACAATGGAGCAAGGTAGCAATGCACAGGTGACCATTGGAAATAGGGGTCCAGAACTCAAGGGAGAGTTCTGAGTTGCAAAGTTTGGTATTTGAGGATGTCAAAATGGAAGTCTTTTAGGCATGAGAATTTGGGGCAGGGGAGAAGAGGATTTAGGGTAAAAGTTTAGGTAGCCCTTGACTTTTTCATCCAATTTTTTAAAAATGCCTCTTCATCTTAAAGGAGGAGGCTTCCTTGCACCCCATGCCCGATGTTCTGGCCTTTGAACTTATCAGCATCAAGGATCTTTTAGATTTTTTTTTTCCTGCCAAAAGCCCCATCTTTCCTAAACCCTGATCTTGGAAAGTGAAATATCCTTGTGCTTTGGAAATGAGAAATGCTATGTGGTTTCCTTCCAGTAACAAAAGGTCTTTCATCCTTCAATTATATTTGCATTTTCTGTCTTTTCCTCATATGAACAAAAGAATCTCCAGCCTCATCCTCTTCTCTGTTCACTATAATGAACTTACTTAACCACAGAATTTGGATGATTTTTGGTAACGTCTCCCTCACATATATTTTCTTTACAAACTGCCTGACAATAATTTAAACCAGGGGTCTCTAAAAATTTTTTTATGATAACACTATTATTTAAAAATATTACTACACATTCCTCAATTTATTTTATTTTGCTATATTTGTTAATAAGCTATATACAATAAGCTATATCCTGGATCATTATATTGTGTAAGACTATAAAACACACAGAAAAATAGAAATTAAAAAAAATGAGAATGGAAAAAATATGTACCTTAAAATTTATTATATTTTTAAGTGTTCTCTATTAAAATGGCTGTATGTAATGATTAGCTAATATTGCAGAGTCCAAATCACAGAGCTAGCATACACCATTGATGATAGAGAACATGAAGCATCTTTCAAAATAGCAATCTTAAGAATTTTATTGTTATTCGTGACTCCATTTAGGATCCACTTAAATCATCAGTACTTTGCATCTGTAATGTGCCTGATGAAGAGTCTGATGTCCCTTTTTACAATAATTTTTTGACTAGTTTTACTTTGTTATCTTCAATTTTGTGGTTTCTTATTTAAGGCAGCTATATACCACTTTGTCCAGTGATGAAGGTTAATTTACTGGACTAGATTAAATAATCTTAAAACCCATTGAACAGGGTATGTCCAAACCAAGGGAGGTTGAAATATGGTGAAAATAAATGAGCAAGGGAGCCACTGTCCATTCCTCCTCAAGAGGGCCATGCACTTTTCCCTCAAAGAACCTTGCAGACTGTGTGTAACAGACTGAGGATTCTGGTGCCAGTCACTGCATATTAATGTGTAGTAAGCTTAGGTTTCTTTATATTTACATATATGTAAATACATATATTTTCTTCCTAAGTCCTACGCACTGCCTCATTTGCTTATTCTACTTTGGATCCCCAACTGACTTAAATGCAGTAAGTACTTTTCCAGATTTATACCCAAATGTCCCCCAGCTGCATAGGAAAGTAATTCACATTCCTGGAGATTGGGGCATTTGCTTTAAAGTGACAGTCATTTTCTAAAATGTATGTCATGTCTATCTTCTGGCTTGGGCTAACTCCTGGTATATAACTATGTTTATGTAAGTTTGGGAAGCAAGTTTAAGGGTGCAGTTTAGACCAAAGATAAAAGAGATCTCATTAAAGGTATTCAGGGTAATTTTAAATCAATCATCTCTGTGCTAATTATGTTTCAAAGCCCTGGTGACCCCAGCAACACCTGTGATCTTCCTAGGTACCAAGAGATCCTGGAACTGGGGACTATCAGTAAACACGAGAGATAAGGGGAATGGGGTAAAGGTGCCAGTAGTAATGTTATTTTATTATCTTTGTTCCCACGGCTTCTCAGAGGGAAGACAGGCTAGGGACTGTCCATTTTAAAAAATTATTTATTAATAGAGTACATTTTAAGATAGAAAAGGAAACAGTCTATATTCATGTGATACTACAGATATGTTTATTTTATAATTATTAAGTTTACTTAATATAAGGCTCCCTTCCCCTTTTTCTGGAAATATTTTAAACAGCAGTTTGGTGCCCAGATCCTAGAGGATGAGTTACCCCTATAGGGTCTCCCCAGGGACCACTTAAGCTGGACCATTCTACAAAGTTACAGTTCCCTGGGCTACTCCACTAAGTGACTTGGACACATCTGACAATCAGCCATCAATTCCTTTATTCAGAAACCAGTTTCCAGACACTATTTATAAAACCTAGCAACCAGGGATTTCTCCATCATTGAATACATTAAGAACTATTTCTTTATCCCACTATAATAATTGCTAGAGGAAATGATCAGTAATCACACTATATGTGATTCAAAGGTACGTTTATACTTTCACCCACCAAACAAATATTTGTGAACACCAATTTGTTGTTTTGTGATAGATTTATTAAATGTCCCTAGATTGGGGAGACTGGGACAGGCAAAGAGCTCAGTATGATGGTATAGGGACTGAATATTTACCAGCAGTGCTCTATAAATAGGATTGCTAGATTTAGCAAGTAAAAATACAGGACACCCTGTTAAATACTAACATAAGAAACAAATAATTTTTTAATACAGGTATGCCCCGTGCAAAATTTAGGACATACTTATACTAAAAGATATTTATTATTTTTCTGAAATTCAGATTTAACTAGGCATCTTGTGTTTTATCTGGCAATTCTATCTATAAGCTTCAGGGAAAAATATCCCAACCATAATATGATTCTAAAATCTCTAGTGTTGGTCCTCAGTATTCTGTTACCGCAGAGTACATTACCTGAACATTTTTTTCATTACATATCTTAAGACACCTTAATTAAGAGTTGGATTGCTTACTGGAAAATTTCAGCAAGTTGAGAGACAATAAAGAATAGGGTTAAGAGCCCTTAATAACTGAGTGATTATGAGCTATCTTCGTATGTAAAATGGAAAAAATACCTCTGTATATAATTATCTGTTTTTAAATAAGGATCAATAATAAATCAACTAAATGGAATTTATTTATCAGTAGGATAGAATGTAGTATCATTGTTCATACTCTATGATAGAAGACAGAAAAAAAGGATATTTACATCTGCTACCCTTTCTAATCTTACTTCGAAAACAAAGTTTTATATTTAAAAACGCAGAGTGCAATGCTTAATTGATTTTCCTACCTTTGGTCATATTATCTGTGATATGGCAAGCACCAGTTCCAGCTAGATATATTTCTAATGCATCTTGAATATGTTTTGCTGTTGACTTTTATTAAATTTAAAATGCCCTGAATTCCTATAAGGTCATACCTATCCATACTCCAGTGTAAGTATCAAAATGCATTCCAGAGGTGATGAGATAGAAATACATATGCTGTGGTATATCGTAAAAAGTAGGAAAATGGATTATTTGGAGGAAAGCAATAGATGTGACCCACCAGACCTCAAATTCTCATGTTACACCAACGAATCAGGTAGAAAGGTAGCCAAGTTCCAGGTGTCAGAATGGAATCTCATGGATGTAACATAGCTAAATTCAAACCAGAGATGCCCACATCTCTGTTTGTTTGAATGATGTGTGGTTGACGGTGCCTCCTTTGTTAAAGTTACTTTCCAATCATTAGGTATTTTTATTTCCAGTGGTGGGGAGCTATAGAGGCAGAGAAAGTGATAGCAAAGGGAGCAACTCCTATTCTTCCAGAACACCCAGAAGTAAGTGACAGTATGAGGTAGAAGTGCTGTGGGCTTCTCTTCTGCACAGCTGGCTCCCAGGTGCTGACTCGTGTATATTTCATCTTCTCTGGAATGTGAAAATGTATTTATGAAATTATTTTTTAATATTTTACTTTGGTATCAACATTGGGCATCTAATATCATAATAGAGGAGAAAGAAAACCTATAAAAAAGTGAGCTAATGGTGTCCTTCAGCAGGCTATGTGAGAAGTCCCAAGAGACAGCAGTCAAAATAAGACAATAATTCAGACAACTTCTATAAAATGATGAAACCTATATATAGGGAAATTTGTTTATATATTCATAATCCCTTTAATAATATTACAGCTGCTTAGCTGAATGCAACAGCAGGTTTCTGCCTGAAGGCAAGAGCCTAAATTAAATAGCTTCTAAGATTCCCTCTTCCCTGGGACCTGTGAGCTTTTGGGCTGTCTGGGGACTTTATGATAGCCCTCAGTAGTGTAGGTTAGCATTATTGTGTCATCTTTGCTTTGGCAAAACGAGGTTAAGTGAATTCACTGGTTTAATTATTTCCACCAAGTCCCAGAGACACAATCTTATGTTTATTTCAATGATAAATGTTTCCCATATTGTGGACTCTTTTAAAAGCTTTAAAACCAGATATCCAAAAATGTCCTCTTTCATCTCTGCTCTGTGAAGTACTGTATTTCTGCAAATTAAAATGAGAAGTCTCTTGCCCTGTAGAAAGCGAAAATAAATCAGTAAATAGCATCTGATACTGCAGACAGTACCCACAATTCACTATTTATGTAGTTTTCTTCATCAAGTGACAAAGAAGTTTTTATTTATAGATGTTTTTACTGGGGTAGACTCATAATCAGGATATTTCATTTTCATGGTGCTCCCTTGAGGGGATGACAGTCAGGAAACATTAGTCTACCATGTTTCCTCATGTGTAAGAAGTGGAGTTCAGGCTGCTGTCAGATTTAATAAGTAGTGCCCATCCACATGTGTTTGACTGTTATTATTGGTGTTATGTGCCCAAGTTCATAGGTGCATTTCTGTTCTTAAACATTTTCCATATATTTCTGTGTAGTATTTCCTACAATTGATCTATTCCTCATCTCTTCTCCCACCTGATTCCAACCAGATTGACTCTCTTTAGTTTAATTACTTCTCTTCCCCCTTCCCCATATTCACTTATTTTGTAGATGAGACTCGTGGAGGGCAGAACACATGTCATAGTTATTCTCCCCCAGTGCTTAGCAGTGCCAACCACAGAGTGGGTGGCAAGTATATGTTTGTTGAAAGGGTTTATTCCTCACACTTCACGGAGTGAGCTGGAAACATTCTGTGAGTTTAAATGTGTGCTTGGATGTGAAGAGATCATGAGGTGTGAAACCGTGGTGATTTCCAGCTCTCCCGTGTCTGTTCCGTGCTGTTGCCCGTGACAATGTCCGTGTGTCAGGCTTCTCAAGCTGTTTTTTAATCTATTTATTTCGAATTCATTCTGCAGTAAACATACTCCTCTCTTCCTCAAGTGATTTTGTCGGTATGGAATGATGGTGGTGCACTCACATGGATAGGACAGGACTTGTGGAGCAGGAGTTCAAATGGAAACTCAGGACATATGTTGAATATTTAACAGCTTTAAGTCAAGCTAATGCATTTTAAATAAATACATTCTGTACTCCTACATTGGAAAATATAACTTTATGAAATAAATTGCTTTTAGAAAGTATAAAGCTATGTTTTTACATAACTACAAATTGACAAAAATTCACAGATATATTAATGTAATTATTGTTGCTCAAGTCCATGTGTGCCTCATTAATGGAACAACGTTTAGTGGGATAATGCAATAAAACCTCCTAATTCATATTTTATATTTGCTCAAGAAAAGTTATTTTTTTGCTTTTATTTAGACAAAATGACTATGTTGTTACAATCAATATTTTTCATATAATTTGGATTCCAGGCAAAATAATAATCAAGGATTGAAAGAGTAAAGTGTAACTGTATTCAAAATATAGACAATGCAAGTATATTATAACAATGTCCATGAATGTAAATATAACATATAGAAAGTTTAAATTATTTTCATATTAGTTATTAAGAATTATTTTTATAAATATTTAGTTATCTATTATAATTAAAAGGCAATTATAAATTATATTTAATAAGCACCAAAATTTGAAAGCAAAATTATTGTAATGGTGAAGTTTCAGTTTTTAAGTTTTTATTTAAATTCTAATTACTTAACATTGTAATACTAGTTTCAGGTGTACAATGTAGTGATTCAGCTATCACTGAATCACCCAGTGCTCATCAGAATAAGCACTTAATCTCCATCACTTATTTAACCCATTGCTCTGCCCATAAAAGTGAAAATTTTAAATTTAAATTTATTTTCTGAAAAATTTCTTTTTTTTTTTTTTTTTAAAGATTTTAATTTATTTATTCGATAGAAATAGAGACAGCCAGCGAGAGAGGGAACACAAGCAGGGGGAGTGGGAGAGGAAGAAGCAGACTCATAGCAGAAGAGCCTGATGTGGGGCTCGATCCCATAACGCCGGGATCACGCCCTGAGCTGAAGGCAGACGCTTAACCACTGTGCCACCCAGGTGCCCCTATTTTCTGAAAAATTTCTTATACTTTATTAAATAATTTTATAAAAATAAAAGTATTTCCAATGCTATGTCTACCTAGTTGGTAATGTATTGATCAGCATCAGTTTTCATGTTATAATTAGTGTGTGTGTATATATATATGTGTGTGTGTGTTTATATAGTACATGTGTATATATGTACATGTATATATACATGGTATGTGTATATATTTATATATAGTACAGGTATATAGTATTTATATATTTATTGATGTATTTATAGTATACATAATACTTATATATACTACTCTATATGTAGTATTATAACATTTAACAATATTATAAATTATTTAATACTGTAAAATTTTCATTATCTACCACGGGAAACTGTTGTAAATACCTTGCTCATTCATTACATCAAGCACCATGAATTGGAACCTAAAGACAAGTAGAATTTCCAAAGAGTCCCCATACTATATTCACTGTCATTTATGTTCAACTTTTGATTTTAAGAATACATAAGGAATAGCATGGAAGACATTAGGAGAAGGAAGGGAAAAATGAAGGGGGAGAAATCAGAGGGAGAGAGGAACCATGAGAGACTATGGACTCCAAGAAACAAACTGAGGGTTTTAGAGGGGAGGGGGTGGGGGATGGATTAGTCCGGTGATGGTATTAAGGAGGGCACGTATTGCATGGAGCACCCGGTGTTATATGCAAGCAATGAACCCTGGAACACTACATAAAAAACTAATGATGTACTGTATAATGACTATCATAACATAATAAAATAAATTTTAAAAAAAGAACCACATACATGCACACACACACACCCCTCTAACTCCATTATCGAATAGATTTTTGAATTATTAAAATTACATATGTTTCTTGTAAGATTCAAAAAATATGTAGCATATAAAGTAAAACATGAAGTTCCTTTCATGGAAGTCCCCTTCCATAGTCTACTTTGCCATTAATTAGTTAACAGTTTTGACATAAAACTTTCTAGATACGTGCCTGTGCATGTAACACACATACACATACATGCATGCATACATGTGCACACTGTTTCTAAATGTAGAGCATGCTACTTTACATGGTAGCTGAAACTTGCTCTTTTCACTTTAAATAATGCATCATGGGCATCAGCCTCCTTCTTTGTTGAAAATGTAAAGTGGATTTAATTGTATCTCATGAAGGATGTTCAGATTTTTCCTACTTCTTTTTTATAATTATAAATAACTGTTCCATGAAAATTATATTTATATAACATCTCCTTGGCTCCTTTGTCCCACATCTGAACCCCAAGACCCTGCATACCTCCTCCTGATAGAGAAACTACAGAAGGAATATCTGGCCCACAGAGAGTCTCCAGGACTCTATCACTACGTGTTTAAGTTATACAAAATTTTAAGAAAGCATTTTCTTCATAATAGCTCTATTTAAGACCTCCTGAAAAATGAGTTTCCCTTCTGAAATTCTTCCTTGGTGAATATCTGAAATTCTTTACTGTTAACAATTGAATGCTAATACTGTTTTACTGTGGGAGCAGGTTGTCCTTTGTTCCTAGTCATTTCTCAGAGGACAGATATTTTGTATGTCTCTGTATTACACAGTGCCACACAAATGAAGGCTCTCATGTTTCTATCCAGGTCCAGTCCTGAACATTTCATGGGTGGGAAAGGGGCTTCCAAGTAGCACCAAGAATAAACTTATCTAATTAGCCTGCAGTTGCTAGTACAAAAAGTTGACTTCAGATGGCGCACAGATGTATTTTTTAATTCTACATGAACCACAAACTACTGCGGACAGTTTATTTTGTGGCTTAGGAAAAGAGTCCTTCAGTTATGTTTGTTTGTAGGGAACCTTCTATAGTTTTTCTCAGCACCCAAGAGAGAAATGGACTCATAAATACTCATGCTGTTGGATTCAAGGTCACGCCCTCAGTCCTGCCTAAACTCCAGAAGAACAAAGGGATGGGATGGGATTGAATCCAAAGGGGACTGAGGACATCCCAGATCCTCGGTTAGAAAAGCCAAAAGGCAGCACAGGAGGATGCCCTAACCTGCCCCCCCTCCCCAAGAGATTTCCAAATCCTTAAAACCCAGGCAACCCAGAAGCAGTACCTTCTTGATTAACTAACAGGGCACAGGTTCAGTCTGTTTACTATCTGAACACAGATCAAAATCATAGCAATTACAGATTCATAAGGGTGAGCAAATATATTATTTTATATATATATATATATATATATTTTTTTTTTTAACCAATACCTCCCACTCTGCTGCCTGTATCCACTACTACTCACCGCCCCTTCTTTAATGCTCATCAGAATAAAGAAACAAACTTGTACTTGGAAAGTATCTGCCAAAATTATATGTGGCTGCAGGGCATTTAGCAGAATTTCTACAAGTGATTGCCAAATGAGGTCAAGGAGAAATAGAGCAAGCAAAGGGAACAGAGTGCTTTGTTCCCTGACAAAGTGGCTGGAAGAGAAAAGTGAGAAACATGCAAAGAACCTCTCCAGATAGCTTTGAAAATCTTCCTACAATTCCACGTCTGGAAATACATACTCATCTCTTCCACTTGCATGCCTGTGCATATGTGCACACATGTTTCATGGACATATATGAAGGCCAGGGGAAGAGATGTAACCAAATCATTGGAGGGCTTTAAGCAGACATACAATTTACCTTTTTAAAAGTAAACTCTGACTGCTCTGTGAAGATTATGCTGTAGAAGACCAGGAATATGAACAGGGACATCAAAGGTGGTAGCAATGTAAGTAAAACTTACTGTTTTTTAGATAGTTGGCATGTAAGAAGGTGAATAGTGAATTGGAGAGAAGCAAATAAGAGTTTGGGGATGTAGAAGGTTGAGATGTTGAATGGGGAAGGGGTATATTAACTTATAGGTAAGGAAAGTAAGAGGTTGGGATGGCAAGACAGTCTGAGAGTAAAGAGATTCTATTTTCCAGACAGCAGGAGAGAGCGTACAGCAGTGATTCTCAACCCTGTCTCTCCGCTGGGAAAAAAATAACAGCACCCACATCCAAGTACAAACTGATTGACTAAAAATGGCTGGGGTGGGACTGAGGTAACGGTAACTTTTAAAAACTGTCCAGTTGATTCTGATGAGGGTTGAGAAACATTTTGGAAGAAAGAGGACTAAATCTTGGACATGTACAAAGAACAAGATAAATGGTGAACATATTGAGATTAAATCACTGATGCCTCCATCACAGAGACATCTAATCAAGAACATTTCTGTAGCAATGAAAATAACTGATCTTGAGATCACAAGTGATGACAGATAAAAGGAGCTTATAAGATAAGGCTGTCATTACCATTTATACAGTACAGTTCTTAATATGGTCTTCATATAGTCAAGCACAGATAACAGCTATGATTCAGAAATCTGTAGAGTTTTTAAAATATATTTTGGGGCTACTTTTTGCTTTCTAAATCCTCAAAGA
This sequence comes from Ursus americanus, assembly GCF_024610735.1. NCBI lineage: Eukaryota > Metazoa > Chordata > Mammalia > Carnivora > Ursidae > Ursus > Ursus americanus. The sequence continues at coordinate 50,678,421 of NC_142139.1, read as the reverse complement.
AATGGTACTAATTAAAGAATGGTTTAGCACAATTAAATTTATGACTGAACCCATAGTTATTTTATTGTGGCTGATTAATTCATCATCAAACATTATTAGCTCAGCGTTTTGCTCCACAAAATCCTCTCAACTACCAATATTTCTTCTTTTAATTACTTGGAAAGTCTAGCTAGTTGATTTTCTGACTTAACTAGTGAATTGATGAAAAATCATTTCACATCCACATGCAACAATTTCAAAAATAATCAACAGTAGACTGTAAAAAAGCAAAAGATATTACTTTGCATTTCCATCTTCAACTGTTCTTTTCAATCTTCCTTTTTGGGGCGGACAATACCAAGTATTTCCATGATTTCTAATATTACTTCTATACCAACAGCTACAAATTCTATAACCCTAACCCTAAACTCAATCCTATTTCACAAGAATTCTTCAAACTGTTAGCTGAGGAGGCTTATATGCAGGCCCTGCTGGCATTTCACACTCCACACTGACTAGGGAGAGTAGCTAGGAAGCTGGGTTTTTTTTAAGTTTATTTATTTATTTGAGAGAGACACAGCAAGCAGAGGGAGAGGGAGATAAGCAGACCCCTGCTGAGCTGGGAGCCTGACATGGGGTTCGATAGTTCAATCCCAGGAGCCTGACATCATGATTTGAGCCAAAATCAAGAGTCAGATGCCTAACCAACTGGGCCGCCACCCGGGCGCCCCATGGAAGCTGTTTTAATAATCCAAATGAGAGCTGGAGCCTCTGAATTAAGCGGTAGCAGGAGGTAGTGCAAAGATATGGATTTGAAATACATTCTTTTTTTTTTTTTACGTCAATCTTTGTAATCTGGTGGCTGACTAGAGGTTTGGGGAGGACAGTAACCACAGATGACATCTACATTTCCAAATTAGGAACCTGAGGGGATGAGAAGTCTTAGCAAAAGTGGAAGTTTTAGGGGACAAAACAATTTTTGAAGAGAAGGTCCATTTTAGACATAGTACCTCTGCCATTCCTAATGGACATTGAGGTGGGTGTACTTGCAGTTGGCTGTTAGGTTTGGATTTGGGGAAAGAAGTTAGGGCTACATTTTTAAAGTTGTATTCAAGTGTCAATTTTTGCTGTCTGGAGTTTGTTAAATACAGTTTCTGGACATTTCTTCACCTTTAAAATGAGGACATTGTGTCCAATAATCTCTTAAGGTTTTTTGTAAATTCCAATTCTAATATTTTACTTGATCTACCTATCCGTGTGTCTTTATGGTTATGTGTTCTCCCATTCTGTCATTCTCTTTGCCTGAAATCTACTTTATTCCCTTTCCCAAATATCAGTTCATTAGTCAGCCTTCAAGGTGTGCTACATTGCCTCTTTTTAGTACTCTTGGTCAGAATCGGGTAATTATTCCTCTGTCTCCCAAGCAATATTCCCCCAAACAAGTGGATTTAACTTGACCCTGTAGTCGTTTTTGCATAAGTCTTAACAGTTTACAAAATCCGAATTACTTCACTTCAGTAAAGGTTTTATAGTTTGGTTTAAACATGGAAAAACCGAGTTCAGTTTCCACACATTAGCACCTGCAATAAAAGGGGACAAATAAAGATTTCAACATTTTGTTCAAAGCAAAAGACAAGGTTCATGAGCCCATTTTCCATTCTGTCACTGAATAGGATAGGTAATGCTCTGGAATTTGTGAGTACTTCTCATTGCATGTGGTGATGAGGGATGTAAGGAAAGGACTGGATTTTCTTTCATATTGTGATTTTAATCATCACCAATTTAAAGTTACTTTGGAAGAAACTGTGACAGATTTTTGAGGTTTAGTATATTTTGTTGCTGAGTCTTGCTGAGGTGCTTTTTCCCATCAGTGACTTTGGCATTGAAGAGTTCTAAGAAACTCAAACTGTGGTCCTCCCAGTGAGTCACTTGTGTATGTCATAAAGCTACCTGAACACATTTAACTAAATTCTAACCGAAGAAAAAATTCACAGAAAGTGTCACTGGTGCATTAAAGAGAAATGCAGGCATTCAAAATCAAATTCAACATGTGTATTAAGTTAAAGCAAGTAAAAATGAGCTCATTCCACCATTATGAACTGTCCTACACTGACTAGAGTTACAGAAAGAGGTGAATTATAGAGAGATACTATATAGACGCAAAGTCAAAAACTGCAAAGAGATTCATACATTTTACTGCATTTAAAAAGTATTTCATATCTCTGTGATTGAAGCGTAGCCCTCAGAGTGTGTGTGAAATGTGAGTGGTGGTGGTTTTCGTTTTTTTTTTTTTTTTTTTCCCTTGTACATTTGGATCCATTTCGGAAAGAACAGGCAGAAAACTTTCCTTCGAATATCTCAAAGGCAAGTATATAAAGCGCAGAAGTTTTCTGAGAATTTCAGTAATTCAGTGCTTCTATTTGTCTAAAAAATCTATCCTGTATGAACTTTTGTAAACTAAGCTTAAGTGCCACCCCAGCGATTTAAAATTGGACTAAAATAGGGGCGCCTGGGTGGCTCAGTCGTTAAGCGTCTGTCCTTGGCTCAGGGCATGATCCTGGCGTTCTGGGATCGAGCCCCACATTGGGCTCCTCCCTGGGAGCCTGCTTCTTCCTCTCCCACTCCCCCTGCTTGTGTTCCCTCTCTCGCTGGCTGTCTCTCTCTCTGTCAAATAAATAAATAAAATCTAAAAAAATTTTTAAAAATTAAAAAGAATAAAATTGGACTAAAATAAGCAAGGCCCTTAAGAAATATCATCTCCATTGCTTACTTTATTAAATACCATGTTTCTCACTCAGTATTTTCTCAACATCAGTCCGTATCTAGTATATGTCTCTAGCCATACAACTTTATATTTAGAGTGTCGATATAATTTTTTTAAAGTACACTTTAACTGCTAGCAGACTATACTTCATCAAAACATCAAATGTGAGTAGAAACTATAATAAAATACTCGGATTTTGTGGCCCACTAATGAAAAATGTCAGCCACTTGGATATCCCTTTGTTCATGCTTCTTTGGGACCTAGAGTATTAGGTGTGCAGAGCTTATGTTACACACCAGAACTCCCACACCTGCTCTTAAAATAGTATATACTTCTACTCCAGTTGGTAAACAACGCAGACCTTAGCCTTCTGAGTGTACTCTTACTACTTAGCTGCCCCAGCATATCTAGTCATCTAACAACCGAAAGGGTCGTATCGGTTGCAATTATTAACACCCACGCTATACTGGATGTTAAAGACTTTGAATGTCACTTTTTGGGTAATTATTGCTCTAATGTGTATATCTATCTCTTTTGACAGACTAAGATCTCCATAAGAAATCAGCCTAGACCTCATTCATATTTATAGCTTTCCAGTGTCTGAGATGTAGAGGGGCATATTTGTTACATTGAATTGAATTCTTCCAGATTCTTTAAAAATAACTGTTGAACCAATATTCAGGTTTCAGTTACTGTCTTAGCCCAGGTAGTCTAGAAAAAAAAAAAGAGGCTGAGGTAAGGCTTACGTGCTATTGCTGTATTAGGCGTACAATTTCAGAGCAGCACAGGTGAAGGAAGGCGTTTATAAGATCTGCATTATCTTTCGTCCTACAGCTTCACAAGAAAACTTGACCAGTTGGTTTGCACAAAGACATGTCAAGAAAGAACATGTTGAACCACTATGCCCCAGAACCGTCCATGAGCAGGGAGGAAGGGCAAGGAATATTGTGTCCTTTTTTCCATTTTACGTCTCTTGCCGATCTTAGTTTTTTTTCCATGGGGGCATTAAATTGCACACTTCTGGATTTTGTGAGTAGGCCACTAAAGGCAGATGCTGGGGAAGCCAGAGCTCCCGTGAATTACCATCAAGTAACACAGGCTGTCAGAACAGCTGCAGCTCCCACCAATGAGGAACCTGATAGATGCCATGGCAAAGCCCAGCTCTGACAAAAGCCTGACTCTTGAAATGAGTCTGAGATAACTAGAGGTATTAGGAAATGAGGCAATAGCAGCAAAAGCCAGAGGGCTGTGATGTGAGCAAAGGGCTGAGTCCCAGGGTCTAAAGGAATCTGGATTGACACATAAATAAGAAGCAGTACAGTTTCTAAGAAGCTATTCATTTTGAACACTTAAACTTGGTCCCCTCACCCCACACCCTAACCCCTACTACCATTCCAGAGCTGTGAACTTGCTAGATAGAAAGCATAAAGATAGACTTTACTTAGGCTTCCATTTTATCAGCCTGATAGAAGGAGAGATACAGTTGTCCATTAACTGGAGAAAAACCTTAAGAAGTTGATTGTTTTTCCAGTTTCTAGTGAATTCGATCTTCCTAATATGACTTTATTATTTTGAAATAAATGCCAAGAAATACCACAACATATGACTAGATAGATAGATAGATAGATAGATAGATAGATAGATAGATAGATAGATATGCACATATTTTCTGGTATTCTGGTATCGACTATCTTGAAACTCTGTTTTAATAATTTTTTGTTGTTTATTTCCTAACTTTATTGAGGTACAATTGACAGATAAAATTATATTTTTAAGTGTGTGATGTGATGATTTGTTATATATATGCATTGTAAAATAATTACCACAATCAAGTTAACACATTCATAACCTCAGATGGTTACTTTTGTGTGTCTGTGTGTGTGTGTGTGTGTGTGCTGAGAAGATTTAAGATTATCTCTCAGCAAATTTCAAGTATATAATCCAGTATTATTAACTATAGTCATCATGTATATATCAGGTCTCATAAGTTTCTCATCTTATAACTGCAAATTTGTACCTTTTGACCAATGTGTCTCCATTTCCCCCACCCCCAGGCAACTGCCACACTACTCTGTTTCTGTTGAGTTCACTGTTTTTTTTTCTTGAAACTATCTTCAAAGTAAAATATGGATGATGAGTTTTGGCAAAAACACTTTGAATGCAGATAACTTATAGCTGACCATATTTATCTTTTAGTTAAAGATATAGCAATACTGTAATATAATCTCTTCTGATGTAAAAGCAAAGAAGTTACCTGCCATACTACCTATTTGTTGTAGAAAAGGCAAGCGTGATTGTCAAGTGTTTCTTGCATCAGATAATTCTTTGTTGAGAGCTTTCAGCTTCCAATCAACCATCCAAAGAGTCTGCTTTCATCTTCTGTTATGGGTACAGATTTACCAGTTTTCAAGAGTTTACTTGTGTAGATTTAAATGACAAATTAAGTGTTCTTTGGCATTGCATTCTAATCAAGTGTTGTCTTTGTCTTCCCTTCGGGCAGGCAATCAACTCAGTTTTACTTCAAGGTGGCACACTTGCTTAGACAGCTCCAGAAAACATTCACTTTACACATGAAAAAACATTTGGCCAAAACAATGCAGGATACCTAAGGTTATTTTCAATTAGAATTTAATGGCACTGAGATATTTAGAAATTAGTTCTATTGTGTCTAGCAAAACATCCAATTCCATCAAGTGTTTGATTTTATTGTATTACTTGTCTTAATTTTTTTCCTTTTAAGCTGCTTCTTGATTAAGTTAATTAATAACAAACTCTGATATCAAATCTCCTTCCTTGCCTAATAAAACTCAATTATTTTTGACATTATAGGTCATGAAATTAGTCATTTTAGGGGTGCCTAGGTGGCTCAGTCATTAAGTGTCTGCCTTCAGCTCAGGGTGTGATCCCAGAGTTCTGGGATCAAGCCCCACATCAGGCTCGCCTCCGCTAGGAGCCTGCTTCTTCCTTTCCCACTCCTTCTGCTTGTGTTCCCTCTCTCGCTGGCTGTTTCTCTCTCTCTGTCAAATAAATAAAATCTTAAAAAAAAGAAATTAGTCATTTTAATAAACTGTATAAAACAAACTTTTACTGCATTTGATTTTGGATTGCCCATTAACTAATAATCCCTGGGCTCAAATATTAACAAATAAAGATGTATTTTATAGAACTACATAATAAAGGAATAAGCATTTAATTTTCATATAGTGTAAATGAAGATAAACGCATATCTAAAACCATTATCTTCTATGTCTGACTTTACAGAGTCACATACATATACTTTAAGATAATAAATCAAATGTGATAAATTTATTTTAAAATATTTGTGTCTTTCACAGCAATTCACTCAACTATTCTGCCTTTCACTTTTCTGTCCCTTTTACTATGAAGTCCTCCGGATGGCAAAGACTTATATTAAGTTCTCTGCATGATCCCCACATATCACTGTGAGCAAGAATGTACTAATAAGCAGTTTTGATATTAGGATAGACATAAAACCAGTCAAATATTAGTTGCACTATTATACTCTACCCAAACAATTTGATTTTTTCCCCAATTAGATCTTTCATGAAACACCTCTAATTGTGCCAGACTATGTAAAAAACAATACTGCTTTGTACCACCTTCTCAAATATGATTGTGAATGAGAATCTTATCATAATACCTAAGAAAAAAAGGTACTTTGTTTTTCACATATGAAAGCCCATGATTTATGTTTTATTAATTGTTTTCTTTGGTTTCAAGCTATCTTAGTCTTTCTCAGAGCTAGTATGGGAAAGGCAACATCTCTAGACTGAGTTTCTTTTAATTCATCGTATTTTGCTTCACTATCATGTTGGGTAAATGGGACAGCAATCAGGGAAGAAATATGCATTTCAGATTTTTTGTCATATAAGTTAATTAATTTTAAATATTATTTTCACACTGCAGTATGAAAAACACTATTCATAGTATACCAACAAACAAAACCAAACAAAACAAAAACCTTGAGTACTAGGCAGAAATTCAACAGCTCTGCTCTATTTTGTCTGTATCCTAAATATAGTTGGACAATGGCAAGAGTAATAGAAAATGGGATTGGTCTGAATGATAAAGGTTTTCAAATAGAAAATGTTTCTGACACATCTTAATGAAAATAGTCATTTGGAGCAAGTAGACACTTTATAACACAGGAATTCAGGAAAACACTATATGGAAGATTGAAAACTAATTCTATTATCAATCATTATTTTTTTCTTATATTGTTGTATTTGAACTATATGGAAATCCTGACTGTTAAACAATGTAAAGTGTGGTTATGTGTTGGACCTTTGACTAGGTAACCAAATTCCTAGAACAAGACCAGTATTTAAGTATGTAAATTTCTTAGGTTTTACATTTCTCTCATATTCAAAGACAGTCTTAGGAGAGGTCACTATTTCACAAGATGCCAATCTCCAGTATTATTCTTACAACCTTCTTACAGTTGACTAAGTAAGATATCAGTGTGAGATTTGGGGGTACGTCAGGGCATGGACAATATATATTAATGACAAGAAAGTCTTCATTTTTAACAGTATAAAATCTGAACAGGGTATTATATCAACTTACCTAAATCATGAAGTGATTCATAAATATAATGACATAATTTTGTGTAATATAGTCATTGGTTTAACATTATTTAATAGACTTAGTGGTTTTTTATCTTAAAAAATAGACCTTAGTAATATTCTTTAGTAGATGAACTGCTTGAAAATGCTCTTTTATTTCAAGATTTTTCTATCTCCCTTGTTGTCCAACAGAAATTATGTGGAGAGAATTTCCAGGAGTAGCAAAGTATAACGTGTAATTTGTGTTTTTATTTGATGGTGTATTCTGGGGTCAAAGAAAGCAAGAGATTAATGGCCCTGAGGCAGATTTTACACCTGTTCTGGAATTATAGTCTCCCAGGTCAGGGCTTCATTTCTGCAACCTCCTGGATGTGCAAAATTGAGTCAGTTTGCTCATCACCTGAGCAAATCTGTTGGATTGCTCTTGTTACTGAGATTTGCCACGGCCAAAGGTCATTAAGCATCTTTATAACAAATTCCCTAAAGAATAGTCTGCTATTTAAACCTGGCCACTCAGAGGCCCTAGTTAAGCTTGCAAAAATCCTTCAAGTTGTCATGAATCTGGAATATGGTTGGGGGAATAAAGCATGACATCTCAGTGTTACTGAACTCACTCATGTAATCCCTGAACTACACCATGCCTTCCTGGTTTTCTTTTGCATCTCTAGAAGTCTTTTTTCTTTGCCTGCAGTGACCTTGTTCCTTTTAGGCTATTGTTTAAAGCTTCAAACACTTCTTATGCATTATGAATTAAATTTTAAGAAGCTGTTTGGCATATTGTAAAGAATCTATTAAATGTTACTGAAAACTGTGGTCAGGAATATAGCAGCAGGGCATAGTGTCATATCAGAGCTTTCTATTTCACATGACTCTATTGATCTTTTCTGGAAAACATCTTCTGAAGTTGATTGTTATCACACAGGCAGTCTTTAAAGGGATAAGAAGTCCACCAATATCCCTTTTTATTTTACTGTGTCAAAAAACAAAGTTTCCTTTTTTTCTTTTATCAGCAGTTCAACGTTTTTCTCCACAATGAAACAGAATACATTTTAGTAAGGAGGGCACGTATTGCATGGTGCACTGGGTGTTATACGCAACTAATGAATCATCGAACTTTACATCAGAAACCAGGAATGTACTGTATGGTAACTAACATAATATAATAAAAAAACATTAAAATAAAGAAAAGAAAATAGGAGAATGAATATATTAATTGCGAAATGGTCATATAAAAGTTACTGCACACCAGCTAAAATAACTTTCTAGATTAACATGCAGTTCCTAAATTAAAAATAAATAAATAAATAAATAAATAAAACATTTCCCATAAAAAAAAAAGAATACATTTTAAATGTCAAACTTGTCTTCAGATGGATCTTCACAGATGCTGTTTTAAAAGTTACTATTCACATATCCAGATTTAGCTCTCATGGAATCAGTTCCAAATTACACATGTGTTTATGTATATATATGTATATTCTTTTCTCTTTTGTGGTGAAATTAGACAGTGACAGTAGAACTCCTCAAAAGCTCATGAGTTTTGATGTATTCAAATTAACTTTTATTTTTCTCTTTTAGCATCGACTGAATAGTTTTCCACAATATATCTTATATTCACTGGTTTGGTGCCACATCTTATTTGTCATTAAAGTAGTTTGCAGTTTTTGTGATATCTTCACAAAATGACCTTCTCTCTTTATGACTTTAATTTTAACATCAATTTTTAAAAAGAATTCTTATACGTTTTGTGTGTGGACAGTATTAAGAGTGTTCAGTGTTGGTTCATAAGTTTTTACTTTTCACTAGTATATAGAAAGTATCTTCTTTATTTTGACTTTCTGCATTTCTTCTTCCTATTTCAATATTCACTGAACATTATTGAGTATCTGCTGAGTGCTATGATCTGGTTTTGGTCTTGGAGATGTAAAGGACTCATCTGAAAACACCCTTATCCTTTTCTTAGAGTACTCTTAATGTAGGTGGGAAGGCAGACAATGAACAGATAATATGAATGCAATGCAAAAGGCACTCTGATGGTGGAGTAGAGAAACTATCACTTTCACATATAGGGAAGCAGATAAGTAGCCAGGCAAAATATTGCAGGGTTATTGTTGAAATAGTCTAGTATAAACAGCCTGACAAATCTATGAGTGCAGGTAGAGACATCATAGACAGATGAATACAAAAAAGAGACAGCAAGGTGACTTACCAGAAGGATCAGTTTCTCAGAAAAATAATTAAAAAATAATTTATTGAAAGTTAATATACCTTAAAAAAAAGAAAGTTAGTATACCTTTTATCACTTTGCATTTTGGATATTGCTTTATAATCAGTTAAACTGTGATATTTAAATTTTGGATATTCCATTAATTAATTAATTTTGGATATTCCTGAATATTTATATCTATGTTTTTGGAATTTGGACAAAGTAATTTCGGGGAATGGCAAAGAATAATTTGTGGCAAATAAGTGTACTATAAAAAGAAATTCTTGGTTGTTGATATCTATTGGCGTTATTAGGTCAAGTGTCCATGATAAAAGGATGTTGAGTTTCAAGAGCATATTCATCATATTTTTCACATTGAAATGTAATTCTGATTAGGTCATACACAATAATTTGAAAGTCAAAAAGCTACCTTTTACTGTATTATAGATATTGTGTGTTCATTAACCTTGTATATGAAAAGAAGTCCACAGTTTTTATATGTTTGGTATTACAAAATTTTGTTTAAAAAAACTTATATTTATCATGAATATTAGTAGTTATCTAAAAACCTAAAGACATCGGATGGCAAGTTTAGACAATAAAATGTTGAAATTCTTCCTTTTTTTTCTTTCATTTTATACAAGTATCATAATTGAAGACTAGGAGGAGAGGGAAAAAGAGAGATTCATTGTGAATGAGCAATAAGAATTTACTGATTTGGGGCATATACTTGCAGATAAGAACATATTTATCTGAATGTAACCCTTATAACTTACAAAAGAAGTTTGAGTGACCTGAAAGTGTTCTTGAAAGATCAGGTTTTAAAATAGGCCAAAAAAAAGGGTGCCTAGGTGGCTCAGTCAGTTAAGTGGCTGACTTTTGATTTTGGGTCAGGTCATGATCTCAGGGTCGTGGGATTGAGCCCCGTGTTGTTCTTGGCCCTCAGCAGGAAGTCTGCTTGAGGATTCTCTCCCTCTCCTTCTACCCCTCCCCCTACTTGTGCTCTCTCTCTAAAATAAATAAATAAATCTTTAAAAAAAATAGGCAAAAATGATGAAAACCAATGGTTGATGATATTCAAACATTAACAAATGCTCAGGGTTCATTAAAAATGTAAAATATATACTAGAAGCATTAGAAATTATTAAATTATACTTTTAATTGACTTCTGGCTTTCTAGAGGCCAATGTAAAGAGGGAAACAGCCTTTTTAGAAGAGTTAAATTGTCAAAAATATAAAATCTCTTCTTGATAATGAGAAATTTAGTAGAAATTTCATCTGGTAGTACAGGGAAGGGTAAGAATAGAGATCTACAGTCCCTTAGCATGGACAAAACAGAAGGAAAGTTGTATATAACTTTTTTTGATCTCACAGATTTTGCCAAACCTGTCAGAAAAAAACCTACATTCATATAAATGATGAAAGTCCACAAAATAAGCCTAGCAATTCAGGCAAGCCTATATTTACATTTGTATACTTTTTAAATATGTTAGCTATGCAGAATTTTACATTTATATTAAATAATGAAATAACCCAGTTGTTATGCTTTTAAATGGGGCCGTAAAAGATGTTTAAAATATTAGATAGGAAGTTTTGTGTCACATTTATCTGTTATAAAGGTATGTGCCTTTCAGAAGCTTTCCTTGAGTAAGGAGTCACACATCATCTTGAAATCAGCCCAAAGAGAAAGAGTTAGAAAGGAACCTTCCTGGAAGCCATGTTTTTAGGGTCAGTGTGGATAGTAAAAACTCTTTATTTGAAAATTTTAAGGGGCATCTGGGTGGCTCAGTCGATTAAGCATCTGCCTTCAGTTTAGGTCATGATCCCAAGGTCCTGAGATTGAGCCCCACATTGGGCTCCCTGCTTGGTGAGGAGGCCTGCTTCTCCTCCCTCTGCCCTCCATGCCTGCTCATGCTCTCTCTCTCTCTCTCAAATAAATAAATAAAATCTTTAAAAAAAAAGAGAAAATTTAAAGCAAAACTACCAGATATTCCAGTGATTTTCAAAATGTAAAACATAAATCTCTAGAATGGATTAGAAAGTTATTACAATCAGAATTTAAATACAGATGGCAATGCATTTTCTCAATAAAGCTGTATTTAAAATATACTTACTCTTAAATCAATGGCTTACTAAACTTTTATAATGAAAAGATGTTTCACGCTGGAAAAAGTTGGAAGTCCATATTTTATTCAAACATCTTTAAGTTTGTTTATAAAGCTACTCAAGAATCATGTTTCCTGATTTTTTTTTTTTCCCTTCTTACACACTCACACTTTCCTGCCCTTGGTAAACAGAATTCTTGAGGAAGTGGACATTTCTGGTGCACAGAACAAAATGTTTTCTTCAAAAACATTGCATAAAATTCTATGAATTTCACTCTCTCACTAAATTCTCTCATTCCTAAGAGAAATGGGGGGTGGAAATTAGCTTATTTTCAGCCCAATGGTGATTATTTTGTTTGGAACTTTTAGTAAAATCTCTTTGGTCACTTTTTTTTTTTCTTTTCCAAGTCTTGGTTTACATTTCAGTTAGTTAGCATGTAGTATAGTATTAGTTTCAGGTGTAAAATTTAGTGTTGGATCACTTCCACACAACACCCAGTGCTCATCCCAACAAGTGCCCTCCTTAATCCTCATCACCCACTTAGCCCATCCCTACCCACCTCTTATCCAGTAACCCTCAGTTTGTTTTGTATAGTTAAGAGTCTGTTTTCTGGTTTGCTTCTCTCTCTTTTTTTTTTTTTACCCCTTACATTCATCTGTTTTGTTTCTTAAATTCCACGTATGAGTGAAATCATATAGCATTTGTCTTTCTCTGACTGACTTATTTCACTTAGTGTAATATGCTGTAGCTCCATCGACATCATTGCAAATGGCAAGACTTCATTCTTTTTTTATGGTTGAGTAGTATTCCATTGTATATATACACACCACTTCATCTTTATCCATTCATTGGTTTATGGATATTTGGGCTCTTCCATTTGGCTACTGTTGATAATGCTGCTATAAACATCAGGATGCATGTATTTATGTATTTTTTGGTTAAATACCTACTAGTAAAATTGCTGGATTGTAGGGTAGTTCCACTTTTGACTTTTTGAGGAACCTCCATACTGTCTCCCAGAGTGGCCACACGAGTTTGCGTTCCCACCAACAACTCGAAAAGATTTCCCTTTCTCTACATCCTTGCCAACATCTGTTGTTTCCTGTGTTGTTAATTTTAGCCATTCTGACATGTGTGAGTGACATCTGATTTTAGTTTTGAACTTTAGTCACTTTTTAATCCTAAACAAGTAATATACATTCTTCTGCCAGTATTCTGTAGTTATTTATTTTTCCTATTAAGGTGAAAATAACTCCAGTCAAAATTTCTAACTTCATCTACAACCTTTCTCTGTAATAAGTGCCTGAACCATATAATTTAGAATAATTTCTTGGGAGTAATTAAATCATTAGTCTTTGGATATGTACACTTTTCTACTGACTATTGATTAGAACTACATATTGAAATAAAGTATAAAAGTTTTCAGAGACCTGAAAAGTAGCATCCACATTTCATTTCTTAAAATAAGGTTTTTTTAAGTTTTGTAATAGTTTTAGATTTATGGAAAAATTATGAACATGATACAGACTTTCCATATACTCTTTACCCAGTTTCCCCTGTTATTGTCTTGCATTAGTATGGTACATTTGTTGCAATTAATGAACCAATACTAATACATTAAAATTAACTAAAGTCTGTACTTTTTTTAGCCTTTCTTCATTTTTACTTAACGTCATTCTTTCAGCATCCCTTTCAGGATACGTTACATTTAATCCTCATGTCTCCCGAGGTTCCTCTTGGCTGTGACAGTTTCTCAGATTTGCCTTGTTTGAACATCTTGACAGTTTAGATTATTGGTCAGGTTTTATGTAGATTGTTTCTCAAATGAGATTTTTCTGATACTTTTTCTGATTGTTGGACTGGGATTATAGGTTTTGGGGAAGAAGACCCCACAGGTAAAGTACCATTTTCATTATATCTTAAAAGTGTATGTACTATCGACGTGGCTTCTCACTGTGGATATTGACCTTTGTAACTCAGCTGAGGTGGGCTTTGTCAGGTTTCTCCACTATAAAGTTACTCTTATTTTCCATCTTCCCGTATTGTGCTCTTTGAAAGAAAGTTACTATGTACAGTCTGTAATGAAGTGTGGGGAGTTAATGTTCCTCCTCAGCCTGTGAGGGCAGTCTGTCTGCATAAATTATTTAGAAATTTGCCTGAGAGATTTGTCTAATCTTCTCCATTTATTTATTTATTCAATCATTTATTGTTATCAGTATGAACTCATGGATATTAATCTTATGCTTTAGGTTACAATCTGATACCAATTTATTTTCTTTTCAGATAGTTCCAGCTTTGGCTCCTGTGTTTCTTTGGCATATACCAGTAATTGTGTTTGGTTTGTTTGTTGTGTTTTGTTTCTCAGCATTTTCTTACTTTCTGGCACTACAAGTTGCTCCAGGTTCATCTTGTATATTTCCTGTCCCAATCCTGGAATCAGCCATTTATCCAAGCAGTCCTGGTTCCTTTTAGTGGAAAATGGTATTAGTAACCAAAATCTGGGCACTAGGTATATTCAGTGCTACTGTACTGGCATTGTTTCTAGGCCTTCTCAACTGACAGAGCAAGATGTATGTATGTATACTAACACATGTATATACACATATTTATAAATATTTCTATATATAATCCTATGTATATATTCTAAACATTAGTTCTTACTGATGTGTCCAATTAGAATCATACTGATGTCTCTATCTCTGATGCCACACGGCATGTGTCTTCTCTCTTTGCTTATCTGTAACCTTCCACTGCAATACTGAGAAACGTGGCCCTTATTATCTGCCAACCACTTATTTAATTGTTCAATTCCAGTATATGTGTACAGTATGACAGTTATGAATCCATACCTCCATGGGTAACAATTTTATGAACTAGAGCACTGTGCCTGTGTATAATATTTTTTGGTTCAATCTTACAGACTTCCCTCATTTCTAAGTTTTCTTGGATCAGTACATTTTCTCTCACACTCTTCAGGGTGATAGCTTCCTTCATTTGTAATACACTTGGATTGTATTTTTCACTTCCATCTCGGGATCCCCCAGCCTCTTTAATGATATGGCCTAATTTGCATACGTTTCAAGGTTTATGCTTTGTGCTTTGAAGTTCTGTAGATGTTCACAAATGTACAGTCTAATGTATCCACCATTACAGTATCATACAGAATAGTTTCACTGCCCTGCCATGGGTCCTTTTACTGTTGATATGGTTTTGCCCTTTCCAGAATGTTATATAATTGGAATCATACTTAAAGTAGCCCTTTTCAGACTGGCTTCTTTAATATAGCAATATGTGTTTAAGATTCGTCCATGCTCTTTTTTTTATTCACTTAAAAGCTCATTCCTTTTTATTTCTGAGTAAAAAAATTTCTGAATAAAATACCATTATAAGGATGTACTACAATGTGTTCATCTATTGAGGAATATTTTGGGTGCTCTCGGTTTGGGGCACTTATGAATAAAGCTACTATAAACATTTATGTACAGGTGGAAGCATAAGTTCTTAAATCAGTTGGGTTAATAGCTACGGGGCAATTGCTGGGTTGTATGGTAGACTATGTTTACCTTTGTAAGAAACTACTAAATTGTCTTCCAAGTGGCTGTTCTTTTTTGCATTCCCACCAGCAATGTATGAGAGTTCTTGTTGCTTTGTATTCTTGCTAGCATTTGGTGTTTTCAGTTTGTTGGGTTTGAGCCATTCTAACAGATGTATAGTGGTGTCTCATTGTTTTTATTTGCAATTCCCTCATGATATATGATGGTGAGCATCTTTCATATGCTTGTTTGCCTTCTGCATATCCTCTTGGTGAGGTGTCTGTTCAGATTGCCATTTTTTACTTGGTTGTTTGTTTTCTTTTTGTTGAGTTTTAAGAGCTCTTTGTATATTTGGATGCAAATTCTTTATCTGATATGCAGTTTTTTAAAATATTTTCTCCCAGTCTGTGGCCTGAATTTTTCTCCTCTTAAGAGTCTTTCACAGATAGAAATTTATAATTTTAACAAATTCTAACATCATTTTTTTGTTTCACAGATCATGATTTTAGCGTTGTGTCTAACACTTTATCACTGAACCCAATGTTACCCACATTTTCTCCTTTGTTTTCTTCCAGAAGTTTTATAGTTTTGTATTTAAATTAGTTCTGTGATTAATTTTGAGTTAATTTTTGTGAAAGTTGTTAGGTTTTGTGTCTAGATTTGATTTTTTACATGTGGATGTCCAATTTTCCAGAACCATTCATTGAAAAGACTTATCTTTTCTCCATTGAATTACTTTTGCTCTTTTTCAAAGATGAGTTGTCTATAATTGTGAGTCTGTTTTCAGACTCTCTATTCTGTTCCACTGGTTTATGTGCTTTTTGCTTTTGCCAATATCACACTGACTTGATTAGTGTAAATTGATAGTAAATATTGAAATTGGTAGTCTGAGTCTTTCACTTTTGTTCTTCACTATTGTTTTGGACGTCCTATGTATTCTGCCTTTCTATATAAACTTCAAAGTAGTTTGTCAATATCTACAAAATAGCTTGCTAGAATTTTGATGGGATTGTGCTCAGGTCTTAACAATATTGAGTCTTCCAGAATATGTCTGCATTAATTTAGATTTTCTCTGATTTTTAAAATCAGAATATTGTAGCTTTCCATATAGGTCCTGCAGCTATTTTGTTAGATTTATATCTGAATTTTTTTTGGTGCTATTGCAAATGGTATTCCTTTCTTAATTTCAAATTTCAATTGTTCATTGATGGTATACAAGCATACAGGTATACAGGAAAGTGATTGACTTTTGTATATTAACCTTGCATCTTACAAATATTTCTTCCATTTTATTATCTCTTTTTTCTCCTTCTGGTATTCCAATTATGCATATGTTCCACATTTTGAGATAGTCCCACAGTTCTTGGATGTTCTGCTCCTTTTTCTTCCTTTTTTTCATTCTTTTTTCTCTTTGCATTTGAGTTAGAAGTTTCTGTTGTTTCAAATGAAAGTTCAGTGATACTTTCCTTGGGCATTTTCAGTCTACTAATGAACCCATCAAAGCATTCTTCATTTCTGTTGCAGTGTTTTGATTTCTAGCATTTCCATTTGATTCTTTCTTAGAGTTCTCATCTCTCTGCATATGCTATCCATCTGTTGTTATGTGTTGTTTACTTTTTTCAATTACAACCTTCAATATATTAATTATAGGTATTGTAAATTCCCTATCTGATAATTCCAATATCTGTGTCACATCTGAGTCTGCTTCTGATGCTTTTTATGTGTCATTAGACTGTTTTTTTCTTGCTTTTAGTATGCTTTCTAATTTTTTTGGTTGAAAGCCACATATGGTGTATCAGGCAATGGAAACCAAAATAAATGCATCTTTAATGTGCATTTCTGTTATCCTGGTTAGAAATTGAGCTGTATTTAATGTTTGTTATAGCTATAGCTATCAGATGCTCCAGATTCTTCTAGTATCTATGTGTTTGTCCTGTTGACTTTGAGCCTCCCTAAGTACTCCTCCTCAAAGAGAGCTTGCATCCAGTTTTTTCATCTGTGATCTGTTGTTATTATCCTGAAGCCCTCTTGGTATGATGGTAAGGCACAGTAGATGAGAAGTATGCTATAATTTTATGATTAAATCTAGTCTTTTAATGGCCTGTGTTCCTGGGCAGTGGTCTTCACATGTGTTTCTTAGTTTCCCTCCCCACCTTAGGTGAGGCAGGAAGGCTATGAAGGCTTGAAGTGGGAGAAATGCCCTTCATTCAAGTAGGTTAGTATGACTCTAAGATATTTTCCCTGAGTAGGTCTTCATTATAGGACTGTTCTAGGGGCATTTCATGATGGTTACTCTTCCCTTTTCCCTGCTAGTGCTACAATCGTATCTTTCTCAGCTATTTATCATGAGATGTAGGTAACTTTCCTTTTTTTTTTTTTTAAAGATTTTATTTATTTATTCGACAGAGATAGAGACAGCCAGCGAGAGAGGGAACACAAGCAGGGGGAGTGGGAGAGGAAGAAGCAGGCTCATAGCAGAAGAGCCTGATGTGGGGCTCGATCCCATAACGCCGGGATCACGCCCTGAGCCGAAGGCAGACACTTAACCTCTGTGCCACCCAGGCGCCCCGTAGGTAACTTTCCTGATAGTAAAACTCAGCAAACTGTGGGGCCTTCATTAAGAATGCAGCCTCCAGGAAGTTCTTATTCTCAAGATAGTCCACATTGTTCCTCTGATAATACATTAGAATTCCTGTATGTCTCCACCAGTTTATGGCTTCAGCAGCTTCTCTTCATGTATTCTGAAACTGGCCATGATTCTCTGTATTCACCTGTCTCTCCATATTTTAGGGTGAAGGTTTCTTTTACAATCTCATTCTCTGATGGTTCCAAGAAAACTAATTAATTTTCAGTTTGTTCAGTTTTATCTTTTTATAAGGATGGGAGTGATGATTTTCAAACTCTACATGTCAGAACCTAAACTAGAAAACTTCTCTTTGCACTGCTTCACCAGAGGAGGCAATGAGAACCTTACTTCCTTTTATTGTGCCATTTCTTTATTCACCACCAGGCCTCCTCACAAAGCTAGAGTAACTTAGAAGACTTCCCAGAAAAGTGGATGCCTCTAAAAGTAAATTGCAAGGTAGAGGGGGGAATTATTAAAAAGAAAATTATGGGGCGCCTGGGTGGCACAGCGGTTAAGCGTCTGCCTTCAGCTCAGGGCGTGATCCCGGCGTTATGGGATCGAGCCCCACATCAGGCTCTTCCACTAGGAGCCTGCTTCTTCCTCTCCCACTCCCCCTGCTTGTGTTCCCTCTCTCGCTGGCTGTCTCTATCTCTGTCGAATAAATAAATAAAATCTTTAAAAAAAAAAAGAAAATTATATACTAAATATCTTTCCTATAGTTCAAGCAAAAAGCACTTAAGATTTTAAACCTTCACTATGAGTCACCTTATGGTGTTCCCATTGCCTAATTTTACTCAAAGAAGGAGAACTCTTCTTTATCCTCGTCATTTTATTATCAACAATTGCTTATTGGGCTCTATGTCAGTTAAGAGTTACACGTCCTACAATATAACTATGAACCTCTCTCTCCATTTGAGAAACTTCACACCCAACTCATAGAAATCAGAAGGTCCTCAGGTCACATCTTCATTTTATTGCTGGGTGAACTTGGGAGACCCCAGACCCTGGGGCCTTGACCTCGCCCATCCCAAAGGTGTTGCTGAAGGTTCTTGGTCTTGTCATGGAAAAGAATTCAAGGACAGACATGCGATACAGCAGAGGAGCAACACAAGTGAGAAAGTTTATTAAAGTGAAAGTACACTCTCAAGATGTGAAAGCAAGGAAGATCAAGAGAGAGCTGCTACCCGGCTTCTATCTTTTATGGGAAGTTGTTAACTAAGGGGGTGAAATATTCATTACTTGGGACAGGGAAGCAGAATTTCATGCTTTTTCTTCCTGTTTGGTCATGGGTTTGGTCAGGGGCTTCCTGTCATGGCACCTGCCATCTTCGGCCTGTCCAGTTTGATCCAGCTACTTTGGAGTGCCGCCAGGACAAACTTGTGACTTTCCTGATAGCTGGCCATGACTTCCTCATTGCTGGCCTCCAGTTATCCTGTTAGAACCTAACTAGCTGCTTACTCTAACAATTTCATAGCAGTAAACTTAACAAATCTTGTCTAAAGATTCCCAAATTCATTCTCAGTAGATAGTCTTTGGTGGTCTTTAGCATTCCAAGCCTTCAAGAACAACTCATAGTTGTATGTGAACACTTCATAATATCCATACAGGGATCCAGGGTTGCAACAGGTGTGTGTTTTAGGCATGCATACTATAGTTTTCTGAGTATCTAAGGAGGACTCTTGAAGTGTGTGTGTGTGTGTGCGCACACACACACACACACACACACACACACTCACTACTCTAAGAAACAAACCTTAATTCCCAGAGATATTGCAGTTCAATGAGGAAGGGAAACATGTTCCATCCGTCCCTTATTTATGAGTTCTTTCTTTCATAATGGAGATTGACTTCATTATTATTCTGGAGGTAGAAAGTGTTCAAAAGTTTAGATTTATATTTCTCTTTTTAAGATTTTATTTATGTATTTTAGAGAAAGAGAGAGAGCACAAGCAACAAGAGGGGCAGAGAGAGAGAGATAATCTCAAACAGACTCCACGCTGAACACAGACCCAACTTGGGGCTTGTTCTCATGATCCTGATATCATGACCTGAGCCAAGAGTCGGGTGCTTAAGAGACTGAGCCAGCCAGGTGCCCCAAGATTTATATTTCTTAATAACACTTAGCTAAAGAAAGGTACAGAAAAATCTCTAAAATTTTCAATTGAAAAATCCTTTCAAATCATTAGATAAGGACTGTTCTCAAGTCTCAAGTTTGAGGATGGTTGTCTGTATGAGATGAGCCTCCTCTCTCACTTATAAGTGCAGGGTGAAGAGAGGGAGCATTTGGAGCCTTAGCTATGCTGAGTATGCTATGGTTGGCAAATGTTAGAAAGGAAATAGTTGAGAAGGCAGAGAAGCGAGGTAGAGGCAGGTGACTGCATTTTTTTGTGCTGGGAAGATTAAATTACAGTAGGCTTGGGGTACAATAAGGTGTGTGTAATAAGCTTCACTGGGAGAAATGAGCAAGGCTTTCTCTCTGCCAGACTGCACAGCTCCAGGAGCACCACTCACATGGTGTTTTATGTGAAAAGCATCCCTCGAAGCACAGCACCATTTATAGGGATTATGATGTGAATGAGCCTCCTGGAGCTGCACAGCACAGCTAGTAGTGCCAGAAACCTTTGGAATAGTAATAATTTTAATTTTCATGTAAATTATTTGTAATTTTCTTTTCTTTGTAAATTCATTTGAAATTAACCTTTTCCATCAGCTGATACTAAGGCAAGTGTCTTTTCTCAAAGTTTTCATAGTACTTGTTGCACTGCTATCAAAAGTTTGTTTATTTATCACTTTCCCCTACCAGCTCTAAGCTCTGGATCTCTTTAACCCCTGGACCGATAGTTCTGAGCACAGTATCTGGCACAAAGGAAGTATTCAGCAAATGTCTCCTGAATTAAAAGTAAATTATTCTCCATGAGATATACCCAATTGCCTTGCATTTTTTTCTTCCTAATTTTAATTTGTTGTCAATTTAGTTCACAGAGAATGCACTGTGCTCCTATTTATTAAATTAAATATCTGCTTGAAGTGGCATATTAAAATTAAGCTTAGTTAAATCTCAATTTCCTGTGATCATTATATAAGTTGCTCATTGCTGCGCCTCACATTAGCTTGGTTTAATGGTTACATAGCAATTAACATGAATGCTTAATGACCACTTTCCTATTCTGATATATTACTAATGATACTTACAGTTTAAAGTGCTTTAGGGTTAATTATAAATGCTCATAATTTGCCTACCCTTCTGACTGATAGTACATTCTTACACCTAAGAACATGATAAGTACTCCAGCCTGTGTAGGAAGAATGTTAGTCTACAAAGGCTCAGGAGTCAACAGTATTAACCCTTCAGTTATCTCAAATCACCTAAACTATTTCTGAAATTTCTACATTATCATCAATGATGCAAAAAAAAAAAAAAAGTCTTCAAAATGAGACCTAAAGTCTAAGGGTTTTGTAAAAATAGAAAAGCAGATACTGTTTTGAGCAACTATCACAGCCTCTTACTCAGAGGAATTTATGAGATGAGGCAATGGATCTCTCCTATTCTTTGCTATCTCTCTCCCTTTCAATTTGCCCACATCCATGCTGCTTTTTTTGAGGTCATTGAAACTTTATTTTCTTCCAGATATAATTCTTTGATTCTAAAGTAGCTGGTAAAGCCAGTAAATGTTTATTATATAGAGCGAGTCATTAGACAAAATTGTTCTCTTATAATATTATGTGAATGTCCAGACATAGTAATAGAGCCATCGTAGGCCTTTTTTATATTTTCATATATTCTTAATTTATGTAATAAAAAGCTAAAGTTAAGCTTTGGAGTTGGATTACTCTTATCATTTTACACATTAAGCTTTCTTTGTAAATATTTCTATGAATATGTTCAAATTTAATTATAAGCTTTGCCATCTTCCGGACCCTAGCTGTGTATCATTTTTTTTCTTTTTTTCCCATAGCAGAGATTACAGTGTCTATGGTGAATATTCTATGACGACTATGAACATATTATTTAGGTCAAAACAAGATGTATTTTAATTTGTTGAATTATTTAGCCTACCCGGTCATTCTAGAATTAAGATAATTATTACATGCAAAAGAAAATTAGAATGCAGTTGACATTTTATTAGACTACTTCAAGTAGAACCAAAATTTAATAGTTCTTGACATGATGACTTGTTGATAGCAGTTCAGCAAAACAGTCCGGGGAGATGATTTGCACAGGCCAACTTCAGGGAGGACAATGTAAGACCAAGAGGAGCAGGTCATCGCTTTGGAATCTAGCAAATAAGTTCACAAATCTAAAAATCAGAGAGTCAGAGAGATCCTAGTTACTTTTAGAATTTAAAATTCTTGCCATTCTAACTGGTGTAAGGTGGTATCTCAAGGTGGTTTTGATTTGAATTTCCCTGATGGCTAATGATTTTGAAGATTTTTTAATGTGTCTGTTAGCCATTTGTATGTCTTCATTGGAAAAGTATCTGTTCATATTTTCTGCCCATTTTTTGATTTGATTATTTGTTTCACGTGTATTGAGTTTGAGACGTTCTTTGTAGATCTTGGATACTAGTCTTTTATCTGTAGTGTCATTTGCAAATATCTTCTCCCATTCCGTGGGCTGCCTCTTAATTTTTTTGACTGTTTCCTTGGTGTGCAGAAGCTTTTTATCTTGATGAAGTCCCACAAGTTCATTTTTTTTTTGTTTCTCTTGCCTTTGGAGATGTGTCATGAAAAAAGTTGCTGTGGCTGATGTCAAAGAGGTTGCTGCCTATGTTCTCCTCTAGGATTTCGATGGATTCCTGTCTCACATTGAGGTCTTTCAACCATTTGGAGTTTATCTTTGTGTATGGTGTGAGAGAGTGGTCAAGTTTCATTCTTTTGCATATAGCCTTACACCAGTTAGAATGGCAAAAATTGACAAGGCAGGGAACAACAAATGTTGGAGAGGATGTGGAGAAAGGGGATCCCTCTTACACTGTTGGTGGGAATGCAAGTTGGTACAGCCACTTTGGAAAACAGTGTGGAGGTCCCTTAAAAAGTTAAAAATTGAGCTACCCTATGATCCAGCAATTGCACGACTGGGTATTTACCCCAAAGATACAGATGTAGTGAAGAGAAGGGCCATATGCACCCCAATGTTCATAGCAACATTGTCCACAATAGCTACATTGCGGAAGGAGCCGAGATGCCCTTCAATAGATGACTGGATTAAGAAAATGTTGTCCATATATACAATGGAGTATTTCTCAGCCATCAGAAAGAATGATTACACAACATTTGTAGCAACATGGACGGGACTGGAGGAGATTATGCTAAGTGAACTAAGTCAAGCAGAGAAAGACAATTATCATATGGTTTCACTCACTTATGGAACATAAGAAATAGGAAGATCGGTAGGAGAAGGAAACGAAGAATGAAGGGGTAAACAGAAGGGGGAATGAACCATGAGAGACTGTGGACTCTGGGAAACAAACTGAGGGCTTCAGAGGGGAGGGGTTGGGAGATTGGGATAGGCCAGTGATGGGTATTAAGGAGGGCACATATTGCATGGTGCACTGGGTGTTATATGCAAATAATGAATCATGGAACATTACATCAAAAACTGGGGATGTACTGTGTGGTGACTAATATAACAAAATAAAAATTATAAAATAAAAAAGAATTTAAAATTCTCTGGAATGTTGCGTGAATCCAGCTCAAACAGAAAATGAAAGTGTAGCTCCTCCATGCCTATTTCAGTTTGTACAATAGAGTAGGGGTTCAATAAATACTTAAGGATTAACGTTGACTGAGTAAGGAGGAACATAGCTACAACCACCATTACTGCCACACAAGTGTGCCGCAAACGAAGTTACACTGTCTTATTTAATCTCAAAAACTGAATGGGAAATAAGAAGTTGGTTGCCTTTAAAAACATATCCCAGAATGGGTACTAATGATAATCATAATTTTGTGGGCCACTTTGTTATGCTTTTTATTCATGCATGAATTCAGCATTTTACTATAAGCACTGAAGAGATATTTAATTATAGAGTTAAATTTTTTTTTTAAATGGCAAATGACTTACAAGTAGAACATTTGTTTATACTTGATTAAACTGTTTTGGTCATTATGTATCATTTCACTCCTTGCCTTTGAATAAAGATACTCATTTTCATTTACTCTTAGCACACTTGAAGAAATGTAATTAAAAGCTGATGAGTAACCAAGATACTGTGTACTGGGAATGTGGAAATATTTACTTTCTGTGGAGTGTGAATTAGTAGGATATGCAGTTTTTGTATAACATAGATAAGAATTTTCAATAAAATCTCAAGCAATTGAATGGTTGAACATTAATAATTTGTTGCTCATTCAAGCAATTGTTTTCAAGCTCCCTTCACCATTTCCCTGTATCTCAAATGAATGATTCACTCAGATTGATAGACTTATTAAGAAATCCATTCCATTGATATCTTAAACTTGCTTTATATGAAAGGGTTTTTTTTATTGAGGTATAATTGACATACAATATTCTATTTGTTTCAGGTATACAACAGAATGATTTAATATTTGCATGTAATGTGAAATGATCATAAATCTGCTTTCCCCTATCACCATATAAAGTTACACAGTATGCAAATAATATTATTGACATTATTTACCATGCTGTACATTATATCTCCATGACTACTTATTTTGTGACTGGAAACTTGTACCTTCTGACTTCTTTTTGTCTGCCCCTCAGCTCCCCTCCCCTCCGGCAACCACCAGTGTTCTCTGCACTTATGAGTTTTGTTTTGAAAATTTGTTTGTTTTTTAGATTTCACATACAAGTGAATTCACACAGTATTTGTCTTTGACTTATTTCATTTAGTGTAATGCCTTCACGGTCCATCCATGTTGTCACAAATGGCAAAATTTCATTCTTTTTTATGTCTGAGTAGTATTCCACTATACATATATTTACCACATCTCCTTTATCTGTTCACCCATTGGTGGACACTTTGGTTGTTTCCATATCTTGACTAATGTGAATAATGCTTCAGTGAACATAAAAGTGTATATATCTTTTCAAATTAGAGTTTTCATTTTCTTAAGATTAAATACTCAGAAGTAGAATTGTTAGATCATGTGGTGGTTCTATTTTAACTTTTTGAGGAACTGACATTCTGTTTTCTGCACCGGTTTCTTCAGGTAGCAGACATTTTAACAATATTAATTCTTCCAATTCATGAGCATGGAATATCTTTCCATTTATTTGTGTTTTCTTCAGTTTCTTTCATCAGTGTCTCATAGTTTTCAGTGTACAGGTCTTTCACTTCCTTGGTTAAATATATTCCTAGGTCATATTGTATTCTTTTTGATGCAGTTGTAAATGGGATAGTTTTCTTAATTTCTCTTTTGATAATTTGTTATAAGTGGACAAAACAACAGATTTTTGTATATTGATTTTGTATGTTGCAACTTGGCTGAATTTTATTATTCTAAGACTTTTGGTTCAGTCTTTAGGGTTTTCCATATAGAAAATCATCTCACTGACAAATAGTGACAGTTTTACTTCTTTCTTTCCAATTAAGATGTGTTTTATTTCTTTGTCTTGCCTAATTGCTCTGGCTAAGATTTTCAATCCTATGTTGAATAAAAGTGGTAGGAGTGGGCATCTTTGTCCTGTTCCTGATCTTAGAAGAAAAGCTAAAATCTTTTCAGTACTGAGTATGATGTTAGCTGTGGGCTTGTCATTTATGGCCTTTATTATATTGAGGTATATTTCCTTTCTACCTGTTTTGTTGAGAGTTTTTATCAAAAATGGATATTGAATTTTTCTCAAATGCTATTACTGTATATTAAGATGATCATATATGATTTTTATCCTTCATTTTGTTAATGTGGTATAGCATGTTGATTGATTTGTAGATGTCGAACCATTCTTGCATCTCTGGATAAATCCCACTTGATCACGGTGAATGATCGTGCTAATGTATTGTTGAATTTGATTTGCTAATATTGTGTTGAGAATGTTTGCATCTGTGTTCATCAGGGATATTGGTCTGTGTGTGTGTGTGTGTGTGTGTGTGTCAGGTGTCCTTCTTCAGCTTTGGTGGCAAGGTAATGCTGGCCTTGTAAAATGAGTTTAGAAGGATTCCCTCCTCTTTGATGTTTTTGGAGAGTTTGAGAAGGATAGGTATTAAGTCTTTGAATGTTTGGTAGAATTCACTGGCAAGGCCTTCTGGTCCTAGACTTCTGTTTGAGGGGAGATTTTTTATTTAATCTCCTTGCTGGCAATTGTTCTATTCAGATTTTCTATTTCTTTATGATTTCGTATTAGAAGATTGTATGTTTCTAAGACTATGTCCATTTCTTCTAGGTTATCCAATTTGTTGGCATATAATTTTTCATAGTAGGCTTTTATGACTCTTTGTATTTCTTCAGGATCAGTTGTAACTTCTCTTTCATTTCTGATTTTATTTATATGAGCTCCCCCCTTTTTTTCTTAGTTAATCTAGCTGAAGTTTATCAGTTTTGTTGATAACCAGCTTAGTTTCATTGATCTTTTCTGTTGTCTTTTTAGTCTTTATTTCATTTATTTCTGCTCTATTCTTTGTTATTTTCTTCATTCTACTAACTTTAGGCATCATTTATTTCCCTTTTTCTTATTCTTTTAGGTGTAAAGTTAGAGTGTTTGAGAATTTTCATGTTTCTTGAGGTAGGCCTGAACTTCCCACTTAGAACTACTTGTGTTGCAATCGACAGATTTTGGTACGTTGAATTTTTATTTTCATTCATCTCAAGGTACTTTTTAATTGTTTCTATGACCCCTATAATGCAGATATTGTTCTGCTTAATGTTGTTCCATAGACCCTTTAAGCTGTCTTCACTTTTTGAACTTTCTTGTTCTTTTTGTGCTGTATTTGGGTGAGTTCTGTGACATGGAGGTCACTGATATTCTCTTCTTCATCAACTAGTCGGCTGTCGAACCCCTCTAGTGTATTTTTCAGTTCAGTTACTGTATTCTTCAGGTTTGTGACTTCTGCTTGGTACTCTCTTATATTTTTTTCTCTCCTTGTTGAATTTCTTATTCCTTTCAACCATTCTTCTTCCAAGATTGGTGAGTATCTTTATGACCATTACTTTGAAGTCTTTATCAAAGAAATTACTTATCTTCATTTCATTAACTTTTTTTCCTGGGGTTTTATCTTGTTCTTTCATTTGGAACTTATTCTTCTGTTTTCTCACTTTGTTTGGCTCTCTCTGTTTCTGTGTATTAGGCAAAAGAGCTATCTCTGTCTGTTTTGAAGAAGTGGCCACAGAGAGATGACAGGTATTTTAGTGCTTGGGGTGAGAGCTTTCCCAGAACTGTCTTTGACTGTTTCAGTCCTATGGAGTCCGGAAACACAAGCTCCCATGACCACCAGAGCCAGGTGTTCAAATGACATGCCCTGAGAGGGCTGCATGTACCTGTTGCCTTTAATGGGGCATGGGGGAGCCTGCCCTTTGGGTTTAGCAAGGCAGGGCTATGGTGAAGCATCAGGCTGGAGCATGCCCACCTGCTGGGTTTAGCAGGGCAGGGTTGAGGGTCAGTGTAGGCAGTGATGACAAGGTAGAGGGAGAGTGCAAAAATGACACCCACCAGCACCTTTGCTCCTAGAGAGAGTTCCAATAGGCCTCTGACCCTCCAGAGATGCTTTAATAGTAGGCAGTGAATCTTCTTCATATATTGTTAAACATTTTTCAACCTGCTGCTTTTGTGCTGCGTCCCAGGGCAAATGAACCTGTGCAAACCCTGAAAGTTAGAAGTCTTTGTTTCCTATGGCCCTTTGGATCTCCTGGATATAAGACTCTGGTTTTCAAACCAGACTTTTGGGGGCTTGTATCTCTGGTGCAAGTCCTAAGGGTTGGGGTCCCTGATTTGAGGCTTGTGCCCCTTGCTTCTCAGCAATATGATTTTTGTATCTCTGGTGCAAGTCCTAAGGGTTGGGGTCCCTGATTTGAGGCTTGTGCCCCTTGCTTCTCAGCGATATGATTTTTGTATCTCTGGTGCAAGTCCTAAGGGTTAGGGTCCCTTATGTGAGGCTTGTGCCCCTTGCTTCTCAGCGATATGATTTCTATTTGTGAGACCCTTCTTCCTTGTGGGTCTGGTTTTGCAAAAACACTGGTTTTTGGCTAGACCATATCTCTGCATCTCCTACCCATCTCAGTGTGTCCTTTTTATCCTCTGTTGTGGAGGGGCTGTTCAGCTCGTTTTCACATTTCTTTCAGAGATAATTTTCTATATGTAGCTGTAGATTTGGTGTGTCCATGGGAGGAGGTTAAGTTCAGGGTCTTCCTATGCTGCCATCTTGAACTGCCCCCTTAGTTTTTTTTTTTTTTTTAATAACTTCCCTATTTACATTGTTCAGATCCATTTAACTTGAGTATTTTGTCATTTAGAGTAATAACTCATCAATCTGTTAGTGCAACCTTTCTTTATGTTACTTTTCTTAGTGCTATGAAATGTGCTATTTTGAATCTCTGAAATGTTATAAACCACCAGATTGCTAATTGCTTTGGGTGCTGTGAAAAATAATTACTCCACATTATTTTTGATATTTAATTGACAGTGTAATGCATTTAACTAAAGACCTGCAATAAACTATTTCTAATTACTGAGTGTGGTGGAGTGGAAAAGTAGGCTGTAAAACTTTACAAGGGAAACAATGTTTTCTCCATTACATTAAAAAGTCATTGTCGATCATACTTTCTCAGAAATGAAAAACAAAAACAAAAACTTTCCCAAATGGAAAATTCTGGAAAGCTAGAAAGAGTTGTAGAAAACTTTTACTCAGGCTACAGTAGGGAAAATTTTTAATTATTATTTTTGCATA
Organism: Ursus americanus; assembly: GCF_024610735.1. Classification (NCBI taxonomy): domain Eukaryota; kingdom Metazoa; phylum Chordata; class Mammalia; order Carnivora; family Ursidae; genus Ursus; species Ursus americanus. The sequence continues at coordinate 50,649,780 of NC_142139.1, read as the reverse complement.
AAATGTCCTGGTGATGAGTGATGTATGTCACATACCACCTTTTCCATGCTTGCACTAAAATTCCCCTTCTTCAGTTGGCAGAACTTTATGAGGGAGATAATCATGCCCCTGTCAGAATGAGTAATCTTGATCACTGACTGGTGTTCAATTTATTTTGCATCTGTAAAGCATTGAAATATGTAGATATATCAGGAACTGGAATTGTTTTTAACTCCCAAGGTAAGAACTCATGTTATAAATTGATTCTTGAAAATAACACTTAGAACCTGATGCAAGGAATTCCGACAGTTTAAAAGTGTTACAAATTGGGGTATAAAAGATGTTAGGCTCTTTGAATAGATATGTACTATTTTCATTGCCTTGTATCTTTGGGATATTATAGTAATTGGCATATTCTTCTTTTCCTCCCCATAACTTCTGACTAAAAATGTCTCCATTGGTATGTCATTAAATTGCTTATTTAATTTCAATGATGTACATTTTCCTAAAACAGACAACTAAAATAAGTGACCTGTTTCAGGGAATGTAAATTATTTTCAGAATTTCAGAAATTGAAAAGGGATAAGAGGAAGGAGAAAATGCTGGGCTGGTGTGAAGCGATAGCCCGTAACCCTCACAGAATCCCAAACAACACGCGAACACCCGAGATCTCAGGGGATTTGGCTGATGCCTCACAAACCTCCACACTGGTGAGTGAAAAGTTACTTTTCCTCAAAATGGCTTGTATGTAAATGGAATGCTAAGGAAATGTGGAAAGGGGTAACTTTTTAAGTAAACATTATTCTTGTTTACAATATTTGCATTTGCATTATATTGTTCATATAGATTCAGTGTAATTTATTTTAATAAAAATATCTAATGTCATATACTACTAGGGCTTAATTCAGATTAAAGAACAGTTTCTTTGTCTTTATATTTCCTTGAACCTTACCCTTCCTTTATGTTAGTCACCTTAAAGAGTTACTTAAAGTTCATATCTTGCATTCTACATTTGTGTAATAGAATCAGTGGAGAAAACAAGTACAGAGTTATCCAAAAATAATGAAAAATCAGAATCATGCCTTCTGTGTTTTCTATATATATTCTAAAAATCTCTGAAAAGGGGATTAAAATTATAAATTTTATATAAAATTATGAATTAATAATTGCAAAAATAATGTGAAGCCTGAATCAGTAATATACTCTTTCGCGTTTTGTTTTCTGCGTTAAGTTCACATACCCAGCTATAGGTAGCCATTGTTTCCTAGTGATTAGGGAACTCATTACCAGAAAGGGGTTTTATGCATTCTTTGTTTAGATTTGGCTACAACATTCATTTTGATTTAAAGAAGAAAAATGCCATTTGGTCTCTAAGTTTTAAATTGACATTTTAGATTTTTTTAATTATTATTTTGCCATTTTATATGAATACAAGTGTTTTCATTAGCCTGATTTATTAGTTGTGAACATATAATTAAATATGAGCCTAGATTTTAGGCTTATTTTTTTACTCTAGAGTTATTTGCTAAGTTCCATTATTTTAAATAGAAATAATGATCCTGAGCAAACATTATTGAGGGAATGTCAAGAGGAACCACCTGAAGGAGGAGGCATTCAGTTGACAAAACATAGACGTGAGAATCCTACTTAAATTCCATCATCTTATATTGTGAAAAGAGGGCTGAGGGTATGAAGAAATGTATATAACGTAATGACATAGCCAAAGTTCTGGGAATAAATTTTTTTGAAATTATTATCTGCACTGTTTTCTCTCATTCTAGCATGATCTTTTGTAAATTATTATTTTCAATAAAACTGCTTGGCATGAGCTAACACCATTTAAAATGTGTTATGCAATATTTATATATAAAGCTGGACTTTGTCAGGTATCATGCAAAGGCTAAAAATTTTAAAATAAAAAAAAAATACTTCTGTGCTTTTATTAGAATGGCCTTAGTGCTTAATTACTATTTCATAGAACCATATATCAAAACCATAAAGATTCTTGAGTAAACTTTTGGCCTGGCTTTTTCCTATAATTGGGTAACCTAATATTAGCTTAATTTTCCAAATGTGGACTGTGGCCCAGAGAAATTAATTGACTTCCCCAGTGTCATTTAGCTAGTAAATGATAAAAAGATTGCTAGAAGCCAGGATTCTCAAGGCAAGGCTTTATTCTACTACACCATGCTGCCTCATTTTCTTGATATTTTCTTCCCATCCAGATACTTTTGGTAGAAAGAAAAGTCATCAATTTACCAATTTAATGAATCCAGTAATTCATATTTTAAAATCTAATGTCGTATTAGGTGGATAGGCTGTAGCCACTGAAACATAATTTCAACACCTGTTTCTCAACATAGAAAAATAAAATATGTCTTTCTTATGTCATAGCCAATGTGACTTAGTCAGCTCTCCTTCACTGTCAAATGATGATTCAAAGATAAATATTCCTTTCATCTTTCAATGCTGCCTTCTTAAGGACATGGTTTCTTGGGTTCCTGAGGGAAAAGAAGAGACTATGGGAGCCATTGTGCATGTGCTGTTATGGAGTAGCCTTGAATGTATGCGTATCCTTCCATTGGCCAACACTAGTCTCATGGCCGCAACTGAACTTCAAGGGAGGTTGGTAAATGTTAGGAACCTGCATGACAAGAAGAGCAGATGGAGTTAGGGAGCACCTCGTCCATTTCTGCCATAGACTTCCCTTCTGGTTGCCAAATCTTCAGGTCATGTTTCCACGCCCTCATGAAAAAGGATTATTACTTTCCAAGAGAAATAGCAAAAGTATTTCAGTCACTGGATTCAGTTCAAGTCCATAAGCTCTGGTTATTTATTGTCCTTATCAAATGATGATGATGATGAATCACCTAGGAATAAATTATCTGTATGTTGCAACCAGCTCCCAACATCCATATATATCCAATATATAGGAGAGGAGTAGGATGAGGGAAATCACAATCATACTCATGCTTGAAAAAAGAAAGAAGCAGATGCACATTGAAGTCGGAGGTGAAATCCTGCTAGGCAGATATTTTAAAATCTCCCTAACCTAGAAGTTAGGGAGGATCCTTGAATAGGCTTTGACCTTGCTCCCTGGGAGATCTTTGTTCATGGTTCTCTGGCCTCTGAATGTACTCTCCGGGGAGTTCTTCATTTTCTTTTATTCTCCTTGTCAACATTTAAAGTGTTTATTGAGGATTGCATAGCCTTAAAATATTTTTCCCTATTTTGGGAAAATTATGGTACCAAGAGTTGTTTAAAGTCTTAAATATTTCAAGGTTTGTATTTCTGGGATCATGGTATTTTAGTACCACAATTTTCAGAAATCTTCATGGATTCTGATCTATTTACTTCCTGATAGTCCATGTGCCTAAGAAAGTTCTTTCTTGGATGCCCTTGACTTTTTCTTCTCTCATGCCTCTCTCCCAAGATAATATTACCTTGAAAATTAGGATGGAGGACCACATCCTTAATCTTTGTGAAATGATCTTTGTACAGAGATATGTTGTTCAATTGAGAATTTTGCTCAGTGTCAGCTCTTAATCTCATGCTTGCCTTGAGTCACTTTATACAAATGTACATTTTTACTGCATCTTTGTTACTCAACACGTGCATTAATGTCATATCCCATCATTTGGGGTTTAGAAGAAGCCAGGCATTTTATCTAATAAGCCCCAAACTTCTATAGTCCCTTTATTCCAAGTCAGATCTGCTTTTATACTAGTTCCTGAGCTTCTTCTAACACTTTGCTGAATGTAGCCAATAATTGTTAACATACATTATTAAGTTTTGTTTTCAATCTAATTTGAGTGTTGCCAGCCCAGGAGGCCCACTGTCTGCCTCTCAAGTTAATTTAAACAGCAGTTTTACCAAGAGTTTTGCCCAAACATCAAAGAGATGGCTTTCTAGTTTTGAAATTAGTTTCCTTGCCACCCACTGCCCAACCACTAAGCAAATGCCACATATTTTCAATTTTTGTTATGGTAGCACAGGATTTGGCTATCAATTTCTGTATTTGGGTGGTTATAAAAGTTGGGTTACAGGAAGGAAAACAGGAAACAGTAAGTAACAAAGAATGTAGTATGAACATTTATTTAATTGGCTCTTGGAGGACTGAAAAGGTAAAAAAAAAAAAAAAAAAGTATATGTGTTTAGTAACTGCAAGAAGTAACGACCATCCAGAGAGGTAACACTGGGAGGAGGCAGGACTTATTCAAACCTAAAAGGTTTGAAGAAGAGCCCCCTCAGAACTGTACCTCAGACTTTGAGGAGGGATCCTTCTCAGCTGGTATAGGAAACTTGAGTTCTAGGGAGGGACCCTGAGGATCTTGGACCTAGACACTGAAGGAGAGGCTCTTCTCAATCCTTACATATTCAAGTGGGAGGAAGGGAGGGTAGCACTAATATTGGCCGAAGCTGACCAAGAGGTAAATGTCAAAGGAGAAATCTGGTTTGAAGGCCCCTAGCTCCAGCATCTTGAAGTGGAATATGGAAGAAGTGATTTAGAACTAAGTAAAATTAGCTTAGTAATCAGTTAAAAAAATTAAGAATAGGAGCTTTAACAAATAAACTCGGAAATTTCAAAGGTTTAGCATGTCTGAGCTTTGCTTTTGCTCATGACTCACTCTGATAAAGGTCATTTGACTCTCCAGCAATGAATGCCGGGATCCCTATTCCTTCCATCTCTTAGGACTACTGTCTTAAACATAGGCCATCTGAGTTTATCAGATAAAATAAGGAAAAGAATGAGTGGGTGACCATAGAGATATCTGGTTATGTTTGGAAGTGATGCATATCACTTGATGCCTTTGGCTGGAAATCAATGACATACCCCAGTGTATCTATCAGAATGATGGGAAACACGGTCTTCTTATATGACTAGAATAAGGAAATTGAGAGCACTCCGACAGCGACAGCCTCTACCACAAATGCATTCCTTTGAGAGGTAGCAGTTTTGTCCTACATTTCCATTTTGTATACCCATATTTTATTATTACTCCTCTGCTGTCATTCAGAGCATTTGAGGCTTTTTCTGTACAAATCTAAAGATGATGGTGGTGGTGAGGAGGAGGTCCTCGGAGAAGGGAGATGGCTGATTATTAAGTACCAGCAGTTGTCTAGGTATTTAACACATATTCTCATTTTTAATACTCACAAGAATCTGATGAGGTAGGTATAACCATTATCCCTATTTTGGAAAGGAAACTGGATAAGTTGGATATGGAAACCGAGGCATAGAGAAATTTGAAAACTGCCCAAAGTGACCCAGGTAATATTAGTGAGGCTGGAATCCCAGCATCCAAACAGTCTAAATATGGAGGGCCACTCTGTCATGCCTCCTCAGGTTGGGGGGTAAACAGTCATTATTTGAATTATATGCATTTAGCTAAACACAAAGATTGTGAATGAGATAATAATACATGATACTGTGGCATAAAGACAAATAGGGCCTTTTCTTTATAATCTCATGATTATATGTGACTGTTAGGTTATTCTCTGCTCTGCACTGTCCGACATATAAATATGGCCAATTTTATTGCCATTTTCACCACTATGTCATCAATAACTGACCTAATTGAAGAGAATAGGTTTTGGGTTTTTTTTTTTTTTTTTAGATTTTATTTATTTATGAAGGAGAAAGAGAAAGAGAAAGTGTGGGAGCCAGGAGGAGGGACAAGGGGAGAGGATGAGGGAGAACACTCCACGCTGAGCAGGAAACCCTACAAGGGACTCCATCCCGGACCTTAAGATCATGACATGAGCTTAACCAACTGAGCCACCCAGGTGCCCCAGAAGAGGGTTGTTGTTGTTATTTTTTAATCTATTAGGCAATTCAGACTACCTGCTTTTTCAATTCAGAAAATATTTATTTAGCGTGTTTCAGATTGAATAAAAACATTGAGAGATTTGAGAGATTATGCTTATTAAACAACTATCTTCACAATTGCACCAAAGGGTTGGGAGAGCCCCTTGTATGACAGGTAGGGAAGAAATTCCTCTTTTAAATTTATTGAACACAGTTTACATGTTAAAAATAAAAGCAAAATGACCTATACTAACTGTACCCTTAAGCAATATCCTGAATCAAATCAGAGTTTCAATATTAAATTTAAAATGAGAGTAAAGGAGATCACAATAATCAGTAATAAAAAGGGGAACAATTTTATGTGTTGAAAAATATCTATGGAAGACAAAATAGGGAGATCAAAAATGTCATTTTTTAGGTAGTCAGCAATGACTCCAGAGAAAACTACATTCCTATAATCAATGATGAGTCTTTGAGGCTATAAATAGATTATCATTTGGTAGGGAAGAAGAACAAAGTATCACCTGATGTGTTTGATGAGGTGATTTGCCACTTCTAACCATGTATTCATCAGCTCAGGCACATTTTGCATCTTTCTATGTACATGGTCCAGGATGAGGTGCTTGATAAAGAGGGAAGACTAGATAAGAAAGCTTTCAAGAATGTATATATCTGAATGTAATACATTTATAAAGCTGTGTAATTTTCAAAGCAGTTTTTATGTCCATTGTTTCATTATAGCTCACAACCATAATGAGAGGAACACAGTACAAATTTAATTATTCACATAGGTAATGATACAGAGATGTTCTTAAGAATTTTGGGTAATTCACTTCAAATCATAAGGCCACAAGTGTTCTAATTTCTAGGTTATTCATATGCCACACCCATTATAAGAAGTTGATACTGTTGTTTGCATTATACAAGTGAAAATATCCTAACTCAGAAAGGTTAAATAAATTGTCTCAATAATGAGTAAGAAGAGAGAAATGGTAAGTCTGATTTTTGTGTGATTTTAAATCTTAAGATTTTTCCAATTTGCTATAAAGCCTTTCTAAAAATAAGACCTATGCAACTAATGAATCATTGAACACTACATCAAAAACTAATGATGTACTATATGTTGGCTAATTGAATTTAAATTTAAAAATATAAATAAAATAAAATAATTAATTAAAAAATACACATTTAAAAAATCAAATGTGCAGCTATTGGGCAAAGTACCTCCTTACACAGTCTGGTAAGTGTTTATTAATAAAACATGCAGTTAAAAAGATTCATGTTTTATTGTGTCATAATCTTTTATTTTCAAAATAGGACAGTTATGTTGAAAGTTAGAGTTCCATACTTATTAAGCTTATCGGAAATGAAAATGAAGCATTTTTATTTTACTTTCAGAAGCATATAAATGGAACATTTTAATTGAAGAATCATAGCATTATCACCTTTTTTGCTATTCTTATTGTTCATAAACTGTACTGTTATTTCCTTGGTTTTATATTAAACTAGCCCACTTGGATATTTGTGTAATATAGAAAAAATGAGCACCCGAACTTGAGACTTTTTCATTTAAAATCCCATTCTTTATCATTTGGTGAATACAGACATCCCCTGGATATCATACAGAAAATGAATAAATGTATAGAATTTGTATAACTTAAATTAATTACAATGATCTCACCATTTAAATAAACAATAATGTCACAAAAGAGCAAAATTTGATGAAAACAAAGGTAATAAGTCAGGTAGAACTTTTGCTATGGACAGATAAATATAACATTTTTTTCCCTTATTCTAAGCCAAAACTTGTAAAAACGAGGTGGAGTGGGTATTATTTGCTATGCATAGCCATATCCAAGTCTAGTAGGTTGAAGTACTTTGTGTGAAAATTAACAAAATGTTTTAAATTGTTTGCCTTCTATTCATAACATTCAGCAGAATTGGTTAAATTGATTAGACTATGTTGTATTGAATCTCATATATAATATTTAATCATCAAATTGGGGTGAAGAGTTATATCCTTTTGATTACTGACCATAAAATTTGATCCAAGTCGACTGTTGATGTTAGCACAGATGTTAGCATATCAAACTGAGGAAGAAAGTAATCTGCTTCATAAATTCGTACTATGGAGGTGATGTTTATTATATAAGTTAAGGAGATGGGTATGAGGGCTGTATATGTGACCTAGATTATATATCTAAAAGTTTCTTTTTCTAGATCTTTCCATGACTAGTTTCTTTGTTCAGGACTTGGTGTACCTATCCTAACAACTTTGATTAGAGTTGCTCCTCATAGTGCACCCAGTTATGCCTCACCCATTCACACTATGCCAGTTCTGTGTTGCTTTTTTTGGCAGACTCATCTTTATCTCAAAATATTTATGTAAATATGAATGTGTGTTGGTTTATTTTCTCTTTCTCTATGCTTGGATATGAGAAAGGGAAGATCTGTCTTATTTAGCTCTGTATCCCTGGTGTTTGAAACATAACAGGAACTTAATAGAATTTGTGGAATGGATAAACAGCTTGGGCAGAGAGCATGAACTAAGTGAAAACGAGTTTTGTTTGTTTATAAAGCTCTATTAAGTATAATATCTCATTCTATATTAAATCCCTTCTTATTAGAAATGCCATATGCCTTAAGATATGGAAGAGCTTATCTTAAAGATCAAACAATTCTAAGATGGTTTCTATGACCAAAATACATAGTCCAGGTTTTGGAAACTAAAATCATGATTCTAAAAAAATGTATATTCTACTGAAATAAGATTCTGCTTTCAGTAAGTAGTATTGGAGGTAGTTTGCTCTGTGCATAAGGTAGTGAAATGTAAATTTGTCCTTAATTAAAAAAATCATACTTACCAATTAATATTTGCTAGAGTCATTGTCCTCACTTTCTTCCCAAATGTGCCCATCATTCACTTTTAGTCTGCTCAGACTGACGAAATCATACAGCTGCCTATAGAAAATAGACTGGTATTGTCCCACAAACATTACCTCTCTTAGAAACTAAATAAAAGGGAAATAGAAAGAGGAACTTGAGTATATTAAATTTATCATTAAAACCATAGACTTATTTTCAACAGGTTCACCTTGCTTCTCTGAGCAAGTGGGCCAGTTGTTCATTGTGCAGTGGTCTTTATGCATTCTGAAAATAGATTATGTCAGGGAAGATAGAATTTGTAGAGTTTTTTTAAACCTCATTTTCTTTTCCCTTTTAATTCCTTCTTATGTGGTCATTTATCAGTTATTGTCTTTAATCGCTATTACAAAGCCTTTACTAAGTACTGCCAAAGGCAATAGTGAATGAAATCTAAAATTTTATTAGAATAACTATAAAACACAAATGAGGGAAATTAAATAAAAGACATTATGCCTTTCAAGAGCTTTGATTTTTGTAAGAAACTAAAATCATTAAAAATATATCCCTGTGGTTGTTATGGAAACAGATTGAACTGAAGACTGCAAAGGGAGAGATTGGTGCTTCAAACATCACACTAGGAAGAAAAATTACATTCACTGTGCAGCTTAAAGTAATGTATTAACTTTAATTGTATAGTTACTGAACAGTGTCAAAACATGATTATTCACAATAGTAATAATTGATCTAAAAACACTCCTCATATGAAGAGATCTTTTCCTCTAAGGAGCAAATCACGAGATCATGTTCACAGCTGTTTCTTACCAAAATGTGTCATGTCTTGTCTGTTTAATTTAGATATAGATTAAGTTGTGAGCTCCTCAGAAAGATGTTGAATCCTCAATAGTTGTTGAATTCTACTATCTGTATAGTATTTAGAAAGCACTGATTTTCAAATATTTTAATTTCAGTGTGAGGACCGAGGGGCAGAGTTACGTATGCCCAAATAGGAGAGGCCTCCTGTGTGTATGTGGAACTGTGGCATGCTGTTTTTCTCCACTCATAAATGACGCAGATGGCAAAGATGTCTTCTTTGTCCTTGCTTTTGTGGGAGTGTTGTGCTTTATAGAGAGGGGACAGGGAGGATAACTTGACTTGATATTTGTTGAGTCAGCTTGTTTTTGCCTCAGAATAAAAATTGTACCTGGAAATAAGTGGAACACGTCAGAGTAGGACTGAAGAATAGCTCTGGAGCTATTTCTGTGCATCAGTCTTACTCAATCTTATTGAAAAAATAAGTAGGATAGAGGTCTTAGGTAAATTTATATCTCAAAACACAATAATTATTAATATAATGGTTTTTCCATGCTTTATCTATGCCGAAGAGTTTAGATGTGTATATCAAAACTTCATGGTAACTCTGAAAGTAGGTTTTGCTGTTCTCATTACACAGACAGTGAAAGTAAGGTTGAGAAAGGTTAAGAAAGTGGCAGAGCAGGAATCTGGAGTTCTAAATGTTTCCGGTCCTCTATGCTACTTTGTAGAGAATATTTTATTCATATAAATATTTGACAGGCAGTTACCTGACATAACATGACCATTCTTATCCTAGAACAACTTCTCTTTCTCTTTTTTAAAATATTTATTTATTTATTAGAAGAGAGAGAGAGAGTATGCGCACAAGCTGGGGGATGGGCAGAGGGAGATGGAGAGAATCCCAGGCAGACTCCCTGCTGAATGTGGAGCCCGAGGACTCAGGGCTTGATCTCAGGACCCCGAGATCATAACCTGAGATCATGACCTGAGATTAAATCAAGAGTCGGATGTCCATCTGCCTGAGCCATCCAGGCACCCCAAATAACTTCTCTAATCCACCATTATAATTACTGCACTACCTAATGAGTGAATTGTTTGGTATCCAGGGTTGTGAATGGTTGAGTTGTGGCTGGGGATCCAGAGCTGTCTGTTATCATGGAACAAAACAAAGGTAAATGAATCACAAAGGAAATCAGTGATTCAGAACTGTTCACTCGGTTTAGAAGGTCTCTTTATTTATTTATTTATTTATTTATTTATTTATTTATTTATTTATTTATTTATTTAACTAGTCTCTACTGAGAGTCAGCTATGTACCAAGCACTATACTATGCAATAAATATATATTATTGGAGGAAAAAAGACATGATGCTTAACCTCGAGAACCTAGTGAAGAAAACAGGTAAATGACTAGGTCAAGAGCAGAATGGGGTGTACGCAAAGGGTGTTAGAGGAGCCCTTAGATGGGTACCTAACCCAGCTGTGGAAGTTAGAGTGTTACCGAAAGACCACTAAGAGTTGGTGATATAAAGAGGATGGTGGTAAGGAGAGAAGAGAAAGGGGCATTCTATGACTCTATATAAACATTTATCATGGAAAAATTAAACCTCTGTATTCTGTTTACTTTTAAAGACATATCTATTTGGTGTAATAAGTAAGCAGAATCATCTTCAGGAACTGAGAGAAATACACTTAAACTAATACTAAAGATTGTACTTTCTACAGTTAGTGGAATTAAACTAAATATTTTTGTATCATTTATTCAGCCTTAATATGCAACATGTAGTCTTATATATTAGACTGTAACAGCACTTCTAGTAATTTAGTGGCCACATAAAGGTAGGTTCCATTGAGAGAACAATGAGGATTCCCAGTGAACAATGCAGAGGATCTGGGTGTCAAAACATATTCTTTTGGACAGGAAACATGTACGTGTAAGTGTATATGGATTTGCTCACTTGGCAAAACATACGGTGGGAAAATAATACAATAAGAGTTAACATTTGTTGAATACATTCTATGTACCAAGCACTGTTCTGAACACCTGACATCTTAACAACTCATGTAATCCTCATTACAGGACTGTGTGAAATGTACAAAATCCCTATTTTGCAGAAGAAAGAAGTAACTTGCCAAGTTTACTCCGTTACTAAGTCTTATTCGAGCATACATGCTCAAATACACTTTTCTTTTCTAAGACTTATTTATTTATTTGAGAGAGAGACAAGAAGAGCACAAGCCATGGGTGGGACAGAGGGCGCAGGAGAGGGATAAGCAGACTACCCCTGGAGCCAGGAGCCCAAAGCTCGGCTTGATCCCAGGACCCTAAGATCGCAAACTGAGCCAAAGTCAAACACTTAACTGACTGAGCTACCCAGGTGCCCCTCTAATATACTTTCCTATGCTGCAAAAAAAAAGCTCAGAGAAAGATAAAAACACTGACTTTATTAGAAATAAGTTTAATTGAGATTCGCATTTAAATCTGAATTTGTTGCACATTTTGTTGAATACATTATATATTCTATTGCATATATTATATTGTGAGTATTTTATATATTGAACCGATTAGATTGTATATATTGTATTGAATATATATACACTTCGTATATATGTATAATGTATATACACACTATGTATATTAATATATACTTGTCATTTATAAAATTCTCATAGCAGTTCTATAATATATATATTCTCCATTTCACAGATAGGAAAGCTTAGGTTTTGGCTAATTATTTGCCAGGGGGATTTATCAGGATTGGACATAGGTCAATTTAGTATATTCGTATAGGAGTGGTAATCTCTTCTGAGATTTATATTTTCACCTACCAAATGTTAAAGTGCAAATGAAATGTAGTTTAAATAATGTTTAAAATGAATTTGGAGATGAAAAACATACTTTCCAGATTTATGTCTGAAATAATTGATTGGTTGATTATCCTCTTGGATACTAATAATTATCAACTACATTTCTGGGGAAAGGAATAAGGTTATTTAATATATTCTCTTGTGTTGGCTTAATTTATTTTTAAATATTTAGCACAATATCATCCAGTAAAATGTCTGTTCAACATATGAGGCAAATCCCTTAGCTTAAAAGCAACCTTTTAGCTGATGGACTGTTAAATTATTTTTATATCACCTTAGTAATTGTCAACTGTAATTATTAAGTGGAATAATTCATAAGCACAGCTTTGTGACTCCCCATTAGGAAACCAGCAACTCAAATGCAGATATGGGAACTTAGACACCTGGTTTCTTTGTGTTTGATGCAGCCTACAGGAATAAAATTTAATTTAACGATCCAGTAATTTTTTAAAAGATAAAAAATGAAATAGCTTTCACACTGCAGTTACCAACTTGTCAACTTTCACAGATACATCATCACACCAACCAAATTTTATTACACATACAGCAATGAGACTGCAAACAAAAATTGGTTGTCCTGTTTTCATGGGTTGAGTAATTTCACCTGTGGAGATGAGACAAAACAATGCTATTCAGTGTGCATAACATTGATGTTGTTATTACCTCTTCAGTGTAAGAATAAACTTAAAAATTAGTGCAGTTATGTGCACAGTGTTTTATCAAAGCCCAGAACCACATTATTCACTATATTTTCTGAAATGTCTCAGGATTAGGTCCACCGTCACTGGCTTGTATTAATTCTTTGTATTATAGAGACGTGCTTAACAGTGAAAAATGTTTAAGAAAACATGTTCTTTTACCTAGTCTTTGTGCAATGTGTTTGCTAATTTTTGTATTACTATAATACATTGTTTTTGTTACACACAAGGAAATGCGGAGTGAAGATTAAAAATAAGTCTGCTTCTCCGTAAAAAAAAAAAATTTTTGATTTTATTCTACCTTCTTATTTAAAAGGGACCAAGTGATGTTTTCTTATTAGATTAAAATTGTCTTTCTCAGATCATCTACTTTTCTTTAATACTTGCTTTTCTATTCAAATGTATACTTCCCTTTCAGGGTAGTGATTTACTCCTTTGTCTTCCTGAGATCCCAAGGAAGAAGTATATAAATATTCAAAAAAAAATAAATCCATGAAAATGAAAAGAGATTTCAACAAATTTGAGAAATATGGAAAGCAGAATTTATTTCATTTCTCTTTCAGTTTTGGGATGTGATTTTTCCTAGAAATATGACAATTTCATCCAAATAATATTAGATTCTCAAACTTATCAGTATAAAATTGGTCATATTATTTTTTAATGCCGGTAAGATCTGTAATGATGTCCTATTTTCCTTTCTGACATTGGTACTTTTAATTAGTCTCTTTTTATGATGATATTTCTTGCTAGTTATAATCATTATATTTCAAAAAATGAATTTTGTATTTTGTCATTTTTTCTTGTGTATTTTGGGGTTTTTTTCTTAACAGCTCTATTGAGATATATTTTAAATACTATTAATTCTACTCATTTAAAGTGTATGATTCAACAATTTTTAGTATTTTACAGAGTTGTGTAACCATCAGTCTAATTTTAGAATACTGTCATCCCCAGAGACATTTTTATCCATTAGCAATCACTCACCAGCCCTCCCTCTAACCCCTCAGGCTTAAGCAAATACTAATCTGCTTTTGTCTCTATAGATTTGTCTATTCTGGATATCTTATACAAATGAAGTTATACAATATGTGGTCTTTTGTGACTTCTTTTACTTAGCATGATGTTTGTTTTTGTTTTGTTTTGTTTTGTTTTTCTTTTCTTTTTCTTTTTTTAGAGAGAGATAGAGAACACTTACATGGCAGGGGCAGGGGCAGAAGGACAGGAAGAGAGAATCTTGTACAGGCTCCATGCCCAGCATGAAGCCTGATGCAGGGCTCAATCTCCCTGAGATCATGACCTGAGACAAAATCAAGAGTCAGACGCTTATCTGACTGAGCCATGCAGGTGCATCTTTTTTTTTCAGCATGATGTTTTTGAGGTTAATTCCATCTTGTAGCATGTGTCATTACTTTATTCCTCTCTATTGCCAAATAGTATTCCATTGTATGAATACACTACATTTTGTTCTTCATTCATCAGTTGATTTGAGTTCTTTCCACTTCTTGGCTATTGTGAATGATGCTGTTATGAGCATTCATTGCAAGTATTTATACAAGCATATATTTTCATTTTCTTCATTAGATACTTACAAGTAGAATCAAGTGGCCTTATGGTAACTCTATATTTAACAATATGAGAAACTGCCACAATACTTAAACTGCCACAGTGTTTTCTATAGTGGTTGTACCATTTTAAATTTTCATCAGGAATGTATGAGGGTTTCAGTTTCTCTACATTCTGTCCAGCATTTATTATTGTCTGGCTTTTTATTAATTTATTAATTTAGTTATTTATGTATTTATTGAGAGAGAGAGACAGAACAAGCAGGGAGGAGGGTCAGAGAGAGAACTCTGAGCAGGGAGCCCGATGTGGGGCTTGATCCCGGGACCCTGAGATCACGACCCGAGCTGAAGGTAGATGCTCAGCTGACTGAGCCACCAGGTGCCCCTGGCTTTTTAATTTAACCATCCCAACAAGCATAAATGGTCATTGTGATTTTGATTTTTAATTTGCCTAATGACTAATGATGTTTTCAAGTATTTATTAGCTACCCATACATCTTCTTTGAAAAAACATCTCTTCAGTTGTCTTTTTATTACTGGGTGGTCAGAATTATTTATATGTTCTGGACACATTTCCCCTATTCTATGTGATTTTTATATATGGAAGTGTTTGCAAATATTTTCTCCCAGATTGTGAATTGTCTTTTCACTTTCTTGATGATGTTGTTTGAAGCATGAAAACATTTCATTTTGATGAAACCCAACTTGTCAGTTTTCTCTTTTATTGCTTGTGCTGTACTATTGCATCCAAGAAATTACTGCATGACCAGAAATCACCAGAAATCACAAAGATTTACTCCTGTGTTTTCTTCTAAGAGTTTTATATTTTTAGCTCTTACATTTAGGTCTGTGAGCTACTTTGAATTAATCTTTGCCCATGATGGGTAGGAGGGATCCACATTCATTCTTTGAATGTGGGTATTCATGTAATCCAGTTATTTCTAGTACTATCTACCACTAACTAGAAAGACTATTCTTTCTTATTCAGTTGTCTTGGATGAATTTTTTTTAATTTAATTATTTTGTTCTTTTGATTTACTATTTTCTTTCTTCTATTTACTTCGGGTACAATTTGTTATATGTTTTCTTAGGCAGATACTTAGATCACTGAATATCAACTTTCTTATTTTCTGATATAGGCATTTCAAGGCTATAAATTTCCCCTTTTAAAGTGTAACCTTTTTTTTTTAATTACTTATATAATATAGGAAATATATTGTTTTCTTAAACTATTATGCAATTCAAAATAGTTTCATACTTTCACTGAATTTTTTTTTTAACCCATAGGATATTAGAAGTGTATTTCTTAGTTTTCAAATTTGGGGGGACATTTTCTAGTTATCATTTTATTTATTTCAATCTTTTGAAATCTGTTCAAATAGCTATATATCCCACCAAATGGTAACTTCGATAAATGTTTCATGTGGACTTGGAAAGAATGTGCATTTTGCCCTTGTCAGTTGCAGTGTTTTATAAAACTCAATTAGCTCAAGTTTGTCAATCATGTTTTTCAAATATTCTGTATCCGCACTGATTTTCTTTTTGTTTGCTTGTTCTAGTAGCTTCAGGGAGGTATGTTATTATCTTCCACTATGATTATAGGTTTACCTTTTTAATATTGCCTATTTAGCTTTATATGTTTTGAAGCTATGGTATTGGTTGCATAAAATTTTATCTGTCATGTACTTTATCATTATTTTATCACTATAAAATATTCTTCTTTATTCACAGTAGTGATTCTTCCCTTAAAGTCTACTTCAATATTATTTTAGTTATACCAACTTTCTTTTCATTAGTTTTTGTATGATACATCTTTTTTACATTATTATTACTTTTATTTTTCTCTGTCATTATATTTAAGTTGTGCCATATGTATATGTGTAATAGTTGTCCTTTTTTATATTTGGGGAATATTTGCTTTTCAATTGAGTTTAATCTGATGACTTTTAATTTTGGTGTTTAAATCTACTATCTCACTACTTTTGCATGTGTGCCAGTTGTTGCTTTGTTCCTATTACTTTGAATCATAGTTCTGCCACTTCCTGCTTGTGTAATCATGGGCAAGGTTCAGAATATTTAACTGATTTGACCAAGTGTGATAGCCTCAGACAGAGAATTCAGTCCTCCTAGCTCCTAATGCTGCTTCTGACTGACTCATGGTATTTTCAATTCTGAATCTGCCACTCACTACTGGTGTATCTTTAAATTAGATATTTAACTTCCCTGTGGTTGTAAGCATAAGGCGCTTTTAATGTCCCTTGTTAATTACATTCTTATCACTACCAAACTATCTTATATTTAGAGCAATTATTAAAACCTATATTAGAATGATTTGCTTCAACTTAGTCACCTAAAATTCTACTTCAAATGATTCTCTCATATGCTTCTGTGATAGCCCTATGATCGAGCAGCTTCTATGCTTGTTGCTGCCAGCAGTCCACTTGGTATCACTGTTTCAGGGGAAGACACTTTCCTCTGCTGATGATTACTGTTTCTGCCACTCTGTTAGCTTTGGCCAAAAGGACCCTTCTTTTTTCTTGTCTTTGTCTACCTTATTCCAAAGGTGGAAGTTTATTCCTCATAGCAGAGAGACTAAGGCACATCTTTTAAGAAGCCCTGAAGTGCAGGGTAAAGAGTAAGTGTTCATCAAAAAATAAATTACAACTATCATGTAGGTAGGATTCTGAAGATGGATCCCTATAAAGCCAGTTCCTTCCAATTACAGGGAAACCTGTCACTGGCAATATTCTAGAGAGCTTTAAGCTAATTCCTGATGCTAAGAAAAGGAATAAATATTTCACTCAATCTTGCCCAGACTATCATACATTGCCCATCACCAACCTATTCTGGGGAAACGGTGCCAAGCTAAGTCCAGTTCATTTTTATTTTTTCTTCCAAGAGATACTTTATTATACTATTTTTTCCATGTTACAGATGGGAAAACTGAGATGAAGACATTTCAAGCAAATTTTCTCTTGTTACTAAGCCAGGTAATAATAAAGAAAGAAAAAGAAACTTTTTCTAGATATATTAACTCTTTATATAAACTAATCATGTATGATTTTGAAACACATGTGAAATTCTCAAGTTTGAGATGTATAGTCAAAATCCATATATACAGTGGACTATTACTCAGCCATCAGAAAGGTTGAATACTCACCATTTGCACTGACATGGATGGAACTAGAGGGAATTATGCTAAGTGTAATAAGTCAAGCAAAGAAATTCAATTATCATATGGTTTCACTCATACGTGGAACATAAGGAATAGTGTGAAAGACCGCAGGGTAAGGGAGGGAAAACTGAATTGGAAGAAATCAGAGAAGGAAACAAACCGTAGAGACTGTGGACTCCGGGAAACAAACTGAGGGTTGCAGAACGCGGGGGTGGAGGGTAACCGGGTGATGGGCATTGAGGGCGTGTGTTGTGATGAGCATGGGGTGTTACACACAACTTATGAATCGTTGAACACTACATCAGAAACTAATGATGTACTATATGTGGTCTAACTGAACATAATAATAAAAAAATAAAATAAAATAAAATAAATCCATAGATGAGTTGCATTACTCATCTGCTTACCTATCTAGAAAAATTTCTGACTCAGATTTTAAGAACCGGATGTGGTCTTATCTCTTCCTATATATGTATCATAAATGATGAAAAGAATGTTATCCTAGCTATTATATTGGACTTTATTTACTATAAATATAAATAATATATTTACGTGATTTTGCAATAATAAATAGGTCTACCTATTTAGAAAGCTACACTGATCTGAGTATATGCCTAATGAGGACAAGGTATAACTATAAAGAGATTGACTTAAGATTCAATATGTGAAAATGGTCGTATTTTCTCATAACACTTTATAGAAATTGAACAAGCATAATAAATCATGTTTGTCCTATTTTAGTTATATATCGCAAAAATTATTTGGAAGGACAGAGAGCATTCTATATAATTTCTCAGTTAGTAGAGTTAATTTGACAAGTTTTTGTCCAATTCCTATTACTATTCTCTTAAAGTTACAACTTTTATGTGCATAAAACAAAATTGCTTTTCACAGACTCTTATTTCTGTGTCAAACATGGAATTAACTCAGGTGCTGATTTACAAGTACAATGCTTTTGTTGTGTTGTGTTCTTGGTGAAGAACACATGTGAAGTACAAAAACAGGTTGCAACTTTTTTTTTTACTGTAACAAGACAATACATAAAATGGTTTATGTTTATTGCCTTTTGCTTGTCAGAACAGTTAAAAAATGAAGACAGGGCTCCCAGTGGTTCCCATTGATCACTGTGGACATGGACCTGATGATGAAATTACAGTTCACTGTGTTTTCCTTCTAATTGCCTCAGGGAAGTTTTGACTGATGTTATACAAGGGTATGCACAATAAACCGAAACACATTATTCCACAGTAGTTGTCTCCATTTCCATAGAAATCTCTGAATTACATCCACTTTGTTCAGTTGTCTTTCTAAATAAAATAACACGCTCCATAGCATGTTATTCCTTTTTCCGTACAAAAGTAGCTCAGATCACCAGTCTGAGGTGAAAATAATAAATAACATTTTGGATCAAACTTTCAACTGAGCTATATGAAGGAAATTAAATCAGATTTTTCAAGTTTGGGGAGTTTTTACTAGACCTTTCTAATTTTTCCAAATGAATTATAATAACAATCAGAAAACAACTTCATTTTTAATGTCACCATCACTTCAGCTCATGTTATTCTCACATCAATTACATGTATTGTGGAGGACAGACATTATTAACTCCATTATACACACAAGAGAGCTTGAAGATTAAGGGATTGATTTAGGGTCACACAAATTATCAAGGACAAAACCAGCACTGAAATCATATAATCCTGACTTTCTACCTTACTAAGTCCTAAATTCTTCTTTATTTCCATGAATTCTGTACCATTCTATATCTTTATGAAAGGCATTACATTTATCCATTTGCCCAAATTAGAAAGTATATTTTTTTCCTGTCATGTACCTCTGATCCTTTTGTCAGTCTCTTGATAAATCTACCTCAGATACATCTTTTCAATTTGTCCTTTCCCCAGTTTGTGCCTTCATATCTGCCCTCTAATATTTCACTGTCTTGTAATTTATCTGTCTATTATCAGGTCGTACTGTTTCTAACCTGTTTTGAACTTTGCTTGAAAGTTGTCTTTCCAAAGCAAAAAAGGAACCCAGTGCTCTAAAACCATGAATGGCTCAGTATTGTCTATAACATTCCCCAAGCTTGTTAGTATGGTGTGTGAATGAGGACCCTCACACTCAGCCTCTGTATTTACTAACATAAATTCCTTAGATGGTTCAAACTGCCACTCCAAATACTTGCCACAAAAAACTGCAAAACAAAACAATAACAACAACAACAACAACAAAACCCCACAGAAATGCTAAATGCCAGCTGACAAGTTCCTCTGGACCATTTTCTGTTTTCTTCCACTGTCTTCATGGATGAGCTTGTGTGCTTCCTTTTCCCCTGAAACCTTTGATCTGGCAGTTTGACATTTTATTTTCCTTTACTTCTGTTAGGGTTTGGATTTAGTAAATACCTGACTTGGGACTTGGGACTTGGTTTTAATCTAGTGTTGGTGTTGTGCCCAGAAAAATCCCTTGGTTCTAAGAACAGAAAATTCAATTGAGAGGTATCTGACTTTCATTCCCTTTATCGACACAGGAAACAAAACTACTCTGGGAGGTCAACTAAGGTGAGAATTAAGTTGTTGAAAGGGCTGAAGAATTTTTCAGCTGAGCTTCTTGGAAATACTCCTAGAACTACACTCTTGGGCTTACCAAGGAGACTGCTAAGTCTGAGATCACTATTTGTCCTAGACCATATTGGAACAAGAACCCCCACCCACAATCACAACTGTCTGTCTGCGTCTACAAAAAGAATAGCAGATGCTTTACTGCTGCTGGGGAACCTTAACATTTTCACAACCTTGACTGAAAGAAAGCAGCAAGTGGCACACAAGCACCACAGAGAAGACCTCATTTCAGCTTTCCTAAATCTCAAGACAGTATGTAATCAATGGACCTAATTTGCATGAGAACCCTAGCTGCAAAGGAATCTGGGAAAAGCTGTTTTAGCTTTATAAATCTGCAAGGATGGAGGGAGAGAGGATGGGTGAGCAGCCTAGAGTGCTCAGCATCGTGCCAGCTCTGGCTTCTGTGCTATTCCTCTGAAGGCTCCAAGATTCTCTTCCTCTCCCTTCTGGACTTTCTTTGTTTCAGGTATAGTCCAACTACTTTAGGCCAACTTGACCCATCAATTTGCTATGATTGCCTCTATAAAGATATATGTATTAATGATAAGCAGAAAAAAGAAATATTCTTAGATAATCCATGAAAACTTTTGTCAGTATCTTGATAAGGCATTTTTAGATCTAGTGTGTGGTTATCTTCCAAACAGCAAAACAGATAAGAAACTGGAGCCATCTGTAAAATGAATCCCATTCCTGGAATTCTCAAATATTTTGAATTAAAGTTTTGGAGGCTCTAATTTGAATTTACCCACAAAATCCTGACATTTCGCCATTGCTCCAGGCTATAAACACTGTATTTTGGAAACTAAACCAAAAACTGGACTGACCAGATACAATCTATCTGCCATTTGAAAAATTAGTTTGAGAAAATTCGGAAGTCAGGCAAGGCCAAGTTAATAACCTGTCTGCTGGAAAAGGTGAAAAGGTTATCTTCTGTGTGTAGTGGGGCCTCTGGTCCAATTGTTTATCTAATTAATTTACATACAAACATAGCTGTTCACATTCCCTCCAGTACAAACCTGTAAGGAAAATTTTAAATTTGTAATATAAGTTTGCATTTCCAAAAGTAATGCTGGCAGTGTTTGCAGAGATGGAAGTTTGGGTTTTTGATGGTGTGTGTGTGATCACCATACTGTCCAGGGAGAAGAGCAGTCGCCATTTCTCTTTCCCCTTATTCTGGGGGCTGTATGCACTCCCTAAACATCCAGGGAAGGCCCACGGTGTGCTGCAGAAAGAGCAGTGAGGAGATTTGCAATTTCTCAATATTGAAGTTTCTTGCCCTGTGGGCGATTTAAATTGGTGTGTATGAAAATATGTAAGTCGAAAAGGAAAGTTACAAATACGCTAGTGACGCAGTGTCTATGGTAGGTTCCATGAGAAGGTATTCAAACACCTTGAATTTGGTAAAATTCTTCTGGTCTTCTCTGCCTCTATGTTGCAGAGTAAGGATGGAAATATTCTTATCATTTATTTTCAAAATATAACGGTGTTTCACAAACTGTTTTGAGCATCTCTGAGTAAAATAAGTTCTTGGAAATCCACCACAGATAGGCAGTGAGTGAGGAAATATGCATTGAATGGTCAGAAATGCAGATTAAAAAAAAATGTATCTTCCTTTTCACGTGTTCTTTTTTCTTACTTTTCGGGGTGTGAAAGTGTTCTGGCTGTGCTCTCCAGCACCCCACACTCCAGAGTGAATTCAGCTCCTCTGCCCAGCTGGCTAGGTGCCCCTTCCCCGAGTCTTTGTTCCTTGTACATCCCTTCTGAAGCTGTGTGTTCATTTGAAGAGAATGACCTTAGCGGGATGAGAAGCCCATGCTTTTGTTGTTCAATCAAATACACAAGTAACTGTACACTCCCTGTCTAGAACCTATAAAGACTATCTTCTGCTTTGGTTTAACAGGAATTCAAGATGTAGAAATTATCAATGTCTCTGATGAATTTGTCTTTTAAAAAAATCTAGAACCCATAGCACTTGTTTTGGACCTATTTTTTCCTAATATATAACACAGATTCACATAACCAGAATATCCATTGTTCAGAATATCCATTAAAATGGAATTTTATTGTCCACCGCAAATTATTTTACCAACCAATTTTTTCCTTATAAGTTGTTTTTAAGGACTTGTGTGTATAAAACTGAATACTTACTTTTCCTGTTTTTAGTGTAGATACCTTCTTATCTCTCTCTGTCGACATCAGTTTTACTTGCACATCAATAAACATGTTTTTACTTTAGTTTCTTAAAAATAGTCCTTTTAATCCTTTGAAATGTGCCTCCGTTCAGCTGCATTACTTAAAAGTCATGTTTATGTAAGAAAAATAATTACAGAACAAAATTCTGTGGTAGCTGAAGCATTAGATTTTATTGAAAAATGAGAAAAATAAGAATGATATAAAATGTAAAAGCAAGTAGGAAAACCAGATGAATATAAGACTCAATTATTTCTCATGCTTCATTTTACTTTCCTAGTATCATTCCAGATGCTTCTATGAAGTTAAGAGCAAGTATTAAAGAAACAGGAACATTTAAAAAGTAAACCAAAAGCAAAAGGTGTCAGTTATGATGGATATCAGGATCACCAGAGAAGTCTGTGTGGGTGTGCATGTGTGTGGGTGTGCATGTGTGTGGGTGCGGGTGTTTGCTCGGGGTAGAACACACATGATTGTGCCTCACCTCTGGTCCTCTGAATCAACACCTGGGGCATGTATTCCAATAAACACACTTACACCAGAGCCTGATTTTCGTTTAGATTCTTGCTTTGGTTAGCTGTATTGGTTTAAGTCTCCAGTCAAGGAAAAGGTCTTATTTTCTTTGGCAACATGTGTAATTGTATGGTCCATTCAGTTTCAACTTTGCAAAACTGCAAAATAGGTTCAATTTATGTATAGGGTACATAGAATTAATGATATTACCTGTAACTTACAAAGCATCCCTGAAGTATATCCATGATTAATTTCATTGGCCGTAACTAGTAGAAAGGAGTTTCTCTGTTCAGCCATGTCTTACTGAATGCTAACCATATGACAAGCACTGGACTAAACTGAGGGGCACTCTGCTTTTGTGAAGCCTCTTGCCTTAAAGGAACTTATAGTCTAAAAGGAAATATTTAATTCAATGTCAGAAATAATTCACTAATCACTATTTTAACCAACTTATTTATTCAGTGGATTTAAAAATCATGTCAGAGTACAAATTTAATCCAGCTATTACAAAGACACTATTTGACCTCGATTCATATTTTTTATATGTGACTGATTAGAATAATCCGCTACAAAAATGCCATGTGTTGTAATCTTCAGCTAGTTTTTGATCCCTGAAATGCCTACTTCTCTCTCCCCAAGACTTTCCTAATCCGATGGAGAAAAAGTCAATATATTGGTCAAAAATCTGGTTATTGACAGACAACTGAAGCTCCATAAAGCATCAACATTCCCAGAAGAGGTTCATAAATAGCTCTAGACCAGTACATTTCTAATATTCAGTCTAAGCTGAATGAATATAAGGAGATATTCATTACTATCTGCCTCTCAGAGCTGGTATAGGAATGAATATAATACGAATACTTTTAGTTTCCACTGGGAATGGCAGCCAAAAAAAGATGTTTTTATTACTGATTCCCTTTTTGATTCTAAAAATGGAAATGTTCACATTTTCTATATGCACAAGGAACATAAGTTTACATAATCTTAGACTGTAAAACATATTTTGTAGTCATTAATTCTGCAGAGATAACTGTGAGGAGCTCATAAATTTTACCCAGTTTTTCTTTGTGGGAATTGTAGGAAATACCTCAACATTGTCATTTATAAGTTAGGTTTGCTAATATTTGTTTCTCTGTCATGCCTCCTTTGATTGTGTTGTTTTCTCTGTTGGGAACAACTCCATACATTTCCTGGCTGCTTCCTGAATTATCCATGGACCTATGGAGCTAAGCATAAATATTATATCCTCATAGCAGCCGTCTAGCCTTTGAAAGTAAGTTCTTCATTATTCTGTCCAACACCTATTGTTTCCTCATATCACTTATCATGTTTTCCAATTATTTAATCAACATCTTTATTTGTTTATATTTGTCTGTTTCCTTTATGAACTCTATGAAACACACCGTATGTTGGTTGTGCTAAATATTGTACCCTAGTGCCTAATACAGCAATACAACACATTTAGTATCTCAATATATATTTATATTAAATCTATAAATACCATTTGAATATTCTGTAGTACAATGAGATATATGTTTACAACTTTAGGGTTCTTGTTTTCGTAACTATAAATCTGGGGAGTCACTTTATAAAATTTTTATATATTTTCCATTAAGAAGGGCAATCAAAAAGTAAAATTTTAAAAGTGAAATTTTTATATAATTAATTATGATTATTTTTCTTATGTTGCCTCTTTCCTAAAACAAAGAAAGAAGAAGTGTCTTCATTGATGCTTGTTAGACACTATTATCCTTCAAAGATATATTTATAACTGTTGGATTCATAATGTGCAAGTAAATTGCTACTGCCAGATTGCACTAAAAATTATAAATTGCATTACAACATTGTTACATTACTAGAGAATAAACTAGAGAAATTAAACAAGGTACAGTAATAAACAAATTAGCTAGAGAATAAAATATTTCATCAGTTATTTTTAACATCTTATAAAACCATATTGCTCATCAGTATTTGATGTCTGTAGAACTTTCATGACAAACCAAAGCCAAAGGTCAAAACATATTACTTCCTATCCTCACTCACTAAGGATAGTTTTACAAAAGTATTCACTCATATGTTATATAACAGCCAGTGCACTCCCATGATCTCCACTGGAGGGGTATAAGACAGGACATTCAATGTCTGGATAGCCATGCATAATTAGCTTTAACGAAGCCTCCATTCATACAGTGAGAGGTGAAAGATGGATCGCGAGGAGCTGGACTATATTATCACTTCACTGAAATTCCAAAATCAGTGACCAAACCTTAAGGAAAAATATTTTGATGAGGAATAATTAAATGATCAATTATTATGTAAATATGAAGTTCTGTGTTAGCATTTATACTCATTCCAGACTTTTTATTTAAAGATTTTATTTATTTATTCATGAGAGACAGAGGGAGAGAGAGGAAGAGGGAGAAAGCAGACTCCCCGTGGAGCAGGGAGCCCAATTCGGGACTCGATCCCAGGACACTGGGATCACGACAGGAGCTGAAGGCAGACGATTAACCAACTGAGCCACCCAGATGCCCCTCATTCCAGGTTTTAGAACTGAATAGTTTATAAGCTGAGAAAGGATAGATTGTGTTCAAAGATAATTCATTAATGGTAAAATCCTATATAAGAGGGAGGTGTTATACAAATAAATAATATGGGGCCTTTTTGAGAGGTAAAACCTCTAGGTTAGATTAACAGGTGCTCCCCATGATAAGTGAGAATCAACAAAATAAGGTTCAGTGTTGTTAAAAAGTAGAAAAAGAGAAGCACATCCAAATATACAGATGCTGAGAACATATAGTAACAAAAATATATGGGGTCAAATGTTACTTTTCCTCATACAACAAGTTTCAGCCTCTTGACACCAAATTTAGAACAAGTGTTCATTGTATGAATCACACAGCCTTTAGTTCCTACTATGAACATATTTATAATTCAATACCAACTCCACATAATGATCTGATGGAATGACTAGAACAGAAAAAGTGCTAGATCAATATAGCAGAGAAATTATCAGTGGGAGTTCCTGAGCAAAGAAGAGCAAAGAAACATAGAAAGAGACTACAGTATCTCATAGCTCACAGGGAAGTCTGTCCTGAATGGAAAACCCTTTTCTTCAAGAAAGACCTATGTGGAAACTTAATTTTAAAATATTAGGCATGGTGGGTGCCTGGGTGGCTCAGTAGGTTAAGCATCTGACTCTTGATTTCAGCTCAGATCATGATCTCAGGGTTGTGAGACTGAACACTGCATCGGGCTTCTTGCTGGGCATGGTGCTTGTTTAGGATTCTCTCTCTCCCTCTGCCTCTCTCTCTCTCTCATTCTCTCTCCATCTCTAAAAATAGCATAATAAAATAAAAAATTAAGCATAGAACTTTATATATATATATATACACACACACACACTTTTATTATATATTTATATTTTATTCATATTATATTTTTATATATGTGTGTGAATCCATATATGTATACATACATATATATAAACATATATATATATAAATGTTAAAGAAATGTATTATTAATATAAAACCATAAGGGAAAGACAGAGAAAGACAAATACCATGGGACTCCATTTGTATGTGAAATCTAAAAAACAAAACAAACAAACATGGATACAGAAAACAAACATGATTGCCGGAGGCAAGGGCAGTGGGGAGAATTGGTGACCTTTATGAAGGGGATTAAGAGATATGAACTGTCAGTTATAAAATAAATAAGTCATGGGATGTAATGTACAGCGTTGAGAATATAGTTATTAGTATTGTTATAACCTGGTATAATGGCAGAGAGTAACTAGAATATCAAGGTGACCATTTAGTAATGTATAAAAATGTTGAATCACTATGTTATATACCTCAAATTAATATAATGTATGTCAATTATTCAATCAAAACATATATTATTTTAAATTTCTATAAAAAAGGAATATATTAATGTTTTCTCAATTTCTATTGCTAAATTTTTAAAATCACTCAATTCCAAATGTATTTTTGGTTCAAAGTACATTGATTATATTTCATTAAATTTACAAAACTGAAATATAATTTTCCTGAAGGCTTGACATTATTTAATCATCCTTTTTTTTATCATCCTTATCATTAGTTTTCTCTACGTTATATTATTTCAACATACTTTAATTATCTCTTCTGATCATTCTACTTTGTAAATGTTTATTCTCACAGTGATAATAATAAAATAGTTGAATCAGGATGGAAAACTATTGACTTAGTTAATCATCTAAAACTAATGACCACTGATACAGTTTTCAAAACAACAATTATGGTTGCTCATAATATAATAAAAAACATTAAAAAATAAAATAAAATATAGGTAAAAAACAATTATGGTTTACATTTGATGATAACCTGCATTTGGTTGGGAAATTGTTTTTGCTGTAAAATTCAAAAAGTAATAGCTCTCTTGAAATCTCTACTATCCTGATGCATTCCTTTTGTCTTTTATTAGATAAGACTCAAACAGTAATCAGAGCAGGGTGTTTAGAGTTCATTAGACTCAGGTGCAGATTATGGTTATGCCACTTATCAATACCTGATCCAGGCCAACTTATTTTAAATTCTCTGATACCCAGTTTCTTCATCTGTAACATGACAGCAAAAATACCTTCCTTGCTGGGTAGTTGTGAGATCTTCTATACAAAGCAGGTGGCAAAGCAATTAGCATTGTAATTTTTTATGGCACGAGCTTCAGGCACCAGGATACTTCTGAAGGGCTAACTTAATATGGAAATGTGAAGGAAATTCTTCATCCCTTCCCCTACTCCTTGGGGGCCTAAAAGTCTATCTACTTTATAAGCAAGGTGGCATAAGACTAAAGAAAACAAAGTGAGACCATATGTGTTCGCAGCACAATGGATTTAACAGCAGGTGAAGGGGAAGAAAGGTCTATGAATGGTTATAGTCATCGAGTTCACAGTTTATAGCGGGTTTTCTCCACCCAGATTCATGAATGGAATTAAGGGCACTACAAATCACCTTATGTTTAAAATTCTATGTGAAGTGTACTTTCCTGGAGGAAGGAGTCAAAAGTTTTATCATATTCTCAATTTGATCCGTGAAAACAACTGGCTGAAAAATATAGCACTCTTCTTTCTTTGCCTTACTATTTGGGTAATTGGCAAATAAATAGATGGCAGTGCTGTTTTTAGTCATTACTTTTGCATTTTCCCAGTTGTGTATGCATGTTGCAGAGAGTAGAAATAATGATGAGGCAGGTGACTTTTAGAACGGAAACTCAACAGAGAAGGAATGAACCTTCTTTGTGATAAAACAAAAATCATGTGATCCAATGCACAGAGTGGATGTTCATGATAAGGATTGCAAACCATTTGTCCATATGATTATATATTCCTTTAGATTTCCAACTTAGAAATCAAACAACAAATGATTTGTATCTAAATAATTCAAAGCTGAGAACATGGTTTAAAAAGACAGGGTAAATGGGATGTCTGGGTGGCTCAGTCAGTTGAGCATGCAGTTCTTGATTTCAGCTCAGATCATGATCTCGGGATTGTAGGATGGAGCCCTGTGTTGGGCTTGGCACTCAGCACAGAGTCTGCTTGAGATTTTTTTTTCCCTCTCCCTCTGTCTCTCCCTCCACTCATGCTCTAAGTAAATAAATAAATAAACAAATGAATAAATAAAATCTTTTTTAAAAAAGGGTAGATGAAAAGCAATTGAATTTGCAAAGCTTATAAAGAATTATGCAAAGTTATGCTTTTATTAATTTTATCTAATGACATGGTCTTATAACCCCACCAATTTCTTTGCATGTCTGTTGCCAGTGGCAGTATGAGGAGGTGAAGTTATTGAGGGAATCTTTTGCTTTCTTTTGCAAGAGGAGCTTCTATTTTGTGATACCAGAGGCACAGATGGTGCTTTCCCAAGGTGGGGTTGTAATTGAATAGTTCTATTTTCTGGACTAGTAAAAGAGAAACTCTTTACCCAGGGCCTTGGCAATCAGTGAGAGATTTAGAATTTGAAGTTGGAACTTTCCACTTTTATGGTCTTTTGTCTACAAAAGACATCTTTTCCTTGATTTGTTAAATTAGTCATTTCTCAATTAAATTGGAAGGGAAATGAAAAACTAGAGAGAACCTAAAAACTAATTAAGACAGTCATTTTCTAATCCTGCTAACAAAATTTTCATGGTGAATTTTTAGTTTATCTTCTTGGAACTTTTGGATTTTTGTCCCATAGTACTGTTTGATTTGCATCATAGTGTCAGTGATTTAATTTATAACAAATTTACCAGTCTGAATGTTTGATATTATTTATATTTATATTTAGCATTATTCTACAAATATTTATTGAATACCTACTATTGTCAACCCTATACTAGACAGTGCCCATACATGATTCTTGATTTCATGGTTCAGATGGAGAAATAGCCATTAATTAAGTAACCAAACACATGTAAAATGTGAAAGTGAAATTGTGATGGATGCTAGAGAGGAGTGATAATTGTGTAAAAGTGCATATAACTAGAAAGGAAGGCTGCCTGGAAGAAGCAACACTTGTGCGGAACCTGGAGGGTAAGAGTTAATTAAATGAAGAACGGAGGGAAGCATGCCCCAGGCTGAGGAAACCACATGCAAGCACCCATGGTAACAAAGGTTACGGTGTGTATGAAGACCTAGATGGACAGTGAGATTAGAGCAGAAAGAGCTGGGTGCTGGAGAGATGGGGCAGGACCATATTGGACAGCATAGGCTGATGAGCTTTCTTTTCCTAAGCTTTCTTTTTATACTAAGAACCCAAAACATTTTAAGCAATTAGGTTTCATGATTATATTATACTTACATTTTAAAAAGTGCCCCCTGCAGTGTAGAAAATGCTGTGGGACAAGAACAGATGTGGGTAGACCACCTGGGAGGCTGTCTTGGTGTCCCAGAGAAGAGATCATGAAAGCACAGACTGGAATTCATGGGAGGTGGTATTTGGGGGTAGAGAGAAGTGGATGTGTATGGAATCTATAGAATCAACTTTACAGGATTCAGTGATGGGTTAAATGTGGAATGAGAGGTTAAGAAAGATGCAACACCACCCTAGCCTTCCAGCTAGCAGAATTTGATGAATGTGTTCCTATTATTAGAAAACACCAGAACAGTGTGGGTTTGGGTAGACTGCAGAGAAGATAGTAAAATTCATGTTAGCTATTATGAATTTGAATATCTAAAATAAGATGTCAGTAGACTTGGAATAAAAGATTTGCTGCCGAAGAGTGGTCTGAGTTAGAGATCTATATTGGTATGTCATTGAATCTATGAGCATGAATGATTTTTCCAGAGAGAAGGGATAAAATGAGAAAAATGGATGGCCTAGAATAGAGTCTGGGAAATTATAAATTTTAATGGCCAGATAGGGAAGGGTGGACCTGTAAAAGGAAGGCAGAGAAGAAGCAGCTGGAGTTACAGCAACTAGGTGAGGGTTGTGATGTGGAAGTTTCTAAATGGGAGTGCTTCAAAAGAACAGCTGAGGTTGGCATTATAGAATGCTGGTAAGAGGGCAGATAAGAATGAAAAGTGTCTATTGTATTTGATGATGCGAATGTTAGCAATGACCTTATCAAGACCAATTTTAGTGGAGTGTCAGGAATGAAACCAGATTGGCATGACCTGGAGACTGAGGTAAGAAAGTGGAGACAGTTGGTACAGACAACTCCTTTGGGAAGTTTGACCATGAAGGAGAGAGAAAGCCATAGCTGGAGGAGAAAATAGGGCCAGTCATCTGTTAAAAAAATTTTTAGATATATTTTCTTTTTATGATCACACAGTCTTGTGCATGTTTAAAGGATGATGGGAAGATTTCAGATGAAAGGAAGAGGCTGAATATAAAAGTCAACAAATAAATCATTTAGTTTATGATTTCCAGAAGGTGGTAGGGAATGAATGCACCAGGAGAGGGAATGGCCTTAAGTAGGCAAAGGTACAGCTTCTCTGTTATAACAAGAAAATGACAGGAAGGGTAGGTGCATTTGCAGGTTGCAGTTTGTGTGATTGGTGTCATGAATATCAGGGAGGGGGTGGTTTGGGAAGATGATGAAATTTCTATCTCAAGAGTTCTAGTTTCTTTATAAAGTAAGAGGTGAGATAATTTCCGAATATGAGGAATTTGAAGAGGTAGGAGGTTATCAGAGGTTCCTGATGAGATTTGGAAAGTTTGAAATGGTTGTAGCAAATTGGAAAGAAAGTTTTCAGAGAGACAGAGTAAGGTTCACAGAAGGTATTTCAGGGCATTTTTGAGTTTGGTAATCATTCATTTGTGATGGAATGAATATTACCTACTGTGAATTCTCAAGCAGCACTTCTGCGGCTCTGGGGAAGCCATAGAGAACTCAGATGTGCATTGTTTCGTTGAGACCTGGAGTTCTGCCATCAAGTGCAACCAAGAAAACAGTGAGGCAGGGACATCAGAAAGTATGTTATTAAAATTAAAAGGAAAAAAACCTATATATTATCAGCTTGATAAGCAGGGAAGTGAAGAACATAGAGAGGCAAAGGAATGGCATGTCCAAGAGTGGTTTAGAGATGGTTGTCGTGGGCGTGGTGGAACAATAAGGATGGATGTGGAAGTGCATTCATTAGAGACAATAGCAAGTCCAAGCTGACTCGGGGGGGTGGGGGGGCTGGCAGATGTGGAAAAGGAGAGAAGAGCTTTGGGGATAAAGAGAAGAGCATTGGACAGAGGAGGCCATGGTGATGATGGAACATTAGGATGAATATTGTCATGAGATGGATAAATATCAGCCTCTGGGCCAAACAAGGCTATGAGCCAGGTGCCAAAGTCCTCAGTGAAAGGGGAGAAGTGAACAGGATGTCTGCAGACGTTAACAATGAGAAGGTGGTCAGTGTGATAGTTATGCTTTGTGGTTTGTTTGTTTGTTTGTTTGTTTGTTTGTTTGTTTTATTATTATGTTCATTTAGCCAACATATAGTTTATGCTTCAAAAAGAGGTGTAGGTGTAAGGGAGCTTTAATGAGGAACAAGAAGAATGCCAATTTCTGTTTTTGACCATAAAGTTCATGAGATGGTGAGAAAATAGCCAAAACTGCAAAATTGATATCTTCAGAGGCGAACCAGAATTCAGTTAATGCCTGGAGAAGACATGGGTGCTTTGCCGGGTTTACAGTGACGGTTCCAGAGGGTAACATGGAAGGATTTGGGAGGAAGGGAGGGGATTAATGGCTGAGTTAGGGACAAAGAAGGCCAGAGAAATCTGGAAACAATAAACTTGATTTAAAATGTCCCCTTCTTGTAAACAGAAGGGGGAATGAACCATGAGAGACTGTGGACTCTGGGAAACAAACTGAGGGCTTCAGAAGGGAGGGGGATGGGGGATCCCATGATGGGTATTAAGGAGAGCACATATTGCATGGTGCACTGGGTGTTATATGCAAATAATGAATCATGGAACATTGCATCAAAAACTGGGGATGTACTGTATGGTGACTAATATAACAAAATAAAAATTATAATAAATAAATAAATAAATAAATAAATAAATAAATAAATAAAAATGTTCCCTTCTTATCAAAGATGTCAGAAGATTATGTTCTAACCAAAAAGAGATATTAATTCAATTTGATTAGAAAGATTACATATATCCCTTATATCTGTCTGTATTCGTGAAACATGGACAAAGGGATATTGTCCAAAATCCCACAGGATTAACAAGTAGAGAATCTTTTATTATCTTTCCCCAGAAAGAAGCAGATTTTAAAAGAGCAATGGAATAAGAAACAATTGAAATATTAGTAAATGAAGCAACCTAAAACACACTAAACTAGCTAAGTAATAGTTTTATTATAGGTACTTTTCCCAGTTGATTCCAAAAAGTATATGAATGCTTAGCAGAATTGCCACGAAGTCCTGGTTGATGGGTAAATTTTATTTTTAGTTCAACTGAAGATGCATACTATGTGGGTGCTGTCCCATTAGACGTATTCTTGAGTGCAACAGATGATGAGGTGTGGTCTATACTTGTTTGAAAGTAGCTCCTACTAATGAGTAAAGAGATACAAGTTAGGAACCATTTGACACCAAAGAAAGATGATATGCTTTCTGACATATGTGAGATATAGATGATAGATGATAGATAGATAGATAGATAGATAGATAGATAGATAGATAATAGATAGATATAGATATATAAGTATATATATCTATATTTATCTAGATGTTTATATATCTATGTGTATAAAACAGAAAAACACTATGGTTAGGAGATCAACCAGAATTGAAAGGTCAGAAAGTAACAGTGGTATAAATGGGGAGACATTGTTTTGTTATAATTTTGAGTGAGTTGTAATTGTTGACGACATGTCTAGCATTGTTTTTCATCTTATGACTATTTCCAATATATTTCCAAAATAGTCTGGCACTTGCAATCATGCAATTAACGTAAAACTGCTGAGAAAGTAACAGACGAAAGCAAAGCACGGTACAGTGAGCAGTGAATAGATTTGAGGTCAGAAAGACCTGAGTCCTGCTCTGTCTCCACCACTTAGTAACTGTGGTCTTTCACCAAGTTCCCTAGTTCCCCTCAACCTCAGTTTCTTCATTTGTAAGGTAGAGATCGTCATGGCTCCTGGGGGGATGGCTGGGAGGGTTATGTGAAATTCTGCAGGTAGTGTGACAAAGTGCCTGACACACAGGAGCATCTTGGTAACGTCCCCATGAGGTTGTGCAGTGTAGTCCTTGGCCATGGGCTTGGAAACCAGACACCAGATCCCAGCCCTGCTACCTACTAGCTGTTTAACTTGGGCCAAGTCACTTACCCCTCCTGCGATTCAGTGTTCTCATCTGTAAACAGAGATAATAACACCACTTATCTCAAAAGGGCTGTTGTCAGAATTAAACATATTTATGCCTCTTTAAACACAGCCTGATGCGTAGTAAGTATCCGATAAATATTTATTTGTAGAGATTGTATTAAAATTCATTCACTATAAAGTAGTATTAACTAATTAGAAGCTTTTATTTATAGTATCATTAAGGACCTTTTGTTAGGATATCCGATCAAGAAGGGGAAACATATGGAGGTAAAGAGTTGTAGTTGAACCATACTTTATTTTTAAAAATCACATTAAGGTGTTTCATTCATCTGATGTGGTCTCTATGCTTTTTGGAGATCAGTGTAATTCATGGTAATGATCTGCCAAAAAGCATATAGGACTCTATAAAAAGTAACCTCCTGCTCATTGATCAGCCTCGGGTTCCACTCCCTTTTCTCAGCCAATTTTTCAATGCCTTTGCAGCAGTTTAGATGTAATTACAAACATCTGGTCCCACTGACATCCCCTTAGTTTTACAGTGTTATTGCTCAAGCTCCAGACACTCTTTTTAGAAGCACTATTTTATTGTTCATTTAGTAGAAATGAGGCAACTCCGAGTGCAATATGGTAGCAGTGAAATAAGTAATTTCTGGCAACCCGTAGAGACAATGTTTACTACTTTGTTCTTGGTAAATACGTATGCATTTCCCTTGAACATATTACTTGCAGAAAGTATTTACTTTCTTCCAGCCACAAAAAGGAGAAATGAAGGGAGTTAAGATGCTTGAAAAGGATGTAGGCCATGTTTATTGTCATTTGGTTGGCTCATTTCTCACATTTTTGCATCAATTATTAAGCAGATAGTTCTCACAATTTTTTCTATGAGGAAATGACTAGGTACTTTTCTGGAATGTCTCTTGCAATCTTCTGGTATCTTATATACAATTTACATAGACCAGACATAAAAATTATTAAAATTCTTAGAAGATTTTGGTAGCCTTAAGTATTTTGAGATCTTTGAAGAAAAAGGTCTTACTGAATGGAACAATAAAAGATAAGAAGATCAACTGTGGGCACAATGCAAAGAAACTGGGCCATGGGGGCTGGGATCCAACGGTTGGAATCTCAGCTCTCCCACCAGACAGCTGTGTAATCATTAATGAGGTATTTCCTTTCTCTGATCCTCTGTAAAGTAGGACTAATAATACCCATAAAGAGTGTTGTGAAGATTTAATGCAATCGTGTGGATTATTCAACCAGTTCTGTGCATTACCCATAATAAATGCTCTGTTGAATTTCTTCCTTTCTTTATCAATAAGCCCATGTTGCACATAGTTTTACTCAACAATTTTCTAGATCTGCCACAAAAGAAGTTTCTTCAAAATTCTAATATGGTTACTCAGGTATTCAAGAAATTAAGACTGAGACCATTTTATTTATAAATGTGTATGTACATTCATTATCAGTAGGATCTCTGGTTGTTCTTAAAGTCTTGATTTAAATGGAAAACTCATGAGAATATGTTATGATAAAAGTAAAACATACAAAGTTTTTCTTACTGTTTTGAAGCTGAAGTATTAAAATGTATTCACGTCAGATTTAAAGTAGGATGCCAACTTAAACTTAATCGTACTAATGTTGTCATTACTAATGTACTTTCCGGACAAACAAGCCAAACGTATTTTCTTTATTCATGAGTATATTCATGAGTATATCTGGTCAGCAACTGTGGCTTTTTCATTCTATCTTTTAAAAAATGATGTGGACCATTTTTCCACATGGATACACTTATTCTAATTTCAAAAACTGGTAGAAAAAAACTTCAAATTTTCAAACTCGGACAAACATATTTCTTATGATAAATAATGAAATTCTAAGAAGAGATAATGACATTTTATGCAGTTGTAGAATTTTTAAATTATTTTTGCTTGTTTACATAAAGTCGACATCTCGAAATCCTTTAGTGTTTGTTGACAGTGCTTTTTTTTTTTTTTACAGAAAAGAGAACTAAAATAGAAAATAAACTATTTGCCCAGAGTCATACAATATATAAGCGTTTGACCCAGATGGATCCTAAGTTTTCTTTTAGTCCATCTCAATTTCTATTATGTCATGCTGCAAAGTTTCTTTCCCCTAAATAACATGTAGTCATGGCAAACAATTTTATAGTCCTATTGGAATAATTTATTTTTCAATTATGTTACTGACTGGCTTCTGAGATGTGCGGGATTTACAATTAATTTAGTCATTTTATAGGTTTATTTTTGGCTGAAACTGCTTAATGAAGTAATCTGAATCTTGTATATAACAAAATTAAGTGAATGAACCTAATTTATATACTAAAATATGAATGGATGTAATGCAATTTCAGTTTTTGCTCTTTAATCTTTTTAATTAAGTTTTTTTAATTTTAATATCAGTATAGTTAACATACAGTGTTATATTCTTTAATCTCTTTTTCAAAATATAATTGACTACAAGAAGCTTTGTAGAAGTCCTATCTGTATAATAATCTAGTGTAGCATTCTGGTTGCCTTAGCAGTAACACACACTATGCATTGTCCTAAGGAAATCTGAGGGCAGAATCATCTTTTGAATAATGCTTATTTACCTATGACCAACCAGGATAATAACGTAGTTTAACAGAATTGAGGCAAGATATCAAGCAACATGCAAAGACATGGACATAAGAGTCTGCGAGTAGAGTCAATATTTTGGAGTCAGACAAAATGGGTTGGAATCCCAGGTCCTCCAGCAGTTACGTCTGTGATATGTGTGGTGAGGGGCACTTCAGCACTCATGTCCATGGATTCCTCTTCTTTGAAGTCGCTGAAAGGGGTGCAGTGGCAGGTGCCTAAGTTTAGAAATCAGCTTGCCAGCGTTCAAGACTCAAGTCCATGCATAACCAGACACGCAGCTTCCAGCATGTGCTAAGTCTACAATTCCAAATCCATAAACCTCTGAAATCCCAGTGATTTTAATAGTTCATTTGCCTAGAATACCCCTCCTGTGCTGACCTGAACTATTTATAATCTTCACTTATCCCACTTAATGTGAAGGGTCTGTGTTTCGCTGCTGGTATCATCGGGGATATCCTATTGTGATATTAAAAATTTAGAATTCGTGTATCATGTTAAATAGTAAAATTCTGGATTCCAAAGCTCACTTAATTCTAAAAGTTTTTAAGCAGACGCTGTGAACCTATGTTTCAGTCAGCTTTAGCTTCCTCATCTATGAAATGAGGATAAAACATACCTGAATCACTAAGTTGTGGAGACTAAATGACATAAGGATACTGCGAAAGTTACCTGTGTCCTTTCATTTTGTTTTTGGTTTTGTTTTTGTTTTCTGGCAAAAACACTTATTATGAGCTCTACCCTCTTAACAAATCTGTAAGTGCACTATTCCTTGTTGTTATCTATAGACACTGTTTTGCAGTGGATCTGACACTCATCTTGTATAACTGTAACTTTATTATCATTTATTTATTATTATTATTATTTATTTTTTAGGGAGGGAGAGAGTGGGGAGAGAGGCAAAGGGAGAGCGAGACAGAGAATCTAAAGCAGGTTCCACGCCCAGCACAGAGGCTGATGTGGGGCTTGATCTCATAATCCTGAAATCATGACCTGAGCCAAAATCAAGAGTTGGGTGGTTAAGCTTAACCAACTGAGCTATCCAGGCACCCCTATAACTGTAACTTTATACCCAGAACCTGATTATCTTTGGATAGAAATTTGAATTTGCTCCTTTGTAAAAGAATATAGAAGGCAAAAAAAAAAAAGGCATCATGGAAAATTTCAAAATATTGTTAGGCCCTTTTTAATTTATTTGCGAATAATACTTTTTTAAAAATACTGTTGAATTACAGACTATGGAAAGCATCATTATTCTTCAGAGATTACCATTGCTAAAGATCCTAAATCAGCCCAGAGGGGAGGCATCCTCAGACCTACACACTGAACTTTCCCTCCTATTATCCTCCTCTTTTTTCTCTATTTTTAATAACCTCAGCAACCTGAGTTGTCTACTTCAAGGACGGAGTCCAGGCTTGGGAAGGCAGTTCTAAAGACTGACGATAAAAGGGTCAGTTTTTGATTACCGGGTCTCTTGTGCCAGTCTTTCCCAGTTATATCTTGGTGGTCAGGCATTCGGGCTGGAGGCGACTACCAATCTAATGGTTTTTGCTTAGGGTTTTCATTAGTACCGTTTACAGAAAACCTTGCTGAGAAAACCCAATGACAGAAAAAAGTGAGGTTTTATAGAAGTTTCTGAACTTGACGAAAATCTATAGTGTTACTTCTATCACTTTATTATTTTTACAATACAAATCGGTCCTTAACACTTTAAAATTATATGTTTATTTAAAACATTTTTCATTTTGACCAAAGGCTGATCATATATATGTCATAGATGTGTATGTATTCAGCTTTTATATATGCATACATACACATATATCTGTTACATAGAAGTGAACAAGAGTATAGGAAATGATATCTTTTGTTCATACTAATATCCTCAGCAGATACTATTCACTTCATGTAGTTTTGGCTTTCAATATAAATGTGACCTTTGCTTCTGTCTTATTCTGAAATCATGGAGAACTTCATAATAAGAAGAGTGAACCCACAGCAATTTAACATTTTTAGTGCTTGTGGAAATTTTCTCTTACCAATGAGATAGGCAGAAATGATATTTTGAAATAAATAGGAAAAGTGTGAAATATTATAGATGTCATTATAAAATGCAAATATCACAGCAGAGTGGATTAGACATTGAGGTCTCAGCTGCGTTTTTCTTGAAACTATTACTTTATAAAGATAAACACTGGTAAAAAGTTTTTCTTGTTCTCTCTTAAATAAATAAATAAATAAATAAATAAATAAATAAATAAATAAATAAAATCTTTAAAAAAAGAAAAAAAGAGGCACCTGGATGGTTCAGTTGGTTAAGCATCCAACTCTTGGTTTCAGCTCAGGTCATAATCTCAGGGTCATGAAGTCAAGCCCTGTGTCAGGCTCCATGCTTAGTGGGGAGTCTGCCTGAGATTCTCTCCCTCTTCCTCTGCCCCTCCCCTCCCCCCACTCGCACACACTCTCTCTTTTTAAATAAATAAATAAATAAATAAATAAATAAATAAATAAATAAATATTTTAAAAGATTTTCTTGGTGCCTGGGTGGCTCAGTTGGTTAAGCATCTGCCTTCGGCTCAGGTCATGATCCCAGGGTCCTGGGATCGAGCCCCCCACCCAGGGCTCCCTGCTCGGCAGGAAGCCTGCTTCTCCCCCTTCCTGCCACTCCACCTGCTTGTGCTCTCTCTCTGTTAAATAGATAAATAAAATCTTTTTAAAAAAAGTTTTTCTTGTTATTAGTAAGCCACTTTGTACAATCCGTAGCTATGCTAGTCTTACACAAATCATGACATTTTTTGTAAGTTTGCCAGAGAATATTTATTAACAATAACAAAGCATTTTAAAATTTTAAATTTAAAATCATGTGTTCATTATTCTTTATAGGCTAGAGATTAGATAGAGTAAGAGGGAGAAGGTGGAGTGAAGACTGGGAATCAGTTATAGAGATGCAAGAAGGGAAAGAGGAAGAAGAGGGCTTGATGTGTTTGGGATGCAGTGATGGAGTTGGTGCTGGGTTTGAAGTCCCAACTCTGTGGAATGGATGAGACAGTCTAATCAAACTTCCACCTGAACAATATATCTCATTTAACTCCTTAAACACAAAAGTAGATTTAAAGGTATTTCCATGTGCCCTTCCTCTCACATTCCCATTTCAAGGTCCTGTGCCTTGCTTGTACTCATTTTGCCTGTGCTGTTGCTGACTCTGAAAAACCTTTTTGTTAACCAATATTAAATTTCCAAAACATACATTGAAAAGACATTTTAATTGATACTTCAGATTGAAATTTCCTTTCAGCTGTAGCATTTCAAATGCAGGCTGCAGAACTTCTGCTAAAGCAGGGCAATCAAGTGGGGGCAGGACTGCCAATTGTGTACTTGAATCAGGAAAGCTTATCTAGAAGAGCCAGGTAGTTACCATGGAGGAGGGACATTCCAGGCAACACATGATTAGTGAAATGGACGTTTTATTGTATGTGACCAGGACTTATTATTGGGTTTGGTTAGCTGTGGTTTTTGTTACAATTACATTGCCTAGTTGGAAATAAACTACTGTCACTTAGTATCTGCATATAACTAATTTTTTCTCTCTCTCAAAATACTGTGTCACAAAATAGCACAACAGGCAGCTTACAGTACAGGAAGTGTGTGTAGGACTGAGGGGAGACAATCCAGGGGAAGAGCCTGATTTTTACTATGATTACCCCAAGAGTCTGTGATTAATCACTTCAGAGTCAATTCTGTAATTCATAAGCAAAACTTTTAAAAATATTGTTGGAAAATAAAAATTATAAAAACAAAAAAAAATATTGTTGGAAAAGTGGTAAACCTTTGCATATAACAATTTTACAATAAAAACAAATACTTGGAGAAAATACAGAAAAGCATAAAGAAGCAAATAAAAATTATCTGTGATTTCACTATTCAGAGTTAAAACTGTGCCATTAAATTTTGGATATATTTATTTCCACTATTTGTTCTATATCTATTTTTTTGAAGATTTATTTGTTTATTTATTTGTGAGAGAGAGCACAGGGGTATGGTAGGGGGAGGAGGAGAGTCTTAAGCAGACTCCACGCTCAGCATCAGGCTCAGTCTCACAAGCCTGAGATCACGACCTGAGCAGAAACTGAGATTCCAATGCTTAACCGACTGTGCCACACAGGCACCCCTGTTCCATATCTATTTCTAACAGAGTTGAAATAATTCCATATATGAAAAACTGTAATTTTCTTCTTTACATTTAAACAGAACCATTTTCATAACTTTACTGTAAATTCTTCATTAAAATAATTTCAATAGCTGGGTGCCTGGGTGACACAGTCTGTTAAGCATCCAACTCTTGGTTAGGGCTCAGGTCTGATCTCAAGGTCGTGAGGGTGAGCCCCGCCTCAGAGCTCTGAGCTCAGCAAGGAGTCTGCTTGGGATTCTGTCTCCCTCTGCTCCTTCCCCACCCCAAATAAATAATAAATAAATAAATAAATCTTTTAAAAAATAAAAAAAATATTTCAATAGCTAAATAATATTTATTAAATAATGTTTATAAGATAAAAATGAAATGAAAATTATAAAAGCTGCTTGGAAAAAGTATGAAATTGCTTCCAAAATAGCAGTTTACATACCCATAAAGTGTTTACAAATACTATTTCGCATGCAAGTATGTGTAAATGTATGCATTATAGTATACACATACATACACAGCATACAACATTTGACCCAAAGCTGTAATTTATATTGCATGTATTTTTATTAGTGATACATCTTTATAATGTTTGTTAACCATTTACGTTTTCTCTTTGTGAATTGTATGTTTATGTATTGGGCACATTTTACTCCTGGGAACATTATTACTATCCTTTATCAATTTACATAAGCATCTCACATAGCAATTTCTTTGTGAAAATTGAGCCACCCAGGGGCCCCAAAAAGAATTGTGTTTTTAAAGTGACTAATTTGAAACACAAGACTAAGAGACAGTAAGAATTGGACATACAGCTGACAATGAAGACAGTACAGGCAGCAGACTAAAAGGGAAAACTTGAAGAAAAATGGTGAGGTGCGATAAGTCATTTTTATTGTTTGAATGCACCAGCTAATAGGCATTAATACAAACGTTGAATTTCTACTCTATGAAAGACTCATTCAACTTTGAATGGAATATTATTTCCTTATAGTTGTAGATCTCTGGGAGATAAAAACTCTTACTTTCTCACAAGAGGGCACAAAACAGGAAAGTCTTAATTGTGTGATTAGGCTGGTGTTTCTTGTTAATTTAATTAAAAGTTTAATTACTGACCACTGATTTTTCTTCTAGATATTTTTGTATTCTTTTCATTCAATATTTCTGTTGAACTATGGTTTTCAAACTTAAGTTTGTACCAGAATCCCCTGGAGAGCTTGTTCCCTGACCCTAGAGTCTCTAACTGAGTAGGTCTGGGTGGAACCTGAGTATCTGCATTCCTTTCAAGTTCCCAAGGTCATGCTGATGCTGCTGGTCTGAGCATGACACTTAGCCGGTGCTGTAGAGAACTGACTGTACTTAAAAACAGATGTACTTGATGTACTTACTTTTCGCATATTTCCATTCTTGTTCTTAAGTGATCCGTGTCTCTGGATGTTGGCTGCTTAAAGTTGGAAATTTGCAGGACCTGTGGGAATACAGTTTTATTAGCAAGTGAAGTTGTGTGTGAGTAGGGCTGTGTCGTGCTATAATGACAGTTCCTTAAGCATATCATTTCACTATGATCTCAGTTTGACTTAAGAGCTGCTTCTAAAAGATTATTTTTTCTCAATCAAGGGTGCACTTTAAGCAGTAGCATGTCTAGAAAAGGAAGGACGTATTGGAAATGAATAAAAGCATGTCTGCCATGGTGCATGTTTTCGGAAGCATGTTTTATGAATCAGCTGTTGTTTCAGCTACTAAACTCAGAAATTCAAAGTTTGGTTTAAAAGTGATTTCAAACAATTCTTCCAAGACAATTATTCTCTTATAATTATATAAGAATGTACTTACATAGAAATATTTTGCTAAAATATACTCTTGACTTTGCAATTAGGATTAAAGACTGAATTTACCTTTTTCCCCCTCTAACACACAACTAATTGAAATGGAAAGATGCAAACAACAACAACAAAACATCTACAGTAGGGTGAAAAAATAACTGCCTCAAGCTTCATATAAAAATACCTACCACCTTTTACTAACAATATAACAGTCTCAAGTGGACCCAGCTTGAGCTGTCTACAAAGTATTACATGAAGGAGATTTGTGATTGAAGGGGGGGTAAACAGAAGGGGGAATGAACCACGAGAGACTTTGGACTCTGGGAAACAAACTGAGGGGAGGGGTTGGGGGATTGGGATAGGTAGGTGATGGGTATTAAGGAGGGCACATATTGCATGGGGCACTGAGTGTTATATGCCAGTAATGAATCATGGAATATTGCATCAAGAACTGGGGATGTACTGTATGGTGACTAATATAACAAAATAAATATTATTTTTAAAAAAGATTTGTGATTTCAAAGCTAAAAGATATTTAGTACTCACTGGATCTAATTAAAATGCAAATTTTAGAGACACCATGAATTCAATAGAGGGAATGAGTATACTTTTCAAGCACATGTTTTACACTAAGGAAATATTATTTTTAAATACCCAAAAGTAACTTTACTTCCCAATGATGTATGAAGACCACTCCTTCCAGAAATTCCAACTGGGGTATTTTAGCAAGAATTCAATGTACTTAAGTGTCTAGTGAGCTAGAGTAAACACATTAAAATGAATCTTAATGGGGTGATCAGGTAGTAAATGAGTGCTGCTTTTATTACTTTAACATAACACAAGGAGTAATTTCTGCTATCTGAAAGAGAAGTTCTAAATCAGCATTAGGATAGTCAAGATAATAACATTGTATTTACTGTGATTGGAACAAAGCACCTATAGCCTTAACTGATTTAGTATCATTCCCACCAGAGAAAAGAACTGGATTTTTTCAAATGTATCTTGCTTTTTACAAATAAAATAAGATCCTGATAGTAATATGTACAAAGTTAAGAGTATAGGCCCTGGGAAAATCAAGTGAAATTGTGGTCAGTGGTTTCCTCTCAAGAATTGAAACATCTAATGTATGTTCAGTTATTTTTGCTTTCCAATTTCAAATAAAAGAAATACTCTTGGGGCACCTGGGTGGCTCAGTGGATTAAGCATCTGCCCTTGGCTCAGGTCATGATCTCGGGGTCCTGGGATGGAACCCTGTGTTGGGCTCCCTGCTCAGTGGGGAGTCTGCTTCTCCTTCTCCCTCTGCCCCTCCCCCAATTTGTGATGTCTCTCTCTCTCTCTCTCAAATGAGTATATAAAATCTTTAAAAATAATAATAAAAAATAAAATTAAAAAAAGAAATACTCTTAAAATACTCCTATAAAAATAGTGCAACTGATAAACTCTATGCTGTATACTTCCACAGCAATTAAAAGAAAAATAAAGAACATATACATGCAAGAGCATGGATGAGTCTTAAAACCTAATGTTGAGCAAAAGAAGCCAGGCACAAAAGGTATTTGTTATTCTATTTGCATGAAGTTGAAGAAGAAACAAAATTAATAAAATGTAATAGAAGTCTAACCAGTAGTTACTTTGTGTGAAGAAGAATTGACTGGGAAGAGGAGAGTGAACATAGGGTGTTGAAAATGTTGTGTTTTTTGTTCTGGGTGCAGGCGTGGGTATATACACATGTAAAATTTAATTGTGCTTTATACTGAAGATTAGTACCCCTCGCCAACTTTGTATTATACCTCAGTAAAAGATAAAGCAGAAACAAATTACTGTAAGTAATTCAAGTTCTTTCAGTGGCACAACTCAAAATACTTAAATACAACATCTTGTAAACAGAACAAAATCAGAGTTTACGTACAGAATTTCAAGAAACTTGTATATGGGTGTCCAGGGACAATTTTTTCAGGAATTAGGTCCATGGAATATTATAGTCTGTTAGCTTTTGGATGATCCTTCCAAGATCAAAAATTCGTGGATTGTCTATGACTAAAAACAGAAAATTTGAGACTTCTTCATTATAAGTTCTGGGTAAAAGATTAGCTAAAATGTACAGAATTTTTGTTTGTTTGGCTTTGTTTAAAAACAGAGTGCAATCTTTGTTTTCT
Organism: Ursus americanus; assembly: GCF_024610735.1. Taxonomy (NCBI): domain Eukaryota; kingdom Metazoa; phylum Chordata; class Mammalia; order Carnivora; family Ursidae; genus Ursus; species Ursus americanus. Next base: position 50,605,101 of record NC_142139.1, on the reverse strand, counting down.
CTCTAACTCACAGTGACGTGGTGATGGTATTAGAAAATCTTTAAGAATTGCCTGTGGGAAAAACCGTGAATGTTAGAGTGTTCTGTGAGTGCCCGTTAGACACAGGAGCCATTTTAGCACCTGGTGTCCTTCCCCAGGAGTATTCCAGCTCATGGTACAGAGATAGTCTACAGGATTTAAGAGGAAAATAATTGATTTCAGAGACACTTTGAACTTGTCAGTTATTACCTGTTTATTCACTGATGTGAAAGCTGGCCTCGTTCCCTGGAGTTTAGAAAGGTTGGCAACATATCGCCCAATGTCTTTCCCCTGATAGATCATCTACAAAAAGGTTTGTGATTTCCTTGTACAATGATTCTTGATGTTGTGTAAAATCTGAAGACTTCACCTTTGAAAAATCAGTTTAAAAAGGAAATCACGTCATAATAATTATTTAAAGCCTCAATACCCGATGATACTTTGTTGTTTCTTGCTTAAATGCAGTGAAAAGGAAGCCAAAAATAGTTTGCCATAAAGTAAAGCCTTGAATTAGGTTTATCTATCTATTTATTGTCACTAGAATTCTCTGTGTATAAGACTGTTGAGAGGAGGTAGGAAAGAAGTGACTCTTAATGCCTATTAATTTGAATTTAAGATGTTATAGTAAAAAAAAGATCCTGGGAATTATATATTTAGTGTCTTAATAAAATAGAGCAACAGGAAAAGACAGCGTATGTGCCAATAAAGCAAGAGGGCATACTGGTTTACAATTATCAATAGCAATTTAAAATTTAGTACTAAAATAATGCATATTTAATTAAGGCTATTACATTTTTTAGTTGAATTCTTCATCATTAAAGAATTAAATAATGGTTAATGCCTTATTTTTAAGCTCTGTAAAGACATTACATGTTTTAAAGAAATTTTTTTCCTATAATTCAGTTGAGAAACATCAAATATTTATTTGTAGGTGTGCTCGTTTATTTTTTATTATTAGGTTTCAGTTGACTTAAGGTTAATTACCTTATATTTGCTAGTTCTAACGTGCCTGATTTAGCAAAAAATTGAATTGATTTTAAATTATTTGTGTCTTTTCAAATATTCGCAGACATTATATTCACTTTTAGAAGGGTACACAACATTTTTGTAAGCATGGTAGAAAATGTGGATTCTTTCACCAATAAAACTTAGCAATTGAGGAATATCCAGGGATAGTGCTTTGTGACAATCATCAGAAATTATCAAGAACCTGTTTGAAGGAACACTTAGATGAGTGCAATGCCATAGAACTTCTGTGATAATGAAAAGGTTCTGTCTGTACTATCCAAAAAGGTAGCCACTGGCCAAATGTAGCTATTGACCCCATGCGATGTGGCTAGTACAAACAAGAAACTATTTAGTTTTATTTAATAAATTTAAATGTCATGAGGCTAGTTGCTATTATATTGAGCAATGCAGCTTTAGACGTATAAAAATCATACAGAAGGCTTCAGTAAATAAAGCGAATGATACAAATATCATTGAGAAGATTAAACAACCTAAAGTGGATTTGGTGCATAGATCAGATCATGCCTGATACATACTAGATGTTGTACATAAGTAATTTACCTTCTTTTTCCCCATGTGGTTCAATACTTAGCCATTACTGTTGCTCCTAGAGATTTGCTGACCTTTCAGAACTTTTTGTTGTTTACTGTTCTCTCTTTATGTTCTTCTTTTAAAATTCTCACTGTGTGTGTGTGTGTGTGTGTGTGTGTGTGTGTGTGTGTGTGTGTGTAGGGGGGTCTGTCTGTCTCTCTCCTCATTTAACTACACGGTCATCTACTTCACTGTGTTATGTTTCTCTTACTTCTATTTCTACTTACCTACTCTTTTTTTTTTTTTTCTCCTTCCCTTTATGCTGGAAAAAGCTACTCAACACTTACTTCTCCTTCCCAAAACACTCAGTGTAAGCATGACTTAGGAATGATCTTACTTGATTAGAATTTGGCCCTGTGTGCAGGGAAATAAGTCTGACCTGAGAATGTGTAGCTACAACAACTATAACCCACATCTCATTTAGTTTAGTAGTCCAAAAACCCCCTCAAACTGAGAATCAAATTTAATGTGATACTATGTTGGTAAAGCTCCCTAAGTACAAATACACCTTTTGAAGAATACACCTTCAACTGAGGTCTCCAAGAACTTCCAAGTTAATGTTCCAGGAAACATGAGCTTAGAATTTAAAATTATACACAAATACAAATGAACAGCTCTCATATGAATGCAAGCAAGAAATGACAAAAGACAGCAGAATGAGATCCATGAAATTAAGATTTTAGAATTATCAGGCACAGAATATTAAATAATATATATATGTCAAAATAACTAAAAAGAAACTGGAATTATGGGCAAGGAGAATTTTTTTAAAAGATCGCTAGACTTAGAAATCAAATGAAACTCTAGAAATAAAAAAATATATAATTAAAAACTCAATGAACAAGTTAAGAAACAGATTAAACATAGCTCAAGAAATTACTAAACTAAGGTATTAAGCCAAGTACCCAAAACGAAGCACAGAGAAAAATAAATGTAAATTATAAAAGAAATAATCAAAACTGGGAGTAATGTAACAATATCTAACATATATATCTATCTTGAGTTCTGGAAGGAAACAACAGGGAAAAAGGGGATGTGGAAATATTTGAAGAAATAAATTTGGCTACTTCCAGAATTGTTTTTTGTTTGTTTCTGAGTATAGTTGACACACAATGCTACATTAGTTTCAGATATGTGACATAGTGATTTGACAAGTTTATACATTACGCTATGTTCACCACAAGTATAGCTGCCATCTGTCCCCTTACATCGCTATTACAGTATCATTGACTGTGTTCCTTATGCTCTGCTTTTTATTCCTGTGACTTAGTCATTCCATACCTGGAGGCCTGTATCTCCCTCTCCCCTTCACTTATTTTTCCCAACCCCTTCTACCCCCCTGCCCTGGTAACCACAGTTTGTTCTCTGTATTTATAGGTCTGATTTTGCTTTTTGTTTCTTTATTGATTTTTTTAAAAGATTCCATTTGAATGGAATCATATGGTATTTGTCTTTCTCAGCCTGACTTATTTCACTTAGCATAATAACCTCCAGGTCCATCCATGTTGCCACAAATGGCAAGATCTCACCCTTTCTTATTTCTGTGTAATATTCTATTATGTATATATAGCACATTTTCCTTATCCATTTGTCTATTGATGGACACTTAAATTGCTTCCATGTCTTGGCTATTACAAATAATGTTGCAATCAACATAGGAGTGCCTATATATTTTTGAGTTAGTGTTTTTGTTTTCCCTGGGTAAATACCCAATAGTGCAATTATTAGATGTATGGTAGTTCTATTTTTAATTTTTTGAGGAACCTCCATACTGTTTTCCACAGTGGCTGCACCAATTTACATTCCCACCAACAGTCCGTGAGGGTTCGTTTTTCTCTCTTTCTCTACATCCTTGCTAATACTTGTTTCTTTCTTCTTGATTTTAGCTATTCTAACAGGTGTGAGCTGATAGCTCATCATAGTTTTGATTTGCACCTCCCTGATGATGAGTGATGGTGAGCATCCTTTCATGTATCTGTTGGCCATCTGTATGTCTTCTTTTGAGAAATGTCTTCAGGTCCTCTGCCCATTTTTTAAATCAGATTGTTTGGTTTTTTTGGTGTGGAGCTGTATGAGTTCTTTATTTTGGACATTAACCCCTTATTGGACCATTTGCAAGTATCTTCTTCCATTCAGTAGATTACCTTTTTGTTCGTTGGTGGTTTCCTTTGCTGTGCAAAAGGTTTTTATTTTGATGTAGTCCCAGTAGTTTATTTTTGCTTTTATTTCTCTTGCCTTAAGAGACACATCTAGAAAAATGTCACTATGGCTGATGTCAGAAAAATTACTGCCTGTGTTCTCGTCTAGGATTTTTATGGTTTGGTCTCACATTTAGGTCCTTAATCCATTTTGAATTTATTTTTATGAATGATGTTAGGCAGTGGCCCAGTTTCATTCTTTTACATGAAGCTGTCCAGCTTTCCCAGCACAATTTATTGAAAAGACTGTCTTTTCTCCATTGTATATTCTTGACTCCTTTGTGATAGATTAATTACCATATATATGTGGGCTTATTTCTGGGGTCTCTATCCTGTTCTGTTGATGTACATACTTGCTTTTGTGCCGGTACCATACTCTTTTGATTACTACAACTTTGTAGTATATCTTAAAATCTGGGACTGTGATACCTCCAGCTTTATTTTTCTTTCACAAAATGGCTTTGACTATTCAGGGTCTTATGTGGTTCCATACAAATTTTAGTATTATTTGTTCTACTTTTGTGAAAATGTCATTGGTATTTTGATCAGGATTGCATTAAATCTGTAGATTGCTTTAGGTACTGTTTGAGACATTTTGACAATATTTATTCTTCCAATCCATGAACTCAGAATATCTTTCCATTTGTACCATTTTCAATTTCTTTTTATCAGTGTTTTATAGTTTTTAGAGTACAGCTCTTTCACCTCTTTGGTTAAGTTTATTCCCAGGCATTTTATTCTTTTTGGTGAAATTGTAAATAGTGTTTTCTTTTTTAAAATTTCTGTTTCTGTGCCTTCATTGTTAATGTATTGAAATGCTATTGATTTCTGGATATTGATTTTGTAGCCTGCCACTTTACTGAATTCATTAATACTTCTAGTAGGTTTTTGGTGGAATCTTTAGGATTTTCTATGTACAGTAGTATCATGTCATTTGTGAATAGAAAAATTTTAACTTCTTCCTTATCATTATGGATGCCCCTTATTTCTTTTTCTTGTCTGATTGCTATGGCTTGGACTTCTAGTACTATGTTGAATGAAAGTGGTGAGAGTAAACAACCTTGTCTTATTTCTGACCTTAGAGGGAGAGCTCTCAGTTTTTCCCCATTAAGGGTGGTGTTAGCTATGGGCTTTTCATACATGGCCTTTATTATGTTGAGCTACGTTTCCTCTAACCCCATTTTGTTAAGAGTTTTTATCACTAATCCAAGATCAGGAAGCCAGATCAAATAATATCAAATGGAATAAACACACACACACACACACACACACACACACACACACACCCCATATCATATTGCGGTAGCGTAACACCAAAGACAGAAAGACCCTAAAAGAGCATCCACAGAGAAAAGATAAATCACTTATAAAAGACTGCAGACTTCCTGATAGCAAGAATGGAAACCTTTGAGCAGTAGAAAAATATCTTCAATATAACAGGAAAAAATATACATATACAACCTAGCAAATATGAAATAAATTTTGAGAATAAGGGTTAAATAAAGAAAAAGATAAACAGAAAAAATAATTATCAACAGACCATTAGGAAAGGAAATTCTAAGATATGCCTCTGACAATTGGAAAATAATCCTAAATAGGTCTGAGATACAAGAAAGAAAAGTGAGTAAATATTAAAATAATAATATCAATCCCTAATTTGTGGCATTAAGAAGAGGGAGACCCAACATATTAGACAAACCTGGTATAAAAGTTGTGAGATGTGATCAGACAATGCATTCTCGGGCCATTTGTTATTCAGGAGGAAGGTAAATATATTGCTATACTTCATGTTTTATTAAGTAGGAAGGTTAAAACTACTAAAATGGTAAGAATAAAGTCTGTAACTACCAAAATAGTGATGGGAAAATAATAGAACAAGAGGAGTAATCCAAAACACACCCAGAAAAATGATGGGTATAAATTTTTTAAAATCATAATAGATATAAATTAAATAGTCTAACCAATTAAAAGAAAAGATTATCAGACTCTATTAAAAAATAAATATAGTGGGCACTTGGGTGGCTCAGTCAATTAAGTGTTTGACTTGGTTTTAGCTCAGGTCATGATCTCAGGGTCCTGAGACTGAGCCCCATGTTGGGCTTCTTGCTCAGCATGGAGTCTGCCCAAATGTCTCTCCCCCCCCCCCTTTGCCCCTCCCACTGCACTTGCTGTCTCTCTCTCTCATTAATTAATTAATTAATTAAAAAAGAAAAAAGAAATATAGTGATGTGCTATTTTAAGAACTGCACCTGTAACTTAAAGACACAAAGAAGTAAAAAAAAACAAAGGATGGAAAGAGGTTTGTAAAGCTAATATTATCCCTTTTCCCTTCCCATGCTCCTGGCCAAAAAACAAAACAAAACAAAACAAACAAAACAAAACAAGAACTGATGTGGCAGTAGTAATATCAGACAAATTAAACTTTAAACCAAATTTATCATTAGAGGTAAAGCCTAACTACATACTAATAAAAGTTTCAATTTCCTAGGAGAATATGATAATAACAAATTTATATACATTGATATCCTTCAAAACTTGACAGAATTACATGGAATAATTGATAAAGCCCCATCATAATGGAAAAAATTGTAACACATTTCTGTCAGTAAATGACAGATCAAGGAAAAAAATTAATGAAGTCACAAAAGGTGTAAACAACATAATCTGATCATTTTAACAAGATTGCATTTTATACTGGTAAAAATTGGTTAGAAAATGTTATTAATATGTGTGGGAATTAATCCAACCAAAAGTGTGCAGCATCTGTGCAACAAACTTTTATTGAAAAACACTGAAACAAGATGTAAGCCAATGTGATTGGATGGAAAAAAATCAATTTCACAGGCTGAGATTTTTATGAATTTGATTGGCAGATATAATTCAATTCCAACAGAGATTGATAAAATGAGCCCCAAATATATATGGAAAGAAAATAGGTGAAGAATAATCGAGACAGTTTGGAAAAAGAGGAAGATGAAGGGCAGAATTTACAGTTTAGAAGAATGTTCTATTGCTTAATTTTGGTGGTGGACTTAAAACTGTTTTGTTATTTTTTTAACCCTCAAATTAGTTTACATATGTTTTATGTTCATATGCTCTATTTCACAATTTTTTTTTTTAACTAACAGTATAAATTTAGAGGCTTATGACTCTGCAGGGTCGATGACTAAAAACTAGGATATTTTACTATTATATATATGGTACACTTACTAATTGTTATTCACTTTTTAAAAATAAAATATATTTTAATATAAATGCAATGCTTGTGTCATTTAGAAAATTTGGAAAATACAGAATATATACAGAAATCAATAAACTAAAAATCACCATGAATTTTACTATCCAGTTTAAGCACTGTGAATTTCATTATACTTTTAGTTTAATGTGTGCATCTGTTTGTGAATGTGTTTGTGAATTTTTATAGAATTATCATCCTATTATGTATCCATTTCCATTATACTTTTTAAATTTACCATTACAAATTTATCATTTGATGTTTAGGAATTTTGCAAAACTCAAACTTTTATTATGAAAAGTATAGTTGAAACTGATCGACTTGGTCCAGCAATTCTTTGAAGAAACAGCAGTATTTTCAGAAGCTCAAACCTGACAGTGAAGCAGAGCGTAATTATGATTATATAGCCTAAAATATGTATAATGTGTAGGGAATATGTATTTTCAGTAATCTCAAAAAAAGTGGGGGGAAGAGAGAGGAAATACACATCTCATCCGCTGATGTCAGTCTGAATCACCAGTACTCTGTACCACAGCTGTTACTCTGATAGTTCTTAAAATGAAGTACAAAGGGTTTTCCTTCAGCAATTCCCTCACAGAGGATGTTTCCACTAGTCTGCATAATTGACACAATTATGTCAACAATTACTGAGACAGAAGATATGATATTGAACTCAGTAGTATGACCACTTTCTATGCTGTCCCTTCATTCTATGGCTAAAATTAAATTTATCTCTAAAGCCAGGAAATACCTTGAATGGTGTTTCAAGGGAGAAGCAAGAGAATTTTCCTAAAGGTTGAGAAATTCTACCCTTGATATAGCCACATTTTTTCCTCCAGCTGGTTGGGGAGAATTACAGGCCTTGGGCTGATCTGGTCTCCAGCAAGTGATTTTATAAACCCAGTAATGCTAGTAACACTTGAGACTTTTCTAAATGCTGTTTTCAGTCTGTGGAATATATTCCTGTTGCTATCTAACAAGAAAGAATAGTAAGATGATATTTGCATCGCCATGGCAACTTACATATCTAGATTGAGATGACATTTTTGCCTGTTTAGTTCTATTTTTCATTTATGGATAACATTTTTTTTTTACTGCCTTTTAATTGAAGAAAAAAGCAAGTGGGTGTGCATACAAAAGGAGAAAAACTGAAATTTACTTAACATCTGCTCTATGTCAGACATTGTATCAAGTTGTTCATGTACATCCTCCAAGAGCTCTGGGTAGTCTCCGTGGAGGGAGGAGGAGACTTCGAGAAATGTCAGTATGTTGCTTTGCTTAAGGTCAGAAGTTATGAAGCAGTAGAACCAGGGACTGTCAGAGCTCAGTCCTCTCATTCCTGGGCCCATGCTTTCTTCATGACTCCACACCTCCTCCATGCTTTCTTGCTGGCTTCTTTGTCTGATTGTTCCCTATAACTGACAACTACCACCTTGTGAAATACCAGTAAGTACCTTGCGATATACATTTTTTAAGTGTTGTGGTTCTTAGTGTTTAATTCTAAATTCCACATATAGAAAATTGCACCTAAATCAGGATTGACTGATTATGTTCTACTCTTCAGTTAAAATGGTTATTCAAATGCTTTAATTGCATGCCATGTGCATTAGATGATACCAATTAAGTAGTTAGGATTTAGCTATACATATGATGGGGATTTAGCTATACACTATGAAAAAAATGTATATCTATATTTTAATATAATTTTACAGATATAGAACGTGAAATATGCATTGCAAATACTAGATTATGATTTGTTGAACATTAGATATGTGTTGACTTATATTTTGAAAACGTAGATGAGAAGAGCAAAGTAACAAAAAGTGAATTATATTTACAAGTTACTAAATTAAAATTAAGCTGATGATTCAATTCTTAGTAGAATCTAAAATTCTGTTTATTAAAATTGGGTATCATTTCTATACATTTCATTATAGAACTTTTTTCTTTCTTCAAATATAAGAACGTAATGACTAATGCAAAGGGAAGATTCCTTCGTAATGGATTTTAGGAGATGTTTAAATCGCTTTTGTTGAGATGGTATGTTGTTAACCGTAAAGCATTGGTGGTAAATGTAGGAAGGAAACTGAAAATTCTCTTTATTGATCCTGTCCTTATGAAGCAGCAAGTGAAAGGAAGAATTTGCATATCAAGAAAAAAGTGACATCACAGTTTAAGCACCACACTATTTCTTTTTCTCTCCGACCAACAAAAAAGTCTCAGAAACAATTACTGTTTGGACAGTTGAAGGACATTCACATTTGAAAGCAGGAAAATTTCTACTCAAGTGTTGGAGGCATAAAGGCAGAGAGGAAGCTCCAGTGGACTTGTGGGCTCTCAAAGCAGAAGGCACACCTGAAGTGTGGGAGGGCTGGCATGGAGGAGTGCAGCAGGGGGGAGTGAAGAGTAATTGTGAAGACACCGGAAACCTGATTTGCTTATAGGCAATCAGAAAAAATCAAAGGAAAGAGACAAATTGAAGAGGCTAGATTAAGTTGGAAAAATTACATTTGTTCCCAGGAGACTGCCTAGGTGAATAGATCTGCGGGGAAACGAGGAGAGGAACTCCCTCCAGGAGCCAGAGCCTCCCTCTCATGCTGCAATCCTGTAATACCCACCCTTGTCAATCAGAGGTGGTGTTTTGAACGGGTATGATGTCATATTTGAGCATAAAAACATTTTGATTGACAGATTATTCTGAAAAGTTCATATGAATATGTATAATTTTCAGAGTACAAAAAACACTAAGATGTTATGAGTCTTACACATAATTACCTTTAAATGAAACTGCAGCACTCAAAATAATTTCACCATGATGTTCTTTTGGATTTCAATAGTGCTGTATGTGGGTTTGGCTTTTACATGGGACGTATTATAATAGAAACCCATCTGCATGGAATAAATGTAATAGTAGCATATGAAATGTATAACAATGGCTATATATCCACATGCCCGTTGTAAGTCTCTCTATCAGAGGTATTTCATTTTCAACTGGAAGAAGAAAACACATTCAGATATGCCTTGGTTCGGGTAGCGAATAAATGTGCTCCTACCATATTATTTTCTTTATTATGCCTTCAGAACTCTTACGGTGCTGTGGTATGTACATTCTTTGTCAGACTCCTTATTGCAATAGCCTCCCGAGCTAAACTAACAGTCAATACGTGATTAATTTTCTCACCCCTTTTACGAAAATATATTAAAGGAAACTGAAAACATGGTAAGTATATTCTTTACGCTGACATGTTAAGGAGAGACTCTCCCTGACAGAAATACTGGCCCTTTGATCACATTCCTTGCATGCTGACAGCCCCTTCAGCCAGGTCGTCCAGAAGCTCTAGAAATTGTTCCAACCCTCATGCCGTTGCTGAGAAGGGAGCCCCACTCTTCCTCCCTTACTTCTCATCCCACTGCTGCCCGAGAAGATACTCCCCTACCACACCCCCGGACTCCAGCACTTTTGATTTAGTTTGGGGTCATCTGTGGTGTTGGAGGATGAACAATTTATGCTCAACACTGCACTTGCAAGGTCCAGACTCTTCCTTTCTCTGGGTCCATTTTCTAAGAACTCTTCTTTCAAGCTGTTAGTTTCTGGATAAGCTGAGTCTGATTTTACTCTGAAGTGCAGGTGGATTTTATTTCAGGTCTTGTATAGCTGAAGAGACATTATTAGCATCGAAGCGAAATTTGCATAGACAGGTGAAATATTCTGCCTTCTGAGACCTTATGGAAATCCTCTTTATTAATAGCCACATTAGATGGAAGACATGGATTTTTTATCATTTCAGCATCTTTCTTCTATCAAGTGGTTAGTTTCTGTCCACGTCACTGAGTAATTTTAAAAAGCGACTACCATCTGTCTTTTCAGGACTAAGGGCATTTGATTTCACGAATAACAACAATAAGGGCTCATCTCACCTTTCGGGAAAGATTAAAACCATAGGAAAATACAGTACTATTAAGCTGCATGTTTCTTTTTAAATTTCCTTATTAAATACAGTGAGCAAGTAATTACATTTCTTTCTCATATTTTTTAATATCACCAGGGCCCATGAATGCCAAGACCACAAGAAGCTACTGTAATCTCAGTTTATGATAGACTAAAATGAGAAGGTCTCTGAATGGATGTACATTAAGGGTGAAATATACGTTTTGTAACCCAAATCTCCAGGCTCTACCTGGTTCAGTCTTCACTTGTGTCTCATTCAAAGAATAACAACCAGAAGTAAAAATAATAAATTTTTGTCAATCTCAAGGCAGAGGGATGGAGATTTAATATAAAGCTCTTTCACCATTTCTCAAGATCTTCCTTTTCTCATTTCTCCTGATCTCAAATAGCCCAAAACCACTCCAAAGACTCTTCATAATTCACTTTTACTTCCATGGCAAAATGATCTCCCACACTCAAGCCCTGCTGCATTTCTTCCTCTTTTTGCCAGCCCCCAGCACCCATATTTTTTTGTTTGTTGTTTGTTATCTTTATTAAGTAAATCAAATTAGCATCTCTGGTTACTTCCCCCACCCCATATTTATCTGGGATTTATCCATTAATCAAAATTTGCAAAAAACAATCAGGCCCAGAAATTGACTCAGAAAAGAAATATCTTTGCTCCTTTTAAGTTGGGGCAAGAGGAAAAATTATGAATACTCATGTGTTAAGGATTTTTATTCTGTTTTGTATACATCAACACACATGTGCCAAAATGCATTTCAGAAGCCATTATTATGTTTCTGTAGTTTCAGTACCAACCATAAGAAAGAAATTCTCACATTGTATTAATGAACTTTTTAAATTGACTAAAGTATGGATTTAATCTCCAATTTTAACAAGAATTAAACTTCAGCATCAGCTCATGATAAGCCTTAAGAAACTACATAGAACCTTTGTCATTATCTGAACTTTGAGAGAGGTACCTTATGTACATAAATGCTAAAAAATATGTCTATGTTTCTCATATGTGTCAACAAGTTGGTCTTTGCTTAGACATGCCCTAAAAAAATGAAATGGGTAACTGAGACACGGAGTTATTTATATGGCTCATAGGAAAAATTAATAATAATAATAATAATAGTGTTAATAATTTGCCAAATACTTAGTTTGTAGCCAATATTTGGTGAGAGATTTAAATGCATTATCTCATTTTATTCTCTGGACTTACAGGGATAAAATAACTTTTCTCTTGACATGGAGCTAGCAAAAGGCAGAGCTCAAACCACATTTATAATTCTTAGTTAAGTTTATTGTGAGTGAATGACTGCCCCTTGCAGCCATCCCTTGGTTATACCTACCAAATTCTATAATGAGATCAATAAAATGAAAAACAATTAATAAAATATTTGAAAAGTTGAAAATTCTTCTCACCCTAGATAGTTATCATGTACATTCTTTTTTGTGTGTACTTATTGTTACTAAACTGGTGCTCTGCGAACTCTTCAATGTTATATGATTTTCAAATTTGAAAGATATGATTTTTACTTTTATATTTACATAATTAATGACTACATAAAATGAAACAGACGTAACATTTAACTCTATAACATTCTTAAATTTTACTTAATACGTGACCTTATTAAAACATTTTTCCTTAAGATTCTCCAATCAAGTTCCTATAAATCCATTACTCACAAATAAAAAAAAGAAAGAAAGAAAGAAAGAAAGAAAGAAAGAAAGAAAGAAAGAAAGAAAGCTCAAGTACTATCTTTTCTCTACATATTAAAATAATGATGTGATATTATTGATGTTTACTCCAAGAAATGTATCTCAAACTTTTTTCATGTGCATTTATCAAAATCAAATACTTGTTAAAATGCCATTTTTATACCCCATCATATTTCTGCTAAATATACTAATACACATATACAGACATAGGAAGGGAAGGCCAAGAATCTGCATTTTGTCAGCTTCCTCAGCTGATTCTGATATGCATGAAATTTGATAAGTGTTGCCACAATTTTTTTTCAATGTTTTTCAGTGTATAATTTTCTATTTTCAATATTTTACAGAAAGCATTATAAGTGATTTATATTTCTATGCACAGTATTTGCATGTTTAAAATATGAAGTAATGAACAACAAAATAAAAAATGAGAGTTTTAGATTAAATCCAAAGAATAAAGTAAATATCCATGAATCTATACTGATGTCAGTAAGTGTTTAAATAAATAAGTGGGAGAAAGGAGGCAGATGTATTTTGCAGAAAAAGTCCAAATTAAAAAGGCAGAAGGAATGAGAGAAATAGAAAGTCACCATTAGAACACGCCAGTAATAGTTGGGGCAGGCAAGATTCACTGATAAATATTAAAATCAGTGGGGAAAACTTTAAGGAGGAATAATATATTTGCATAGCCTCAAAGTATCTCCCTCAAAATATTTATTAATCTTGTGGTGGTTCTAACATATTTCCATTCTTTGATTCTGCTCCCTGCAAGAGGTGAAGCTTAAGTGCAGGCTGGATGAAGGGACAATTACTCCATGCAGAAACCTTACCAAGTGATCAAGGTTAGTTAACATCGGTAGTAATGGGTACTGATAGCATGTGGCTCCTGATGTGATGCCATGAGAAAGGTACTTCCCCTCTGCAGTGTTCTTGCTCCAAATACCTAACCCTAGTCTAACAATAAGAAAAGATAGAACAAACCCAAATTGATGGGCATTCTACAAAATACCTAACTAAAAGCAAAGTACTAAGATCATGGAAACAAAGAAATACTGAGAAACTTTCACAGATCAGAGGACACTAAGGGAACTTGCTGAATGAATGCAATATGGTATTCCTGATCAGACCTGGGGACAGAAAAAGACATTAGTGAGAAAGCTAATGAAGTCTGAATAAAGTCTATAGTTTAATTACTATCATTGTGCCCATGTTCATTCATTTTGATAAATATACTTAGGTTAAATTTTAACATTAGGTTGAGCTGGGTGAAGATTATACAGGAAGTCTATCATCTGTTAACTCTTTGTATTATCTTTATAACCTGAAGTATTAGGTATTACAAAACGAAAAAGTTTTAATATACAGTGAGTTTAACAATTAGTTCTCTGGGCATATTGGCAACACTCATGATTTTAGGAACACTAGATGTTTACTTACACTTTTCACTTTATATATTTATTATAATGTCTTATCACTGTCAATGCTTAAAAAAGCAAATTTAATAATTTTGATTATTGTATTATTCACTATTTATGTGAAAAATACGTATGTATAATTTTATACATTATATAGAATCATATATAGAGAGGGGGAAGATTTCTATTCAATTGCTATAATAATTGGATGTGTCATTTTAAGAATAATTTTGTATCTAAATCTTCAAATCTATTCCAAATCTAATCTGAATTTTAATATACTTAAGAAATGTAATTTCCATTAAAGATTTATAAGTATTGCAATTTACAAAGTAGAGGAGTGATGAAGTGAATGTGTGAGTTTTCTATTGCTGCTATTAACAAGTGACCATAGATTTATTGTCTTAAAACAACATAAGTTTATTACCTAACATTTCTGGAGGTCAGGAATCCTAAAATCAAGGTGTCAGCAGGACTGAATTCCTTCTGGAGGTTCTAGAGGAAAACCCATTTTTTTTTTGCCTTTCCCAGCTCCTGAGCCTCACCTGCATTCCTTGGTCCCAGCACCTTCCTCCTTCTTCAAAGCCAACAGCATAGCATTTGCAAATCAATCTCTCTCCCTCTGCCTCTCCCTCTCCTTTTCTCTCTCTTTCACCTTGCTTCCATGATCACATCTCCTTCACTGATCCTCCTTCCTCTCTCTCCTATAAAGACTCTTTTGATTATATTGGCCCACCAAGATAATCCAGAATAATCTCACCACCACAGAATCCTTAATTTGATCACATGTGCAAAGTCCTTCTTGGCCTATATGGTAACATATTTACAGGGGTTGGGGATTTGGATATGGACATCTTTAGGGGAACATTAGTCTATCACAGTGGCTTTCCTTTCTCTCACATTGATTAAATTGGGGGTGAACCTATTACTTGTAATCATTTGAAAGATATTGTGAGATTATATTCGTTATTATTTGCCTCTATACAACCAAGTGGAAAAAAGCAGAATCTTACTTTAATTCTTTAATTAACAGCCAATTAATAGCCACTAACAACAATAGAATATTGTTCTTTCATGTATTCTCACATTGTGTTTCATCAGTAATTTTTTTTGAGAATGAAGAAAAAAGCCATTGTCTTAATTTTATTTTGGTTGTGACTAATAATAGAATAATAGAAGCATATTTTAAAATTTTTTCTTTTAATTTTTAATTTTTTTTTTTTTTTTTTTTTTTGAGAGGGAGAGAGAGCACACAAGGGGAGAGGGCTAGGGGGAGAGGGAGAGGGAATCTTAAGCAGGCTCCACACTCAGCAGGGAGCCCAACAGGGGGCTCCATCTCAGCAGCTTGAGATCATCACCTAAGCCCAAGTCAAGAGTCAGATGCTTAACTGACTGAGCCACCCAGGCGCCCTGAGAAGCATAATTTTAGAGCAATGCTTGAGAATACCTCTTTTCAGAGAGGCACCTTAACAATGATTAAGAATCAGGATGTGAAATACCAGCTCCTTTAGATAAAATGCCTGTAACACATTTTAAATCAGAACAAGCTAGAGAAATGGACTAGTAAATTGTGGACATCTATGAAAAATTGTGGGAAGATTTTCAAGGTGTAAATAGAGTTGAGGGAACAAATGCCATTTATGTCATTTTTTTACCATGTGATAATGGAGAGC
The DNA here is from genome assembly GCF_024610735.1 of Ursus americanus. Lineage (NCBI taxonomy): Eukaryota > Metazoa > Chordata > Mammalia > Carnivora > Ursidae > Ursus > Ursus americanus. The sequence continues at coordinate 50,589,307 of NC_142139.1, read as the reverse complement.
TGCAAGTCGGAATACTTAATTTGTAATCACATTAAGTTGTGAAATCAGTGATTCTGATTCTTAGCAACACTATATCTACAAAGTCAGTGCAATTCAAATGTAACTATTTTAGAGTTTCTTAGGGCTAATTGTTTCTTTAGGAATTAATTCTCTTGTCACAATGTGGCTATGAACACATTTTTCCATTCTTCAGTCCGTATCTTGGCTGGTACAAAAGGATATTGATTGAGAGCCCAGGCAGTGTTTTACAGGAGTGAGGTGCAGAGGCCTACAAATCAGATAGAAATGTTTTTTTGCATGTGGGATTTGAATTTCACAGCGAGTCCTTGGTAGACCTATGAATCAAGAATATCTCAAGTGGAATATATACTTGTGGGAATCACTGGCTTTCTACCAAAGTTGCTTTTTGGGAAAGAAAAACTTAACTTGAAAATTAGTTATTAGGAGAACATATTTATTAATTGCTTATTATATTTTTTATTTGCCAAGCATACGAAACCATTTAATAATTATTGACTTCAGCAGTCCCTGTGAAATAGCAATAACTCCTAGTCATTTTTCCAGAAATGGAGAGCCATATAGTAAGTAAATTATTGAAGATCATATGTCAATGGCTCAGTAGAAACTGACCTGCCAGCTGAGTTTTCAGTATAAGATCTGGCAGAATTGTTCTGGGGTTCTAAGACAAATTTCTCCTGGGCCTCCAAAAACCTTCAATGAATTTAGTACTCCTCCACACATAAAAATATTCATCCAACCGTCAGATCATTTCATCTGCCTCCTAAGAGTATCAAACAATATTCTAAATGAAAGAGTCACAACAACTGAAGGAATGTAGTCCTCTCATGGCTATAGATTAGCTCATATTACAGTATTTACCAAAATGAAATTTTTACTACGCTTCTTTGTCACTTAAGATAGGACAGAACATGCAGGATAGCTGAAATTTTGGCCATAAACATTCATTTTACAAAAGTAAAGAAGAACATTAGTGAATATAAATAGAGTTGATGTCCTCTTTATCAGCACAATCAAGACCAGTCATTGGTCATTGCATGTTTATTTATTAAGTTTTAGATGACATATTTTTTTAAAATAAGAAACCACTAATTGGACTTATTTGTTATCTTGCCGAAATCACTTACGATTTGTAATTTTAGTTTCTTTAAATTGAGTCAAGTGTTAAAAGACTTTGATTTAAAAAAAAACCTGAAATCCAAATTCTTCCAAATATTAACATTATTTAATCCATTCTTCATATGTACCTTATTCAACAATATTTTCATGAGTATTGACTAACCTTTTTGTATAGTTCCATAATTACAGCATTGTCTTCATGTAAGCAACTCTTCTTTTTTAATAACAGTAAATTCATTTGCATAATAGTTAATTAAATGATGTGATTGATGCCACCTTGAAATAACTACCTTTTTGCAAAAATCACTTTTCTTCTGTATATGCAAGGTTGTATTTTCAAATTTCCCTTGTAGCTAAGATAATCATGTAAACAAGAACGTGAGAAAAAAGTGTGCTCTGGCCCATTAAACCTCCCAGAAAACTGGCTCCATGTCCTATTTCACTTCTTGCAGACTGTACGATAATTACTAGAGCAATTTTCAAAGCCACATATTGAAAAAGGAATACCTTCTCTCTTTGCCCAGGTCCCCAAAGACCTAATGGGGAAGGACTATTAAGTACTATTAGTATCAGTTGGGACTATCCACTCTAGAGAGCAAGAAACAAACTTCCGCCAGTTTGAACCATTTTATTTTCATCAATCATAACACAGAAGTTGGTGTCTTGAGTTGAGGTGCTTCGATCACAAAAATTTAAAACATGTATCATTTGGCTGGTGGTCATGCAGTAGGCTGCAAGCAGCAAGCAAACACACACTACAAACTGCAAAGCAATATGCTGTGTTTTATCAGAGGGAAGTATTTGGTGAAACTATGACCTGTAGTATCTAGAAAGACATACCAAGTGCCAGCCAAGCCTCTAGTTTCAGGAGAAATTAGTTGGAAAGAGGAGGAGTATTAGTGTGTGTTGGCTGCTGCTCCATGCTGTGAACAAGAAACAGACCAGCTTTGCCTGGATTGCAGGCAAACGCAAAGACTGGAGAAAATTCATAAATACAGATCAAGAAGTTTCAGAAAAGCCAATAGCTCCTGTATCTCAAATAAGAGAAGTTTTTGTACAAAACTCTTTTAAACGTACTCTTCACAATGTGGTATTTTCCTACCATTTTCCTACAAGTGAGGGTCCCAACCTCTCAAAACAAAGAAAAAAAATTTTTTTTTAATCTACATTCCCCACCTCTTTTGCAGCTAAACTGATGATTCAGGGGCTTGCATTAAGTAAAGTAAAGCCCCCAAGATACAAAATTTAAGGACACACTCACTCTCAGGTGCTTGCCCTGCCTATGCAAGACCTGAGAGAGAGCTCCCCCTTCAGTTTTACACCCTTGCTGACTCCCTTGTCTCATCCAGGGCCCACCTTTGGTTCTTTTATTTTTGTTGTTGTTGTTGTTGTTTTAATGTTTTTTTATTATATTATGTTAGTCACCATACAGTACATCCCTGGTTTTTGATGTAAAGTTTGATGATTCATTATTTGCGTATAACACCCAGTGCTCCATGCAATACGTGCCCTCCTTACTACCCATCACCACCCTATCCCATTCCCCCACCCCCTCCCCTCTGAAGCCCTCAGTTTGTTTCTCAGAGTCCATAGTCTCTCATGCTTCATTCCCCCTTCTGATTACCCCCCTTGCTTTATCCCATTCTTCCCACCTTTGGTTCTGTCCCTTAGATGTGTCCTGTGACACTTTTGCTTCAGAAGTGACTGTGAGCTAACTGGGAGTTATGGTGGGTGGAGGTGGTACCAGAGGCAGTGTGTTTTCTGGATACAACAGTGGGACACGTTTCTCATCAGAGCCTAGGAAATATGGTCTTGGTTCAGGCAAGTCTGCAGCTCCCTTGTCCTGCCAAGCATGTTATGGTTCTAGAAGCTATCTTATAAACGTGGCCTAAAGTCATGAATTTTATCTGTCCCAAGGATTCTGTGACCTACACAGTATCTTATGTTAAATCTCTCATTGTTTAAGCTAGGTGGAACTGTTTCTGCTGTCTAAAATTTAGAACTCTGATCGTCAGAAGGTTTGCCATTGCCTAGTTTTGTGATCTTGAAGGTTTCTTTACTCTAAGCTTCCATTTTATCACCTGTGAAAGGGTAATAATAATTTGTACATCATGGATGTAGGCAAGAAAAAAAATTCTTTTGCCTCTACCCTTTTAAGTTCTCAGCTGGGGTCCCCTAACAAATGACAAATCAATAAAAGAAAAGCATGAAAATGTATTTAATACAAGTTTTACCATGGCATGAGAGGAGATGCAGACTTGAGGTAGTGGTTAAACCGAATTTTATGTGAGGTTTGATGAAGAAGGGAAAGTTGTGGGAAATGTGATAGGATAAAAAAGAGGGTATGAGCTAAGTGTAGTAGCTCGAGTGACAGCAATTTGTTCAAGTTCTTGTAGGGGGCTTGGAGAGGTGGCTTTTGTCCCTGATTTTGCTTTATGCTATTATTTTAATAATCCAGATCTCTATCCTAACATTTTTCCCCCTGGCCCACATTTCTTATATTGATAGTTAACTGGGCAGCTCAGTTCCAATAATACTCAAATGCTGCAGGTCCCTTGCAGGCCTGTTGGAGACTGGAATCCTAAATCCTGGTCCTCATACTTCCTACTCTTTCTCCCTGATGCCATTAAGTGCTTGCCTGCCTTCACAGCGTTTCCTTGCATTCATACTCTCTGTCCCTATGAATAACGCACCTGCTTGCCCATGACTGCTTGTAGGACCTTTCCAATACTAACTTTGTCTTGGTGTCCATATGCTGCCTGTTGCTATGTTGCTGGACATTGTGTCTTAGGACTTTTCCCATTGCTTATTGATCAATATACCCTAAACACCTACCTCATCCCAGAGGGCTTATCTTAGCTTTGAATCAGAGTGCTTGTGTTTTTTTCTCTTCAATTTCCATTTTTTCAAGGATTGTCATAATACTAAAGCTATTCTGTGCTAATTTAGAACAATATGTTTTTTCTCCCTTAACTGAGTCAAAATAGTTTTCTGCTGGAAACAATGGAAGGACACTTCCCCTAACTTTTTAATATATATATTTTGGATATTTAAACACACATACCAAGAAATGAGAGTGTGATACAAGGGTACATACTACATTTAGTGGTTTAATCGTAAGGTGAACATCATATAAGCAGCTCAGAGGAACAGATGTATCAGATGTTAGTCGGAACAAAGCACTGACTTTATCTCATTTTTGCCTATGTAAGAACTGAAGAAAACATTCTGAAATGCCACAGACAGTTTCCTTAGATTAATGATAATATGAATATCTTGCCTTTGTAAAGGCGGTCTCTGGCTTGGGTTCCGCCATAAGTAGGTATGAATCATGTGAGACTCCTCCAAATTTGGATTCGTTTTGTCTTTGGCCCTGTTACAGGAAATGTTTTCTTCTTTCTAGTATCTCTTCTTTGGATTTTTTTCTTCTTTATTCCTACTGCAGAAAACCTTGAACTTTTGTAAGATGACGGGTGATAATTAATTACACTCAACACAACTCCTGCTAAATATTTCCCTTCCCTACTGATTTAGCAGACCTGGATCGCTTGCCAACTTTCAATCCCACTTTTCACCTAACTTCTTGGTCACTGGTTTTCTTATCTCACCTGCCCTCCCCATCATATTAGTCATAACACCTTTGGTTCCAAGTGACAGAACTCCAAATGATTCAAGATGAATCATGCGGAAATCTCCCTCTCCCAACCCCCACCCCCTAAGTGGGTCTCACATGCAGAAAAGTCCAAAGCTATATCTGGCTCCCAGCCTGATAGAATCTAGGTCAAGACTTTTTTCTCTTCTTTAAAGTTAACTTTTCCTTATGTCTTATACCAGTCAAAATTCATATCCTACCAGCATATGGATCCCAGCAGTAAAGGGCATCTTCTCCTAGGTTTCCTGCAGAAAATTACCAAGGAGGAGCCTGACGTACCACGCTTCAATCACATGCTGCTTTCTCAAGCAAGCGCTGTGGCCAGGGAGGCGTGAGGGGCGGCACTCTTACTGGCCACGCCTGTGTCCCATGGACACTGCTGTGGGAATATGCAGAGAGCACTACCAAAATCACATAGAATGATTTCCTCCCGGAAAGAACACCTCTGTTATCAGAGGAAAGAAGGCGTGCTTAGAAACCAGAAACAATGATCCACTCATTGACTGCCCAATATCCATGCACACTTTTTCAAACATGATTATTCGTAAATGTCCCATTCACATAAACCAAGTATTCTTGTAAAATCAAAGACATAATTTCTCACTTTCTAATGGAAATTCTTTTCTCCTACTGCCTTCACCTTCAAGTTCAGGGCTGCTAAGTCATGAGCCTTCCTATATGATATAGCTCCAGAGTGTCTCTTCATGAACAGAGAACCTGTGTCTAATATCGAAAATACAGGTAACAAGACATCCAGAATATAGTGATGAAAGTTTTAAAAAGAATAACATAAATTTTTAACTTCCACTTTAGAAAAAAGAAGGGGGAGGAATGAAATATAATATGTCCCAGTGGGCAGAGATAACAAGGATTCCTGCCCTGGCAGAGAATGATTTCCTTAGTGAGTTCCTTTGACAGCCTTCCCTGCTGGGCTCTAAGAACGTCTTTCTTGTTTAATGTCCTGACCACATTAGAGAAGTTTCCCCTTCTTGGTGCTGTGCATTTCACTTTCTAAAGATGTGGGTTTGGAATTCTGTGGGTTGCCTTAAGTTTTACTTACTTTTTTAAAGATTTTATTTATTCATTTGAGAGAAAGAGAGATAAGAGCAAGCAGGGGGAGAGACAGAGCTGAAGGCAGATGCTTAACCAACTGAGCCACCCAGAGGACCCGGCCTTAAGTTTTAAACAACCACAGGTTTTTCTTTGCCAGGCTTTGGGCAAAAATAATGTCAGTAAGTTTTAGGCAAAAAGCAGTATCACTAAGACCATGCTTGCATCATGGAGATTTGATTACTATCCCACTGATTGAACAAAATTGAAAATTCTATTTTTGCCTAAACTCACTGATATATTTTTTCAATAATGAAACACATCTTAAGAACAAAAATAAATTCTGTAAAGCACATTCTTTTCATTTTGTGAGAAAGATTATGGCCAAACTTCCAAGTAAACTCTTCAATGACTGGATCTCATCACAGAAAGAGTCTTTTAGAGAGTGAGGTGCTTGCCTCCTAGTAGTTGAATTATACTGAAGGCTGTTTGCACAATACTTCTCAGGCACAAACAGCTTTCCGCCTATTCGTATCCACATTCATCCCTTCATTCACTCATTTCCTGCCTCATTTTATACCGCATATGGTATAACAAATATATAAATAACTAAAAACCAGGAAAAAATATTTTTGAATAGAGATTAAAGGACTGGAAAGAGGAAGGCTTTGGGAGAAGGAAAGAGTAAAAGAGGTATATTGTACCTCTCCATTTTAAAACTGACCAAATTGTTTAAAGAGAAAATAAGGAAAAATAATAACTACATCAAACTGAAATTAAGAGCAGTCGACTACATACCACAAACTGAGAAGTTGCTACCAGATATAGTAAAATTTGTAACAACCCAAACGACTTAAAATAACACATTATTAAGTAACCTTTACTGAATGCCTACTAGTGACTTGCACTGTGTTACTTTACATGTATATTTCTTTCAAGGCTAGTAACAAGCCTGGGGTGGATACTGAAGTTGATAATTAACCATACAGTGTAACGACCAGAGTCTGTGCTGATGGATTAGGCATCCACTCCTACTGGTCCATTCTTATACTTTGCCAGTTATACTAAGTATGTTAAAAGTCTTTCTTTTATGATGAGAAATGAAGTCTAAAAGAGGATAAATAGTTTTCCCAGGGAATCAATGGCGGATTTAGAACTTTACCAACCCAGTGTCTCTGACTCCAGAATCTGATCAGCTAACCTTTTCACTATTCTGCTCACATCAGCAGTTTGTGGTCGGTTCGACTTCCAGAGAGTCATAATTCAGGGGAGGACAATCTTCAGAACCTTAATAATAGCTCTTCCTCTTGAGGAATGGGTACTGAAAACTTGATAGGTCATGGGAAGGCAAGGACAAGGCCCTAAGACACGGTTCAGCATCAAAAACTTTTTGAGTGCCTAATATGAGCTAATCATGCTTCTAGGTGCTTGGACCAAGTTCCTGCCTCGTGTATCTTATATTTTAGATATTTTCTTTCTGCATCCCACGCTAAGAAGGCAGAAGCAAACATTGTAGAGCACTCATCCTGTATTCTGTACGTATGAATAAAGATTATGAGCATAGGACACATTCGGAAATAATCCCTTCAGGACTCAGACCCAATTATTAGGAGCAAATTTTGGTCTTAAGTGCTTCTAAGTATTTGAAATGTGGAGAAGTTTGTTTGCAAAATGCTACTTAAAATCTGACAATGTGTCTCCTTATCTGTGAATAAGAGTAAATGACTGTTGGCAAAGGGAGTCAGGGAGGGGGAAGTGGACTTGCATGCTGTAATCTCCAGAAAAGTGACCTCTGATTTGACCTTTTCTCTAGTCTGACCTTTTCTCTAATCTGACCTTTTCCTGTTCAGAGCAAAATGGCCATGAAGTTGATTGGCGAGGTAGGGAAACCATTGTTTCAGGGGGCAGAGAAAGAAAGCAGCTTTCCAGTTCTTTTTATGAAGCCAAGAGAACACTTCAGAAAAATAATACCTTTGAAAGGATTGTCATTGGTAGAGTGGATCCAGTGTAGTTTAAATGTTATGAAGTAAATGCTATGGTCTGTAGCTTCTGCCTGGTTTGTAGCTTAAATTATACTAATTTTTATTTTTTAAATCCTGTTCCATTCTTACATTTACATACTATTGAGAATATTCCTATATTTATATGCTTTGGTTTGTGATGCTGAACTAACAGAATTAACAATGTTTCAATGTAACGAGAAGTCAGGTTTCTGAGATCGATCTGTCAAAACTATCAGGTTTTTAGCAGCCTGGCTTTTTAGACTTGTCACTGAGTTAGATTCTTGAAAAAGGCCTATTGGTTGTTGATTTGATTGCTCTATTCTTACTTCTAGGCAGTATTTAATTTTCAACTTAATTTATAAGAAATTATTAACATACTGTATTCAGAACTCTTGCCAATCGAAGGTATACAAAACTATTAAGGATAGACTAATGAGCCACTGAAGCATTCTCAGTAAATTAAGAGAATTTTGCATAGAAAGCACTCCTCACTGCCAGATGTGACATGGCACAAAAAAGAAAAAAGAAAGAGAGAGAAGAAAATGATCTCTCTGGGGTTTCTTAGAAGTGGTTTCAGGTTTAAGGAGAGAATAAGTTTTGTAGTTAAAGAGCTCTATGACAAAGTCTAATATTTTTTCTATTCAAGACTATAATTCTCAAAGTTGTACTCAAGAGTGAGTCCCTAGGCCCTGGGAGTTCAACCACCAGATCTTGTTGCTTAGGTCAAAGATCTGAGGAGGCAGCTGGCAAGTAAAAATCAGTCTTCTGAAACCAAATTCATGCTGCTTTTTAAAATTATTATTATTTTACTGCAGACTCTTAAAATAAATGATGTATGAGGACAAATAGTCCCCACACATAGACACAAGATTTGAGCAGACACTTCACCTAAGAGGATATAAAAATGGTAAATATGCACATGAGAAGAAGATACTCAGCATCATTATTCAGTAAGAGCAATACAAATTGAAACCAAAATAGATACCACTGCATACCCACTAGAATGGCTGAAATTTAAAAGACCAAGAATGCCAAGGGTTCGTGAACATGTGGAGCAACTGTTCAGTAGTTTCTTGTGAAGTCAAACCTATATTTCCCTTACAACCCAGCACCTCCAGTCTTAGGTAGTTGCCCACGTGAATTAAAAATGTGTGCCCATAAAGCATGTTTTGAAATATTTGTGACAGCTTTATTTATAATATACACATTCTGAAACAACCAACGTGTTCATCAACTGGTAAACAGATAAGCAAATTATGATCTAGTCATATGGCAGAACCCTGGTTACCAATAATAACGAGGTGTGAACTGAAATATGCAGCAACACGAGCCTCACAAACATTATGCTAAGTGGAAGACGCCAGATGCACAAGAGCACACACTATATGATTCTACTGATAATACATTCTCGAAAAGGCAAGACTATGGGGATAGAAAGCAGCTCAGTGGTTGTCCGTGGCCGCTAAATTGAGTGGGAGGGGATTGTCTGCAAACAGACAGTAGGAAATTTTTTGAGCTGATGTAAATATTCTGAATTATTACTGTGGTAGTCAGTTGCTCAACCGTGTACATTTGTCAAATGGAACATTTTAAGTTGGTTCATTTTACTGTATGTGAATTATGCCTCAATAAAAATGATGGGAAAACAATATAAAATATGAGGGAGGAAAGCAGTAAGTAAAAGAGGTCCTCCTGAACATTTTTCAGAAAATGAAAATACAAACCTGCCAAATCAAACAAACAGATAATTCCAAATGAAACTAATGGTCTCTGCTGATTCCAAGTAGTTGGTTTTTCAGTATTTATCACTATAGTATTAAGAAAATAATTTTTGAAAGAATCAATTGTAAATAACCCGTGTTGTTTTTCCACAATGAATATTTAATACATTATAATAGAAGTCCCGAAGCATAACCCAAAGCATCCACAAAAGCCACAAAGGACTTTGAAACAATGTTCATGCAGACATCTGAGAGAAAAATAGATATATAACTTCATGCTATGTTTTTAATTTATGGATACATCTATCCCTCATAAAAAAAGAATGAGTGAAATGGTCTGTCAATATCAAAAGAAAATCTCTTTTTGAGGAGTTTATATTCTCAGTAAATTCCAACTGCAGAGCCACCTTTTGAAAGACCCATTCATCTTCAGAGAAGGCACAACCTTATCATCATGGAGATTAACATACAACTTAGACATGATTCATTGACCAAAGCTTCTGAGAAGGCAGTGTCTTGACCCAGATGCAGATAATCATAAAGCGCTCTGACTTGAATCGCACGGATTGAAAGTCTGTATATTTTCTCTTTAAATATGAATTACAAATGATTTCCTTCGCAAAGAGATTGAATTAACAAGCAAAAGAGGTTAAAGTAAAAGAGTTGGTGAAGAAAGCACAACAGCAGTGGACCTTGAGGGTAGAAAAATTGCCACAGATTGCTCAATACTCTCAAAACTATTACTTTACCTACATATTAATAGAAGGTATGTACTTCAAATTCAAATCTTTTTAGATATTCTCAATCATATGATCATCCAGGACTAATCCCTCTACAGCAGTGATGATTTTAGCAAGATTTGTCCATAATATTTCCATATATTGTCGGACTTGTATAAGTTTAACAGAAAATAATTTGAATATCTTCTGTGTATAAAAAATGTGTTCAAGTTTTGGAGATATGGAAATATGTGAGAAACAGCCTCCAATGGATGGATAGTCTAGTAAGGAAGAAGACATGAGAATAATCAAATATTACAAAAAACAAAGTGCACTAAAGACTTGAATAAAAATGAAAGCTAAGGGGGCACCTGGGTGGTTCAGTAGTTAAGTGTCTGCTTTCGGCTCAGGTCATGATCCCAGGGTCCTGGGATCGAGCCCTCATGGGGCTCCCTGCTCAGCAGGAAGCCTGCTTCTCCCTCTCCCACTCCCCCTGCTTGTGTTCCCTCTCTCACTGTGTCTCTGTCAAATAAATAAAATCTTTTTTTTAAAAAAATGAAAGCTAGATACTATTGGAATATTTGATCTCTTTTTGGTTGCACATTTTAAGAATTTTCTTCTTTTACCATACGTTATATGTAAGTCCCAATTATCTAAACAATAACAGGATATTGAACAAGAAGGGAAGCAAGAAGGAATGGATGCCAGAAAGTGGCAGATCTGGATTTGAACACAGTCCTGAACCTTATTAACTTAGCAACTTTGTGCAAGTTGCTTATTGTTCTCTGAACCATAATTTCCTTATTTATGGAAGTTACATAAGTATATCATCTTACAGGTGTTTGTAGTAATTTAAAGACAATGTATTAAAGGGTTGAGAAAAATGTCTGACTTGTAGTAGGATCTAAACAAATTGCTAGTTTCCTTTTTCTCTCCTCTGCCTCCCAAGCCATTTCAAATCCATGGCCTATCAGACTCTTCTTGCCACAAATGTAGTCTAAAGCTTCTCTATTTCCAGGAAATTGTTAGCAATATTGCCAGGGCACTTTCTTACCTGCATTCCCATGGTGTCACTACATTTTCCACTTAGACCACCTGTAGGTGCTGATAGCATTTCAGGTCATGGGAAGACTCCTCTCCCTCTCTCTTCTTGGCCGTCCATCACAAGCTGCTCTGAGTGACCCCACATTTCTCATCTCCTCCTTCTTTCCCTCTTTTCTTCTCTATTCAGCTCAGAAAGATTTGTTCACCATCTTCTCCTTCATTCCGCTTCATTCGAACCTGAGTGATTTTCCTAACATCGGTCTTACTCCTGCCCTTATTATTTTATTACAATGAGGGAAGGAGGGCACATGTTGTGATGAGCACAGGTGTTATACACAGCTAATGAATTGTTGAACACTGCATCAAAAACTAATGATGTACTATATGTTGGCTAACTGAACATAATAAAAAACAAAACAAAAATTTAAAAATTAAAAAAAAAAAAACAATGGGGGAATCAAGCCCTTTCATCTGTCACTGAAATTATAGCTGCTCCATAAGGCCCTCCACAAACTACAAATTGGCAACTCCCTCTTGAGTCCCTGAACTGAGTTTGAGACAATCAGAACCCAGTCACATATTGTATATTCTCCTTTGAAGTATAAAATGTTAGTAACTCAAACATTCATTCAACAATACTGGAATGACTACTACGTGACAGGCTCTGTTCCAAGCATAAGGGACGTCACACTGAACAAAACAAAGTCCTGTTCCGCGCAGAGAGAAAGGAGAGACACACAGTGAACAAACAAGTAAGTAAATGCATAAATAAGTATGATGGGGAAATATAAAGCAAGGTAAGGGAAGAATGATTAAAGACCTACTGAAGCTGACCCCTGAGGGGAAATGTGAAAAAAGTAAGGAAATAAGCCACGCTGATATTTGTGGGAAGAGAATTCAGGATGAGAGAGCAATGCCGAAGCAGAAAAGCCGGAGTTTGAGAGTGACTGGAACTGAGTGAATCTGGGGAGAGTAAGTGGTTGAGAGGGAGCAAGAGTTAGCTTGACCCACCTTGTAGGAAACAGTAATGATGCAGCTGAGAAAGGGAAATCCATTAGAGGCTTTTGAATGGAGAAGTGACATAACATGACCCTTCTTAAGGGGGAAACACTTGGAACAGACGTTAGGTACAAATTCCAAGTCTTCTGCTCAACTGTGCTAAGGTGGTCCAACATTTTTCAGGCTCCGTTTCCTCCTTTAGAAAATGGGCAAGATAATAATAACTATCTTTTTAAATCGAGAAAATTAAATGAGGACTTAACAGAATGCCTAACATATGGTGAATACTTTATTGAAAGTACTAAACATTATCTCATTTACATTTGTCAATAATCAGCTTTATTTTTCTCCATAATAATGTTTTTCTTGGGATCACATCTGAATAACCGTGGAAACCGAACAGATGCCAAAACATTCATTTCATTATACGTTAAATATGCAATCTTGAGCCAACCTAAGCAAAATCCAAAAAAATTTGGATTTCAGGCAAAGCAGCAAAATCTGATATGAATCTAACTTCTTGTGAGTAGTGACTTGACCCATTTGATATGACTTGAGAGGCACCACTTATGGCTTCATGTATTTTTTTGTTTTTTGAAGATACAGTCATGAACATATCCTAAGAGAAACGGGCATGTGGAATCTTTGTCTTGCTATTTTTTTCCTCACTGATTAATTCTCAAGTGATAGTCTTTTCTTCAAGACATTATGTAAAATGTCTTAAAACCACTTTTAAGAGTATCATGGCAGAGATTTGAACACAGGGGATAAGGGGGATTATCGTGTAGCAAACCATAATTAGCTTGCATTCTTTAAATCCACCTAGTTTTTTTTTTTTTAATAGAACTCAAGCATAGAGTTTTTTAGTTACACCAAAGGAATACATTTATATAATGTAAACTGCTTAACATTTTCTAAAATTATTATGCAGTAAACAAAAGCGGAACATCAACCTAAACCCAAAGTGAAATAGCACCCATTAATGTAGAGTCCCTGATATTAAGGAGGTGACACAGGCAAGACATAAAGCTTTCCCTCTCGCTTGGCTGTGAAGCCACGGGCACCAGGGTGAGAGGTGTGAAGGACACCGAGCAACCGCCCAAAGCTGGTGAACCTGTGAAATGGATGACAGATGAGGTGTCACTCTTTGATTTTGTCAGTTTCAATCTTCACAATCTCTTACCTCTAATAAAGTGTAAAGGAAGATAAAACCATTTCCCCTTTCTTCTATATTGTTTGAACGTCATTATCATGAATCTCTCAAGAGAGCCTTCACTATGAGCCAGGTGGCTGCTGCATTTCCCTTATAGCCCCAGGGAACAGTGTTGGAGCTGTGTCAGCCTGCAGCTTATAAAAATCTCTGAAAAAATTCATTAATTATTGTTCCCTTATTTAAATCTTACAACTCAATGCATAAGCGATCCTCTGTACTTGGTATTCCTTTTATAGGGAAAAGGAAACAATAAGTTAGCAAATTTCCCCTCCAGGCATTTGCCTGAGCTGGACATACCTGGCTCCCTTTTTGAGAAGGCCTCCGGGGAAGTCCTCTGGAGCAGGGGTGGCTCTTTCCTAGGCTCCTCCTGTACATCAGGAAACTTCCAGTCTGGGACTGCTCCAAGCTTGTAGAGAGCCCCTCTGCTCTTCTGAGACTTACTCCATCTCCTGCTGGACTCAGCGGTGCCCAGCAACATGGCTCATTTCTTTCTCTTAAACCTCTCACCACTGCCTTCAGCCGCCATTTTAAAACTATTTCACTTGCCTTCAGGTTTTGCAACTGAAACGTTCCCGTTTACTTTTAGCAAAGGAAAAGTCAAAGCGGAAGGAAAAGTCAAAGATTCAAAGCACGAGAAGTGTTCAGTGAACTATTGCTGACTTGAAGATGGAGGGGGTCACGTGGCTAGGAATGTGCGTAGCATCTGGAAGCTGAGAATGACCCCCTCCTGACAGCCTTCAAGGAACAGGGACCTCAGCCCTAGAACCATGAGGAACTGAACTCTGCCAACAAAAAAGAGCTTGGGAGTGGATTTTTCCCTGAGCTTCCAGGCAAGCCAGGCTGACACCTTAGTTTCAGCCTCGTGATAGCCTGAGGAGCAAACCTAGTCATTCTTACAGGACTGAGATCATAATGGTATTTCAAGCTACTAGGCTTGTAACACTTTGTTACACAGAAACAGAAAACTAATACACTCTAGATCGATCCTTATCTCTTTTTAGGAATCTTTTTTCATTAAATTTTTTCCAGTCTTCAGCCTCTCCTTGCTGTTGCATTTGTCCTGTCATCATTACTGCCACCATCATCACCAGCACTTATAGTAGTGATTGAATATGCCAGACACTATATTTAAATACTTTCAATTGATTGTTTCATTTAAAGCTTCATAAAAGCCAGGGTTCTTATGAAAATGCAGATTGTGAGTCTGTAGCTCTGGGCTGGCGCTTGAGATTCTAACAAATGGCCAGGCGATGCCTCTGCTCCTGACCTATTTATAAATATAATTATAAATACTTATAAATATAATTCAAGTCATTCAACTAGTATTTGTAGTTGCATGACTAGTCCTAGTAAAATTGGCAGCTCGTCTTAGGTACCATTTTTATAAGTTGGATAATGGTACTGACTTAACTTTGATAGAAGTAACGGAGTGCTCAGTTTGGTGTGTCTCAAAACAGAAACTGAGGTGGGGTGGGGAATGTATTCTGAGGAAAATAACCTGATTCCTGAATTCTGTCTCTACCCTTGAGACCAGAACTGTTGAAAACTGCCTAAGGAAATGTATTTTTAATAAGCTTCCTCAGATGAATCTTACGTTACTCAAAAGTAGGGTTTCGCAATCTCAGCACTATTGACCTTTGGGACCAGATAATTCTTTTTTGTGGGAGGGTGTACTGTGCGTTGTAGAATGTTTAATATTCGTGGTCTCTACTTACTAGATGCCAATAGCACCTCCCTGCCCAGTTGTAACAACAAGAAATGTCTTTGAGTATTACCGAATACCCCCTGGGCAGCAAAAATCTCCTTTGGATGAGAACCTCAGCTCTAAATTTCAAGGATTGATAACTTAGGCTTTAGCTAGGAAACAGATACCTGAAAGTGCATAGGTTAGTACAAGACTCAGTCAGCTTTTTTCTATTAAAAAAATATATACAGTAAATGTGTATCCATACAAATATGAAAGTTCTAACATAATTTAATTTAACTAAAAATATCTAGGTAAACACTAATTATTTTATTTCCAAGTGCAACTTTTTTCAAACTTCACTTCTGAATTTAGTTTTAACTTCACAATAATTTGCTATTCAATTTGTGATATCATGGTTAATACTCAAGCCTTTATAAAAATGAGTAGTTCTACTTTTCAAGACTATAGCTGTCTGATAAAAGCTATTGAAAAAAAGGATTTAAAATTTTTTTTCATCCTCAAAATTTGTCATGAACAGTGAGGTACCCTTTCTTTCCAACCCCTCCCCATTTTTTCTTTTCCCATCTAGTTTATTGGTTCTTTGCTTCTGGCAAATATCCCTGCTGAATAGCACGTCACCCTTTTCTCTCCACAAGACAAATGAATAAAAATCTGATTTTGAAATTTGGCCAGGGTCTGTGCAAATCCCCATCACTATTATGTGAGTGTGTGTATGTATTTTCAGAAAAGTGAGGGAAAATTTACTCTGACAACCATGCTTCTACATTACATACCAATAATAATGCCTCTTTTGAGGTGTATATCTTATGCTGAAGCTTATTTTTAAGGAAGTCTTGCAACTAAGCCAGGGTGTACCTGTGTGTCTGTGCGTAACTGCTACTAGTCGTGTTGCCATTCTTAACAGACATAATCGTTTCTTTTCCATCTGAGCATCTTAAGCCTTGATTTAAGTTAAAAATCTTTTAAAGCAGGATTTTAAGTATGTACTCATTGATTTCTTGGCCACTCATCTCTAGTAGTTGGTAGTCTAGTTTTTGTGGTATGTGCCATTCTAGGTCATTATGGTGCTGTTACTCATTTAAAAATAAAGTCTATCTGAGCTTCTGCTAATTTCTCAAATCCAGAGGCCATTCTAGAAGAAATGATTTACTACACAGTGACGTGGTAGTTCTGTTAAAGTTGACTTGAACACTGCTCATTCATTCTCCTGTCAGTCACTTTGCTTTTATTTGGGAAAACAATGCCACAGAGTGGTGTAAGAACATGTTATTTAGAATGAGACAGACATGGGTTTGACTCTGGCTGTGTGGCACCACTTTGGCAAATAAATTCTCTAAATCTTAGTTTCCTCATTTGTAAAAGGGGATTAACCATTGTCAGATTTCTTGTGAAGATTAAATGCAATCAAGTATGTAAAATGCTTAACACAGAGATAAGCCCAGGGAAAGCATTCAATTTATAGTATCTATTACATTATTATTTTATTTATCCTAATCTATTGCCTGTCTGGCTGTTTGTTTTCTCTAATATTAGGGGTAGAAATTACAAACATGGCTAGCTCAGAAGTTTATTTTTCATTCAAGTCAATTCTTAAATATATATATTTAACATGTGAATTTATATATATAGCTATAAGTCGCTTGTTAAAATATTTCTTGTCTGCTTTTTAAAAAGCACAACAGAAGAACTATCTCTGCAATGGCCTATGCTGAGTAGAAACAGGCCTTATTATTATCTGGATATCATTATCTGTATTATCATTACTCAAATGAAATGCAATTTCAGATACGTATTTACACTAAGTTTTTCCAGCATTATTGTAGCCACCAAGGCATCCAGATATTTAGGGTATAATGATTTAATGTCAGCTGAAGAGCTAATGACTTAAAGAAAGAGAAAGCTTAGGAAATTGAATCCTATTTCTGTAGACAGAATCATTATTGAATTAAAGTTTTTACTTTACTATGTACTTTGCTATGTATCTGCCAGTCTCAAACCAAAGAAATAGGAGGCTTAATTTGATTTTATAGAGAGATGAATTTTCAGAAACTCAGTATAAAGTGCAAAAGGTTACAGTCAATAGAGTTCCAAAAAACATTGTATTGTGCGTGACTCATTCAGTCTTTTAAATTTATTCAGGCTCTTGCAAAACGTAATTACCTATGTATTTCCTAAGAAAAGACGCAGACATTGCTGAAGCATCGTGTTAATAAAATATTTCAAACTGCTTTTTTTACTGACTTTTTGGATTTAGGGCAACTGAGATACTGTTGGACAACATGTTTCTTGTTTTGTTTTTCCCCCTAAAATTTGAATAAAACTGCCCATATTCCCAAGTAATTGAAATTATAATTTGTTCATAACCTTGTACTAAAGCCAGTTCAAAGTATCTCTGTGCAAAACTCATTGAAGCTGTGTTCATAGTGTTCTTTTTTTTAATTTTAATTTTAATTTTTTATTTAAATTCAATTTAGTTAATATATACTGTATTATTAGTTTGAGGGGTAGAATTTAGTGACTCATCATAACACCCAGTGCTCATTACATCAAGTACCCTCTTTAATGCCCATCACCCAATTACTCCATCTCCCCACCCATCTCCTCTCCAGCAACCCTCAGTTTGTTCCTAGAGTTTAGCATTTCTTATGGTTTGCCTCCTTCTCAATTTTCATCTTACTTTGTTTTTCCTTCCCTCCCTGTATGTTCATCTGTCTTGTTTCTTAAATTTCATATATGAGTGAAATCATATGGTATTTGTCTTTCTCTGACGGACTTATTTAGCTTGGCATAATCCCCTCTAGTTCCATCCACAACGTTGCAAATGGCAAGATTTCATACATTTTGAAGGCTGAGTAATAGTCCATTGTGTATATATATACACCACAACTTCTTTATCCATTCATCTGTTGATGGACATTTGGGGTTTTTGCATAATTTGGCTATTGTGGACATTGCTGCTGTAAACATTGTGGGGCATGTGCCCCTTTGAATCACTATGTTTGTATCCTTTGGATAAATACCTAGTAGTGCAGTTGCTGGGTCATAGGGTAGTTCTATTTTTTACCTTTTTGAGGAAACTCCATACTGATTTCCAGAGTAACTGTACCACCTTTTCAATGAGGGGGGAGATCAACACTCTTTAATGACAATTCTGATTTTCTTTCTAGTTCTCCTACTTTTTATGTCAACTTTATTGAGGTATAATTGACTTACAACATCATTGTGGTTTGATATACATACACAGTGCCCCCCCATCCAGTTAATTAACACATTTATCACCTTACTTATTTATCTTTTGTATGTGTGTTTGTGTGTATGTGTGTGTTTGAGAGAGAGAGAGAGACAGAACATTTAAGTTCTACTCTCTTAGCAAATCTCAGTAACGCAATATAGTATTATCAACTATGGTTACCATGTTTTACATTAGATCATTAGGCCTTTTATGTCTTATGGCTTAAGGTTTATACCCCTTCACCACCTCTCTGATTTTCTTTTCAGTCTGAGAATATGTGACAGCTGAAATAGTTTAAAGATGTTTTCTAACATTAACCAAATTAAATCTTATTCCATATATTACCTGCCATTTCTCTTAAGGAATCCCTGTCTTATAATCTAGTAACAGGAGAAAATTAGATAAGTCAGGGGCCTCCATGTCACAGCAGTGAGGAACCTGTGTGAGATTTCTCTTCTTTTTTCTCATGTGAAGAAAGAATTGGGGATTCTGGAGATAAGTTAATGAAACTCAGATACTTACATCAAGTTTATTGGTAAGATTTGGATGATTATAAAGAAAAAAAAAAGGACCTGTGCCTTTAAAATGATAAAAAATGATATTAAAAAAAATAAAACAGTCTTGCTCTGTTTGGAAGAGAGACAGGTTTGAGAGTCTGAGGGTTTGCTGTGATTTAAGAGTCAGTGAAAATCTCCAAGAAGATCTTAAATTGAAAGCAAAGGGTGTAAACTTTTAAAAATAGTGAAATTAAGAAAAAATATAATCCAGAGTGTTTCATGTCAGAATTATCAGAGATTTCATAAGCTCTTAGACATTTTAGAGAATCTGCCAAGAAAATTGAATCTTAGAATTATATTTTTAATTTGTCCCCTGAAGTCTTTGAATAAATAGGATAGCTCATTTTAAGTTTTTATTGATAAAGAAGTTTTTTGGATTTTTTTTGCTTTTTTAATAGATGCACCTTTCTGGGTAAATCTGGCCATTCTTGTACAGAGAGGCTCAAGCAAAATATTTAAAACACAGGGAAAAAGAATTCCATTTCCTACTTGATAAGTGGGAATGATGGAAAAGTACAGCTACAGTCATGGATGGTACCATTTATAAGTTGCATAAAATTATTTTAGTGTTCTTTTAAAATATTTTCAAGGTACAGTAGTGCAATATGAAATAAAATAAATAAAAGCAAAATTTATAATGTCAACTTGAGGGAACAGGTAAATCATTCATTCAGATAAGGGTAGATCAGAGCGTAAAGAGCGGGAATAAGGCCAGCATAACATTTGTTGTCACTGCTGGGTCAAAAATGACAATCTCAGAGCTGAAAAGAATACAATGTGTACTCTCAGTTGATAAGTAGGCAGAATGAAATGAATCAGATAGTCACAGGTTACACCAAAAGAACTTTCCTCTTGTCCAGATTGCTTTTCCTATCCTAATGGGAATGAGTGGAATTTCTAAGAAAGAAAATGTAGAATCAGGCAGATTTATATTTAACTTTCCCACATCTCCGCCTCCCTATCTGAAAAAAACACAACAGCATATATTTTGAAGCTTTTCATGAAGATTAAATGAGATAATGAAAAAATATATGTCATAATGCCTGGCATATAGGAATTATTATTTTTACTACCAATAATAACAACATGCTTCTTGACTGAAATTATGTAATATAAGGAAAATCACTGAGGGAAACCATTTTTTGTTTTATTTTGGTTTTTTACATATAGGTAAAAGTTGCAAAGTTTTATTAGAGATGCCAAAAACTAAAATTATAATGTTTCATAAAATTATGGCTTGGAAACAGATTCTGTAATACTAAAGGATTTCTTTTGTTATCCAAAGATAATCCACTAGCTCTAAAAAATGAAGCAAAAGTTCAACTGCCTCTTTAATGAAATTTCCTATTATTATGTATGTAATGTGTGTCCTGTTATGGTTTTTGTGATTAACTGAGGATTGTAATGCATTAACCCATAAGGAAACCATTTCCTTTCTTATTTGTGGGAGAGGCATTTTCATCTGCAGCCAGTGTTGTAGCTTGTCTGCCAATGGAATGTGGTGGATAGCTACAGGGTGGAAATAAATTGACAAACCCTAAGAAGACAGCTTCTTCAAGGACAAATGATATGGGCGCAGAAAAACTAGTTCCTTCTGGAGTGTTGGCATACAGGGATGTAGGGAAGTCAGAAGTGACCCCAGAGTCTAGTGAATTTGAACCTGTCTCTTAGAATCAAGGTTAGTGATTGGAGGTCAAAAATGTGTGCTTGGAAATCAATACATTTGTGGTTTATTTCTTCTTGGTCTCCTGAGGTCAAGAAAAGGGGTTTGGAAAATCCTCATTTGTCTCATCTTTGCTAAGATGAGCCAAGCAAAGGATTCGGGGTCACTATTTTGTTTTGTTTCTCTTTCTAGCCTTATTTGAGTACGTTGTTGTTATTCACAGAGGAGAGCTTTCCCCTACACTCCTTCTCAGGTGGGGTTCTTGATGGAACAATATCCATAGAGAGCCTGTACATTGGTAATGGACCTGAAAGTAATGCCCAGCTGCTCAAAAGCACAGCATCTTTGTAATATGTAAGAACTATTAAAAGTGTACAGGTTTCCATCTTACCCCTTTTAACTGCTGCTCACCTGGTCACATTGAGTTTTTTAACTTTAGACCCAATCCCTTCCCTTGGGGGTTCATTTTAGAATATGAAAGCAAATATATTGGACCTGCACTTAGATTGTATATCTGAATAAAAATATTTCTTGAGAAACCATAATCAGCCATTTATATTTTATTTTTAATATTATATGCTAAGTTCTCAGATCTTTAAAAATATATAGGTAAGGCATAAATATGGGAGAATAATTGAGACAGATAAGCATTCTCTTCTCTAATTTACATAAGCATTACAAGACTTCTGGATCTTTAATTTTCTCCAAAGTTATATTTGTTTTCTCTGGATAACACTTTCTTTACGCATTTTTCCTTTAGTTTCCCCAAGTGAGAATAGAAATCTCAGGAGGAATGCTTAGATGATTTATAGGTGTTACCACACCTCTGGTATAAAAATATCGTCTTCTGTGATATACCATTTAGGAGTATTTTATTGTTCTATAACTTGTCAGGAAATTGCTGGAGTTTGACTCATTATGATTGCATACTCATGTGAGAACTCATTGATAATCATAAAAAGAAACTCACAACATAAATTAAGGAAAAAAGCAATCTTGAACCTGTCATTCAGGATTCTGAACACAGAAAAAAAATCCTTTCCTGAAATACATTGCAGACCTCCCTTCTCCAATGCCATTTGCTATTACCATTTTAGTCCACTGTTTTTTTCTTACCTAGGACAGTGAAATAAGACTTCAAGAACATAGTCAGCAATGATATTGAGAAGAAAAATCTATTTGGATTGGTAGTGGCTGTCTTTGATGGTAGGTCCACTGGAAGTCCAAAGTTCTATTCTCAGTTCTGATAAGGAATAGCTGTGCAACAATGAACGAAAATTCTCCCTGCACACCTCAGTATCCTCAGCTACATCCCATAAGATAAAAATATTTTCCTCTTATTCACAAATTTTATAGGTATCAATGAGACGGTATGTAAAAATGTATGAAGACTGAGAATTCCATTAAATATAAGGTAACTCTTCTAGCCCCCATTCTGAGAAGTAAATTATACTTAAGAAAACTTTATATAACAGAATAAATAAAATGTCATATAAATATTATCACTTTCTTAGTTTTAACTGCCCATCTCATTTTCTTCCAATACATCAGTTTAAGATTAGGACTACAGAACTAGGGTTTATTCTATAAATATTTATTAATTCAGGATGCAATGACGTAACCCCAAAACATTGCTACTTAGATACCTTGGAAGTGGGAAAGTTGTTAGTTCCATGTCTGAGACAGTGGTGTTTAACAGGTACTCACCGAAAAAAAGTTACATACATTTTCATACATACATTCATTATAAACTTTAGTGATATCTAGGATCTGTAGCACACAATTTACAAATAATAAAACAATAAAATATGCAATATTCTATTGTAGATTCCATACAACCAATTGATTTTCCAGAATGCTTTTTTTTTTTTACTTAATTTTTGTAATGTGTTGTATCTGTAGCCAACATATGGCTGCAATTGACAGATGAGAGTTGCTCTGACAAGAATGTTGGTTGATGTTTTTGTTTTATTTGACGGTAAAATGAGAGTGAAACATCAAAAATGGATGTTGGAACATCACTGGTTCATCAGTGGTCAGTGATGAATGCTTTCTTTGGTAAACTAGATAATAGTCCTCAAATACTAGAAGAATATTTTCTCAATTTTTTACGCTACTTACACTTTAATGGCTACAGAAAAACGTGCTTTTAAATTTAATTCCCCATTGTTAACATTTTCTCTGCAACCTTAAATCTAACAGTCAATGGAAAAATAAAACTTGACTTGTAGCATTTGCCAATTTCAGTGATATACTCTCACCATCACTGATATTGAGTTACCAATGTGACGCCATTAAATGCAGAGCTGGGAAAAGATGCACAATAGCACACCATTATATAGTATTTCCACCATACAGATACAGAAGACGTAAATACCCCCAAGAACCTAGATAATAGTAAAATATAGTAAAATAATTTAGAAGTAATAAGTTTGAGTGGATATTATTTTTGTTTTAATATAACCTATTTAATTGTGGCTTTATATAATTTAACTTTGTAATAATGCCTGGGATAAACAACTAGCCACAATATTATTGAAGATTTAACAATTAGGTCTCATGCACTACAGTACAGGGGAGCTCCAGCACATTATTTGTCCCAGGTTATGGTATTACAGTGACAACCTGCAACAAACAAAGTGGGAAATGATTGAAACTAATAATACTCATTTGCTGACCCACCTTTATGTCTAATCAGCATTAGAAATGACATAACCTTGTAATTCCTCTTGGGTTTTCTATTGACACATCTATATGATCACTATAGATGACACCAGGGAGCTTGAGACCTTGAGGGGACATAATATTCAGAGAAGGGTATTTTTCAGGAATTTCTCTAATCCCAGTGGGTGAATAATGTTCACTACAAGGCATATTTTCTCAAATAAAAAAAAAAGGCTAGTTACGAAGTTCTATTATGTCCTGCTATGGACGTGTATGCCACTCTTCCTTCAAAGAAGTAACAAGTACAGCAACCTTAGAGGTTTTTCCTCTGTGCTAGATGGCCTCAACTCTTAGCACAATAAAATAAGCATTTCAGCCACTAAAAATATTTTAAGGGTTTCTGCATGTGCTTTCTATCCCTTAATGTATTCTTCCTCCTATATTATTCATCTTATTAAGTTGCACTTCTGTCTTCCAGTTATCAAAGCAGGAAACCTAGATATCATACTAGGTTCTTCTTTTTCCCTCATTCTCAGAACTCAAAAATTACCAAAATACAGAATTGTGTCTAAAGTGCTGGAATAATACCTAGAGTTTGGAAGCACCCAGTAACTGTCTTAATGAACGTATGGCTCAGTGAGCGGACTCAGGCACAACACACGCACGTGCACGTGCACACACACACACGAAGTGAATGGTTCTAGACCTTGGAATGGAGGAGTAGAACTTAAATTTTTATCTTAATTGACTATATTGGCATAGTTTTGGGGTGGTGTTTAATTCTTCATAAAAAATTTAAAATGAGAAATTTCAAAAAAGTCTGTGGCTAGATCATCAGAAAATTTCTGCAAATAGATCTGAATGCGGTGTTGTTGTCAATCTAATTTACTTGCTTACTTAATAATACACACAAGAAAAGACTGAGTGATGTTTGGAACTAAATAATTCACTGCCAGTATGATAGTATGACTCTAATTAAAAAGGAGAGCTCTCAGGGTCCTTAATATGAAAGTCTTCCTTGCTATCTAGTACAAAATGTACCCAAGCAAGGTATGATGGTCAAATGCCATGCAGAGTGTACTGAAATATTCCTCTTTTTTACTGAATTTTTTTAAGCATAGAGTAGAATACTAAGGGGGAAGTCATTCAGAAAACCTCTGAAGCAGTGATTTTTAAACTTCTGTTGGTGATAGTCCCGAGTGACAATCTTATAAAGGTCTGGATTCTTCTCCCCAGAAAAATGAGTATGTACATATGACAAATCACTTTGCATGAAATTTCAGGAACTTTTACAGTCTATAGATTGAAAATTAATGCTGTAGAGAAACTCAGCTTGGGCAAGCCTTAGCAAATAAAATTAATTAACATTAAGTCAGGGGAAGGTTAATTCATCCCTGGACAAGAAAAGAATGCCCAGCTTTGAAAATAAATATGGTCCTGCTCACTTAACAAAAACAATATTGGGACAGATAGGGAAGTAAGGACAGAGTACAGGTCATGAACTCATTTATCTCACCAGAG
This sequence comes from Ursus americanus, assembly GCF_024610735.1. Taxonomy (NCBI): domain Eukaryota; kingdom Metazoa; phylum Chordata; class Mammalia; order Carnivora; family Ursidae; genus Ursus; species Ursus americanus. The sequence goes on along the minus strand of NC_142139.1, from coordinate 50,564,424 downwards.
GATTTCCTAGGGACTCCCTTGAATTCTGTCCTCAGACCTCGTTAAGGGTAGAATGAACTGTAAAGCTCTATAGTGCAGAGAAGAACTGCATTCTGACTGATTTAGAGAGAAATAGGAACCATAAAGTCTTCTCATCTAAGCTTTCTTTTTTACTACACGTATACAAAATAAATGTTAAAATTGTGCTCAGAATGCTATAAGCACATTTTATGATCCCAGTGCGAAGAGCATACCATTTGCATTTTGCCTCTGTGGTTTATGTTGTTCCCTGAACATTTCAATATAATTAGAGCCTTGTTATGTGCAGTAGGAAGATACATGATTGCTTTATAATGAAGAAGACTAGAATAAGCTTATCAAATGGCCATTTATGTTTTCATTATGGCCCTACTCTTATTATCATATTCATAATGAACATCAGGAAAATGTATAGTAAGAAACTTAACTCCGAAACAGCCAATACATAATGTCAAAATAAGATACATGATCACATTAACCCTCTAGATAAAATATATATAGAAGACTGCACCAAGATTTCATGTGTTCAATAAATATGCATTGGAAACATTATTTAGATTTTTAGATTATTAATTAAAGTAAGCGTGCTATTTGGATAATTTAAAGTCATTATATATGTTTATAGTGGCCAAAGAAATGATAATGAAAGGGTGAAATTATTTCTAAAAATTTCAGGAATATAAGAATCTTCATTCTTACATTTAGATTGACTTTGAAATATGTATGTCTTTCATTCCAATTTTCTGTACACTGAAGGGGATTTGGAGAATCAGGACAATTTTGAAGATAAAGTAGCCCAAAAATGCAGTTTTGCCTTAAATACCCAATTAAGAAAAGGTATTTTTTTTCTCTGTACATGATCCAAGTAATTGCTGGAATTCTTCTTTTGATTATATATAACATATTCATAGTTACGTTTGCTAATTTCTTCAAACCATGCTACAAGTAACACTTCATCAATTGTTAGAACACAATTTTATGAAAACCAGCTTCTTAAAATACCTGTGTATTAATTGTCCAGGCCAGACACACATGCGAGATAAAATAATGAATAAATGGAAAATATCTGAATAATACAAAGTAGAAAAGCGTTTTGTGGAAGATTAAAATTCAAGTGAAAGGAGCATTTTAAAGAAAAATCTGGAAGAATACTGATAATCACCTCAATTTTCTATTTCATTTAGCTGTTTAGAAGTACTGCATTTATCTGAAAAGAGGTGTTGGAATTCCTGTCCTATTGCTGAACCAGAGCAAATTATTACTTGGCTTGAAAAGATCAATGACATGACAGTATATTGAGAAAGAAAAGTGAGAGATCTAAAGGCTTTTGTTTTTTTGTTTTTTTTTTTAAAGATTTTATTTATTTATTCAACAGAGAGAGAGACAGCGAGAGAGGGAACACAAGCAGGGGGAGTGGGAGAGGGAGAAGCAGGCTCATAGCGGAGGAGCCTGATGTGGGGCTTGATCCCAGAATGCTCGGATCACGCCCTGAGCCGAAGGCAGACGTTTAACCGCTGTGCCACCCAGGCGCCCTGTTCTAAAGGCTTTTGATATCAGTTAGTGTTTTTTATCCCAAAGAAAAAAATATTTTGTAGTATTTCAGTGAACAAATTCAGTCCCCAAACTTGAGTGTGGAGAAGGGAAAGGGGAAGAGCAAGGTTATGTGTTATTCTTAATGGTTGGAGAATTGCTAGAGCTAACTACTTTATTAGATCATAAACGTCCCCAGGGTATGTATGGTGGCTTTGTGATGTGTCAGCTTGGCTAGGCTGAACAACATTTCCCAAAATTCCCTTCATGGGCGTGACCAGTTAAGATGGGCAGCCAGAGAGATGGCTCATGGAGGGCAGAGTGAAGCAGCGGCCATTTCATCATTCAGACATGCTGGCACTTGTCTTCTGGCTTATCTCTACTGGAGTGAGGCCACATTTGGACCTACAATTTATGCTTCCCCTGGACCCTCCTTTAGCTTCTCTAACTCCTGGGCTTGATGACAAAGGGCCTCTGCTTCCACCAGACACCAGTATCTTCAAGGTCCGAGGCACATGGGTTCTGATCTGTTCTCGTGGGCTCTAACACACGCTTGTGGCTTCTCCTTACTCTCCCCTACTTCACATCTATCATCCTTTCTCCGCTTCCTGCCCAGTAGACTTTAAGCTCTAGCATCAGACACAAAGGCCACAGAAAGTGCTTATCCAGCTCCCACAATCGTGTAATGTCAAATCCATATGACAAACCCTTTCATATGTCAATATATATCCTAATGGTTTGCTCATATGATTAAAATCTGATGGATAGGCTAAACTTTTTTTTTTTTTAAGATTTTATTTATTTATTTGACGGAGAGAGAGACAGCCAGGGAGAGAGGGAACACAAGCAGGGGGAGTGGGAGAGGAAGAAGCAGGCTCCCAGCAGAGAAGCCTGTTGCGGGGCTCAATCCAAGAAAGGCTGGGATCACTCCCTGAGCCAAGGCAGACGCTTAACGACTGAGCTGCCCAGGCGCCCCTGATGGATAGGCTAAACTTCTTATCAGCATTAGAGCTTCTTATATTTTTCTAGTTTTAAAATGAATGTCTCTTAAATGCAAATGATTTTACACTTGCATCGCCACTACCTTAATAGTAATTCTTTATGGTTATTTCTTTGGGTGTATTTTTATTTGCGGAAGTACGCTCACTTCATTAGACATTTTCTGTAGAGTCTGGAATTTAGGATTGAGTGAATAATTGCAAAGCTGCAAACTCAACAAGCAAAGTCCAACTTCCTACCTATTTAAGTTTGGCTGAAATATGTTTAACTGATGAAAAGTAAATTACTTCCACTTTCTAAAGAAAAGTAAGATGGAAAGTAAATTTATAAGATGAAATATTAGCCAACCCACAATAATTGAATTGGAAGCTAAAAAATTGGCTATGCCATAAAAATAAGACCCACATTGAATTTGAGTTAGTTTTAAAAAAGACTTCTGCTTTTCCATGCAAAGAAACAGAATTTTATATGTGCTCAATTCTACATTGCAATAACACCCAAAGGAAACAACCTTTTAATGTAAGGTTTTTTTCCAGTTCTTCATCCCTTGGGAAAACCTGTAAGTAGAAACACTCATCAGCTTGTCAGCATTTGTGCAAACTGATAAACATCAGCCAAACCCAAAAGAAAAAAAAAATTTCCAGTTACTCTAGAGGAAGGTAAAGGCATCACTCTCTACTCAAAAATAAGGACTAGAAAAAATTGCTTACAATGTGTGGAAGATAAGAATAATGGCCTCCCAAAGATGTCCACATCTTAATCCACAAAACTTGTTGTGGGATTGTTGAATATGTTGAACTTGTTGAATACATTGCATTACAATGGAAAGAGGTAATTAAAGGTGCATATGAAATTGAGGTTGCTAATCAGCTGATTTTAAGACAAGGAGATTATCCTGTATAATCTGGATGAGCAAAAGGTAATCACAAAGTCTTCTAATGGAAAGGGAGAAACAGAAAATCAGAATCAGAAGCAGCATCATGAGAAAGACCTGGATCATCCACTGCTTCCTTTGAAGAGAGAAGGGGACCACGGGTCAAGGGATGTGGGCAGCTTCTAGAAGCTTAATAGGCAAGGAAACAGATTCTGTTCTAGAGCCTCCAGAGAGAAAACAGTCTTACTTATAGCTTGATTTTAGCCAGTGAGATCCATTCTGGACATTCTTTTTTTTTTTTAATGATTTTTTATTATATTATGTTAGTCACCATACAGTACATCCCCGGTTTCCGATGTAAAGTTCGATGATTCATTAGTTGCATATAACACCCAGTGCACCATGCAATACGTGCCCTCCTTACTACCCATCACCAGCCTATCCCATTCCCCCATCCCCCTCCCCTCTGAAGCCCTCAGTTTGTTTCTCATAGTCCATAGTGTCTCATGTTTCATTCCCCTTCTGATTACCCCCCCCTTTCTTTATCCCTTTCTTCCCCTACCAATCATCCTAGTTCTTATGTTCCATAGATGAGAGAAATCATATGATATTTGTCTTTCTCTGCTTGACTTATTTCACCTAGCATTATCTCCTCCAGTGCCGTCCATGTTGCAGCAAATGTTGAGAATTCGTTCTTTCTGATAGCTGAGTAATATTCCATTTTATATATGGACCACAACTTCTTAATCCAGTCATCTGTTGAAGGGCATCTCAGCTCCTTCCACGATTTAGCTATTGTGGACAATGCTGCTATGAACATTGGGGTGCATATGGCCCTTCTCTTCACTACGTCTGTATCTTTGGGGTAAACACCCAGTAGTGCAATGGCTGGGTCATAGGATAGCTCAATTTTTAACTTTTTAAGGGACCTCCACACTGTTTTCCAGAGTGGCTGTAGCAACCTGCATTCCCACCAACAATGTAGGAGGGATCCCCTTTCTCCACATCCTCTACAACAATTGTTGTTTCTTGCCTTGTCTATTTTTGCCATTCTAACTGGCGTAAGGTGGTATCTCAGTGTGGTTTTGATTTGAATTTCCCTGATGGCTAATGATTTTGAACATATTTTCGTGTGTCTGTTAGCCATTTGTATGTCTTCATTGGAAAAGTGTCTGTTCATATCTTCTGCCCATTTTTTGATTTGGACATTCTGACCTCCAGAACTGTAAGACATTAAATTTGTATTAAGACACCAAGTCAGTGATAATTTTTTCAACAACAATAAGCACCTAGTACACATGGTCTCAGGACAAAATAAGCAATTGAAGTCAGGAGCTTCAAGAGAATATTTGTGCTCACATCAGCTCTCTTGATTCTGCTAAAAATGAAAATGGGAATAAATGTGCTTTTAGACTAAATTCATAAAAAGGGAAATGTACCCATATTGAGAAAATCATAAGGAAATTTTGTTTTCCCAGGTTTCTGACTTTTATAAAAGAAAAAAAATTAAAGAGAAGAAAAAAAATTAAATTAACATGTGCAACACTGCCTAACTTACATCTCCATGGCCCCCACTGCATTATATCTTTTGATTATGCAGAGTTCATTTCAGCTCATTGTAGATTAAATCGAATAGTGACATTCCCAACTGGACTACCAGATGGAATCACATTTTAATTAACTTTTCAACCAGCATACAGATGTGCTTCTTCTGATCATTATCAGGAGATCATTTGCTTTCAGCAAAATGAGAAGCCCTGGTGGCAGATTGTAGCTTAGAATGATTGATCGCATCATGAGATCATTAACCTTAAAATGCTTTTAATCATTTATTGACCAAATGAAGAAAAATCTTATAAACCAGTATTGAATATATCTAAGGCACATTATCATGTATCTTTTAGGGGATTAAATTAAAGGAAATATTTGCATAATAAAATAATGATTTATGTATATATATGATATTACTAACTTCCAAAAAGTCATGTGTCTTCTCACATTAGGCTTCCATACATTAATGAAAACATACACCACTGAAAAAAAGAACTTCTCCTAAAACTGCTTTTTGTTCCTCATCACTGCCAATTACAAGTCATATTTGATGCTTTAAGAAGAATAAATAAAGTTCCTACTATCTAAACATTTACACTGAAAAAGATCATTGTCATGAATAATTTCTTAAGTAGAAAAAATTAGAGTAAAAATGAGACATAAAAGATAATTTAAAATTATGTAGAAAGGATGAAAAAAGCTTTCATTTATGCAACTTGTTTGATTTAATGCTTACTTCCACTCTTTTCAAGCTACAACTAGTAATCTAATAAACTAGGACTCTAGTAATTATAAACTCTAGTAATAAGAAGACTTTCTTAATTGTTCAAAACCTTTTTTTGGGGGCGCCTGGGTGGCACAGCGGTTGGGCGTCTGCCTTCGGCTCAGGGCGTGATCCCGGCATTATGGGATCGAGCCCCACATCAGGCTCCTCCGCTATGAGCCTGCTTCTTCCTCTCCCACTCCCCCTGCTTGTATTCCCTCTCTCGCTGGCTGTCTCTATCTCTGTCAAATAAATAAATAAAATCTTAAAAAAAAACAAAAACTTTTTTTTGCTTATTCCAAAATTTATAAGTGAAAGTCGATGTGTAAAATATAATTTCTATGTTATCAGTTATTAAGTTACTGTAATATGTCTAATAACAAAGGAAAAACAAGTGACATCTGTCTTTGAAAAGTTTCAGGCTGTGTGAGACTACAGGGTCAGCATTTTAGCAGGTCAGAACCAAGCTCAGATTATTTGGTGTGTCTTTTTAAGGTATCAAGGTGGAAAGCATTCCATCATTCATTCTGTCCTAACTCATAAAAGTCTCAGCATGTCTATTAACCTAGGTATAAACTGTTCTCCGAGTGAATTGAAATTGCAACTTAGGCCTCTGTCCTTCAAGTGTAAAAATTTATCTATTATAGGAAACTAGGATTCTCATTCCACCTTCCTAGGTGAGAATATAAGCTCTCTGGACCTCAGTTTATTCATCATAGAAATGACTCATTTCCAGTTGTAATTAGTACTTATGCTCCTTTTGCAATTAAAAATATCTCATGTTGAAGCCCAGTATTTAAAGATGATGGTGGAATGTCTTTAGTCAAACTTGAGCTTGAGGAGGAGCCTGGAGCCCCACTCACACTGTCCCCTTCTTCTACACGCATCTCCCTGGGCTCCTCAGTCCAGACTGAAAACTAACACAGCACCCCACCCTGGCCCAGTCCAGCCTATCCTGTCTAAGTGTAACTTTTTGGCATCATCGAGACAGCAACAATGATAGGCCCCATGCTTCCATGACTTCCCATCTCTCGGTCAGGTGGTTGGCCCAGGAAATCTGGCCCTGAAATATTTGTCCTTGGATAAAAATGATCTAGAAAGAGAAAACCAATAGGAAAAAAAAAGAAGAAGAGAAAAAAATATTGCATAAGAAAATGAATTAAACTCTTTTAGTCTTAATTTGTGTTTTACCATCTCTTTCTCTAGAATCTTATCCTGCCTTTTTTGCTGTAACTGGGTGGGAAAAAATTAAGTCATGAACAAAATAAATAAATCTCAGAGCAGGAGTGAGTGCTCTGAAATATCACTTTAACCTTTTTAATAGGCTGGACTCAAACTCTTTTGCTGTGAACAAATGATTTCTATTCTTTTCGAATTCCCACTTTTTCCTTTAAATGTTTTGCTGCTCCTGAGCTTAACAATAGATAAAATATCACTTGCCCCCTTAGATAATACTTTCCTCAGCATGCCCTGAACTGGCACTCCCAGGATGCAAAACATGACATCATTATTATGGACTCAAGATAGGAATGGGCAAAAGATGCAAATGACAAGCTGGATTTAGCCCTGTCACTATTGCTGATGCTTATTATGTCTACATTACTCTGCAGTTTATTCAGAAATTCTTTGGCAGTAACTGTATACTAATATAATTTAATATATGTGTGAAGCCCCTGGTTCTACCCTAGCTTCATAGTGCTTCAGGTCTCTTCGCATGTAGGCCCAGGGTCTATTATGTAGGAGAGACACAGAAGAAATATCAGTACCTGGGAGGAGTATCTGTGAGGACTGAGATTAGCACACATGTGATCTCTCTGATTCAGAAAGTCTGTCGATGAGGAGTTTGTAAGTTTGCTAGTTTATGCAATGCCTTTCCTCCCAAGACTCAAATTCTCAAATGTTACTAATTTAATAAAGATAAAATATTACGGCAGCTATAGAGTTCCATTTTCAGCATAAGTGTGATTCTTAAATCCATAGAAGGCTCCAAAATAACAAAGATGGCAGTGCATTTCCTCTCCATCCTTTATGGCCACTATGATCTACAAGTCTCTGATTAAAGGAATTTAAAAGCTATTAGAAAATGATTTCCTTTTTTTTTTTTTCTTTCTACACCTGGCTTACTTTCATTTAAGATATTTCTGCCAACTTTTTCTTCAGACATATAAAATATCAGAATCTTAAAGAAATTTACCTTAGGAATTTCTTACTGCTCTTTGGAGGGGGTAAGGCTGCCATCGGTAGATCTCAGGATAGTAGGTAAGGCCTGGTAATTTGGATCAAGCTCATAATGTATCTTTGGTAATACCCCTGAGAGGACAAAGGCTGTGTACACCTTAACATAGGTTTCTGTCTTCCAGGAAATGTCTCACTCAGCGACAACATTATTGAGCTTGCTTACTCAATCTAAATCCCCATCAGGGGTTTAGATTCTTTACTAGCTCCCTCATTATATTAGAAATACAGCATTGCTTCCTTACTTATTTGGGGGGATTTATTTCCTTTTCAGATGCCCAATAGTCCGAGGTGCATCAATCAGCCAAACAAATTGTTTCACCCCGAGTCCTTTTCTTTCAGGAAGAAAATTGGATCTTTGCTCTGTGTTTCACTTTTTATTTCTTTCTACATGATCTGCCCAAAATGATAGTGTCAGACACAGCAGGACAGTTATGTTCACTGCTGGTGTTAAGTCTGAAAATTAAATTGACAGAGAAAAACAAGAGCCCCAGTATTGTCAGGGACTCAACGTGCAATGTCTGCTTAAGCTGGTGTCTGCCAACCCTAACTTCTCAGGTAGGCTAATGCAGCAAGCTTCACCTTCTGTTAGAAACCTAAGTCACAAAGGACACTAGCCCATCGGGTGGCATACTTGAAAGAAGGACAAAAACCTAGTTAACTGTAATAGATGACTTCCTGACTGCTATCAACTAGCCAGTAGAGAACAGCAATCTCAGGGTCATTTGCTGATGTGGAAATTTGGTTATAAGTGTAAAACCAGAGTTCCTCAACAGCAATACTATTGATATATTGGGCAGAATACCTTTTTGTCGTGAGGAGCTATCCTTTGCATTGTAGGATATTTCACATCCCTGGCCTCCACCTGCTAGCTGCCAATAACCCTACCACCATATCCATACTTAGAAAGACCAAAAATTTCTCCAAATATGGCCAAATCCTCCCCACCTCCACCCCGAGGGAGAGGAATCACCCTATTTGAAAAACACTAGTCTAAAAATAAAGGGGATCATGAGACTGGAGGCAAGAATTGCAGGGTTTATGTTCAAGATCTTCCCTTCCCTTTCTGCTTCCTTACCCCTTCTATTTTCCTTCTAATCTCAGTGCTACTGAAAAACATATTCTTTTTTCTGTGTAAGTGGTATATAATATTTTACATTCTATGTAGGCAGAAGGTCTTCAATAGGTTTTAATCAAAACAATACAATTCTAATTGTGGAGTTTTAGACGTTGAGCCCTTGCAAGGTCAAGGTGTTAGAAGTGGATGACATGAAAAGGATTGACTTAATTTTCCCTAAAGATCATTTCCAGATTGCAGCCAGTAATCTGAGGAATCCAGACATTGTCAGCTTTTCATTATTAATGGTGTCATATTATCAGTAATAACCAATTCGCTAACTGGTATATGATCTCATCTCAAAAATCCAGTTTGTCTAGACATATTTGTTGTCTTCCCTCCCAACTTTATTGTTCTGTTTTCTTTTAGCGTAGCCACAGATTTTACTACTAGATAAACTCCTATTTCACTCTTGGTTCACGTCATCTGAAAAGGGTTCCACCCTAGCTGTAGGAGTGGTGCCTACAACACAGACCTAACCAGCTGAGTGGAGACTTAGTTGAGTATATAAAGACAGAGGAAAGCTTTCTTTCCTGTTGGACTTGAACCAAGAATAATGCAAGGCTGGAGCTCTCTAGAACTATTATGGCTACATGGAGTATAACAATGAAACCAGGCACAGAGGAGAACAGAGCTCAACAAAAAGATGAGCAAGTTGCTCCTAATGACAGCTTTGAACTTTGAAAGCAGTTCAACATCTGGACCATCCAGTTAAGAGTCAGGCAAATCAGGTTGGGTTTTCTGTCCCCTGTAATCAAAAGAGTCTTAATTGAAACATCCAGTTATTTCTGCTAGGCCTTGGAATTGTTCGCTTGCTTACAAATAATCCTCTACTCTGGGTCCCTCAAACGATGCCTGCTGCCATTGCTGTTAGTGCTGGCATTGACCCAGTAACACAGATGTCCATGCAAAGGGTAATATTGCTCATATTCCCAAACCAGCAAACATCAGTCATAATGGCATTGCCTTGTCTGGCTGTATCATAACTATAATGGAGGCAGGAGAGACCCTCTCACTCACTCATTGTCTTTGTTACACTCTGTCTTCTCAGGATGAAAACAGGGTTACTTCTAGATCCCAGAGACCCTAATGGAAGTACTTTTGCAGCTCCTCTCTGTAAGTCTCCGTGGCTCTGTAAGCCACGGAATGTAGACATGAACTAATAAGTCTTAGGGTTCAAGGGTTAGAGTCTACCAGGGCTTCTCCATCCTCCATCCTCAGGTCTATGGAGTGTATTTGTAACATCTTTTCTTCTTCTGTAGCCAATGACCTTTCACGAAAATGGAACCTTGGTGATTCAAAGAAGAAAAGAAAATAGTAATTAGCAGACTAAGTGAAAAGGCATTTCCCGGAACATTAAATTACTGAAATGTTAATTTAAAATTTTTAAAAACATACTATCCTTACACAGGAAGAAGTCTGACAATCAGTCCAGTTCAAAGGAGTCATTTATCTTATTTTGTTTATTAAATAAATAGATACAAAAGGAATATTCATGAAATATATATATATTTGTGTGTGTATGTACTTAAAGTATACATGGAAAGAAAATTTATAGGTGTTCTATGAACATTCTGTATATTAATCCTATGTGTATTGTATGTTCTGTAAACATTGCAATCCCATTTGTGATTTGTCTTTGCTCCCTTTTATAATAATAATGATTAAGACCTACATAACATTTATGATGCCCCCAAAATATTTGAAGATGAAGCAACTGAGCCCAAAGTTACATTAAATATATAGAGAGACTTGGGAAATAATATCCTTAAATGTTGGACCTTTCAGTCATTAAGATCGAGTATATTTCTCTACTCTCTTAAGTATTTTACTGTCTTTTAAAAAAATTTTATAATTTTTTCATAAAGCACTTGCTCACCTGATGTGAAATCTACTCTTACATTATGGAGTATGATTTTTTGGAAATACATAAATTTTCCTTTTATTACTGTGTGTTGATTTTGTATCTGAAAATATTTTTCCAAGTCCTTCTTAGGTATTTCTAATAATTCTTTGTAGATAATTTTGAATTTTTCTGTATAAATTTACATTTTCTAAAAATAAATGGCTGCTTAATTTTCTTCCTCTCCTCCATTGTGCCTTTTATTTCTTTTGTCATGCCTATTGCATGGCTTAGACTCCAACAGTATTGTGTACAAGTGGTGGCAGCTGACACCCATCTCTTGCTTTTAATCTTGAAAAAAAATTCTTTTAGCATTACCCATTTAGTATAATATAAATATGTTCTAGGTTTTTTGTGACTGTTTTTATATTAGAGGAAGTTCCATTATATTCCTATTTTACAAAGAATTTTTATGTTGAATTGATGCTGAGGTTTCTCAATGATCTCTACATCTTTTAGGATAAATATATTATTTTTATCCTTAAATTTTTGTTAATGTCTTGAAATAAACAAATTATCTTTCCAAATTAAATATACTCTAACATACCAGAGAAAAGTACAGATTTGTCAACTTTTGTGTATTGTTCCATATCGATGAATTTGGTATTCTAGCATTTTGTTTAGAATGTTCATGAATTGGACTGTCCTTTAATTTATTTCTCTTATATATTTTAGTTTGGGTATCAGAGTTGTGCTAACTTTATAAAATGAGACTGAATCATCCTTTGTTATTCTTTGGAGGACTTCGTGTGTGTTTGAAATTATTTATTCCTTAAAGTTTTGAGAGAACTCAATGGTGAAGCCACCTGAGTCTTACGTTCTCTTTGTAAAATATTTTTAATTATTGATTCAGTGTCTTTAATAGTTATAAGGTGTTTTAGCCTGGGATCCCTAGAAACAGAATAGTCTAAGACAATTCATTCACAAGAAGCAAGAGTGAGAGGAAAAAAGGAATGAGATAGAGAGGGATGGAGAACTAATATCTGGGTGTGATACTGAGTTAGTCACTGTTAAGTGCTCCAGCTTAACTGGTTTCACAAAACAGTCCCTGAGAAGCTGTATAACCACATTACATCACCAACTCAGGTTCAGAAGGATACAGTTGACAGAATTTGATAACCATTCATGATAAAAATTCTCAGCAAACTAGGAATAGAGAGGAGATTTCCCCCAATAATAAAGACCATCTACAAATACTTACAGCTAACATTATACATAATGGTAAAGGCAGAACTCCCTAAGATGTGAAAAAGTCAAGGATGAATGTCCTCATCACTTCTACTCAACATTTTACTGGAGGTCCTTGCCAGGGCAAGAAGGCAAGCAAAAGAAATATAAAAGTTATAAAAATCAGAAAGTAAGAAGCAAAACTGATTTTATTTGCAGATGACCTGATTGTTTGCATAGAAAATCCTAAGAAATCCATAAACAGAATATGGGAATGAGTAAGTACAGCTAGAAAAGTCAATATAAGGTCAAATTAAAAAAAAAAGTTCTATTTACTCACAAAAATAATTTTAAAATAAAATTTAAAAAATCAATATTTACAATAACATAAAAATATGAAGTACTCAGGAATAAATTCAGCAAAGAAATAAACAAGGTCTGTGTACCTAAAACCATGAACCACTGCAAGGGAAAACATATATTATTAAATCATTTTTGTTTTAGAGGTTCAATTTGGTTCATCTTGGATTCTGATTATTTTTAATAAAATTTTCTTATTGACTCATATATTGAATTATTTCACTTATTTTGTTAAACACTTTAAACATATCGCTTGTCTCACAATTTCAGAATTTGAAGCCTTTGTATGTCAAATTCAGCTGTCAGTTAATTTGCTGGCTTTCATATGTGATACCTTGTTTTCTTGTGCATTTTGAGTTTTGACTGTGCGCTCATACATCCCGAAACATTACCTGTAGGAATTGTTTTGAGATCTGAAAGTAGGTTCCATCAGAGAAAATTTATATTTGCTTCTGCCAGTACCTCAGGGCACTACCAGCTTGAGATCACTTTAAAATAAATTCTCAGCTTGAGATATTTTGGTCCAGCCATGTAATGTGAATTCAGGCTACCTATGGTTACAAATTCTCAGGGGAAAGTATTTTTCCTCTCTTCTAAGTGCTATGTTTCATGAAAGACAATTTTCTTTATAGTCCCCTGAAAGGAGATGAATTTTTTCCATTTCCTCATGACACTGACAGTTTAATCCTTTAATGTTGCGGATTATATGAATCTCTCCTATTAGTCTGCATTATTGGCAGACCCTGAACTTTGTTTCCTTTACTTAAGCAAGGTGTGATATTAGAAAGTGTTAATCAAGTTCACCCAGCTTTTAAAATGTGCTCACAGTCAAAAACCATTTTTAATGGTACCGTTAATCTCTCTTGATCTGTGCCTTTATTTAGTTTTTCGTCTCTGAGCAAAAAGCCTCAGTCTACAAACTTTCCTGCTGCTCATGTACAAATGAGGATGAAGGCTCATGAGGTGAAGGGACTTTGCTGGCTTATGAATAACATGATATGGGTGCCAGTTGCCTGAGCCATGTTTCTGATGAAACAAACCCTAAGTCAAAATAGTAAATGCTAAACATTATCATCGAGTATGTTTCAAAAAAAAAAAAAAGTAGAGAAGTGGAGATAGCGCAAAAGGGAAAGCAGAAAGTGAGTGTGAGCAACAGGGATACTCTTCATTGCTGATGGGGTAGAAAATGGCACAGCCGCTTTGGAACACAGCTTGGCATTTTTTTTTACAAAAGTAAACATACTCTTATGGTACTAACAATCGCACTCCTTGGTATTTACCCAGATGAGTTGAAGACTTATGTCCACATAAAATCCTGCACAAAGATGGTTGTAGCAGCTTTATTCATGATTGCCAAAATGTTAAAGCAACTAGAATGCCCTTCAGTAAGCAAATATATAAATAAACTGTGGCATATCCAGACAATGGAATATTATTCAGTGCTAAAACGAAGTTAAGTTAACAAGGCATGAAAAGACAAGGAGGACACTTAAATGCATATTCCTAAATGAAAGAAGCCAATCTGAAAAGACTACATATTGTATGATTCTGACGGCATGACATTCTGGAAAAGGCAAAACTGTGGAGACAGTTAAAAGGTCAGTGGTTGCCAGGTGTTAGGAGAGAAAGAGGGATGAATAGGCAAAGCACAGAGGATTTTTAGGGCAGTGAAAATATTCTGTATGAATCTATAATGGTGGAAAAGCTCACTTGCTTTCACATCAGTAGCTCCTGGGGATTTTTTCATGATATGTTGCTGGGAGGAGCAATTGGACAATGTCAGTTTTGATTAGACACTGTACTGTTTGAGCAGAAAGGGTTGGGAGATGAGAAGGGTCAGTACCAAGCTTTTTAAGAGCTGCATGTCAGGACTCAGCATGTCCACTTACCAGCAGAGTGTGTTCACAGTGTCCGTCCTGGTATTAGGGCCTCATTGAGATATCTTGTTATTTTTTTCTTTTCTTTTTTACTTTGGGAAAATGCACATAACATAAAATTTACCATCTTAACCATTTTTAAGTGTACAGTTCAGTTGTATTAAATAGACTTATGATGTTGTGCTGCCATCACCACCATACATCTCCAGAACATTTTTCATCTTGTAAAACTGAAACACATTATGCCCATTAAACAATAACACCCATTCCTCGAGCCCCCAAGCCCTGACACTACCTTCTACTTTCTTTCTCTGTGATTTTAACGACTCTGAAGTAGACTCACACAGCATTTGTCTTTTTGTGTCTGGCTTATTTCACTTATCATAAAGTCCTTAGGGTTCATCCATGTTGTAGCATATGACAGAATTTCCTTCTCTTTTAAGACTGAATAATATTCCATTGTGGTACATGCCATTTTTGCTTACCCATTCATCCATCAACAGATGCTCGGATTGCTTTTACATTTTAGCTATTGTGAATAATGCTATTATGAACATGGGTATACAAAGATATGTTCAAGACCCTGCTTCCTATTATTTGGGGTATATACCCAGAAGAGAAATTGCTGGATCTTACGGTAATTCTATTTTTAATTTTTTGAGAAACTGCCATACTGTTTTACACAGAGTCTATACACAGAGGCTGGGAATTTTTCATTCCCACCAAGAGTGCAAAAGGGTTCCTATTTCTCCACATCCTTGTCAACACTTATTTTCTGGATGTTTTTTTATAGTAACCATCCTGACTGGTGACTAAGTACCTCATGGTTGAGTTGATATCTCATGGTAGTTTTGATTTTCATTTACCTAATGGTTAGTAATGTTAAACAGCCTTTCATGTGCTTATTGGCCGTGTATATAACTTCTTTGGAGAAATGTTTATTCAAGTCCTTTACCCATTTTTGAATCATGTTTTTTGTTGTTTTTGAGTTTAGGATTTCTCTATATATTCTGGATATTAATCCTTTGTCGGATTTGTGATTTACAAATATTTTCTCCCATTCTGTAAGTAGCCTTTTTTTTGCGTTGATAGTGGCTATGATGCACAAAATTCTAAAATTGGCATCAAATCCAATTTGTCTACTTTTTCCTTTGTTGCCTGTGTTTTTGGTGTCATATCCAAGAAATCAGTGCCAAATCCAATGTTGTAAAGTTTTGCCCTGTGTTTTCTTCTAAGAGTTTTACAGAATTAGCTCTTAGATATAAATCTCTGATCCATTTTGAGTTAATTTTTGTTTATGGTGTTAGGTAAGGTTCAAACTTTATTCTTTTCTATGTGGATACCCAGTTATCCTAGCACCATTTGTTGAAAAGATAATAGTCTTTTTTCCCTGTTGAATTGTCTTGGCACACTTTTCAAAAGTCATTTGATGATACATGCAAGAGTTTATATCTGGGCTCTCTGTTTTATTCCATCAGACTTTGTCTGTCTTTTTGCCAGTACTTCATTGTTTCAATTACCATAGCTTATAGTAAGTTTTGAAATTAAGAAATATAAATCCTGCAACTTTGTTCATATTTTTCAAGATTGTGTTAGCTATTTAAGGTCCCTTAGGTTTCGTATGAATTTTAGGATGAGATTTTTTTATTTCTACAAAAAACATTGTGATGTTGATAGACATTGTATTAAATGTAAAGATCATTTTTTATAAACAACTTAAATATTGAATTATTGACCTTTTAAAATCCATGGGCTTACAATCCAAGGACTTGGACTGTGTTTCCATTTATTTATGTCTTTTTAAATTTCTTCCAGTAGGATTTCATGGTTTTCACTGCACAAGTCTCTCACCTCCTTGGTTAAATTAATTCTTAAGTGTTTTAATCTTTTCAATGCTATCATAAATAAAATTGGCCTTTATTTCTTTTTTGGATTGTTGATTGTTAGTGTATAAAATGTGACTGATTTTTGTGTGTTGACTTTTGTCCTAATATTTTGTTGAATTATTAGTTCTAACAAATCTTTGTAGAATTACATTTAACATCCTAACTTTAGAACTTAATTTGAATTTATACCAGCTTCACTTCAATAGCATACAAAAACTCTACTCTTTTACAGCTAAATCAATTCCTTTCCCTTTCAGTTGTTGATGTCACAGAATTATATCTTTATACATTGTATGTCCAAAAACTTAAATTGATTGTTTTAAATTCATTAGTTTCTAAAATTATTTAGAAATACAAAATGTACATTTGCAAATCAAAGTTATAATAGTGCTAAGTTTTAGACTTATAATTGTATTAGTCTCTTAAATCATCTAGAAAACAAATATTGGAGTTACAAACCATTGTTACAATAACACTAGATTTTATATTTGCCCATGTATTTACCTTTACCAAAATCTTTTTTCTTCGTATGGTTTCAGTTTTTGTCTAGTGTCCTTTGGTTTTGATCCACAGAACTCCCTGGAGCATTTATTTCAGGGCAGGTCTAATGGTAATGAACTCCCTCAGCTTTTGTTTAACTGGTAATGTCTTAATTTCTCCCTCACTTCTGAAGGACAGCTTTGTCAGATATAGAATTTTCAGTTGACAGTGTTTTTCTTTTTTATACTTTGAATAAATTGGTCTACTGCCTTCTGGACTCCAAAGTTTCTGATGAAAATTCTGTTGATTTTATTGAGGATCTCTTGTATGTAATGAGTCGCTTCTCTCAAGATTCTTTTTTTATCTTAGGCTTTCAAAAGTTTAATTATTAGGTGTCCAGTGTCCGTCTCTGTGAATTCATATTACTTAGATTGTTGAGCTTATTGGTTGTTTTTATTCATGTATTTCATCAAACTTGAGAAGTTCTCAGCCATTATTTTTTCATATATTCTCTCTGCTCCCCACTCTCTTACCCTATGGAAGTCCATATGCATATGTTGGTCCATTTGATGGGGCCCCACAGATGAGGGGTCTTTAGGCTTTGTTCACTTTTCTCCAATGTTTCTTTCCTGTCCTGACACATGATAATTTCCATGGTCCTAACTTTCAATTTCCTAATTCTTTCTTCTGCCTATTCAAATTTGCTTTTGAATCCTTCTGTTGCATTTTTTATCTCAGCTATTGTTCTTTTCAGCTCCAGAACTCCTTTTTGAATTCCTTTTAGGTTTTCTGTCTCTTTATTGGTATTTCCATTTTGTTCATTCATAATTTTCTTGACTTTCTCCAGATCTTCCTTTAGTTCTTTGATCATCTTTACAATAGTTTTTTTAGTCTTTCTAGTAGATCTGCTATCCACCCTTTTCAGGGATAGTTTCTGTTGATTTTTTTTTTCACCTTTGAATGAGCCATACTTAACTGTTTCTTTGTATGCTTTGTGATATTTTTTTTGAAAACTAGACTTTTGAATCTAATAATGTAGTAAATCTGAAAATCAGATTCCCCCCCTTTCCCCATTGTTTATTTGGATATTTTATTTTTATTTATTAAGTTATTATTGTATTAAAACAGCAATATAATCTTCTGTGCTGTAGATCAGTCTGTGGTCTTCTTTAGGTCTTCTTAGGTCTTTTCTGAGCCTGCACTTCTCCCCAGGTATATACAAGTGACTTTCTAATCTCTGCACAGAGTCAGCTGCTTTTGTATATCCTAGTCTCTACTGTCTGGCTTCCAGAAGGGGAAAAAGAGAAAAATAAAGGGAGTAAATGGAATTCCAGCACTTTAAATCCCTTCAAGACACTTTAGGTTGAGGAAGAGGTGCTTGTAACAATGGGGAGGAGTCTTTATGCAACAAAAATGGCACCCACTTCTTTGATGTCTGTACATCAATGTGAAAAACAGCAATCAGCAATGAGTACATAGATCCCCATTATTTGGAGGACAGGGTTCTTTTTGCTTACCCTGGCCCCTACAGACTGTTCCCAGAGCACATCCATAGCTGATAGCCACATAGCTGAGCAGTGGGGGCTGCCTGCCTGATACTGCCCTAAGAGTTGAAATTGACCAAAATTTACCACAATTTACCATTCAAGCCTTCACCTAGAAATTGTAAGCCTTTAAAATACTCTAGAGTTCCAAAATAATTATATCAGGAAGATTCTGCCAGTGTAATTGTTGTCTAGGTGGGAAGACAGATTCTTGGCATCTTCCCAGAATTCCACTGCCCACTGTGTTTTTGCGTGCATGAATGAGCACATTACCCACTACATTACTATGTCCCTTGAAAAATAAGCCATGCAACACTTTTTGGAACTGAGTATTATTTTAAAAATGTCATTTCTGAGATTCTAAGATTGCTATATTTTTTTAATTGGTATTCAAAATTTGGAACTGGCTTTATTTTTGGTCACTTGGGAGGTCAAAGCCTAATTTTCTGCTATATGTAGTGAGGAAAAAAGTATAGGAACTTAACATCTATTTCTCAAATTTATTATATTCTCTTTTTCTCTAGTTTTACTTAGTCTGTAAATATATTTTCTGGTTCGATTTTATTTCAATTTTATTGTCTTCCATATATTTTTATAAGTTGTCATAATCCTTAGTGAAATGAGGCAGTATATATACGCATACATAAAAGGATAATTATTTCTTACTTTAGAACAAAAAAGTATAATGGGCCAATTTATTGCTTGGCTTTCTTCTTTCGATTGTAACGTAAACAATGAACAATCAAGGGAGGAAATGTTCTATAAATATTACTTCCTTATTTGTTAGGTATTATTCTAGGCACTTTTATATCTTAATCATTTGGCCTCTCACACATTTGCCAACAAATTAGATGTTTTTCTTTCCATGTCATTCACAGGGTGTATGAAGTTCTATTATAACTCTGCACCTGAAATATGAAAAGCATCACCCTGAACAAAGTAAGATGTAGTCTATTTCTTATTGTTCTCTAGGAAAAAAAGACTTTGGTATGATAATACAAAGAAGATCCCACGAAGAGTTACCTAGTGGATTTTTGGCATCTTCTTGTCCTAACAACCACCAAAACAAAAATGCACATAATAAATAAGTCAATCAGTGCTCCCTGAGAATGAGTTAAGTACAGTCACTTTGAAAACTGCTCCAACACCTGTTCATGGAATAGAAATTTATTTGAAAATAGGAGTCAGTTTCTAAATTTAAATTGGTATTTTATGGAACAATTCTATTTGACATACTTGTCACTGAAACTAAGGTGATTTATTGCATAGACTCAACCAAAGCTGCAGCTAGAGTCACATGTGTTGTTACACAATTGAGAGTCTAAGTTGTGATACAGACTGTATATTTTAGCACCAATTTCTGGGTATTTACTTTGTTATACTTTTCAAAGTCTAAGAAAGATTATCAGTTTCAGCAAATTGTTTAGTATTACTCTATGAAAGATGGTGTGTCATCTTTCTGTTGTTATTATAATGGAATCTATTTAAACACAGGAGCAAATTAGGTGTGATAATTTGTGTCCACTTTCTTTACGCATTAATATTACCATAATCAGCTGTAGTGATAAGATCCTCTGTATCACATTTCTCTTAAACACCATCTTATTTGCCTGTCCCTGTTCATTTGGCTTAGCCTGAAAACAGTCTGTAGATGCTTGGCAATTTTGTTCAACAAGCGTCTTCTCATCTACTTATCTGTGTCCAGCAGGTGAGAGCCAGGGGAATAAGTAAAAGCACTGAAACAGTTCTGGCTACTTTGAAGCCACATCAGATAATTTTATAATCTTTGTTTTGAATCTCTAGTGAATTCAGAGTATTAGGCAACATTCCAGAGTCCATTTGTTATATTGCTTCCTTCCAGATTCAAGATTGTCCTTCACCCCTGTTCTCTTCTCTTAATAGTCCTTCTAGAATGAGAGTCAAGGATATTGTTTAAAGGATATTGCTTTATTTTTCTGCAATTAAGAGAAGATAAGCTCTGCATAGACATGCTTTAAAACTACACTTAAAATAGCAATAGGTAAATGTAATAAGATAATTATTTCCTATAGTATATCTTACCTCTTTGGGTGAAAGCACCAGAATAACTTTGATGTAATGTCTGCTTAAGTCATATATGTTTAACTGACCAGGTATATGTGTGTCATGAATGCAAATGGTTTTGTAAAAGAAAGAGAACAATGGGAAAAAAACAAGTGAAAATACTATTTATCACCCATAGCACCATAGTCTTCCCACTGAAATCTTATCAAAGGAAGTACTACTAAAAATAGATGAACTAGAGATATGTAAATAAGACATTTTTAAGTGCAGAAAGGGTCTCACCCTTCTGATTTATCTTCCAGGAATAGCTCATGTTGTCCCATACAGGTCAGGTGGTTGATTCAGTCCCTCCGACTCTACCTAATAATCTAAACACTGGTTCAAATAATTGTTTTCTTTCACTTTACTTCTTCACTGAAAACTTGTATTAATTATACAGATGCACACAGACAGAATTTTATTTTTAGTTCATATATTTAAATTATTTCTTCCAAATACTGTTGCGGAGCCTGTGTCCTTCAGAAATACCTTTTTACTGGAGCTGAACCTATAACCATTCTGGCTGTCCTATAAGTGATGTCACTACCAACAAACCATCACCCGGATATGATCTTTGAGAGGTCTCTCTGCTCCATTCTGAGTAAAAGCAGATTATCATAACAAATATTAGCATTGCAGAATTCCAAAAGTATGCTCCCTGTAGGTATAAGATGTATTCAGGTGGTCACTGTCCTACATGTCTTATAAATTGTAATTTAGCAGGATCACAAACACACATGTGATCCTTGAATCTTCTATTATTTCTCCTTTTCCTTTCCCTGCCTTTAATTGTTCTTCCCTGTCTAGACTTGTCAGAGGCACCCCCAGGCATTAACATGTCATTTTGGACTAATGAGTCTGTTGATGGACAGATTAAGCACCCTTATTCTCTCACCTGGGCTTCAGATGACAACGGTCATTGGCCAGGATGTAGATTTAATCACTGCTTTTGGAAAATTATTTCTCTTTCTAAGTTAATTGCTCCCTGATTACCATAGAGAGCAATCTTCTGACCTTGACTTTATTAGTCTTGAATTTTTACTAGCTGAGCTATCCAATCCAAACTATTCCCATCTGTTTCTCTCAGTACAGTGCAATTGCTCTCCAGGATAATGGAGTAAATGAGAATTTCTCATAAGGGATCCCCATGGAGCTAATGCCTACATTAACAGTCCCAAAGATGTTACTGGAAATGTCAGTAGGGTAATGAATGAGGTAGTGGAGCATGGTGACTAGAGAGACATTAGAGTGAAGATTACTTGCTGGCTCACGATCAGACTGAAGTTCTTGTCAGTCTGCTTCCACACAAAGGAAGAAATGTATCCTTCTCCTATTTCTGCAAAGTAGAGAAATACCAGGCTATCATATTTATTACTCAGAGTTTGGCAATAGGCCTTACCAAGGAAGAAGAAAAAATATAACTTTAAACTGAAGATTATCTATTTTTCCTAGAGCTCATTAGCCAAAAGTGTTCCCAAAAGTGAGACCATCTCTCTCCATTGCTCCTAGCCTACTACCATGTTTTAAAGGCAATTTCTGTCCAATTAATTAGACTTGTCGTTGACCCTGTGTTCTCTCTTCTCAGGATCTAAAGCCCAACTCTCTCAATACCATCTGTGGAGAGGGTTCTTCTCAATCCCAGAACAAGGCCCAGTCCTTCCTGCTCCACAATAATGGCTGGAGATGGCATCCATTTCCATCAGAGGAAACCCCCCCATTCCCAGCCCAGACCTCATTCTTATATGTATGGAGTGGTCTGATTTTCTCTAACAGTCAGAAAGATAGTCATTAGATAAAACGACACATGCCTTAAAGTCTAAATTATTGAATCTAAAAAATTGGGTCATTGGAGTCCAGTAAGGATCTATAGTTAAACCAAACATAATTCTAATTATTTGAGGACTAATTCTGAACTACGGACATATTTAACTATTATACTTAACAGAACAACAAAAAATATAAAAGACAAAAATTTCTGTTACTTCACAAATCCAGAGATTGTTCATTTACAATGAGTTTATACTTTTCTTGTCTTAGCTTCATTAAAAAGTTCAAGTTCCATGTTAAAATTCAGAAAATATTTTGATTCTTCAAATGACAATTTTCTAGTTTCAATCATTTGACAGGTCTAATTCCAGCCAATATGTAGTAAAAACTATGTCATTTTTGAAATAGCACTTTGTCCCATCCATGTACTCTTTTCTAAAAGCCAGCCCACAGCTGACTCCTAACAAAATCACTTGGGAAATGTTTTAAAATACAGATTTTCTAGGTACCACCTTCAATTTATGGATTCAAAATCTTTATCATTATGGTCTGGGAATTTGTATTTTTTTAATTTGTTTAATTTTTAAAAATTTTTTTATTATGTTCTACTAGCCAACATATGGCACATTATTAGTTTTGGGTGTAGTGTTCAACAATTCTTTAGTTGCGTATAACAACACCCACGGGATTTTGTATTTTTAATGAACATCTTCAGTTGATTCTGATTATGGGTGAAGTTTAAGGATCACTACAATACTTGTCTTCTTGCCGCCGAGCAGATCAGGCTCTGACCAACCACCTTGTCCCCCATGACTCTGTCAAACATCTCCCCTTAGATGCAGCTGTTACATAGAGGGGAGATAACTAGCTTCTGGGCAGAAAAACAATGTAACACTGTGATTTCAGTCCCTCTCTGGCCCTCATTTACTATATAGATATCAGCAAATTATTTATCCTCCTTGACTTCAGTGAACTCATTTTTAAAATAAAATTTTTTGAGGGGTACCTGGGTGGCTCAGTTGGTTAAGCGTCTGACTCTTGGTTTCAGCTCAGGTCATGATCTCAGGGTTATGAGATCAAGCCCCGGGTCAGGCTCCCTATACAAAGAGGAGTCTGCTTCCCCTCTCTCTCTCTTCCTCTGCCCCTACCCCTGTTCATGCACTCTCTCTCTCTCTCTAAAATAAATCTTTAAATTTTTTTTTAAAAATAAAATAGAATTTTTTGAGGATGGAATGGGATAATGTAAGTGAACTGTTTACTAAGCCTTACAGTCCCTACAAGTAGAAAGGCTGCAATTAACTCCCAGATTCTCCTTTCCATAGTTCAATGATTTCCCTTCTCTTCTTATCCCATTGGAAAGAACTAGAATAGTTTCCATGGAAGGTGACAGAGCAGCTGAACTGTACCTGAAATTGCAGCACTTGTTTTCTGTGTCTCAGCCCTTCCCATGTAATGTGACAGCTCCTAATCCTTCAGATATAGAAACTTAATCCCTCTTAGGACTGGTTAATTGACTGTCAGGTTTGTTTGACTCACAGTATTCATGGCAAGCCCAAGGAAGAGGAATGAGAAGAGAGAGAGCACAGTTGCAGAGCCCAGCTCAGTTAGTGGACTTGGTAGGGGATCATGATTTTCAGTCATGCACCCATCATAAAAGATTTGTAAGCATATCCTCAGTGTGCCTTTATTTTAAGAAATAATTAAAAATGCTTATACTACTGTATTAACTTATTATATGGACTATAAGCATATGCAAAAATAGACACTTGAAAAGATGAAATAGAAAATAAATAATTATACAGCATTATGAAAGTGCCACTGCATTGTACTCTTAAAAATGGTTAGAATGATAAATTTTATGTAATGTTAATTTTACCGTAAGAAAACATTTTTAAAAAAACATTTTAATATAAGTAGAAATAGTATTCTAGCACAGCCCGCATTGCCACGTGAGCCCTAAGGTGGTTGCCTTGAGAGATGAGGGAAGCCTAAAGGAAGCTAGCATTTACCATACTCTTCATCCCAGCCTCCCTGTGAGACATATATCTATCAGGAAACATCTACGACATTGGAGGGAAACTGACACAAATTGCCAGCTATGTGATCTTGGGCAAGTCACTTAAACACCCTGATATCAGGTTTCCTAGTTTTTTAGAGGGAGGTAAAAAAAATGTTTACATTTATTTATATCTAGTATGAACTAGTTTCCTTTAAACCTTTCATAATTCTCAGAATAGCTTCATAATATAGATTATTATTCAGTTTCTTTAAATGAGAAAACAGAGATCTAAAAAAAAGTAACTTATCTAAGATCACTTTGTTACCAAGGGGCAGAATCAGGATCTGAACCCATGTCTTTGCTTTCAGTGTAAATCCTCACTCTACCCCCTAGAGATGACGGGAGGTCTATACCCATCTGCCAGGGTTTTTGTGAAGACTGAACAGCCACGATCAAGATAATGTATGTCGTATGTGCGTGACTGGCCAGAATAGACCTTTTCTTGGAAACTTTCTACTGGACAATTTCTTCATAATATACTGCATAATGAGTCCTCAACAAACAAATGAGGGTTTTGGGTTTCCTTAGGGGGCAAATTAGACACACACACATCAATAACAATCCTGAGCAATTAAGCCATGAAACCACAAGTAAAAGAATAATTGGGGTAACAGAAGAGTGCTGGAAATTTGACCTCCTCATTTCACATAGAAGAAAACAATGAGTGAGTGATTTTGAATGACTTACCCAAGGTCGTATAACTAGTATGGGGAAGAATTGAGTTTAGAACCCGGTCTTCTGAGTCCTGGGCAGTGTGTTCTACACCTTACCCTCTGTTGTATAGAGTCGTAGATAAAAGAGTAATGTGGACAAGAAAGAACCTAAGAAAAGATAGTTTACAAAAGGACAACCTGCAATCCGAAGGGTCTCACGGGAAGACAGGAGATGTCTATACTGAAAATGTTATTTCTTAGAAGGCTTGTCTTTACAGTAGGTAACACGGAACTCTCTTTTTCTCTGATTGCCACTATGTGTCCTCTGGTAGCTCCTGCGTAACAAGATGCATAGATCTTTGTGAACTACCTGCTTTAGAGAGTATTCATTCCACTATTTACCTCCGCAGTGAAGACAGCTGTATGCATTACATTAAGTGGAATTAATGTTGGAATACAATGCTGTATGAATCTCTTGCATTTCTGTGTATCTTGCTTGCAGAGGTACTGTGCTCTATTCCGTCTTCCAAGGAGGTTCATATAATGCAGAACTTTGGAAGAGAAAGGTAGTGTCTCCCTCTACAGCTAGAGCAGGTGTGCATTGCACTGATTTGGGTTCCCATAGCTCTGTAGCATGTCCACCCAGTATAAGTCCATCACCTGGTTCGCACCCTATTGCCCAGTGTGAGCTGGGCCGTGGAGAACCAGCATAGATGCTGAACTCTGGCTACTACAGGTGCTCTAAGTAACAAACCGTCCTTGTCTCTGATCCACAAGTCTTATGTCTTCTGCCTGCATCAGGGAAACAGGACCTATACAGGACCAAACCATATGATGTGCTCTGCACTGAAGGAGTTTGGGTGAGAGCATAGTAACCTGGAGGCAGCAGGCAGGGATGGATACAGGTGGCTAGTTTCTACAGTGCCATCTGTCTTGCTCAAGGGCTACAGTGGTGAAGCTCTCTCAGCTGGTGTGTAACGAGCAACAAGTCTCTCATTTTAACTGATTGTGAATCAAGGCTAGTTCAATCATGAAGCCTGCCTGTAATGATCAGTTAATTTACATAACAGTAAGTAAATGGCAAAACGTGATTGCAGCAACAACAACAAAAAGAGAATCACAGTTTATTATGTCTTTTGCCATCATTCAGGTATTGTGACTGACCTATGTGCAGAATGCCGTATCAAAGGGAATTAGACTCCACCATAAGATGCATAATGAGAACAATAGGCTTTTTACCACAAGATTTTATGAAGTCCTAAAATAATGATTGTCATCATATTTTAAAGAAAATGTACTTTAATCTTAACATGAAAATGTGAAGTAAAAATTATCTCTGAAAATTATCACATAAAAGGAGTTTAAATGATTATATATAACTCAAAACTTGTTCTAAGAGAAAATTATTTCCTCCTGAGAATTTATTCTGAATGCCATCTTAGGAAATTGTACATGATTATCTCTTATACTATTTTAGTTGTTAAATACTGAATAGTGTTCTTTAAGGCTTTTAAAATGAGGGGCAGATTTTTGAGTTCATGGATTTTCAGTTTAGTGTTTTTACTAAGCATGTGGTGCATTTTCAAATGACCTTTTTATTACTTTTTTTTTCAAAGATTTTATTTATTTATTTGACAGAGAGAGAGAGACAGCCAGCAAGAGAGGGAACACAGTCAGGGGGAGTGGGAGAGGAAGAAGCAGGCTCCCAGCGGAGGAGCCCGATGCGGGGCTCGATCCCAGGACCCTGGGATCACGCCCTGAGCAGAAGGCAGAAGCTTAACGACTGAGCTACCCAGGTGCCCCCATTTTATTACTTTTATCACACATACAGTATTGCCTTTCTGCCTGGAGGAAACGTCAGGAGTAGGGAGGTCCTTTCCATCATACCAATTTTTTTATATATAACCATCAGCCACCATAATGTGTGAATAATTGCTTGTCCAGTGAACTGGTTGATGGTGTCCATTTCTCTAGTAGTTCTCATATTCAGCAGATAGAGTTTGATTCAGGGGCGACTCAACAAGGGGGCTCTGTGACGTATCACACGGAGCAAGTGGATGAACTCTGTTTACCACTCAGTGTGCTATAAAGGGTTTGAGGTAGTTGAGATATGAACCAATATTCTACATGTAAACATTTTGAGAGGAAAGAAATGAAAAAATCAAAATGCTGTTAAATTCCTTGTTGTAGAATATAGTACTGAGTGTTCGATTTATATAACAGACTGATACTTTCTTGCATAAAGCAAACATTAAAAACCTGAAAAGAATTTGAGAAAAAGAAACAAGTCTTCTGAAATTTCAACCATGGACTTAAAGAATTCCTTCTTTTCCCTTTCTTCCTCCACGTTTTTATCAGTAGCAACTGACACTTTCCATTAGAAACAAGTTAGGAAAGGAGGTAGAGGTTAGTTAATGGGCCTGAGAATTAGGAATATTTATGATGTTTGAAGTAATTTGTAATTTAAAATACGCTTCAGGTTTTAAAATTTCATGAGTGCTTTTTTTTGCCATCCATCCAGCTGTGGTTTTTGTCTTTATGGCAGTGAAATATTTTTCTCAGACTAAATCCCAAACAAAAGAATGAAATTCGGTTCTGCTTTGCATTTGTGAGAACCGCAGGTTGGAGAGTGTTAATCACCTGGCATAAAGCACTTTTTAAAGCACCATTTCCAATAAGAAAAATAGCCCCTTATTAGGTACATAAAGACATTTGGGGCATGTTTTGGTATCTAATATGAATGTACCAGGTGGCTGATAATACATTACTTCTCAATTTGAAGCAGCTTTTGTTACATAAAAATTTTGTTACAAAAAACTCTCATGTGTCATATTACCTAAGAGGCAATAACAGATGATGAAAATATCCTTACAAAAATATGCAAAAGCTCTCTGATGCTAAATACATTTATCTAACCAAGGCACGAGTGAAACAGAACCGAGCTTTGTTCTGTCAAGTACTTTAACTGGCCCCAAAGAAGGCTTTGGTTCTCTGGTGGAAACTTCTACCTGAGAAATTGAGGAAGACTCACATTTGCTTCAAGTGTCTGCAATCGGATTAAAATACGTCCTTGGCATTTTTCTGTTAGGTCTACTAATTAAAACCAATATGGAAGCAAAAATAGATCTCCTCCAGCCTTTTCTGAAGCCACACAAATCAGAACTGAACCACTTTAATACCAGGTCTACAGGGCAGCTTACGGAGTTCAGATAAGCCCATAACCCCACTAGGTCTTCCTCAACACATGCACATCCAGCCCACCAGGAGGCCTAAACTACTTCCAGAGGCAATTGAAGAAAGCTGAGAGTGCTGGGAAGGGACTCAAAAGAATGGGCATAACCACAGGAGTCATCTAGTTAAAGGCCACTTAGACACCAGGACTCTACTTTTGGAGCCTGACAAGAAATGAATGCTCCCTTCTCGGTGCACACAAATGGCTCTGCCTTTGTGCCTGAGCTACAAGGATATGATTTAAAGCAGTTTAGACAGACCTAGACTCGTTGCTCTACTTCCACATCCATTAGATATGTTTTTTTTTTTAAATATGTCCTATACAACTAAATTTGTTAGGTCCATCTTAAATTTATCAGGCCTTTCACTTTTGTTAACTAAGAAGGAAAACTAAAAAAAGAAAGTAGGGTTAAAAAGGTATGAACAAAGTAAATGATATTTTATGCAAGATTTTATTTTTAATGGAAAACAATTTCTTGTTCCTACGTGCACAGAAACTATTTGTTGACTGTAGTAGAATAAAATCCTTCTAGCTGAGTACTTTGGCATTTTGTATTATGTTTCTTCAATGTGATATAACTCAGTGTCATTCACTATTGATTTTTTTCCAGCTCTTCGTTTCTTTAAAATATCCTATGTTTTTTACCATTTATCCCTTAGGCATCATAACATTCTATATATTTTAGGCATCACTACTCATTTCAGCATGATCCTTTGCACTCTGGGGAAAGTGAGGTGGGGAGCAGTATCTACAATTTTTTTAAGACTCTGGTCCTAGTACATACACCACTGCAGCGTATCATAAGAATAAAAAAAAAAAAGAAGGAAAAATTTTAAAGAAGGGACGAAGGCTATTCCAGTGCAATAGTGAAGGGTTTACCATGCTCTATTTCATAGCATCAGTGTTTTTATTGGATGCAGAATATGTTAGACACTGCTGCAGGTGATAGAGCTGTAATACTGAGCAAAACAGAAGGTTCTCCATTGCCGTAGCTGTCACATTCTAATGGGGGAAATGGGCAATAAAGAAATAAGCAATTTTATATAATACCAGGTACTAATAGTATCCAGGGAGATAAATGGGTTGGGGTAATGGGATCAAGAGTAAAACATGATGAGTGTGTGCGGGCTGCTATAAATAGTGTGGTCCGAGAAGGCTTCTCTGAGGAGGCGGCATTTGATTAGAGAATTTTAAAAAGTGAGGAAGCAAAATTTGTGAGTACTCATGTGAATAAGGAAGGTGTGTACAGTTGAGAGAATAGCAGGCGGTCCTGATGGTAAACATATTTGACATATTCAGGACCATTATGGAGACTAGATGGATTTAACAATGGAAAGAATGACTAATAAAAGCAGATATAACCCTCGCCAGGAGCCAGATTATATAGAGTACTTTTAATTTTATTCTAAAAATTCAGGGAAGGCAATAGAAGGCTTTGAGCAAAAGGGTAGTAGGATCTGATTTAATATAATTTTACAAATGTATTGAGGTATAATTGACATACTATAAGTTGCAAATGTTTAAGGTATACAATTTGGTAAATTCTGACATATGTATAAACATGTTGAAACCATTACTACAGTTAATATAATGAACACAACCTTTTCCTAAAAGATTTCCTCGTATCCCTGTGTAATTCCTCCATCCGGCTTCTCCCCACAATCCTCAGGTCCAGTCAACTACGGATCTATTTTCTATCACTCTAGATTGGTTTGACTGTTCTAGATTTGGACATTCCATTCTAGAACTGGAATATTATAAAATGTGTATACTCTTTTCCGGTCCATCTTCTTTACTCAACTTGATTATTTTGAGTTGTTATTATTTTGATACACCACGTTGTTGTGTGTATCAGTAGTACAATACTTTGTATTGCTGAGTAATATTCTATTGCATAAAAATGTCACAGTTACTTGTTTATTTCTTCACTTGCTTATTTCATCACCTGTTAAAGGGCATTTAGATTGTCTCCAGGGTTTTTTGCTATTATAAATAAGGCTTCTATGGAAATTGGTATACAAGTATTTACATCCTTTAATTTCTTTTGGGCAAAGAGCAGAATGACTGAGACATATGTTAAATGTACATCAAACTTTTTAAGAAACCACCACATTATTTTCCAAAGTAGTTGCGCCTTTGTACATTCCCCCCAACGGTGCCTGAGGGCTCCCACTTCTCCATATCCTGCTAACACTTGGTCAGTTATTTTGTGTTTTGTTTTTAAATATTAGCCATTCTAATTAGTGTGTAGTGGTATCTCACTGTGGTTTTGATTTTCATTTTCCTAATGATGGGCTAGCAATGTTGACCATCTTTCGTGTGCTTCTTTGTCATCTGTATGTCTTCTTTGGTGAAGAGTGTTCAAATCCTCACACATTTTTTGAGTTGGTTGTTCTCTTATTATCGAGTATTGAATTCGACTTGAAGCGGGGAATGCTCACAGGATTCTTACTGCTGACTGGCCTGATTTACTTTCTAATGACTAATTCTCGTTGCAGTGAGGAGAATGGATGGTGTATGTAGAGGGGTGTGCTGGGCCACAGGGAGTTTTACCCTACTTTTTTTTCTTTTTCTTTTTCTTTTTTTTTTTTAAGATTTTATTTATTTATTTGACAGAGATAGAGACAGCCAGCGAGAGGGAACACAGGCAGGGGAAGTGGGAGAGGAAGAAGCAGGCTCCTAGCAGAGGAGCCTGACGTGGGGCTCGATCCCAGGACTCTGGGATCACGCCCTGAGCCGAAGGCAGACGCTTAACGACTGAGCCACCCAGGCGCCCCTTCCTTACTCTTTTTCTGAACATAATTTAAATTCTGTTTTAAAATGCATTCATTTACTTAAATGCCCAGGGTTGTATGAAAGATTGGGACAGTGATATCTCCCTTCCAATGCAGTTATCTAGGGCAGGCCCTAGACTGAGTTGCTCTTATCCCTCACTATTCTAGGGATGCCTTAGATTTAGAAAAGTAAATTTGAGTCACCTATTATACATTTATGTAGAGATACTAAGTAGGCAGTTGGAGATAAAGAGGAGGAAGTTGGACAGATGAGTCTGAGATTCAGCAGAGTGATCAGACAAGGAATTATGAATTCAGAAACCTTCATTGTATTGGTTGTCCTTAAACCCACAGAACTAAAAGAACTCATCCAATAAGTAAGTATAGATAGAGAAAGAAAAAATTAAGAGGTAATTCCTGGGACACGCCAACTTTTAGAAGTCTGAAAAAGAAGAATTCAGCACAAAGACTTAAAACGGTTAATGGAGATGGAAGTAACATTTGGTGAGACAGACGTGATAAAAAATAATTATTTTTATTGATGTGCGATGCAAGAACTCATCAAACCACAATTAACAGGCACAGGTCATACTCTTTGGATGTGGAAGAAAGAAAACAGAAGAGTTACAAAAGTATTAAGATTATTAAAAGGTCACACTATTTCTAATGGCAGGTGTAACAAGGTTGGGCTCTTTACGTGGATACTTGGCTTCCTTGGGCTGATGTGGGTGCAAATACTTTATAACAATCAGTTTTCTTAATGTCTGTACCTGAAATAAGAACCAATGTACTAATCTGGGGGGAAGAAGGGGTTGTGACAAATGCTTATGAAATAAGTTTATGAACATATATGGGTTCTGCTGTACAACTTTATGCGGGTGAACAGTCTACATGACAAGGGGATAATGACCATATTGGGTTCCCCATGGCTCACCTAGTGGAGGTTCATGTAAAGGGAAGTCATGTGACAAGGTCCAAAAATAGAGCCTTTACTGTTGTAAAGTAGCAAGATGATTATAACTAGTTGAAACATGGATATTGTTTTACTTGGTACACTCTATTTTCTATGTGAAGCTTACATGGTGCACAATCCTTCCTGTCTTTAAACTCATCATCATCTGCTACCTCTGTGAAGTTCAGGTTGATAACTTCACTGATCACTTAGTAAGCATTCTTTAACATCAATGAAATTTATATATATTATAAATTTTAATTATTTTTATGTCCTTTAAGTTTGCATTTTATTCACTGCATACAAGCAGCAGAGAGATATAGCTGGGTGTCATCAATATTATTAGTGTCAATAAGTATCTGCTGAATGAATGAATAACTGAATGAAATAATGAATATTGAATAAATTCAGCTGAGTAATTGCTGGACTTCTGGCAGAAACTGAGTTGCCACGAGTTCATTAGAGCCTTGAATGAATCACTTCACTCATTCATACCTATTTCATCTGTAAAATAGAAAGTTCAAAAGATACCTCTTAGATCTGGTTTTTAAGAATACTCTGATTGCTCATGCTAATATATTTCTCCATACAGCATTACTTTTAAATACTGATTTGATAAAATGTGTAATTTTATGCAATACAATGCAGTGATATCTTTAAAGACATGTGATTGCTCATATTTCTCATCTTTTTTTTTAAATTTCACATTAGAAGATCATTGGAAACCATAAGAAAAATGATGTCACTCTAACCATGATAATTTAATAAAAATGCAAACAGATATTAACTGGACATAGGCTAGGA
This sequence comes from Ursus americanus, assembly GCF_024610735.1. Taxonomy (NCBI): domain Eukaryota; kingdom Metazoa; phylum Chordata; class Mammalia; order Carnivora; family Ursidae; genus Ursus; species Ursus americanus. The sequence goes on along the minus strand of NC_142139.1, from coordinate 50,531,797 downwards.
TATTTACATAAATTATCTCATTTAATTCTTATAATAAAGGTACTTGATGATAAGTACCATTATTTTCATTTTACAATTTCAGAAACAGGCACAGAGAAGGTAAGCAAGTTTCCCAAGATTGCAGAGCTAATCAACAAATGATGGAACTCCAGCTTTGGGATTTCTGACTTGAGAGTCCGTGCCCTTACATGTTGTTCTATACTGCCTCACAATCATAGGCTATGAAAATGCCGAGGATTTATTTTTAAATTTATTTTCTAAAGCACTTATAGAATGGAAAATGCATTATCTATTATCACTTAAATTCTTATTGTTTATCTTACCAAACTTTGTATTTTCTTCTTTGGTGCCACTATATATTTTTTTAAGATTTTATTTATTTATTTTAGAGAGTTTGAGAGAGACAGTACGAGGGGGGTTAAGGCAGAGGGAGAAGCAGGCTCTCTGCTGAGCAGGGAGCCCGATGCGGGGCTCCATCCCAGGACCATGGGATCATGACCTGAGCCAAAGGCAGACATTTAACTGACTGAGCCACCCAGGAGCCCCTGGTGCCGCTATTTTATTGTGCATTTTTAAATACTCGAAATATAAACGTCTTACTAAAACAACTAAGTCATTAATTATCATGTTATGCCACTTAGGACATTTTTTCCGCAGAGACATTATAAATTAACATGTCTTATTAACTTAAAACATTTATTCTTATGTAGCCATTTACCTCTAAGAGAAGATTTGCTAATTTGCCTATTTAGAATAGCTGTAGGTAGAATCTTTCTAGATTTCTAATATTTTCTAGACCCAGGGTTGCTGCTTGGCAACCAACTCAAACTTTGGCAGTTCCGGGCACTTTTTGGTTTTTAGGTGACGCTTTCTTGCACGTAGCTGCACTCTAACCCTGACAGCTGCTGCAGATGATTTACCCACTGGTCCCTAAGGGACAAATGTTGGACATGGAGCTGACCTAGGGCAAGCAAGTCAACCCCACTGCACAACAGAGAGAACAATATGTTCTTTGGATTCCGTATCCAAAGGGAACACCATAATCCTTGAACATGACAAACTCTAAATATGTGTTTATAAATTAGGATTCTGCTTGCATTTATATAGAAATAATGGATTTTTATGGTTTTACAGGGTGCCTGATTTTAAGTTGACTTTTTAATTCTGTCTAACATTTAGAACAATCAATATTATCATCTAGAAGGTTGTGAAATCGCTCTTTCCTATTACCATAAAGGCAATTTGCAAGTTACTCTGTACAAATAAATTGTACATCTTGTACTCTGAAACAAATTTAAAAAATAGGAATAAAGCCAAATAATTATATCCATTTAATGCTTGTTTTTGTTTTCTTACATAAACTGAATCACATCTACCAGATTTGTAGGCCTCCTAGAAACTGCCACAAAGTAAAGAACCATCATAAAATTTCAATTTTGTTCTTTTAAGAAAACTAATTACATAAGCACATGAATCTTTCTGATGATAAATAATAATTTACTAACATTGTTTTATTTTGAACCACCGATATTTTGATGACAGCCCCTATCTATCTTCTTGTGTTCTTTTTAAAATTTATGTATTTATATTTTTTCTGTTTTTCAAAAATGTTAGAAACTAAATTGTTCCCTGGACTATCTTAAAGTACATGAAGATCTAGAGAAGTGTTGATTTTTATTCATCCCATACAGTGTGGTTGAAAATTCATTAATCATTTTGAATCTGCTTGTGGTCGAAGGTCTTAATGCTTTTTGAACTTCTGATATTGAAGTAAAGAATTTTCAGCAGATATTCCAGCCCTTATTTTATTATATTTTATCCCCAGAGATCATTTCTATTATGAGAAATTCAAATGTCTTTATTAAGTAGTCATTAATTCGTGTTCCTTCTGTGCACATTTTTGCATGTGTAGGATCTCAGTGATTTCCACCAGGAATTAACTAACGTTAGCCCCTTCAGATTTTTGCATCTGGGTAGTTGAAGTCGTGTAAACACTTTATAAACCTAAAGAAGCTTAAATATATAAAAGCTAATACCTTTGCTGTGGGAGAGTAAGCTAAAGTAGATGCAGCATTAGCTTACAATATTAGAATTCCAGGTAGCACTTTTAGTGGATATCTGACCACTGTTCTTTCTACCTCTTTTAAAAATTTCAGCTCATCATTTTAGGTCAAAGTACAATTGCTTCTGGTTAATGCAGTACTGCTACTAAACATTCATAAATAGCATTATCACATGGAGTAGTTGATAATATTGTATATGAAATCTGAAACATACTACAACCAAAATCAGTCCAATGTTGTTTTGTATTTGTGGCTTTATAATTTAGCCACGTTTTAAAAACAGGTATGGATTTTAATTTTTTCATTATAAATGTATAAAATAAAGACATATTTTATTATTCATCAATGAAATATCATATAAATTACAATCACATACTTATTGCCCATTATTCTCAAGAATACTTACGCTAATATCTCTCTAAAACTAACAGAATTGTTAATAGTTCTTTTTAATTTATTAAACATCTATGATGTCCCAGGCAGGTATTTGATTTGATTTAAGAAGAATAAAAATGCAACTGAAATATAGTCCCTTCCCTTGAGAAACACTTTATCAAGTACTGATAGTAGAATAATATACATAAATTTACTCCCAGATCAATTTCATTAGTAATTGCTATTATGTACAATGATTCTCCAGAATTTTTATGTGAAGGAAGTTTGAAGACAGTAACTTAGTTAGAAGTGGGGGATAGGGGAGTTTTATAAAAGTCGAGTTTGTATAGCGAGAAAATTTTTACTTACATTGTGTGTTTATTTGGCATGACTTCTGTGTGTGTGGTGGAGAATCAGGGAGTTAATGGAAATCCAGTGGCTAAAACCTTTCATTTTAGAGCCACTTCTATCATTCTTTATTGAGACACAGGCCAAAAATCCTACTCAGTCTGGTACTTATAATATTGCTAATCATTACAAATCCAATGAAAGAATAACATGAGACACTGAGAAGTAAAGTGACTGACCCAAGTTCACATAGCTAGTGAGTATGAAAGGATCTAGAATTTGAACCAAGTACATCTGACTGCAAGTTCATTCTTATGCTTATTTATGATGATGATGATGATGATGATGTATTTACTATTTAATGTCTTTTTGGTAGTCAGAAATAATTTCTTCCCATCTCTTTATGGTATACATATTTTCTTATAGTTGTCCTTTACAATATGCCAACTTGTTAAGACTTTTCTAGAAGTGACCAAGGCCCACTGAGGCTTAGTTTTGAGTGTCACGCAGATGAGAGCCAGAAGCAGATATCCTGTTCCACATTGGCCTTACTGTTTGGGATGAGACAGAATCTCACACTCCTACCACTATCCATAGGTGAGATTTGAAGGGAAGGATAGTTTTAATTTTATGAAAAAATGTTTCATAACATATTTCTGAAACTGATTTTTCCCCATTTTCAAGAAATGGATTCAGAACTTCTATTTCCAACAGATTATGCCTCTCAGGTAATGAAATCTTATAAATAAGATTTAAAGTTTATGTAAAATGTAAAACTAACTATGATACGATTTGGTTAGCCCATTATGTTCCATGCTAAACAGTTTATCCGCCCTTTCTAATTTAATTCTCATGACAATCTTTAGAGGACTATCATATTATCAACATTCTACAGGGCATCAACAGAAATTGCAAGCAGATAAGTATCTTGCCCAAGATGGACCTTAAGTGGTGTAGTTAGAATTTGAGCCCAGTCATTCTGGCAAATTTACCATTTATTAGCTATAATACCATATTAAGTAATAACTTCCCAGTGCCATTCCTAATCATTCCCTCTTGGATCCAAGAGAGTGCATGTATGGAAAAAGTAACTTGATTTTACTATGGACTTTGTGAGGTCACCTGTTTTCCTACCCTCTATCATTTGTCTAATAATTACCCTGATAATAATGGACAAGAATCCTGGAATAATGGTCTAAAGTACAAGTTCAGAGTTTTTTTGATTGTTTTAAAACATAGCTTAAGGAAGGATTATGCTATAGCAATGGAGAGAGAAGAGAAAGATAAAGGGAGAAAAGTTATGTTAAAGCTGCTGTAATAATTTAGAAACAATCCAGCCGTGCTGTTTTCCTGCATGCATGAGATTTGCATTTATGCTAACTAAGATTGATTTTCATTCTTCCTTCTTGAAAGAGCTCCATGAAATGTTGCCTTAAGAATTTGTAACTCCAGGGCGCCTGGGTGGCTCAGTCAGTTAAGCGGCTGCCTTTGGCTCAGGTCATGATCTCAGAGTCCTGGAATCAAGCGCAGCATCAGGCTCCCTGCTCAGCGAGGAGTCTGCTTCTCTCTCTCTCCCTCTCCCCGCCCTATATTCCCCGAGCTCCTGCGCACAGGCCTGTACTGTCTCTCTCTCTGCCAAATAAATAACTAAAACCTAAGAAAGAAAGAAAGAAAGAAAGAAAGAAAGAAAGAAAGAAAGAAGAAAAGGAAAGGAAAGGAAAGGAAAGGAAAGGAAAGGAAAGGAAAGGAAAGAAAGGAAAAGAAAAGAAAAGAAAAGAAAAGAAAAGAAAAGAAAAGAAAAGAAAAGAAAAGAAAAGAAAAAAAAAGAATTTGTAACTCCAAACTCCCTGCTGGGCCAATATTATAATATATTAAGAAATTGTCAAAAGCAGGCCAGAAATAAAAGACAGTGAGGGAAAGGCCTGAAACTTAGACAATATCACCTTTCCTGGTACTATGTTCCTATCCATATCTAATTCATTGTGCCTATTTATCCAACTAGGAAAATCTCGTGTGTCTTCTTCTATTTTATAGAACCAAAATTTGCATACCCAAGGATAAAATTTCATCACATTTCTTTATATATTACTGACAGAAGGAAGGAGGGAGAAAGAGTTGAATAATGGAGTGGGGACAAGAATAGAAGTCTGGCACAGGAATGGAACAGACTGGAAGTAGCACATCACATGGGAGGCTCTCCCACAAGTATAGAAGGAAGAATTACCAGTCTTTGCATGGATCAGAAACTTGCCTCAACAGACATTTGCATAACGTGTATGTGTGTTTGTGTGTGTGCCGTGAAGACTTCAGAATTTTTAAATCCTGTTCCAAAATTTAGGGAAAAAAAAAAAAAACCTAGCCTGAATTTTCCCTGACAGTGCCTTAAGAAATATATGGTCATTACCATGTTCTGGGACACAAAACAGGTCTCAGCCGATACCAAAAGATTGAAATTATCCCCTGCATATTCTCAGACCACAACGCTCTGAAATTGGAACTCAACCACAAGGAAAAATTTGGAAGAAACTCAAACACTTGGAGACTAAGAACCATCCTGCTCAGGAATGACTCGATAAACCAGGAAATCAAAAATCAAATTAAACAATTTATGGAGACCAATGAGAATGAAAATACAACAGTCCAAAACCTATGGGATACTGCAAAGGCAGTCCTAAGGGGGAAATACATAGCCATCCAAGCCTCACTCAAAAGAATAGAAAAATCTAAAATGCAGTTTTTATATTCTCACCTCAAGAAGCTGGAACAGCAACAAAGGGACAGGCCTAATCCATGCACAAGGAAGCAGTTGACCAAAATTAAAGCTGAAATCAATCAAGCAGAAACCAGAAGTACAGTAGAGCAGATCAACAGGACTAGAAGCTGGTTCTTGGAGAGAATCAATAAAATTGACAGACCACTGGCAAGACTTATCCAAAAGAAAAGAGAAAGGACCCAGATTATTAAAATTATGAATGAAAAAGGAGAGGTCACGACGAACACCATTGAAATTGGAAGGATTATTAGAAATTTTTATCAACAGCTATATGCCAATAAACTAAACAATCTGGAAGAGATGGAATCTTTCCTGGAAACCTATAAACTACCAAGATTGAAAAAGGAAGAAATTGATTTCTTAAACAGGCCAATTAATTATGAAGAAATTGAGTCAGTGATAAACAACCTTCCAAATAACAAAACTCCAGGCCCGGACGGTTTTCCTGGGGAATTCTACCAAACATTCAAAGAAGAAATAATACCTATTCTCCTAAAGCTATTTCAAAAAATAGAAACAGAAGGAAAGCTACCAAACTCATTCTATGAGGCCAATATTACCTTGATCCCCAAACCAGGCAAAGACCCCCTCAAAAAGGAGAATTACAGACCGATTTCCCTAATGAATATGGATGCCAAAATCCTCAACAAGATACTTGCTAATAGAATCCAACAGTTCATTAAAAGGATTATCCACCACGATCAAGTGGGATTCATACCTGGGATGCAAGCGTGGTTCAATATTCGCAAATCAATCAGCGTGATACATCATATCAACAAGAAAAGACTCAAGAACCATATGATCCTCTCAATCGATGCTGAAAAAGCATTTGACAAAATACAGCATCCTTTCCTGATTAAAACCCTTCAGAGTGTAGGAATAGAAGGTACATTTCTCAATCTCATAAAAGCCATCTATGAAAAGCCTACTGCAAATATTATTCTCAATGGGGAAAAGCTGGAAGCCTTTCCCCTAAGATCAGGAACACGACAAGGATGCCCACTCTCGCCACTATTATTCAACATAGTACTAGAAGTCCTTGCAACAGCAATCAGACAACAAAAAGGGATCAAAGGTATTCAAATCGGCAAAGAAGAAGTCAAAATGTCTCTCTTCGCAGACGACATGATACTCTATATGGAAAACCCAAAAGAAGCCACTCCCAAACTATTAGAAGTTATAGAGCAATTCAGTAACGTGGCGGGATACAAAATCAATGCTCAGAAATCAGTTGCATTTCTGTACACGAATAACGAGAACGAAGAAAGAGAAATCAGGGAATCCATCCCATTTACAATAGCACCAAAAACCATACGTTACCTTGGAATTAACTTAACCAGAGACGTAAAGGACCTTTATTCTAGAAACTATAAATCACTCTTAAAAGACATTGAGGAAGACATAAAAAGATGGAAAGATATTCCATGCTCATGGATCGGAAGAATTAACATAGTTAAAATGTCCATGCTACCCAGAGCAATCTACACTTTCAATGCTATCCTGATCAAAATACCGAGAACGTTTTTCAAAGAACTGGAACAAATAGTCCTTAAATTTGTATGGAACCAGAAAAGGCCCCGAATCTCCAAGGAACTGTTGAAAAGGAAAAACAAAGCTGGGGGCATCACAATGCCGGATTTCGAGCTGTACTACAAAGCTGTGATCACAAAGACAGCATGGTACTGGCACAAAAACAGACACATAGACCAATGGAACAGAATAGAGAGCCCAGAAATGGACCCTCAGCTCTTTGGGCAACTAATATTTGATAAAGCAGGAAAAAACATCCGGTGGGAAAAAGACAGTCTCTTCAATAAATGGTGCTGGGAAAATTGGACAGCTACATGCAAAAGAATGAAACTTGACCACTATCTCACACCATACACAAAAATAAACTCCAAATGGATGAAAGACCTCGATGTGAGACAGGAATCCATCAAAATTCTAGAGGAGAACATAGGCAGCAACCTCTACGACATCAGCCAAAGCAACCTTTTTCATGACACATCCCCAAAGGCAAGAGAAACAAAAGATAAAATGAATTTATGGGACTTCATCAAGATTAAAAGTTTCTGCACATCCAAGGAAACAGTCAGAAAAACTAAGAGGCAGCCCACGGAATGGGAGAATATATTTGCAAATGACACTACAGATAAAGGACTGGTATCCAAGATCTACAAAGAACTTCTCAAACTCAATACACGAGAAACAAATAAACAAATCAAAAAATGGGCAGAAGATATGAACAGACACTTTTCCAATGAAGACATACAAATGGCTAACAGACACATGAAAAAATGTTCAAAATCATTAGCCATCAAGGAAATTCAAATCAAAACCACACTGAGATACCACCTTACGCCAGTTAGAATGGCAAAAATAGACAAGGCAAGAAACAACAATTGTTGGAGAGGATGTGGAGAAAGGGGATCCCTCCTACATTGTTGGTGGGAATGCAAGTTGGTACAGCCACTCTGGAAAACCGTGTGGAGGTCCCTTAAAAAGTTAAAAATTGAGCTACCCTATGATCCAGCCATTGCACTACTGGGTATTTACCCCAAAGATACAGACGTAGTGAAGAGAAGGGCCATATGCACCCCAATGTTCATAGCAGCAATGTCCACAATAGCTAAATCGTGGAAGGAGCCGAGATGCCCTGCAACAGATGACTGGATTAAGAAGTTGTGGTCCATATATACAATGGAATATTACTCAGCAATCAGAAAGAATGAGTTCTCAACATTTGCTACAACATGGACGGCACTGGAGGAGATAATGCTTAGTGAAATAAGTCAAGCAGAGAAAGACAACTATCATATGATTTCTCTCATCTATGGAACATAAGAACTAGAATGATCAGTAGGGGAAGAAAGGGATAAAGAAAGGGGGGGTAATCAGAAGGGGGAATGAAACATGAGAGACTATGGACTATGAGAAACAAACTGAGGGCTACAGAGGGGAGGGGGGTGGGGGAATGGGATAGACCGGTGATGGGTAGTAAGGAGGGCACATATTGCATGGTGCACTGGGTGTTATACACAACTAATGAATCATCGAGCCTTACATCGAAAACCGGGGATGTACTATATGGTGACTAACATAATATAATAAAAAATCATTATTAATAAAAAAAAAATAAAAATAAAATAAATAAAAAAAAATACAAAAAAAAAAAAAGAAATATATGGTCATTAAAGTGCTTTTAATTGAATGAAAGATGAAAAATGCTAATGAAAACATCCTACCATGCAGCACATTTTAAATGGTTGGTCTCTAATACATGGACTGTCTTATAAACATGTCTCCAATCTTAAATTAAACCCATAGAAGGAAATAATGTAACTCTAATACAAAAAATTGTTTGAAAACTACTTAGATTTTCTAGTAGCTGCAGACTGTGGTAGATAAAATATGGCCATGCCTCTAGAGCAAACTTCTAAGATCTTAATTTGATAAAACTAAGCAAAAATTAATAATGATAAGGCTATACAAAGAATACTAAAAATGACCTATATCCATCAAGGTGCAGAAAGAAACAGATGGCACTTCTGAATTGGATAATTTGGGGGGAATTAATAGTCTGTTTACAATGGGTGTGACCAGAGCATGGAGAAGATACAAGGGGATAGTTCAGTGCTCTCTGGTTAGAGACCGCAGGGAGTGTTACCACCCAGGGCTTGAAAAGGCAGAGAGAAGGAACATTTTTCAGAACGCGGAGACACGGTGGGTCTTGTGGAGACGGCTACCTGACAACTGCTGAGACCTCCAATTAAGGGACAGAGCCCGCCTCTGGTGATATTTCAGAGAGGGGATAATTACTCTGTCTCATTGCTTTCTATTCCTGTAATCTTCTCCTGGGGGTCCACACCGGTGGAATGAAATCAGAAGCCAGAGAGCCAAGGGTCCACGATGATCTAGATCCATCCAGGTGTGCCTCCTGGACACAGATCTGTATGAAGAGTGGGACACAGATCTCAAGTGACAAATAGATGTCTAGCACACCTGCATATACAACATCTGGAACTCAAATGAACACACAAAGTATTACTTAAACTCTAAGATGCCAAGACAGAAAAAGGCCAAAAATTGGGGGAAATGTTTAGCATTTATAAAAAAAAAAAAAAGCCAGTTAATTAATAAGGAATGGGACTTTATATATATATATACATATATACATATATTGGGGGTTTTTGCCAAAATAATTAGAAAGAAACTGACAGTAGATTTTTTGACAATATTAATTAAGAGTATTGTGATAGAAAGCATATGACCAAAATAATTTTATACGTGCATCAATAAAAAAATACAAGAAGTTTTGTAAATTAGGTGTACATTCTTAGAATACTAGAGGTGTGGTGAGCTTCCTGTTTTTAATGTGGACATGGCCATATAGAACAGAACTGTGGGAACAAATAAAACTGTTTATATTTCACTCTTAGAAGGGTTCAAATGTTGTACATTTGAGCTTATGCTGACCTTACTCTATATACTGTGAAAACAAACAGACAGACAGACAGAGCAGGAATCACCTTTTCAAACTAGCCGCTGAACTGAAAACATCACCTTCTACATTTTAGCAGCCGTCCAGGGCCCTTTCTATCTTTTCAGAACTGTAAAAATCTGTAAATTAAACCCTCAGGGCCTTTTCTCTGGTGCTTTGGCAATTCAGCCAATGATTACTTTACTATATTATTTTTACTATATTATTTTTCTGTCCATCCAAACAAGACTCTGTTTGAAACATTTTGGTCCTGGAATGTACAAACTTTTCTAAAAAACGTGTCCTTTTGTTCTCATGCTAGGAATTACAATTGCTGACTTGTTTGGAATGGCATGTCAGTCATCAGTAGAGAGTTTTTCTTTTAGAATTGTGCACATTAAGAGGGTGTTTTTGCATGCCTCTTTTAGGGAGGGAAGGGAGATTTCCATCACATGATTTTTATATTCTTTATTTGCTACCCAAAATAATTGTTTAGGCTATCTGAATAGATACAAGGCTTTTATTCAGTATCATCATTAGCAAGATTAGTAAGTTTTTTCATTAAATTTGGTATTTAACAATATGTTTGTTTTTAAGAAAATTAAGAGTATTTTCAGTAAATTCTATGTAGTGTAAAATTTAATAATAAATGTGACTGCTGGGTGCCTGGGTCACTCAGTTGGTTAAGCGTCTGCCTTCGGCTCAGGTCATGATCCCAGGGTCTGGGATCAAGTCCTGCATCGGGCTCCTTGCTTAGCGGGGAACCTGCTTCTCCCTCTCCCCCTGCCTGCCACTCCCCTTGCTTGTGCTTTCTCTCTGTCGAATAAATAAATAAAATCTTTTTTTTTTTTTTTTTTAATGATTTTTTATTATATTATGTTAGTCACCATACAGTACATCCCTGGTTTCCGATGTAAGGCTCGATGATTCATTAGTTGTGTATAACACCCAGTGCACCATGCAATACGTGCCCTCCTTACTACCCATCACCGGTCTATCCCATTCCCCCACCCCCCTCCCCTCTGAAGTCCTCAGTTTGTTTCTCATAGTCCATAGTCTCTCATGTTTCATTCCCCCTTCTGATTACCCCCCCTTTCTTTATCCCTTTCTTCCCCTACTGATCATCCTAGTTCTTATGTTCCATAGATGAGAGAAATCATATGATAGTTGTCTTTCTCTGCTTGACTTATTTCACTTAGCATTATCTCCTCCAGTGCTGTCCATGTTGTAGCAAATGTTGAGAACTCGTTCTTTCTGATAGCTGAGTAATATTCCATTGTATATATGGACCACAACTTCTTAATCCAGTCATCTGTTGAAGGGCATCTCGGCTCCTTCCACGATTTAGCTATTGTGGACATTGCTGCTATGAACATTGGGGTGCATATGGCCCTTCTCTTCACTACGTCTGTATCTTTGGGGTAAATACCCAGTAGTGCAATGGCTGGATCATAGGGTAGCTCAATTTTTAACTTTTTAAGGGACCTCCACACTGTTTTCCAGAGTGGCTGTACCAACTTGCATTCCCACCAACAATGTAGGAGGGATCCCCTTTCTCCACATCCTCTCCAACAATTGTTGTTTCTTGCCTTGTCTATTTTTGCCATTCTAACTGGCGTAAGGTGGTATCTCAGTGTGGTTTTGATTTGAATTTCCTTGATGGCTAATGATTTTGAACATTTTTTCATGTGTCTGTTAGCCATTTGTATGTCTTCATTGGAAAAGTGTCTGTTCATATCTTCTGCCCATTTTTTGATTTGTTTATTTGTTTCTCGTGTATTGAATTTGAGAAGTTCTTTGTAGATCTTGGATACCAGTCCTTTATCTGTAGTGTCATTTGCAAATATATTCTCCCATTCCGTGGGCTGCCTCTTAGTTTTTCTGACTGTTTCCTTGGCTGTGCAGAAACTTTTAATCTTGATGAAGTCCCATAAATTCATTTTATCTTTTGTTTCTCTTGCCTTTGGGGATGTGTCATGAAAAAGGTTGCTTTGGCCGATGTCGTAGAGGTTGTTGCCTATGTTCTCCTCTAGAATTTTGATAGATTCCTGTCTCACATTGAGGTCTTTCATCCATTTGGAGTTTATTTTTGTGTATGGTGTGAGATAGTGGTCAAGTTTCATTCTTTTGCATGTAGCTGTCCAATTTTCCCAGCACCATTTATTGAAGAGACTGTCTTTTTCCCACCGGATGTTTTTTCCTGCTTTATCAAATATTAGTTGCCCAAAGAGCCGAGGGTCCATTTCTGGGTTCTCTATTCTGTTCCATTGGTCTATGTGTCTGTTTTTGTGCCAGTACCATGCTGTCTTTGTGATCACAGCTTTGTAGTACAGCTCGAAATCCGGCATTGTGATGCCCCCAGCTTTGTTTTTCCTTTTCAACAGTTCCTTGGAGATTCGGGGCCTTTTCTGTTTCCATACAAATTTAAGGACTGTTTGTTCCAGTTCTTTGAAAAATGTCCTTGGTATTTTGATCGGGATAGCATTGAAAGTGTAGATTGCTCTGGGTAGCATGGACATTTTAACTATGTTAATTCTTCCGATCCATGAGCATGGAATATCTTTCCATCTGTTTATGTCTTCCTCAATGTCTTTCAAGAGTGATTTATAGTTTCTAGAATATAGGTCCTTTACGTCTCTGGTTAAGTTAATTCCAAGGTAACGTATGGTTTTTGGTGCTATTGTAAATGGGATGGATTCCCTAATTTCTCTTTCTTCGGTCTCGCTATTCGTGTATAGAAATGCAACTGATTTCTGAGCATTTATTTTGTATCCTGCCACGTTACTGAATTGCTCTATAACTTCTAATAATTTGGGAGTGGCTTCTTTTGGGTTTTCCATATAGAGTATCATGTCATCTGCAAAGAGAGACATTTTGACTTCTTCTTTGCCAATTTGAATACCTTTGATCCCTTTTTGTCGTCTGATTGCTGTTGCAAGGACTTCTAGTACTATGTTGAATAATAGTGGCGAGAGTGGGCATCCTTGTCGAGTTCCTGATCTTAAGGGAAAGGCTTCCAGCTTTTCTCCATTGAGAATAATATTTGCAGTAGGCTTTTCATAGATGGCTTTTATGAGATTGAGAAATGTACCTTCTATTCCTACACTCTGAAGGGTTTTAATCAGGAAAGGATGCTGTATTTTGTCAAATGCTTTTTCGGCATCGATTGAGAGGATCATATGGTTCCTGAGTCTTTTCTTGTTGATATGATGTATCACGCTGATTGATTTGCGAATATTGAACCACGCTTGCATCCCAGGTATGAATCCCACTTGATCGTGATGGATAATCCTTTTAATGTACTGTTGGATTCTATTAGCAAGTATCTTGTTGAGGATTTTGGCGTCCATATTCATTAGGGAAATCGGTCTGTAATTCTCCTTTTTGAGGGGGTCTTTGCCTGGTTTGGGGATCAAGGTAATATTGGCCTCATAGAATGAGTTTGGTAGCTTTCCTTCTGTTTCTATTTTTTGAAATAGCTTTAGGAGAATAGGTATTATTTCTTCTTTGAATGTTTGGTAGAATTCCCCAGGAAAACCGTCCGGGCCTGGAGTTTTGTTATTTGGAAGGTTGTTTATCACTGACTCAATTTCTTCATAATTAATTGGCCTGTTTAAGGAATCAATTTCTTCCGGTTTCAATCTTGGTAGTTTATAGGTTTCCAGGAAGGATTCCATCTCTTCCAGATTGCTTAGTTTATTGGCATATAGCTGTTGATAAAAATTTCTAATAATCCTTCCAATTTCAATGGTGCTCGTCGTGACCTCTCCTTTTTCATTCATAATTTTAATAATCTGGGTCCTTTCTCTTTTCTTTTGGATAAGTCTTGCCAGTGGTCTGTCAATTTTATTGATTCTCTCAAAGAACCAGCTTCTAGTCCTGTTGATCTGCTCTACTGTACTTCTGGTTTCTGCTTGATTGATTTCAGCTCTAATTTTGGTCAACTGCTTCCTCGTGCGTGGATTAGGCCTGTCCCTCTGTTGCTGTTCCAGCTTCTTGAGGTGAGAATATAAAAACTGCATTTTAGATTTTTCTATTCTTTTGAGTGTGGCTTGGATGGCTATGTATTTCCCCCTTAGGACTGCCTTTGCAGTATCCCATAGGTTTTGGACTGTTGTATTTTCATTCTCATTGGTCTCCATAAATTGTTTAATTTGATTTTTGATTTCCTGGTTTATCGAGTCATTCCTGAGCAGGATGGTTCTTAGTCTCCAAGTGTTTGAGTTTCTTCCAAATTTTTCCTTGTGGTTGAGTTCCAATTTCAGAGCGTTGTGGTCTGAGAATATGCAGGGGATAATTTCAATCTTTTGGTATCGGTTGAGACCTGTTTTGTGTCCCAGAACATGGTCTATTCTTGAGAATGTTCCATGGGCATTAGAATAGAATGAGTATTCTTTGGTTCTGGGGTGTAGTGTTCTATATATATCTATGAGGTCCAACTCGTCGAGTATGGCATTCAAAGCCTTTGATTCTTTGCTTAGTTTTTGCCAGGGTGTTCTGTCTATTTCTGATAGTGGAGTGTTGAGGTCCCCTACTATTAATGTATTTTCATTTATATGTCTCTTTATTCTGGATAAGAGTTGGCTTGTGTATCTTGCTGCTCCCCTGTTGGGGGCATATATATTTATAATTGTCATATCCACTTGTTGAATACTTCCCTTAAGAATAATATAGTGCCCTTCTGCGTCTCTAACTATAGTCTGTAGTTTAAAATCCAATTTATCTGATATGAGAATTGCTACCCCAGCTTTCTTTTGAGGACCATTTGCGTGAAAGATGGTACTCCATCCCCTTATTCTCAGTCTGAATGCATCTTTGGGTTTGAAATGAGTCTCTTGTAGACAGCAAATGGATGGGTCATTTCTTTTTATCCAATCTGCAACCCTGTGGCGCTTTATGGGATGGTTCAAACCATTTACATTAAGACTGATTACTGAGAGATATGATTTTAATGTTGCCATGTTGCCAGTAAAGTCTTTGTTTGTATTGGCTGTGACTTTCTGTTCTGTATCACTCTTGGGGCCTTTTTACTTTTATAGAACCCCCTGTAATATCTCCTGTAGGGCTGGTTTCGTAGTTACAAAATTGGTTAGTGACTGGCGATTCTGAAATGTCTTTATTTCTCCATCAATTCTGAATGACAGTCTTGCTGGATAAAGGATCCTTGGCTGCATGTTTTTCTCTGAAAGAGCTTTAAATATGCTCCCCCAACCCTTTCTCTCATTCCAGGTCTGTGTAGACAGGTCTGACGTAATTCTGATGCTTTTGCCTTGGTACGTGAGAAATTTCTTTGCCCTGGCCGCTTTCAATACTGTATCCTTGCATCTAATATTTGCGAAATGCACTATGACGTGACGTGGCGTAGGTTTGTCGTGGTTGAGCTTGGGAGGGGTCCTCTCTGCCTCTTGGACACGAATGTTTGTTTCCCTTGCTAGATTAGGGAAGTTTTCAGCTACAATTTGTTCAAATATCTCTTCTAGACCTCTGTTTTTCTCCACCCCCTCAGGGATGCCGATGATTCTAACATTGGATCGTTTCATTGAGTCAGTAATCTCCCGTAACCTACATTCGTGGGCGTGGATTTTTTTAAGACCATCTTCTATTTTCATTTTTTCCTCTATTAACCCATCCTCCAATTCACTAACCCGTTCCTCTGCTTCTGTGACCCTGGCTGTCAGAGCCTCTAGTTTTGCCTGCATTTGGCTCATAGAATTTTTAATTTCTGTCAGATTTGCTCTCATTTCTGTCCTTAGGGATTCTATATTCTCAGTAACCTTTTCGTTTATACTTTTTTCAATTCTACTCATCATTTTGACCATCGTTACTCTGAATTCCATTTCTGATAATTTGGTTACATCCATATCCATTATTTCTGTGGCAGAGGTCACAGTCTCACTGTCTTTTCTTTGCTGGGGGGGGCTTCTCCTTCTTGTCATTCTGATGAAGAGAGGTTGCGGGGTTTCCAGAGCCCAAATTATTGACTGGGTCCCAGGCCGTGCCCCTTGTTTTATAGGGATCTTAGGGATGTGGGCTTCTTCTTTAAAGATTTTATTTATTTATGTGGCAGCCAACCAGCGAGAGAGGGAACAGAAGCAGGCGAGTGGGAGAGGAAGAAGCAGGCTCCCAGCGGAGGAGCCCGATGAGGGACTCCTTTCCGGAATGCCAGGATCACGCCCTAAGCTGAAGGCAGGCGCTCAATGACTGCGCCACCCAGGCGCCCGGGTTGTGGGCTTCTTGATTTTTCAGCCTGCCTTCTGGGGGAGGGGCCTGCCGCACCGATACTCAGGCAACCCTGTTTGGGTAGAGTCTCCGTGTCCCCTGCGAGGGGGGATGGGGATGGGCACTCCCTGAGCCGGTATTTCCAGGCTTTTGTTCTCTGGCGGCTTTCCCTGGCGGTTTGCTGTGCCTCTTCTGAGAGTCAGAGCAGCAGCGGCCGAATTTCAGCCTCTGTCACGGAACAGAAGGATTGCGGCCCGTTCTCTACTAATGTTCTGGCCACTTTAACTCTGTTACTGTTGGTGCTGCTCAACCCTGCAGCGTCCGGGATGTGCGCCCCACACCCGGCGTCCCAGCCCTCACTTCCAGGGCCGGCGCGTCTCTGTCCTTTGTGTTTCTAATGCCGCCAGCTGCCCCGCGCGCGCTCCCGGATCTCCCGGTCTCAGTCTGGATCCAGTGAGCGCACCGGGATTCCGGGGTTCCGCGAGATGCCTGGTGGCGCGCGCACCCGGCTCACGGTCTCAGTCTGCTGTTTTGCGGGTGCCGACCACGAGCCCGCCCGCTCCCCCGTGCAAGTGGCTGCCGCTTCCCAGCGCCCGAACACGGTGGCTCCCTCCCCCTTCCGTTTATCTTCCGATATCTGTGCACAGTTTCATGGCTCCCTGCTTCGTACCTCAATACTCAGCGCTGGAGATGTTCATTTGTAGAGATCCAGATGCGTCTTCCTGCGTCTCAGGCTGGTTCCGTGGTTGTTTAGGCTGGTCTGGTACCTATCCGGCTCGACTCGGAGGACCGGCTGAAAACGGTGTCTCCTACTCCTCCGCCATCTTAACTCCTCTCTCAATAAAATCTTTTTTAAAAATTAAAAAAATAAACGTGACTGCTGACCAATAAATGTCCTTTTCAATAATCTTCCTTTAACTGCAGCAAAGCCAAGCTTGGTAATTCTACGAGTCCTAGTTATACAGTGCCTTACACTGTATTTGGAACACGCTTTTTCAAAGTATATCATATTTGCTTCTACTACTATTTTGAAAAGGTAACCATTCGTGTGTTCTTATGTCCATTTTGCAAATTCAGCAAGCCAAGGCCAGAGAAGGTAGATGATTTTCTTATGGTCACATGGTGAGTAATGAAGCCCTAATCCAAATGTCATAACCACAAATCCTTTTTTTCCCCCACCAATCCTACTTGACTCAATAATTAATTTCATGCCTTTATGTTCATACACTGTATTGTCTTGGGGAATATAAACACCAAATGTTTCTTGTAGCTCTTTTGATCTCTCTCTCTTTCACACACACACACACACACACACACACACACACACACACACACAGCTTTATCCCTTTACGGTATATAATCTTTGGTGACTAAGGCTAACTTTCCATTTTTGTTTCTTTAATTTTCTTAATTTGATATCTGCTCTTCCACTCTCGCCCCAAGAAACTCGTGTTAACACATTCATGAGTATCCTTCCATTACTTTCTATGCTTATATAGTCATACACAAATATATGTCTACATATGAATATCTGTAATATTGACACTCATAGAAGTTCTGTCCTATGATTTTTAAGTAATCGTACCACTTCTCATTTTACTTTTCACACTCGGTCTTATCTTGTGGAAACCTCTTTTGTCAGATGGCAAAGAGCTGATTCGTTCTATTTCATAATTGCATAATATTCCAAAGTGGGGCCCTACTATAACTTATGTCATCATTTCTCTATTGGTGACTATTGCTTACTCCATTAGTCAGGATCTAGTCAGGAGGGAGAAATCAGACTTTTGTTTTAACATAGAGAAACCAGACCTTTGTAAAGATGTGTTGCCTTGTCTGGGTGAACAAAGAAAAGAAATTGGAATCATTTAAAGCTTGAAAAGGGGGCCCCTGGAATGGAAACTCATACTTCTGAGGAAGGAGCCAGCTGGCTGGTGCAGGTATCTACAAAGTGTGGGGTCTGTTTCTGAGGTTGTCAGAAAAACTGCCCGCTGTATCAGCTGCTGGTATGGGAAGAGCCTGCAGGTACAGGGGGGTGGAGGGGTGGGGCATTTCTAGGATGATACTCACACTTGGAGCAGAGAAGAAGCCAGCAGAAAGCAAATGGGTTGGAGCAAATCCCCGTTTCCTTTTCCAGCCTTCGAGTTTGCCTTGTGGTGCCCCCTCTTAGCAGAGCTTCAGGGGAAGTTGGTGATGAAACAGAAATGTGGTTTGCAGAGCCCCAGCAGCAGAGTACGGTTTAGGACAGTGGGCTTAAAGTTCTGAGAAAACACCAACTTCACAACTGGCACATCTTTACTGCCAACATTTTTTTTTTCAATTAAGAACAGAGTTGTATTGAGTGTCCTTATTCGCATATTCTTGTGAACCAGTGCTTATTTTTAATTTTAACAGATGTTGCCAGATGTTTTTTCAAATGCTACTGCAGAAATTCACACTTCTCCTGGCAATTTTTGAGAGCCCTCGTTCTTCTTATCCCACCAGCAACAGAGGGCTATCACTCTTTTCAATCTTTCCAACATGATGGGTGTAAAGTACTTTACTTTTTTTTTTTACTTTAGTTAGCATTTTTCTGACAGTTTGTGATTTTAAGCATCTTATTATCATATGTTTATTAACAATCTGTAGTCCCTTTTTTATGAATTTCTATCCTTATCTTTTACTTAATTTTTTTCTATTGGATTTCTTCTGTTGCCTTTTTTGTGAATAGACAAAAATCTCTTTGAGTATTACAGAGATTGAACTTGATCAGTCTTCCATGCTGTGCTTTTTTATAACTTTATTGTTTGTTTATTCACTTTAATTTTTATATTTTTTCCAGACATAATCAAATAGAATCAAATATCACTTACAGCTTCTGGTTCTCATATTAGTTATATAGACTTCCTTACCCCAACATTGAATTAATAATTTAGGCTTAGTTCAATTTTTTTAATAATATTTATTTTGTTATATTAGTCACCATACAGATCATCCGCAGTTTTTGATGCAATGTTCCATGATTCATTACTTGGATATAACACCCAGTGCTCCATGCAATATGTGCCCTCCTTAATACACATCACCGGCCTATCCCAATCCCCAGCCCCCTCCCCTCTGAAGCCCTCAGTTTGTTTCCCAGAGTCCATATTCTCCCATGGTTCATTCCCCCTTCTATTTCAAATTTTTTATATTCAAGACTTTTTTCATCTGGAAATGAAAATCATAGATGATTGTATATGCCATTTAGTATGCATGGGTTTGATTTTTTCTTCCATGTAGATAGTCAGTTGTCAGAAGCATTTATTATGTCAACTTTCCTTTCAATTTTGACTGGAAATACCAACTTTATTATATGTGAAATTATTTTATCTGTTTCTGGATTTTCTATTCTGGATTTCACTGACCTTTCGGTCAATTCTTATGTCAATGCCATATTGACTTAATCACAGTGACTTTTAATATGGGCAATGCCTGGCATAAGGAGATCTCCTTTCTTTTTTTCATTATTTTCTTGGCTATTCTCAGGCATTTCTTTTTCTATATATGTTTCTTAAGATAATTTTATCTATTTCCTTTCTGCTTCACGAAGTAAGAAATAAATTATCTTCCTGTCAAAAGTAGTGCTTTCATTTGTTCAGATCATGATCTCAATGAGATTCTATAATTTATATTTTTAATAAGATTTGATAATTTCTTTGTTAAATTTATTCTTAAGTATTTTATGGTTTTTGCTTTTATTATCACATTTCTGGATATTTATTGCTAGAGGGGAAAAAAGGCTATTGATCTTGCAGTATTTCCATTAGGATAGAATGAACTGTCACAATAAATAAATCCAAAAAATGTGATGGCTCCAAAGAAATACAAGTTTATTTCTCTTTCATGACAGTTTAGAGTGTATGTTCCAAATTGGAAGAGGGCTCCTCACCATGTGGTCAGTCAAGGACTCAGGAGAATTCATCTCTACTATCTTTAACATGTGGTTTCCTGGCTTGCTCTGATAGTCACCATCTTTGCACTGAACAGTAGAAAAAGAGCATGGAAGAAATTTTAGATTTATGGGACAGGCAGGAAACTAACAATTGTGAGCTCTGTTCACATTTCACTGGTGGGAATTTAGTTATAGGCAACCTGTAATTGAAAGGAATGCTGGGAAATACAGTGTGACTGGAAAGACATATACACAATTACCATTCTGTTCACAGAAGAAGGGCTGAGGCGTTTTAGGAAATTTAGTAGACTCTGCCATGGTATAATTACCCTGTATCTAGCCATTGTACTGAAGAAGGCATTTGTGATGAGCACTGGGTGTTGTATGTAAGCACCAAATCACTGATTTCTACTCCAGAAACCAATATTGCACTATATGTTAAGTAACTAAATTTTTTTTAAAGTCTCATTAATTGTAGTAGTTTTCTTGTTTAACTAGATACACTTGGAATTTCTATAATATCAGTAAGAGAAGATTGTTTTGTTCCTTCTTATTTTATTTTATTTTATTTGACAGAGATAGAGACAGCCAGCGAGAGAGGGAACACAAGCAGGGGGAGTGGGAGAGGAAGAAGCAGGCTCACAGTGGAGGAGTCTGATGTGGGGCTCGATCCCAGAACGCCGGGATCACGCCCTGAGCCGAAGGCAGACGCCTAAGGATTGCGCCACCCAGGCACCCCTGTTTTGTTTCTTCTTTTCAATATATTTTCCTACCAAATCTTTTATTGCTATTATATTTGTTAGAAACTCTAAGATAGTTGAACAATAATAGCAAGAGCAAGCTTCTACAGCAGAACTTCTTTAACATAGTTCTCGTATTTTACCATTTAGAAAAAATTTGGGCCTTGATTTTAAAATATTGTCTTTATCATGGAAGAGATTTCCTCCAGTTCTTATTTTAGTTAGAGCTTACATAGTAGTAAGACTGCAAAGGTTTGTCAAATATTTTTCAGCATATAAGATCATAATGTTTGTCTCTTTCAATGCATTAATCTAATGAAATGTTGTCAGATTTCCTGATAAGAAAATATCTGGAATAAATCCTATTTATTCTATTCCCTGTGCATTTTTTAGATACACTGCTGATGTGTCAAAATTACATGCTACATAGATATGCTAATATTTTTAAAGAATTTTTGCATCTGTGGTCCCAAATAAGACTAAAGCATAATTTTACTTTCCCTCTTTCTTTCTTTTTGGGTACTGTCTTAACACAGTTGAAGTTTCATTTCTGCAAGATTAATAACATGAATTAGGGAATTTTATGTTTCTATGGTCAAGAATAATAAGAAAATTGAATTATGTGTTCTTTAAAAGTAAGGTAAAACTCACTTGTGAAATCGTCATGCCCTTATTCTTTTTAGGGCATATAGACTTCTATTTATTTATGTAATCTCTTCTTTGTTAATTATTGTATCTATTCAAATTTTCCTCTTCTTGAATAAATTCTGACAACTTTTACTTTGCTAGAATATGATTAATTTTTTTCTAGGTTTTCAGAGTTGTTGCAATAGTATTATATGTAGCATTCTGTTACGATTTTTCTAATTTTTTCTGTCTTTGGTTATTTATCCTTTCTCATCTTATCATTTCTGCTTTATCTTTTCCTTAATAAGTCTTACTAGAAATTCATTCATTTTGTAATTATCTTCAAGGACCTGCTGTAAGAAAAGATTTCTTTATTCTTCTTATTTATATCTCTTTAATGAGTTTTAGCTCTTATATTTTATTATTTTCTTTTTACTACATTCTCTTATTGGGTTTCATTGCTGTTTTCTTTAATAATGAAAGCATTTACAGTTATAAATTTTTTTTCTGGATATAGCTTTTGCTGTGTTCCCTATAGGTCTTAATATAACATTTTCAAGAGATTCTGGGCTATAAATTTTCAGAGCGTTCTCATTTCATTGAACCAAACATTATCTAAAAATGTGTTAATTAGTGGTGATTAAGATTTATTAGTCACATTTCAAGTTTTTATTTCTAATTTTATTGTCTCAATATCAAAAGAAGTGACCTATAAAATCTCTATTGAAGTTTTTTGTTAAGGTATTATTTGAGGGTGAATCAATTTTAAATGTTTCATAGACATTAAAAACATCATTTTTCATTTAGTGGACATGAGTTTTTTTTATACATATCTATTAATCAAGTCTTTATTGCTATATTCAACTTCTCTGCGTTTTGTTTATAAGCCACATTGCTTTCAAAGACTTTTCTTCTATTACACGTTTTAATTACCTTAGCAAAAATAGTTCCATTTTCCACTTAGAATTCTTCAGATGACCTTCAAAATTGCCTCATTTCTTTTTCTTCTTTCAAATATTCTTGACTTTTAGCCTGGACAGGGATAGGGGGTGGAGGTGAGGGGACCAAGGAAAACAACTAGAGAATAGCATTATATCAGTGAAATGTGAGGATCTTATTCTGGTTTCTTCACTCAGGAATAGTTAGTTATTTTCCTTCAGTTCCATAAAAAAACCTCCTTCAAGTTTCCTTACTGCCCTCTTCTGATCAATGGTATAATATACAGAGTATTCATGTGTGGATACATACATGTCCAGCCATATTGTATATTCTTAAACACAAAGTATTGCCTTTTAAAGGAATTATGTCATTTTCCTTATATTATAATATTAAAAATATGTTAAAACAGGGGCGCCTGGGTGGCACAGCAGTTAAAGCGTCTGCCTTCGGCTCAGGGCGTGATCCCGGCGTTAGGGGATCGAGCCCCACATCAGGCTCCTCCGCTATGAGCCTGTTTCTTCCTCTCCCACTCCCCCTGCTTGTGTTCCCTCTCTCGCTGGCTGTCTCTATCTCTGTCAAATAAATAAATAAAATCTTTAAAAAAAAATATGTTAAAACAATTTAGTAATGATTTTCTCATCTGGTAATCATTTTCCTTTCCGATAATAAAAATCTAACCATGTTCTGTGAGATCAAATTCTAAAAACAAGTATATTATATGCTTAATAATCTCAAAACAAAACCAGCAGTATCAGATATATTTATACCAAACAAAAATTAGGAACTTCTTGAAAATGTTAAAAAGCACTTATAAAATTAGAGGTCTGTCCCTCTGCATACTGCGAATGATCTGCTAAAATCAATCTGCTGAGATAGCCTCTCAACATTACTGCTTGATGATCCCATACTTTTCATGCAGACCTGTCTGACACTTGTTGGTTCCAACTGTTAGTGACCTAAAGGGTTACTACGGTTTGGGTACCAGTAACTTATGTTAGAGTCTAAGACAGCTTCTATTTAATGTAAGGTAAAGAATTTAAGCTGACCATAACAAGGTATAACAACCACATTTGACTAATCTACAAAAAAGAATATGTCATCGCAATAGTAATGGGACAAGCCACCCTATTAA
Source organism: Ursus americanus (assembly GCF_024610735.1). NCBI lineage: Eukaryota > Metazoa > Chordata > Mammalia > Carnivora > Ursidae > Ursus > Ursus americanus. The sequence continues at coordinate 50,508,188 of NC_142139.1, read as the reverse complement.
TTAGTAGCAAATTAGATTGCTTTGGAAGTTTTCCAAGAACGAAAGTGCTTCCGGCGCTTTGCTTCGAAAGCAGGGCAGACCAAACTTCCTTAATCCCCTTGGGGGGAGAAGAGTTTGATTTTTCATTCTCAAATTTTACATGCCAGAATCTAATCCGCAATAGAGGCAGAATTGCAGGACAGAGAAGCTAGCATGTTCACGTTTAAATTACGAGTGTAGTAACCTGTGATGATCATCGTGATTTTTGAGGGAGCTTCCTTGGGTGTTTCCTGTGAGTGGTAATGGAAATAGTACAGCCTTGCAAACTATAAACAGTGTTCATATACAGCTCATTTGATTCTTACAACCATCCCCAAGATACTATCTCCCCCATGTTACCGTGAGGAACTCCCTGGCTGGCCGAACAATATGCTCCTGCCGGAGCCATGCATTACCACCCGGCAAGCCGCAGGTCCGTCGCCCCCGGCGGCGCTGCCCACACGGCGGCGGTGTGCACCCTCTGTCCCCGTTAACTGGGCTAGAAACAATAGGGAACTTCGCCAGGGCAAAACAGATAACCTTCGCCTAAGCGCCTTTATTTCTTGCAATGCCTAGTCTTTTAGTAGGAGAAAATAGAACCAAAGGATTTCAGGTCGAAAGATCTCTTGAAGTATTAAATAAGCAAGCCACTGCTTCCGCCCCATTAGCCAAGGCGTTGCCGCTGAGGAGTATGGGAATCATTTCCTTACTATAACTTCATGCCGAACTCAATCACAGTTGTGGGGGGAACCCGATCCTCCTTGTGTTTATCTCAAAACACCACAAAGCCCTATTTGGTTTGAAAAATTAAATCGGATGCCATGTTAAATTTCTATAGTACTCGTGGGTTCTTACGAAACACCTTTCAATTCTAGTTCCTTAACTGTGTTTTCAAATACGATGTAAATATAGAAAACATAACAAAACAACCACTGCCACAAAATTCCCCCCCCCAGTCTATTATATTATGTGACTTATTTACCTCTCTTCATGAAATAGTGTGTCAAAATCCCGAATTTCACTCAGAAGGGAAGATGGATTGGTTTTGTTTTCTAGTCTCTAGAAGAGAAGTTGAGATGTCAGGAGGAAAGTACCTCTCTCCATCACCAGAGGAAGCTAATCAAGGAAAAATGTCTGCTGGCGGCATAGACATTAATCTCCAGCCGGATCACGGGCCTGTTAGGAGGTGTAACTAATCGTATCGTTGTGACTCATCTTGGTCTGTAATAACACGCTCCACAGGGACATCCGTGGTTGTATGAGATGGATGTCGCATGTAAAGGAAAAAAATACTATTTCGATGGAATAGCTGCAAGCCTGTGCATGACACAGTGACAGTTTGCAGTAAATGCAGCTCCTGTTTCTCCACAATAACATTTGCCGTCTCCTGTCATCACTGGGTTTCAGAAACGGTCTGGAGCAGTCATCGTGGGGCAATTTCAGCCCTGCAGGTTGTTGGGACAGATTAGTCCTCAAAGATGACCTCTGTCAAGATGCACCATGGTTGTCTAGGCAGGTCCATGTTGGTGCCGAGTCCAGATGCTCGGGAAATTTTTAAAAAGAATTCTAAAGTGTTAATTCAGATTTCTCACAAATTTTTGGTTTCTAGAACAGCTTCTTACAACATTTTCTCTACAGAAGGAAAGGTGTACTGTGATCTCTTGGTACATGTAAAATGCATGATACCCATACATTTCGATTTGTCAGTCAATTTTCCACTAGTAGATAATTGGCAGGGCAGAAAGAACAACCCGACTGGACAAGAGAGAAGGCCTCGGGCTGGCCCAGGCTTGGGCATGAGCACTGCTGTTGCTGGGAAAAAAAGGCCTCTGGGCTTCAAAAGAGGAGGCTCCATTCTTTAAGGTCTCTCTCTATCTTAAAATTGTAAGGTTTTTTAAAAAAATGTATCTATTCAAAAGCTCTTTTCATGCTTCTTTTCTACTAAATTGGAAATTCTTTAAGAGACAAGAACTAAAGCTATAATTTTTTTTAATGATTTTTTATTATATTGTGTTACTCACCATACAGTACATCCCCGGATTCCGATGTAAAGTTCGATGCTTCATTAGTTGCGTATAACACCCAGTGCACCATGCAATACGTGCCCTCCTTACTACCCATCACCGGTCTATCCCAATCCCCCACCCCCCTCCCCTCTGAGGCCCTCAGTTTGTTTCTCATAAAGCTATAATTTTTTAACTTATTTTGAAGTTTTAAATTTTAAAATGATTTTAAAGGTTTTTAATTCAAACAATTGAGTGTTTTAGATGTAAAAGTATCTTCTAAATGTTTGTATTTTAAAAGCAAATTAACAGAAGAAATGAATAATATGTATTTTAAAAGAGTGGGATAATTGAACATAATAAGAAATAATTAAAATAAAATAAAAAATTTGCACAATGCTGTATGTCAATTATCTCAAGCTGGAAAATTTTTAAAAAAAGAGCAGGAGTTAGATGTCTGCACCATGTACTTGGTATGTGATAGTTACTGACACTAGAAACAGAATTTACTCAGAACTTCCTGGTGGCAAAAGGGAAAGAGGAAATAATGGACTATATATTCATTTTCTAATTTATTTCAAAGGAACCACATTTATTTTTCTAGAGGAATAAACACTTCCTGGTAATAAATACTTCTAGACTGATACATATATAGTATATATATATATATATATATATATATATATATATATATATATATATATATACTGATGCTAATAGAAACATTTTCACAAGGACAATGATATATGCTAGAGAAATAAAATTTGGTAAGACAAAAGCCACTATGTGTAAGCAATTTGTGTATCTATCAGTCAGAACAATATGCTAACATTTAGACGTCGACCCATGCTGTGCTGTCTTTTCTCCACAGTAAAGACTATTGCTATATTCTTAATCAATGTCTCTAATTTTATTTTTCAGAATGACAAATCCCCGGGGCGATCGGCAAGTCGATCAAGTAATATTTCAAAAGTAGGTAAACTATATTTACTTAATTGTTTATTGATTTTCATATTTTATGAGTTCAAGTAAATGTTTTATAATGTTTAACCTATAATTGTTATCTGTGAGCAGTACACAAATATGACTTGTTAATGGTTTTAACTATTTTGAGCTTTTGCCATGGTAAGAGGACACGATTTCACACAACAAAATGAGTTGCCATTGTTCCTTTTCAGTGCTATATGCAAAAGATAATTGGTGACTTTCAGAATGTCATGCAAAATATGGGGCTTTTTCCTCTTATTTCAAGCATCATGGAGCTGTCGCATACCCGACTTGAAACTGTATCAACATTCATGGCTCAATTTCCATGAACTCAGTTTTTCCACGATTTAGGCTCAACTACGTTCGTATTAACTAGGACAAGTTTTAGAAATAACTTAAGACATTAGTTTAGTCATATTTGTTTTATAAAGTCAATGGATGAAAAAAACAAAGTACTCCCTACCCTAGATTGTCTATAAATCTAAGCAAAACACCAGAGTGTCAAAAAGATTATGGCAAGGCAGAGATACTCTAGATTTTTATTGTGCCTAGAAAACAGACATCAGGGCTATTCTCTGAAATGAGACACAATGCAATGTACAGACTTTGTGTTTGGGGAGTGAGAAGTCATTTAGAGCCATTTATCAAATCAGAAAATTATGACTTCCAAAAATGTGATTTAGACAAAGATGGATTTCCCATGAATAGAACCCATTCTACAAGGCCACTCAATTGCCAGCACCCTCTGCAGCCTTGAGCTTACTTTTGTATATTTTGTAATTTTATATTATTTTACTTCAAGAGAGCCCCCCAAATAGTTGTCAACTACAGGCACTAGAGAACACAGATCCACTTTCAGTTTAGGAAAGTGTTTTATTTTGTTTTCAGAAACAAAGAACTTTATTACTCATTGAAAAAGAGCAGTAGCCAGAGTATCAGCATTTTCTTTAGCTGGTTTCCTGAGGCCAGTTCTTAGGAGACAATGCTAAGACGGTCGGGTGACTCCTGCAAGCACACTGGATTGGTTACAGGAGTGCAACCCCACACTTGGGAAACGCTCCGATTTTCAATAGACAGGAAGTATGCCTGTGCATTGCTCTGTGAGACAATATCTCTACGTGACGATGCTGTGCCTTATACAAGCATCCTTAAAAAGATAGTCCAGAACTAAAGTAGGCAACGATTCTGCTTACAAGACGTAGAGATATACAAGAGACCCAGAGAGAATCCCAGCTCAGCACGTGGGACTGAACATTTATAATTACGTTCAAATCTGAGCGACTTCATAGAAATTTGAGAGGCAATGTGGTCTAGTAGTCATTCTGGGCAAAGGATCTGAGAGTCAGCTGCCGTGCTGCCCCTTCTTATGTGACCGTGAGACAGTCACTTAACCTGCCGGGGATAGAGTTGCCTCCTCTGTGACACGAGGGTGATGGTATCAGTCACTTGGAGGTTTCCATAAGTGGTGGTAAATTAAAACAATACCTTTCAAATGTCTGTCGTCTTAGTCACATCATGAAGAGCCTCGTCTGCCACTGCAGAACATTGTCATCTTTCTGAACTTGAATGTTAATGTCAACCCAGACACTTGTAAACATACCGACAACTCCTTTGTTGCACCAAATACTGTTTCATGATCCAGGGGTACAATTATATTGCATTTCTAAGCTGTTGCTTGAGTTTGACATAATGCAGATTGTTTATAACTTTTAACCTTTGAACTTCTTTGAGAGATAAAAAAGTCAAGGAGTGTGGTTTCCCTTCTGTGAGTTCTTCCAGGTTCTGATATGTATTAATTGCAACCCTGTGTGGGAGACAATTAATGACAAAAACGCATGATATTCAGGGGGAAATGAAAAGCTCTCTTCTTAAATAGTCTAATTGTACAATCGCAAAAACTCAACTATCAGACACCCGTAGAGATAAAAAGATTGCTGTGTGCATGTTTATTTTTTTAAGCCAATATGACTTTCCTTTTATCATTCTCAGAATGACAGTCACAAATGCTAAATACATTGTTGAGTCCTCACTACTTTTTCATGAATTATTAAGGGATAAACTTTTCATTAGGACCATGTAACCTACCAAGTGTGAAATGGCAAAATCTAGCAATATTTGAGTCCTTTAACTTTTAAAGTGGTGGAGAAAAAAAAGTTAAACCAGAACCAGGATACTTTTTGTCTGATTTTGTCAAACTAATTTTTATGTCAAAAAAAAAAAGAGAGAGAGAGAGAGAGAGACTATGAGCTTTTCAAGGATGTGATAATCAGTTTAACAGAGTAATTAAGAGCATGGATTCCAAAGAAACTGCTTAGGTGGGTTATTTAACTTCCTTAATAATTTTATCTGTAAAAGGAGAAGATGTAATAGCATCTAGCTCTTGGAGTGGTGTTTAGAACAGTGCCGGGCACTGCGCAAATATTAGCGATACTTATTATAGAACTCTTAATTATTTATATCTCAATGACAGCACCAAGTAAGTGCTCCATAAATCTTTTTGTAAGCAAGTGAATTTGAGATGTGAGTTACAATATACGGATTGTGTTCTGAGTGGAATAAGAAGAAATATATATTTAACAATAATAAATTATCTTAGGTCAGTAGCAGTATTACCCAAAATGGGCATCTTTCTTAGTTTTTATCAAGTTTGTGTCATCTCCAGTTCTTTGATATGGGAAAATCCCAGGTACCACAGAGGATTCCATCCCCTGTGGGATAGCAGAACTTCTCTCCACATGACTGAGTCTGCTTTCCTGCCCATGTCTTGCAGTTCTCTATTGAACCAGCAGAACTTTCTAATCCTCAATGTTTGTGGAATGTTTCCCATCAGTAATTATATTCTATACTGCAAATGAGGACTTCTATATACTCAGTGAGCTTACAGTGAAGGAGTTGAGACCCCATATATATAAATTAATTAAGTAAAACTGATCACTCCCTGTGCAAAAAAAGATAACAGAGCAGGCCTGAGACTCTTCTCTTAAAAAGGCCTGCTGGCAAGGTGGGCCCTTGGCTGGCATCTGGGAACTTGGATTTCAGGCATGGCATACCACCTTAAATTATAAGAATGGTTCACTGTGCCTGAACTATGAAAAAAAATATGGTTTATCCAAAATACTTGCCTTCCTTATGGAAGTCTGGAATTTGGGTACATGCTAGGCAATGGGTTACCCACTGGTTAGCCGCCAGTGAAGACTTTGGGCATTGAGTTTCTAATGAATTCCCCCGGTAGATAGCACTTCACATCTGTGATCACAACTTAGTGCTGCAGGATTTAAGTGCATCCTGTATGACTTCACTGGGAGTAAATTTAGAAGTTTGCTCCTGATTTCCTCTGATCTTCATTCCATGTGCCTTTTCCTTTTCCTGATTTTGCTTTGTATCCTTTCACTGTAATAAATCACAGCCATGATTATGACCAGAAGCTCAGTCCTGTGAGCTTCCTAGAAAATCACTGAAACTAGGCGTGGTCATGGGAACCATTCCTTTCTGCATTAGCCAAGAAAGTGTAGACAGAAGGCTACAGAATTGAGAGAATGATCACTTCCCCTTGGTGAGGACAGGATGCATCAGAGATGGTTTCTTAGAAGGATGTTATATAAATAGGGCCTCAAAGAATGGGTGTGACTTAATCAACTAACAAAAAGTTTGTTTAAAGGGATGTAAGTACAAGACATGGAAGCTGGAAAATATGGATTATGAGGAGAAAGATATATAAATCATTTTAGGGGCCTTTGAGATGGAACTTTGAATAAGAGGACACACTCTCTTTAGTCACAACATACAAGTGTCAGCTGAATCAATAACATAAGGAAGGATTTGGAACCTATCAAGATCCTTGAGGCTTTTTTTAGTAAATATGCATGAAACTGAACATTACGATTTTTGCTATTCAGGATTGTATAAACATGATCTCGCAGTTGTGAATAGGAAACATCCAAGCATGGGATAAATAACAAATGTTGAATTGTTAATGAACATTAAAAATGTTCTTCTTTATCTCTGAATCTTTTCATCCTATATTATTTAATTGTAATTATGCTTTGAGTGTTATACTTCGAGTTTTCTGGCCACTCCAGAATTTTTTCTTAGTTTATATTTCTAGTTTGTTTTAGGACATATGAGACAGACCTGTGACTCTTTTTTCTTCTTATTCTAAAAGGATTTGTGTGCGTTAGATATGTTAGAGTTGATCCAAAAGCTACAGAGAAGCTATGTAAGTTTAAAACAGTGTATGTGATCACGACTGTCAAAATATCTTCAGGGTGAACACAGCCGCATTCATTTATCCACACTTACTTTTTTTTGTTTGTTTTTTGAAAAGCTGCTTTTGATATTAACGCTGGTTGCTGCTTTTTAACACACATATGGCTCCCAAATAGGTCCTCAAGATGTAAAATTAGCAAAATTTGGCCTTTCTTTTATTTCTCCTAGGGTGAGAAATCATTATATTCAACTAGCAACAGCATATTATGTATTTCACAAGAAAAATCTTTCAAAAGCAAACTGTCAAAAGGAAAGAAAGCCTTGTACTTTCAATTCAAGTCAACATCTAGAATTTTCTTTTAAATAAAACACTTTCAGGCTTTTTGGTCTATGTGGGAAGCAGCTCACAAAATCTAATCTACTTATGAAAAGAAACTCAAAAGCCACCACCTTAACAATATTTCTGTTAGTTTCCATCACTTCCTGTTATATTCCCTAGACTTCATTTCCTTGAGGAAGTTCATCAAAATTGTTCTATTGGTCTTTACCTAGAAATATCATAGAGAATGTTAGGTAAAGATGGTATATAGTGTATAAAATAATATTCCCAAAGCTTCCTCTTCTCTTGTTCATGTACCCTAGTTTATTCTGCAGTAAATGAAGATGCATGGCAGAGTCAATACAATTGATTCAACAAATATTTTTTATAGATATACTGTGTACAAGCCATTGTATAAGTCATAGCATTTTAAATAGATCTTTTCTTTTGATCAAATACACACTTTGATTTTACTTGTGTACATCTTTATCTCTCCATATTTTGCCAGATTTGTCTTTCCAATATTCCAACATATTTTCCAGCAAGGTCAAGGTGAAAGTGTTCCCTAAATGGAAAATGTATTGGGAATTCTTTCAGCTGAACCTGAGCCAAGCGTTTGCATCTCTGAACAGGTGTTTAATGTTCTGACTTACTGAGAGATCCATCTTGGTTTGCTTATGCAGGGACCTATAAATCAGTCATGCCCTCAGACTACATACCTTTAGAGGGTAAGTTTGATAGATAAAATGTGATGTATAATTAGGAAACAACTAGAAATGAGGGAGACTAATTTGAGGACTGTCATAGAGCTTGAGTCAGGATCTGTCCTGAGACCAAACCTAAGTAAACCAGTGTAAATTTAGCTGAATTGGTAAAAGTAGTGGTGGAAGATTAAGAAAAACTGAAACCTTATTCTTGAGGCTTTTCCTTTATATACACTCACTCCTTAGGTGATCTAGTCTAGCCTCATGATTATATAGAATCAATACGCCAACAACTCTGACGTAGATATTTCTTACCCAGATTTCTGCTGTGAGTTCCAGACTCAAATATCCTACTTAAATCTTCCATGTCATTGTGTAATAGGAATCTGTCTTAGGCCAGATTGCCCAGAAATAGATCCTAAAATGAGATTTTTTTTTTCGATATTTTACTATGGAGAAGCCCTAGAAGCTTAGGAGAAGCCATCAAAGGAATGGGAGAAGCAGGACGGGGAAGGGGAGGAAGTCAAGAAAAGCTCTCCTGATCCTGCAAGGGAACCCTGCAGTGTGAAATGAACTGAAAGTTATTCCCACTTGAGCATGAAAATGGAACTTTCATCTTCCCATACCAGCCATCCATTCACTAGCTCAAGATCTCCTCGAGAGGGGGTAACTTCCAGGCACTTTGGCTCTTGTCACATGCTCATAAAACTGTCTAAGAACCCAAGGGCATTTCTCCAAAGAGAATCACAGTTTCAGGACTGAGGAGGCAAACGCTGAAACAGTGAGCGAGGCCAGGCTGGATTTCGGTGGAACACTGGCAGCACCTGCTATGGCCCATCAGCTGCACCACGCGGATCCAGACGAACTCCTTCCATCCTGCCATGGCTGCTTACAGATCATGACTGGTCATAAATTCTGAGGGCAAAGTGGAAAGGCACGGATTAGTAGAACAGGCTCTTGCTGTTGCAGTTGCCAAAGCCGTAGCTGATTCATCATGCTGTCCTACCACTCATTCCAAACATCCCTCATTCTTGATGATCCGTTCTCTGAGGCTGGGTGGCTTGACCTCCGGTCTTAATTGCTATGCCCTTAACAGGCTGTGGTGGCTGTAATCCACCATTTGAAGTTAATCCAGCATATGGGTGAATAAAAAAAAAATGCTGCAGTGGACCCCCCAAGTTTTAAAATATGTCTTGCTTCCTTGTTATGTAGCAACAACCCTCCCTCCTCATAACAGACTAGTCCAATTGTTGAGCGAATGGTTGCTCTGCCTACCAGACAATATGACTTGTGTTATCAAGTTTGTGAGGGAGAACTCCAGTCATGTGGTCCGCTGATGTCCTTTGGTCTTTCTAGAGCCAAGTAGCATGCCAGGAGCTGCTTTCCGTGAAGAGAACTCCGCTGCAGTAGAAGGGCCTTGATCTAGAACACTAGGGTTTTTACAGCAATTTTCTATTCACGGCTTGACAGAGAACCCACACTGCGTTCTTATTTACCCTGGTACCTCGAATATTATGGGATTTGCTATTTAGTACGACTCTGGCATCAAGGTTACTTATACTGAAGCCAAAACTGCTGCAGAAACTTCTCTCATTCGTGACACAACTCAAAACTGGTAGCATTCTGAGTCACTTGATAAAGGATTTAAGCATTATTGCAAAGTGTAATCTTTGCCACCTCTAAGCCCAGAATCCTATCAAGCACTCTGGGACTTTCTTAGCAATAAGGTGAGATGCAAAATTTGTCCTTCACTCTGAAGGGAATATATTGGCATGCATAACACAGTGGAACCCCTAAAATTTTCACTGATTAAGCCTGCCCCTGAATGTTTGTAGGATTTTTCTCCTGTGCTCTAGAATACACATGTCTAATAAGGCATTCAGATTATTGGCCTTAACTGCCCATTAGATCTGACTAACATGATGTCAGCATACAGTAACCTAATCTGAGGTTTGACCATTGTCGATCGAGGTCACCTCCAATCTATATTGTGACAAATCCCTGGGCAGGACCAGGAATGTATACTGATGTCCATTTCAGGTGAATGCAAGCTGCTTTTGATCCGGCCTTGATTCATTTATGATGAATATTAACAAGTACCCGGTATTAGACCAGTAGCTTCATACTGCCTGCCAGACCTTCGCACCACATTGTGCTAATCTGCTCCAATAACGACAGTACCTAAGGCACAGTAGCTGCAATTAGGGCTACCGCCTGGTGACATTGCCATTGTCTACTGTCATCTGCCTGACCCACCAGGTTTCTATTTCAGGGAACAGCCTGAGAAATTAAATGGTGACATGATGGAAACAATCACCCTTATATCCTTTCAAGTCTATTTTTCACACAACAGCCAAAATGATTCTTTGCGAATATAAATCAGATAGTGTCTTGCTCCTGTGTAAACCCTTCAGTGGTTTCCTGTATCACTCAACATGAAACATAAATCCTTACATTGGCCAAGGAGCCCTAACCTGGCCCTGCACTATCTCTCTAATTGTATTTCTTATCGTTCTCCCTCCAAGTCGCTCAGCTCCGGACACACTGACCTCTTGCTGTTCCTCAAACACAAGCTTTTGCTGCAGGGCATTTGCCCTCCAGGCTCCTGCTGCTCAAAATGCTCATTCCTTGGCTATCTGCATGCTTGGCTGCCCACGTGGCTTTACATTTCTACTTCGATACCACCTCGGCAGCGAGGACCTGTCTCCTTGTCTGCTGTATTTTTAAGTATTTTATTATAATCTGTAATTTTATATATTTTCCTATTTGTCTAATTTAAGCTGTAAGAGAACAAGAACTTTATTTCTTTGTTCAATACTACTTCGTCAGCACCTAGGAAATTGATAAGTAGCATACACTCAGTACATATGTGTTGCATGAATGAATATAGCCTGTTTTGTTTTGTTAGCTTTATGCTTTTAACATGGAATGTGTGGATATAGAGACCAGTGATCCTTGGACCAGACCGCTGTATGAACTTCTTACCAGTACCCACAAGATAGATAGAATATAAAAGTGTTTACAGTAGATACAATTGATCCCACCCAAATACTCAATACCAGCCACCCTCCCCCAGCTTCTTTGAATCTTTTCGGATCATTCAGCAGCTGTTTGCCTCTTCAGATATTTTTTCTAAGTCAAGCGTTGGCCTTTCACCCCGTATACATAACACATGAGCATTTTTTTCTTTCTTTTTTTTAATTTAAATTCAATTAGGCGGGGCGCCTGGGTGGCACAGCGGTTGGGCGTCTGCCTTCGGCTCAGGGTGTGATCCCAGCGTTATGGGATCGAGCCCCACATCAGGCTCTTCAGCTATGAGCCTGCTTCTTTCTCTCCCAATCCCCCTGCTTGTGTTCCCTCTCTCGCTGGCTGTCTCTATCTCTGTCGAATGAATAAATAAAATCTTTAAAAAAAAAATAAAATAAATTCAATTAGGCAACATATAGTACATCATTTGTTTTTGGTATAGTGTTCAATGACTCATGAGTGGCGTATAACACCCAGGGCTCATCACATCATGTGCCCTCCTCACATGAGCATTTTTTAAAACCACACTTTAATAAGGACCAAGGAAGATCTATTACAGAAGAGACACTGAATAATCAGGTGGAAAGACCTCTCACCAAGTGGATTTCAGCCAGCCTGTGTCCTGAGCACCCCCATTCCTGTGGAGGAGCCATGTTGTCAGAGAAGGAGGCTATGCATGGACGACAATACCATGGCCTCTTCCTTACCTAGGGTGAATAAACACTCCACCACTGAATGAATACTTAACCTGTCAGAAGCAGAGACTGATGTTGAGCCCTCCGAATTAGTAGCATTTATCGAGAAGACCATCCAGCCACTCAATAGCAACTTGATTGCGTCAGCTATCAGTTTGGGTTCCCTCTCACGCAGGGCTGGGAGTAGGGTGAAATCAGTGAAGCGCTAGGCTCAGACACAAAATTTAAACGAGTACCAAAAAACTCAGTAATCAAGATAAACTCGAATGCAATACTTTAGGAATCAAATGTCCTGCAGAAACCCTATGATAAATAAAACAACATTTTAAATAAAAACAGGATCAGTGCCCTGTTAGGCCATGTGTAGCCAGAGGCAATAGAAAAAAATCTGTAATATAGGTTTTGGATTTATTGAAAGTTTTCATATTTGTTTATCATGGCTGTTTTGCATTAATTTTGATTCTTAAAAAATATAGCTTTCAATTTTTTTTCTCTTGCTGACTGAATTGTTTGGTGTTCTCTTACATTATGTGCCTGAGGCAAGTGCCTCCCTCCTTCACTCTCTTCTCAGCTCTGTACCCATCTACATTTAAATTAATTACAATTATATAAAATTTAAAAATAATTTCTACAGTTGCACTGGCCACATTCAAGTGCTCAATGGTAACAAGTGGTTAGTGCTTGCCGTATCAGACGACAAAGAATGTTCCCATCCGGGGCACCTGGGTGGCTCAGTGGTTAAGCGTCTGCCTTCGGCTCAGGGTGTGATCCCAGGGTCCTGGGATCGAGCCACCCTGGGATCGAGCCCTGCATCGGGCTCCCTGCTCCACCGGGGAGCCTGCTTCTTCCTCTCCCACTCCCCCTGCTTGTGTTCCCTTTCTCGCTGGCTATCTCTCTCTCCGTCAAATAAATAAATAAAATATTTTTAAAAAAAGAAGAAGAATGTTTCCATCCTCACAGAAAATTCTATCAGACACCACTGCTGCTATAGAAAAGATGTTAAACTCCTCTCTGGAAAGAAAGAAGTGAATGGTACCTAGATGTTTTCAAAACATCTAGAAAAGTAATTCCAATCTAGACAATACGTGATACTACCTAAAATGTCAATTTGCAAGTTCTTAAATCCTAATTCCTGCCAGGTCAGCTTTGCTTGACTTAAGGAAATATTCTCATAACAAGAAATATTGAGGATCAGGAACTATTGATCATGAATGAGCTCCAGGAATTAATGACACAGCTGTAATTGCTGTGACTGAAATACTGTAGTAATGTGGGAGCTTGTTTTTCCAGACCAGATCATAAAGCAAAAGTGGGCCGGTATTTGGTTCCCATGATAATTCTGAAAGGTAATGAATGACGTGGTTTTGTGGTGCCAGGGGTGAGAATCATCTCTCGCCACTGATCAACTGTTATCCAGAGCAGAAACAAAAAGCAACCTTGCAGAGGTAGTTTCTTTTCCAGTGGAAAAGATTTATTTTAAATGAGGATGATTGCATTCAATTTAATTCTAATTTTTGCAGATCCTCATATATTTCAGTGTAATGAATCTCTGATGAAATAAAAGCATACATTTAAAGTCTAACTAGCCATGAAATGTGGAATGTTGGGGACTGGAGATGGAAGATGGTATAAGCAAGAGAAATGAATGCTGTTGATACTCTAAGCAGTCGTAACTTCCTCCCCCTGGATTTCCTCAACTAAACATCTAACACAAGAAAAACTGATCTGAAGCCAAACTGGTGTTTCTTTTCTTTGAATATCTTTAATATCAATAAACTATACAAAATTGCTTTAAGTTTATATTACCTTACATGGTAGTTTGCTGGTCACACCCTTGAATTTTTCACCTATGATTTTATTTTAGGAAATAATTTAATTTTGTAGATTTCCCCACTCCTGACAATAGCTACATTTAGTGCCAGCAACTCTAAAGATTGATCAGTGAAGGAATTGGAGATATTCTAGGTCAAATACTACAAGTAAATAAAAGCGTATTGTTTAAATCACTGAAAACCAAAGAGGTCAGAGTTTTTGATCATCTTTAACCTATTTACACAAAAGATGATATGCTGACATATTTTCCATAGGATTACACCAACATCTCGCACTGCTTCACTCCTTTTCTGTTATTTCTTGTATTATTAGGTATTATTAGTTTTCTTTTTAAATTTTTTTTTTATGGCCTTGGCCTTTTCTCTTTTTTTCAGGTTACAATTAAATCCTGGGGTTTCTTTTTGCTTCTCCCAGCTCCATTTTACTTGGTTACTTGCTACCATTTGTTTGCTTTCAGTCAGTGTCCTTCATCATCCCCTATTTTTGAGCTCTTTCCATGTATCCTACAGTGAGGAGAATGTTGGCAGCTGTGTCGTTAATGTAATTAATGTGCATAGTCAATTTGGATTGACTAGGCCAAGTAAATCCACTTTGAGACTTAAACTACCCAATTTGGCTGTCTTTGTTGATCAGATTAGCTGGGTAATTGTCAAATCTCTATGCCACTAATTACTGCACAGATACATCATGTATTCCCTCATTTGATTCGCATTTCATCGAAATTTACAGTCAAAGCTTTACGAAGGAATAGTGACATATAAATGGCACCAGTTTAAGATGAAATTCGATAACCACTTGCATTGTTTTCGTCTCATCTTTGTACTGAAGTGAGGAAAGGGAAAAATTATAAGAATACATTAAATAAATAATAAATAACAGGAACTCTATATCCACTAGACCTAAAACCCATGAACATCGTACCTCCCCTCACAACAGATTGAAGTTCTCAGACTTAGTAACTTTTTATTTTTACCTTTAAAAATGAAAAGTAGAACAATTAATTGCTCTTTGGCTCACCATAGGTCTTCAGTCAGCTGGAAGGAAAATTTCTGCTGATCAAACTACAATAAACTAGTATTTTATTTACTTATGCAGCAAACGTATCTTTTGTCCTTGTTCTGTGGTACGTGAAAGGGACATGGCTTCTTACCTCTTGTAAGGTACGTTGAACTTAAGAGGCTGTTAGACAAGTTACCCAGTGATTACTGTTCCATATAATGTTTTCTTGATTCCACAACTTGGCATCTCTACTTTGTCAAGATGATTTTTTTTGAAGTAAGAAAACACCGAATACTACGATTACTTTTTGTGTCTGCCCATCCTAAAAATTAGACAAAACATATACACCAAAAAGCTAACAAATTTGCAGGTCTCTAATCGTCCTACAGAGTAAATTTTACATGGTTTGGAGGACTTCTAATGGAAGAGTTTGGTTTTGTGAAAACATCTTTGTTCTGAGAACAGAACAAGGTGCCGAAAAGTAGTAAAAATAATAATTATTGAATGGTTCTGCAAATAATTCATTTGAGAAAAAACCATACTCGTAGGGTTTTTTTTTACGGTGAATTTTAATGGCACATTTATTCTTTACATGAGCATACACTATATAAAAGAGCATTTTTCTTATGTAAGCTGAGTCTTTGACATGCTTTTTTCTCCTAAATGGACAAATACAAGGACAATAATTATAGTTCATATTTATTGAAAACCTATGTGTTAAGCACTGAGCTCAACATTTAACCCAGGAGATAAGGGTTTTTCAAAGTAGTGTTTAGAAAGACCTTATGATAGAAATGTTTCGGTGAGTATATATATTCAGGGTACTTGAAGGAGATTTGAAGAAAAATAGTAACAGAAATGTGGCCCATCCATCCATCTCTCCACATACTTTATCCCCTATGTGTTCATTCACTCACATGTGAATCCAATGAGGAATAGAACAACATGTAATTTATACACAGGTCTTTCTGACCAAGTATAAAGAGCAGCTTTGCTTGCTGCTTAAAACATAGTAAAATTATGGGTTTTTTTAAACACAATTGATGAATTATTGAACACTACGTCTGAAACTAATGATGTGCTATATGTTGGCTAATTGATTTAAAAACTAAATTAAATAAATAAACAAATATTATGTCTGGGGTAAAAATTGTTTTATGTTGAAAATTATTTCTTATTAGTACAATACAGGATTGGGTTTTAAGTTTCTTGAGGTGAACCTTTACTATTTCTTCTTAATATTAATCAATATTAGTGAGCACTTGCTGTGTGTCATTTCTTGAGCACCTACTATGTGTCAAGCATTCTAATTGGTCCGTACACCTATTGTCACTAGCCCTGACAGGAATCTTTTTGGATAGGTTTACAATTTAAAGATTAGAAAACTAAGTCTTAGATTAAGTAATGTACCCTAAACCACAAAACAAGTTAGTGGCAGCGCCTGGATTTTTAACCTAGGTGTTGCACTTAAAGAGTTGCTTACCCACAATCTAATGTGCCAAACCACTCTCACAGTTCTCTCCGACTTGTCTTCGGTGTGACACTCACAGAAGTGTGAATGGCCATCACAGATTATGTAGGACTCACACTGCAGAAGGAAAGGGAAGTGATTTAAAAAATAGTTGGATAATTGATGTGGCGGTATTAAGAAAAGATTGGGGGGCTTGTTTTGATAGACAGTAGAAAGCCATTTGAGTTTCTTAGGAAGGGGAAAGGCATAATAAAAATGGCATTTAAAAAAATGTATTGTAAATCTGTCATATGGCATATTTAAGATGTATGCATAATCTTACCTTAAAAAAGTACTGAATACAAATACTGAATGCTGGTTAATGATATGCATTCTGAATTATTTAGGAATGAAGTGTACTTCTGTATGCAACTTGCTTTGATATGAATCATAAAAATAGATGGATTTGTGCATGGATAGAGGGATGTATCAGTAGATTAATATATGATAACATAGAATTAGCAATAGGTTAGAAATTTGGGTATTAGTATACTGGTGTTACTGCATAATCCTTTCGGCTTTGATATATATTTGAAAATTTTCATAAGATGCTAGAGAAAATAGAAACAGTGGTAGCAATATTTAAGATAGATTAGAGGAGCAGAGAGTAATGCTCAGAGACATTATGGAAACTGGATATGCGCTGTTGAGTACCTGGAGAAGTTAGCAACAGTGGCAAAGAAGAAGTATTGATCATGATTAATATTTAACATAAAAAATGAGTTATGTTTAACAACTAGAAATAAGGGATGAAAAAAAAAACCAGATGATTCTTATTGAGAGATGGTAAAAAGAACAAGTGGGGGTGATTTCATAATCTGACATTAAAGTCCTTGATGTGACAGGTACCCAAATGCTTACTGTCCTTTGAAGCACTTCTGCAGTAGGTTTTTTTTTTTGGAGACTTCCCAAACTGGAATTTTCCCTGACATTGGCAATATACTTTTTTTTTTAAATTTTTTATTATGTTATGTTAGTCACCATACAATACATCATTAGTTTTTGATGTAGTGTTCCATGATTCATTGTTTGGCAATATACTTTGTAACCAATACCTCACGATTGCTCTAAAGCTCATTTTACTGGTTACATCGATATATATCAATGCCACATGCTCTTCCAACAATGTGACATTCACATTACTCTAAGGAAGAAGGACCTATGTTCCCTCCCCTTGAGACTAGGTGGACCTTCGTCATTTCTTCAACCAGTTAAACATGGCGAAGTGATACTGTGTATTTTAAGGCTAGGTCATAAGCTTCTGCTTAGTCATCTCTCTCATGACACACTCACTGAGAGCCCTGACACGATAATATAAGAATACTGGCTGTCCTGAAGCCGCCATGCTAGAAAGTGCACATAGAGAGTTCCCACAGAGACAGAGACACCCAAGGAGCCTCGGCTGTTCCAGCCCCGGTGGCAGACAAGTGCGTGAATGAGCCTCCATGTGATTTCGCCCCCAGGCTTTAAGCCTCCCTGGTTTTCACCAAGTGAAACAGAGTTGTTCTTGTTGAGCCCCTCCAGATTGCAGATTTTGAGCAAAATAAATATCATCATCTTAATCCACTACATTTTGGGATAATTTGTTAGTAAACCATCATAAGCCATACACACAGACTTTTTCCATTAAGGTCATTTTAGCCACACTGGAAGACCTGATTTCTTTTAAGACTACTTAAGGCCCAAAGGAAACATGAACTCTTGCTCCTTACTTGTGAAAATTCATCTTATCCCGACTAGTTTTCTCTCCCCACTCTGAAGTAGTGCCCAGATTCAGTTAATCTCTTTAAATTTTTCTCAGTGAGACAGACAGTAATCTCTATAGCTTCCGAAATCTGGACAGTAAATATCAAACTCAGGCCGACCACCAGTCCCTGTGTCCCCCTTGTGAAAAGTACAAAGAGCTACTACTTGCCCACAATATTATATTTCTATCTATCATAATATGTACTGATTTTCGGGGCGCCTGGGTGGCACAGCGGTTAAGCGTCTGCCTTCGGCTCAGGGCGTGATCCCGGCGTTATGGGATCGAGTCCCACATCAGGCTCCTCCACTATGAGCCTGCTTCTTCCTCTCCCACTCCCCCTGCTTGTGTTCCCTCTCTCGCTGGCTGTCTCTATCCTGTCGAATAAATAAATAAAATCTTAAAAAAAAAAAAACATAATATGTACTGATTTTCGTAGAACAAAATATTTTACTGTCACTTGATAATTATTTTACTGTACGGAACTATGATGTCTGCAATGAGAATGACACCACTAGAGGGCAGTGTACAGCCTGCAAACCCTGCACCTGTCAGAATTCTCCACGTTTTCCTAAATCTGCTTTTACTTGGCTTGAGATCAATGGAAGCGTTCTTTCAGCCATACTGAATAACACTTCTCTCCTCTCACTCTTTCCTTCTTTACATAGCCTGAAGATGCTTAATGGTCTAGAAATGTCACAAAACTAGTTTTCAGGAACCATCTCTTGGCATAGACACACAACACTTTAAAATATGGGGATTCTGTTAAAATAAAATAAGAAATTTTAAAAAACTGTATGTTGACTACACTGGAATTAAAATTTAAAAAATAAAAATAAAAATATGGGAATACTGTTTACATTTCTAAAATGCAGTTCAGAAACAAAAATAGTCCCTTTTAGCATAGTCCCAATAATATCTGGTTATTATTCATCTATTTGACAAGTAATTATTGAGTTCATATATATTGTATATGAAATATATATACAATTAAATATATATATTGTTTGGAATAAGATGCACTTTCACTGCTAAGGAATGTGTGTGTGTGTGTGTGTGTGTGTGCATATGTGTGTGTGTGTGTGTGTGTGTGTATAAAACACATAGTGCCAGGCACTAGGAAAATAATGGCGAGCCATGAAATTTACAGTGTAATGAGTTATTTGGGCAATCATAAAATCATGCAAATACGTGATGGCAAATTTGATAAATACTACAAAGAAATTTTAAGTGATAGTGGAGGATCTTGGAGTATGGTCTGGATTAAGAATAGAGATTCAGGATTTATCCCACAGAGGTGTTATTTCTAAATATAAGAAACCATATTCATGGGGAGTAAATGTATGAAAAAAAAGATCAGAAGTCTAAAGATAGAGTTGCAAGAAACACTCCTAGTTGCACAGAGGAAGGATGGCAAGGAGCTCTGGAAGAACACAAGAAGTGGCAAAAGAGGTAGGAGCAACCGTGAATGCTGAGCCTGGGGACACCAAAAAAGAGAAAGTTTCTGGAAGGGGTGGTGTTCTAGGGAACGCAGGTCCTCAGAGAATTTAGGGAGGGTTAATACCAAGAGAAGATTATTAAGTCTGACAAACATGCAAGCACTTGCTATCTTCAACTATAGAAGAAGGATCCTGAATTTTATGATAAAGACACCAGGAGGATTTTATAGCTTCACAAGGAAGAGGAACTCAAATTAGGAGATGGATCCCAAAGGCTTTCTGGTTAGGTTGAGCCCGAGCTGACTTTTAAAAGGTAAAGTAAGAGTGAATTTAAAAAGGAAGGTAGGAACAACGGGTGCAAAGCCACAGAGGAATGAAAGAACACTCATGACATGTCCAGGAGTTTGATGCCAATGGTTACATTTGAAGGGATGACAGGGATGGAACAGGTAAGATAAGTAAGATTGTGCCAGAGCTTTGGGTTAACTTAAAAAATAAAGCTTTACCAAAAAAAAAAAAAATCTGAAGCTAATGATACTCTATATGTTAATTAATTGAATTTAAATAAAATAAGATATTAAAAAAAGAAATAGAGCTCTACAATGACTTTATGGGGAAAAGTAAATGATTTAAAACAGGAAAATAATGTGAGGTCATCTGAGTTTTAGAACGAGCAGTGTAGAAAGAAGTTTGATCAATTGACCAATGTAGAAAAAGACAGACAACAGCAAGAGATCAGTTAAAAGGGAATGGCAGTTTACCCAAGTGAAACAAGGGAGTTTAAGAAGTGGATTTAGGGGCACCCGCGTGGCTCTGTTGATTAGGCATTGCCTTCGGCTCTGGTCATGATCCCAGAGTCCTGGGATTGAGCCCCACGTTGGGTTCCCTGCTGAGCAGGGACCCTGCTTCTCCTTCTCCCTCTGCTGCTCCCCCTGCTTGTGCTCTCTCTCTGGCTCTCTCTCTCAAATAAATAAATAAATCTTAAAAGAGAGAGAGAGAAGTGGAAATAAATTTGAGATATCCTTTAAAAGTCCAAATACATAGGACTTGAAGACTCTGGAGTTTGGGGGCTAGATGAAGAAGGAGCCCAGGTTTCCGTCTTTATTACCGAGATGAATGTGTGGGGCACGTACTGCCGTTTCCTGCTAAACAGGACACAGTAGTGGGAGAATACGCCGTTGAGGTAGTCTGGGGTTTTCTAAATGGCAGCAGGCTCTAGGCAGAGTGATCTGGCTATGAGAAAAAAAAAAGACTTCTCAGTATACATTCGGAGATCTTTTTTTTTTTCCTGGAAAATGATCAATTTAGGGTGTCTTTAAATCTGGGGAAGTATTCCTAGAAAATCCAGTGATCTTTTGCAACTTATGACACAAGTTGAAACATAAAGCACAGAAATTCTCATTTCGCATTCTCCCAAAGCACTCTGGCAGGAAGGAAAGGAATTTCAACTCTCTCCTTTTTCAATTGATTTGAGTGTTTTGAGAGCCAAACACTACTCTTAATGATTTATGGTCACGCTCACAACTCCACTGTACGACTTAATTCCTCTGCCTAGCTCCCACACCACAGTGCCAAATGCTAATGCCCTGTGTACATGACTCAGTAGTCCATGCAATCAGTTTTGAAAAATCAGCAGAGCTATAGATATAGAATGTCCATTTTTTAAGTGATATTTACTGCAGAAAGTGGTTTTATCTAAAAGGAGCTGTTTTTACGCTTAGGGAAAAGTTAAAAGACACTGTGGTTATCTTGCTGACTGCACAGCCTGATAAATAAGACTATTAATATGTGAATAAACAAGGCATGGACCAAAATTTCATTAAACTTCCATAATTCCAAGAGTCCAATACCAGGAAGGAAGATGTAGAAAATCTAAGGTATTCCTAAAAGCATAAAGTAAGCCCCAAAGAGACACACACAATAAAGAGAACAGTACTCAGTGTACTGCTGTCAGCTGTATTCCACATAACTCACACAAACAGCTTATTTTCTGTACAGGAAACGCTGCAGGATAGTGGAAGAGATATACTGAGTGTTTATTCTAAAATTACCTAGTGTGAGATTTAAGACATTTGTTTCCTTAAAGGAGTCTGCCTGACATTTGAACTTCCTTATAAAATTGCATTAAATATGTATCAGCTTAGAGGGCCTACCAAAATAGAATAATGCATTTTCAATTTAGTCTTGGTTACACTTGACCTGTTTTAAAGTGTTTCTTTAATGAAATGGAAGCTATACCAAAATTAATTCTATGCAAGTGGCAGAGCAGTTTCGGTGTTATTTAATCATAATGCATACCATCCACTTTGCCCGAGTGTAGAAACAATACAGAGATGGCGATTGCTTTAATCTGGCAGGCCTGATAACATTGTCATAATAATCAAAACGAAGTTCAAGTGGTTTTCTGACCTGAATGTAACACTCATGTTTTACTGTAAGAAATAAGGAAGGGCAGAGAACCAAGAAATTCTACCGTGGCAGTTTTAGCTTGTAATTGTACTAATAATTCCGCATCAAGGGCAATTGAGCTAAGGAAGAAGCGTTCAAAAATCCAATCTTCTTCATTACCATCACCAATTTATCTGTTAAATGGTAGGCACCATTTTGGGCACTTTTCATATGAATTAACTCAGAAATGAGTTCATCCCTACAACCTAGCCTGCTTGTTAAAAACCACACTTTCTACAGATGAGAAAACTGAACTAGGCAAGGTGGAAATCTGGGATTCCAAAGGCCATGTTTTTTTCCTCTCCGTCGTGCTTCCCTACTCCGTAACATATCAGCACGCAATGTGTGGCAGGAGCTCTGCTAGGTATGAATATGCAGTAAGTCTTAGTCTTGATAGAGCTCTCACACTAAAGGGAGAGACCAACAGTAGACAAGTAAAGAAGTAAACAAGATGGTATTATCATATGGTGGCAGGTCCTCAAGAAACAGAGTTGGCATAGAAAATTGGGGGTGGGGAAACGATTTTTTTGTATGTTTAATTGTTTTCAATGTAACATGAATAGACAAGAAGGAGCTACTGTAAGAAGAGACCTGAACAATACAAAGGCACTAGATGTAAATGAAAGATTATTGTAGCAGGGAACAAATGGTAAACTCCAAAATCTGAGGCCAGAAAGAGTTTGGCATCTTCCGAGGACCGGTAGAAAGCTAGTTTGGCAAAAATGTATTAAATAATACAGAGAAAAGAATGAAATAAGATGGGAAGAAATCATGAAGCAAATCATCCAGAGACCTGTAGAACCTTCTGGGTTTTTTTCTAAGAATAATGGGAAACTATAGAAGGATTATGGTAAGAAAATGACGTAATTTACAACTTGAAAATACTGTTCTAGATTCAGTGTGGGGAATAGATTACTTATTTTTTGTCTACTTGATATGCAAAATATCAAATGACATTTTAAAAATTTTATTTATTTATTTACTTACTTATTTATTTCATTTTAAACCCACTATAGTTAGCACACAGTGTTATATTAGTTTCAGGTGTACAATATAGTGATTCCGCAATTCTATACATTACTAAGTGCTCATCAAGATAAGTGTACTCCTAATCCCCTTCACCTATTCATCCACCCCCCACACACACACACACTCCTTCTGGTAACCATCGTTTATTCTCTATAGTTAAGAGTTGGTTTCTTGGTTTGTCTCCTTTTTTAAAGTTTTCATTTAAATTTCAGTTAGTTAACATTCAGCGTAATATTAGTTTCAGGTGTACAATATAGTGATTCATCATTTACATGCAACACCCAGCACTCATCACCACAAGTGCCCTCCTTAATCCCCATCACCTATATCCTCCATCCCTTCATCCATGTCCCCTCTGATAATCATTAGTTTGTTCTCTGTAGTTAAGAGTCTGTTTCTTGGTTTGCCTCTCTCTCTCTCTTTGTCCCTTTGCTCATTTGTTTTGTTTCTCAAATGCCACATATGAGTGAAATCATATGGTATCTGTCTCTCTGACTGATTTATTTGACTTAGCACTGTACTTTCTAGCTCCATCAATGTGGTTGCAAATGGCAAGATTTCTTTTTTATGGCTGAGTAATATTCCATTGTGTATATATAAACACTTTTCTTTATACATTTATCAGTCACTTGGGCTGTTTCCATAATTTGGCTATTGTAGATAATGCTGCAATAAACATCAGGGTACATGTATCCATTTGAATTAGTATTTTTGTATTCTTTGGGTAAATACCTAGTAGTGCAATTGCTAGATGGTAGGGCAGTTCTATTTTTAACTTCTTGAGGAATCTCCATAATGTTTCCCACAGTGGCTGCACCAGTTTACATTCCCATCAACAGTGCACTAGGGTTTTTTTCCTCATCCTCACCAACATCTGTTGTTTCTTGGTTGATTTTAGCCATTCTGACAGGTGTGAGGTGATATCTCATTGTAGTTTTGATTTGTATTTCCCTGATGACCAGTGATGTTGAGCATCTTCTCATGTGTCACTTGGCCATCTGTATGTCTTCTTCAGAGAAATGTCTGTTCATGTCTTTTTTATTGGATTATTTATTTAATCATGTCATCTGCAAATAGTGAAAGTTTTACTTCTTCCTTACCAATCTGGATAACTTTTATTCCTTTTTGTTGTCTGATTGCTGTGGCTAGGACTTCCAGTACTATGTTGAATAAAAGCGGTGAGTGGACATCCTGGTCTTATTCCTGACCTTGGGGAAAAGCTCTCAGTTTTTTACTGTTGAGCATGAGGTTAGCTGTGGGATTTTCTTGTTTTTGTTTTTATTTTTTTATATATAGGCCTTTATTATGTTGATGTATGTTCCTTTTAAACCTACTTTGTTGAGGGTTTTTATCATGAATGAATGTTGTATTTTATCAAATGTTTTTTCTGCATCTACTGAAATGATCATATGGTTTTCATCTTTTCTCTTGTTTATGTGATGTATCACATTGCTTTATTTGCAAATATTGAACCACCTTTGCAACCCAGGAATAATTTACTCTTGATTGTGGTTAATGATTTTTGTAATGTATTGTTGGATTGGGTTTGCTAATATTTGTTGAGGATTTTTTGCATCTGTGTTCGAAAGAGATATTGACCTGTAGTTTTATTTTTGTTTTGTTTTTGTTTTTTTGGTAGTGTCTTTATCTGGTTTTGATATCAGGATAATGCTGTCTTCATAGAATGAATTTGAAAGCTTTCCTCCCTCTTCTGTTTTTTGAAATAGTTTGAGAATAGGTATTAACTCTTCTTTAAATATTTGGTCGAGTTCACATGTGAAGCCATCTTGTCCTGGACTTTTGTTTGTTAGGAGTCTTTTTATTACTACTTCAATTTTACTGTTGATAATTAGTTTGCTCAAATTTTCTATTTCTTCCTGCTTCAGTCTGGGGAGGTTATACATTTCTAATAATTCACCCATTTCTTCTAGGTGGTCCAATTTGACATAAAATTTTTCATTATATTCTCATAATTCTTTGTATTTTTGTAGTGTCAGTTGTTAGTTTTCCTCTTTCAGTTCTGATTTTGTTTGAGTCCTCTCTCTCTCTCTCTCTTTGACGAATCTGGTAAAGGTTTATCAATTTTGTCGATCTTTTCAAAGAACCAGCTCAAAGTTTCATTGATCTGTTCTATTGGGTTTTTTTTTTTTAAGTTCAAATGACAATTGTTAATTTATCTGTTTATCCCTGAAAAGTTTTGATTTATGTGTTCTGAGTCTGTATTATAGGTGCACATGTTTATAATGTCACGCCTTCTTTTTCTATGTTTTTCTTTTCCAATATATAATATCCTTGTGTACTAATGTGATATTGTTGTCTTACATTATATTTTATTAGACATAATCCCTTCATAAATTGAGGGAGATCTATGATCTACCTGCCCTGGTGATTTAGAAAAGGAGAGACTAGAGGAGCTCCAATGTGTGAGGGCACTTGACCAACACCCCTTGTGTCATCAGCTCTTCAGCTCATCACTCTCATTTCCTTGTTTGTATTACTCTGTGTTTAGGGCCCCAACTGTACCTTAAATCATTATTCTCTGGGTATTGATAATGAGCTGGATAATGAAAAGGAAAACAATGAGGGGAGAAGTAAAAAAAAAACTTGAAAGATCCCCAAGGACTTCCTCTTACCACTTCCCATACTCGCAGTTCAAGGCCTTGGGCAGCCTCCTATCGGTGGATCAAGTCAGATTGTTTGTTATTTAGGTCACTCCTGTAATTTATGTTTCCTTCTCTCATCTTTGGTTTTTTCATGTTTGATTTTGAAGAAGTGTCTAGGAACCCATGCTAGCTTACCATCACAACAGGAGTAGAAGATTTCATTGTTGTTGTTGTTTTCCCCTCACATTGCTTTGATATAGTCAATACTGTTGTCATTCTCCAAATCCAATTCATAAATTTACACTCATAACAGATTCCAAAAGTAATATTTAATATGTCAAAGCCTGTGGCATATGGCAAACACTTTTAAAAAAATGAAACACTTGTGCTTTTTACATGTTGCTTATGGATTTCTCTAGGAAATTACAGCTTTATTTCTTCTTTTCCTTAAATGTTTCAATAGCTTATTTTTGCCACCTACATTTCATGGAATAGCTATTCTACAATTGCTAAGAGAGGAAATCTTATTTAATGAGATGTTTTTATTCTGTTAGAATTTTGTTTAAATATAAAAAACCTAGGAAGTTCCTATTTTTGTTACTGAACACTGACTAAACAAATAAGAAAAAGAACAACCAAAAGCCAAGTGTTAAGATAATTAAAAAGTTTGGAAATTCCATTACTGAACATTAAAATAAAACTCAACTGTCATAAAATCCTAGTCAGAATGTAAATTAATACAATATTTTTGCATTGAGTAATACTCATTCAATTGGGCTTTTGCCACATGTTAAATAGGGCAATATTGAGCAAAAATCTTTATGTGGACATGTCATTTGACCAGCAAGTTGTATCTAGAAATGTATTCTAAAAAATAATGAAGGAGCACACACACATTAGTTTCTCTAAAGATGTTTATTTTATCTTGATGTGTGCGATAGGCTGAATAATGGCCCTCCAAAGATTTCCATGCCCTAATCTCTGGAACCCATGAACATGTTGCCCTCCATGACAAGGGATTTTGGAGATTTGATTAAGTTAAGGATCTGGAGATGGAAGATTATTCTGGATTACCCGGGTTGTTCATCCAATGTAAGCACAAAGGCTCATGTAAGAGAGAGGCCAGAGAATCAGAGTCAGAAAAAGGACCTGTAACAACAGAACCAGAGGTTGACATGATGTACTTTGAAGATGGAAGAAGGGGCATAAATTAAGAAATGCAGGTGACTTCTAGAAGCTGGACAAGCAAGGAAATGAATTCTGCCCTGGAGCCTTCAGAAGGTACAAAACCCTGCTGACATCTTGACTTTAGACTTCTGACCTCCAGAACTGTAAGATGATAAATTTGGTTACATTAAGCCACTAAATTGGTGGTGTTTTGTTAAAGCAGCCACAGGAAACTAATGAAGTATATAATACTAAAAAGTCTAAAGCCCATCAAAAAAGTATGTATTATGTAGCTATTGAAATTATAGGACAATATTTATATGCTCATATGATGTTATTAAGTAAAAAAAAGTCTTGCAAGCATAATGTTTAACTTATTTTTAACAAGGAAATTACAAATAAGCAATAGCTTCATTTTTAAAGTGCTTTTTTATGTTTCAGGAAACTTTAAAGAGCTTTCCATGTTTTATCTCAATTCCTGCTCCTGTAAAATGGATATTATTATCCCCATTTTTACAGATGAGGCAATTAAGGCATTGAGAGGTTAAGATACTTGCCCAAGATCGTACAGTTAGTGAGTGACAGATCTGAAACTAGGAGAGGAGACCCCTGACCTGTACTTAGTCCTCTTTGTTTGAATAACAATGGACAGTAAACAAAGCAAATGTATATACAACCCTGATAATGCTATGTGGCGAAAAACAGGCAAGTTTTATTGACTTCTTTTCTTTGAACAATAAACTTTAATTACTTTTAAAATACAAGAAAAATAAGTTTTAAAAAGATAGAAAATAATAAAAGTTTAAAAAATATGTTGATCTTCAGAAAAATACTTCCTATTTTTATTTTTAGAAAAATTCACACCTTTCTTATTTCAAATTAAATTGCCACAGGGATATTACATAAATACATAATTGTCTAAAGAATGAAATTATGTCATGACCTACTTGATTATATACCATTCAGAGTTTTACAGATCTAACATGTGTATATTTAAATACCAATACATCTGCTTATAAATACCAGTAAAATACATATGAGAAAATGTAGCATTAGAAAGTGAACTAAAAATTTAACCCTAGAGGCAAAATGGCATCAGGTTAGCCTCTAATGTGGCTCACCCCAACACCACTTACAAGTGAAGTACAAAGACATACAAAAACACTACCAGAATACAGTCATACCAAAAAATGCAATTGGTGAAAGACTTGCACTGTGTTTTTGCTGAAAGTAAGATAACTCTTCGACTCTGCCTCATTGGAGCCCTAATTCAAAATGTGAGGTCTCTACTAAAGCAAGATCTGGACAGCTATCCTTCTACCATGAGTGCTGTGCTTTTTGAAGTAAAGGTACTGATGCATTCAATCACTCTTAGCACTTGTACATCTTTTTTTTTTTTTTTAAGTTTTATTTATTTATTTTAGTGAGAGAGACCAAGTGCCGGGAGGGGCAGAGGGAGAAAGAAACTTTAGCAGACTCCTCGCTTAGGTTGGAGCCCAATGCGAGGTTCAATCTCAGGACCCTGACATCAGGATCAGAGCTGAAACCAGGAGTCCGGCTCTTAACCAATTGTGCCACCCAGGGGCCCCTCAGCCTTGGTACATCTTGGGTAATTGCATTCCCCAGGAAACGGAGATTTACAGAGAAATGGCTATAGCCATAGGAAGAGATGAGACACAAGAGTCTTTGTAACAATAAGTAGCAATTTTGTTTTTTCATCTATCTCATCCATTTATAAGACTAGGTAGCAGCTCTAGGAGCACTTCCCTATGCATTCAACTGCTAAACCAGGAAACTGGGCAAGGAGCTACATCTGCCATAATCTATCCAGTTAAATGGAAGGGGAGGATTTAACCAGCAAACAAGTGAACCAGAAGGGATGAAGTCAAAGACAATCTCATGGTCTTCCCATTGGCATACACTAGGTCTGTTTAGTTCTCCTCTTGTTAGAAGATTAATAAACAGAAATAAAAGTTATAATTGCCAGGTACCACAGGATAACAGAACGGAAACACCTGAAGATTCAGAAGAGAAAGAAAACACTCGTAGTGATTGACTAACAGAATAAGAACATTTATCTTTCCTGTTAACCATTGTGTCCCCAGCTCCTAAAACATTTGTGTGACTGATAGTGGGTATTCAATAAACATTCACTGACTTAATAAATAATCTTTTTATGAAAGTGTTCTACATCTTCAATGAGTGACAAGAAGTCTTTAAATCCATAAGGCATGAAAGTGAAGCTATAGAGAAAATAAGCTAAACCAGAAGAAAATATAAGGGAAAGGTGCAAAGTAAGAAAATTTAAAATATAAGTGCAATTGAGAGAGTAAAAGGTGATAAATATGAATAATTTTCTCTTTTGTGTGTATCAAACACTTATTCACAGTCTATGACTTGTCTTTTATTTTTAAGGTACAGAAATACTAAATTTATATAGTAGAATCTCTCTGTTCTTTCTGGATTCTAGGTTTCATGTCTGACTTAGAAAAGCCCTTATCATACTAAGATGATAATTTTTTCCTATTTCTTTTATAATTGTTTCTGTAAATCTCTTTAATTCCACTGAAATTTATTACTACACATTATAAAAGATTTGTGTTTAATGAATGATATTTACAGAAATATACTTTAAATCTCACAATAACAAGTTAATTTGGGTCATGACTGCCACCAAAGACAATTAGAAAAGCTGAAAAATTATAAAAACTCTTCTATTTGAAGACTTCGGAGAATTAATGTGACAAGGACAAAATAGCAAAGAGGTGCTGACATTCGAGGCTACTCTTCCCGAGAGGTATTTACCAACTTCAGGAGTGGCCAAGCAGCTAAGAATGTGAGAAGCCGAAGTAGGAGTCCAGAACTGTCACAATCAGGGACCTGGTAAATGTTCCCTGCCTTGGTGGCCCTTCAAGACTAAACCCAAGGATTAAGTGTAAGCAGGAAGTAGATGACACCACACAGCACCTGCAGCTCATTTTTTAATAATTTTTTATTATGTTAGTCACCATACAGTACATCCCTAGATTTTGATGTAAAGTTCCGTGATTAGTTGCATATAACACCCAATGCACTATGCAATATGTGCCCTCCTTAATACCCATCACTGGCCTATCCCATTTCCCCACTCCCTTCCCCTCTGAAGCCCTCAGTTTGTTTCCCAGAGTCCATAGTCTCTCATGGTTCATTCCCCCTTCTGTTTACCCCCCCCTTCTTCTCATTTAAAATCATTTTAATGCCTAGAACAAAATTAACGAGATTCTGGATTACTTGTGATAGTAAGTGTCTGGGATGAATATTTTCACTTTTCCTCAAATTATTTCGAAGTACTCTTGTGAATACAGGGTCCAGTGAAAGATAACTAGGCATACAAAGAAACAAGACAATCAAATGAGAGCCAAGTTAGGGTTCAATCAAGAAAAGAGCAGTTATTGTAATCATTCCAGATACAGAGTTTTTCATATGAGCAATGGGGGCTTATACCAACCCTAGAAGATCTGAGAGTCTGAAGATCTGAGAACCTACCACTGAAAATTATTGCAGTCAGCTGACCACACTAAAGAAGGACTTCTCAAAAGCTTTCCCTAAGATGCTGCAATTCTCAGGAAGTTCTCAGAAGCTTTCACAAGCTACCACAGTCTGCAGAAGTGAAATGGGTGGATCTCAAGAGCTCATCAGAAAGCCACTGTAAATCTCAGGTCTGCCCACACATTTAGCTGCAAAAGCCTCTAAAGAGTAATGACTTCTTTTCCTCTTCTGCTTTCCAAAACACTTCCAAAATCTCTCACCTAGAAGTACATGGGGAAGGAGATTTTGAAATCTGTGTCCTTTGGCTTATTTTCTTGGTTTCTAGAAGATATATAGAAACCTGAGAGAATTTGTGGGTCCACATCCAATGTGACTTCCTTCCATAGATATCTGGTAGGGTCCTGGTGTCCCTGAAGACCACCTCACTTATATACTCTAACTTTTCCTTGTCCATTCTACCTCTGTCTCTTCCTTTTTAGAATTAGTCATTCCTCTGTGCTATTCTACATAAAACACATGATCCTACTGATATCAAACAGCATGGGGGCACCCTGGGTGGCTCAGTCCATTAAGTGTCAGACTCTTAATTTCGGCTCTGGTCATGATTTCAGGGTCATGAGATCAAGCCCTGCCTTGGGATCCACACTGAGCATGGAGCCTGCTTAAGACTCTCTCTCTCCCTCTCCCCTGCACCCCCCCTTCTCAAAAAAAAAAAAAAAAAGACACAACATATACATTAATTGTTTGCCTATCTGCTTCACTTGTGAGACAGTGGCCATTCCTGAGGGTGGGTACTTACTCTGTTTTTTTACCAGCACTTAGCTCACTGCCCAATCTCACTGAGATTAAGAACTCAACACTTTTGGTGAATGTAATTGACTAATTCATTGCCAGCTTGGTGGTGAAGTTGTGAAATCTGGATCTGTTTGAAATATACCCAAAAAACTATAGTAAAGTTTCTTCATATTATAATTGTTTAACCACCCTGAGTGACAATATCATTATCAGTTGGTCATACATTATGTCAAATAGTATAGCTTAATCACTAAAGTGCCACCATTGTTTTTAACAAAAAATATTGGACAAATTGTGATAAGAATTGTGCATACATTCACTCTAACATAAGCCTTTCTAAAATAAGCTTTTAAAAAAGCAGGGCCATAAAAATGACTTTTCCATCAGATTTTAAAGTTTTAAATAATGGACGTCATGCAGGTGTTTAAACTTATAAAATATCCTAACACTAACAGAGATATCCTCCGGAATTCTCTATTATTCTAGCGGCTTCTCACATATTTCCAATCTTACTTGAAGAGTAAGGAAAATAAGTATGTATATTTTGATGTCAATAAAAGATTTTATAACCCAATCAGTGCAACACTATTTTCAACATCTTCCTAGTTTATGGGGTATTTTTGTTGTTCAAGCCTGCGGTGTCGGGAGGAAAATCATATGTAGTTAATGACTGAAAAGTGTAATACTTCTCTCTTGGTGAATCCTGTGATAGCAGCCCCTGCAGCTTCTGCCAAGTATGTGTGAGTAGTTTATGGTCATGTGACTCTACAGCAGAGCTGCAACTTGCCCCCCCCTCCCCCTCAGAGTTCAGGACTTTACTATGTGCTTTGTCAGAATGTCTCTTAGGTATTCACACTGCTGGGTTGTTTTGGGGGGTTGTTTTGTTTTGTTTTGTTTAAGTATTTTGCACCTAACAGACTACTGGCTTTAAAAAAGGTGTTGAACAAATGTTTTGTTAACGAAACTTCTCCCATTGGAATCACCAAAAATTAATTAAACAGCAAGGCAGTATATGGATACAAAGTAAAAGTGGTCTCTTCTCTCAGGAAGCATAGAGTCCATGGAGTCTGGGTATAACACAAGAATGTCAAAAATTCAGGGTTTTGTGGTGTTGTGTCATTTCTGTTTAGTGATTTAAAAGTAGAATTTTAAACTGTTTTTCAATTATATCTTAAAATGGGAACAAATAACGGTGGTTAGAAACAGGAAGTATAAAGCAGAACCTTGAAGTCTATGAAAACAAGCGAAAAAAGAAAATTCGGAAAATTCTATCTTGTGACATGACATTTCTCATCTGATTCTACTGCTCCCTAAAAATATGTAAGTTGACAATGAAGACCGTCATAGGTGCTCAATCCATTTATTGAGAGTAAGCACAGCAGTCAACTCCGGAAGAACAGACTGTCCTTTTTAATACGACTGCTTTATATTTATGGAGATGCAAATGGTCTAAATCTGAATTTGTACTTGTTTGGCAAATTTCTGATAATAAATTCATAAAATAATCTCTCTTGCTGCAGCATTTACACAGCACTGACACAAATCGTGAGAGTGTTTTATTTTGGGGGGTCTGAGGGGGTGGTGTGTGTGTTGCAACTAAAAAGAGGAAGAATTGGTTAGGAACAATAAAATGGAAAACACTTGTTTTAATGCTCATATATTTCTTCAAAATCACCTACAGGATGAAGCTCATGATATAGGCAAAATATAATAAAACTCTGTGTTATAATGGCCAAAGCTTTAGCAAAGAAAATGACACCATCAAATGACGAATTTTATGGCTTACAAAAGACAAAGGGTTCAGATGCTCTACTTCATCCCGTTCTTTACCGTACAACTAGATAGATGCAGAGATACTGATTGGGGTCATTCATTGATATATTGATATTTGTTCCCAATATTTGAAATAATGATGTGTATAAAGTGCTCCACAGTAAATTAAGTAAAAGAAGATATTTTAACTTACTATGTGAGCTCTTAGTGAGCGTGTTTGCATGCAGCACAAACATGAATGTTTGCCTTAGGGACCTGGGGGTGTTGCCCACGTCAAGCCCATGGGGCACGGTACCCCCTCAGCATTCATCGGAAGTGCTCACCTCTGAGAGAATGTCCCAGTTTGCCCAATGGTGTAGTAAAAACTGGTAACTTTTTGTTATGAAAAAGTAGTTTAATATGTTTTTAGACCAGTTTATAATAAAATACTAAGTATCTTTGAGAGTTTATAACAGCTTCATTCTGTTTCAGGCAGGGGGTAACAATGGTGAGAGCTTTCTAGTTACGGTTGCAACATTCTTTTTCATGGAAGAAAGAAAATGTCACAACAAAGGGACAAAGGATGGATAAAAGGAATGAATTCACACTTGTCCTTAATAATCTGGTTTATTTAACAGGGCTTTTTCTTTCAATGTTACACACTCCCAAGCAGTAACTGCAAGAGAACACTATTTCCCTCCACTTACAAAATTTGTTGTAATGAAAGTAAATTATGGTATGAGTAGAAGAACAGCATTAGTCATCTTTACTGCCTGAAAACGCACTTTGGTGAGGATTTTTTTGAGACAGAAGGAGGGGACAGTTCCTTAAGTCACTCTGTCACATGAACATCTGAACCTCTTAGGAAGAGGCTGCAGCTAAGTGTTCTCACCCACCATTCTATTTTTGGCAGTATTTTCAGCATTTCCCTTCAATTATATCCTTGACAGAACCTTTTTAAGCAATTTAAACACATTGTAATTTGTATCTGTACAGTTACTTTACTCTGTATTGCTAAATATTATGACATCGAGAGTGACATGGGAATTTTCCTATACACCAAGACTTACAGTGGAATCAATTCTCTTTAATTCTGAAGAAGGTTGTTGGGATCAGGGTCATAGCATCATGTCCAGTAATTAACAGGACAGATAGACAAGGACGTATTATGACTTTCCAGGGCCTAAGGCACTTTTGCCTTGATGGGCCCTTTCCTGGAAAAAATAAAATAAAATTATATTTTATGACCACAGTAGTATAAGAACAAATATAATCTACTCTGGATTCATTATTATACACTTATTTTTATCATAGTATTTTTCTCTGATTCTAAAAGAAATTAAAGTAAAAAAATGTCCATGAGCCCTTAAAAATATTGCAGGCCCTAGGACCTCTCCCTACTGTGCCTGCTAGATAAATTGGCCCCACAGATAGAATAGGTCTTTATTCCATCATGTTAGAAATTTCAAACATGATTTCAAACTTGGAAATCACCTCCATATAGAATCTGGTCTGTTTTGTAACTATTTCTGAGGACTCCTGAGTTCTCTAGAGGTCCTGCATGGTCAGACAAGGCAGACTGGTGAAAAGGTCTTCTCCCTTCCCTCAAAGAGAATATTTTTACCTTAATCTGTTTTATATTTAGGGGCCCTTTGTAATTAATTTGGGGAAAGGAGGCCTTACTGCCTTTTTAAAGATTTGGAAATCATTGATATGGAATCCACGCATTAACTAGTATAGGTCAATTACTATATCTTAAAATAATCTTTTAATTAACTTGATCTTTTGTATATACATCTTGAAATTTACTGAGCAATATGTGCTTAGTAAAATCTCCATATGTGCTGTAACTATTCAATACAGGAGTACAGTGATCTCTGACCAGGAAGAGACATATAGAGACGGCATTACACAAGTTCATTTCTTTAAACTCCTTATTTTTGATTTATAAAACAAACCATTTTAGTCGGACTTCTTCAGCATTGTAAATGACTTTGAATTTAATTGTCTATGAAAAATAAGGTAGTGAGAATACTCTGTTGACTTATTTTTCAGTGTCCGATCCCCAGTTAAACAATGCAAATTCGTATATCACAGCTGATTGCATTTGTCAGCTGTTTGGTGTTTTTCTCAGTTTTTTTTTTCCAATACCTATTTTAGCAAGTAGGTTGAGTCCTTGACTTAGCAAGTAGGTTGAGTCCTTGACTTAGCTCAAAGTTCTAAACAATCTGGTAGCAAGAAGTTATTAAAGGAGATAGATGCAGAGTGGAAGATAGGCTGGTAAATATGAAAGCCTAAGGGTTTTAGCTTATATTAATTTTTATGTACTTGATACCTACTTCCGAATATATGATAAGAGGTGTCAGCATGAGCTTGTGTTACATCATGATTTATAATAAATATATATTTGGTCTTTAGCCCCAGTTCTGGCATAGGGCTCCTAAAACCCTTGGAATTTCCTAAGTGTCTTAATAAAGGTATCTTGATATTCACGACAAACCTCAACCACATCTGAGTGCATATTACTTAGGTGACTTTTGAAACACTAAGAATGGGGGCTGGTTGTAAGGTGAAATGAACATGAATAGAGGATAAGAACTTTCAGTCTCAGCCCCTGATTTCCAAGGAGGGGAGAGGGCCTCTCGGTTGAATAATCACCAATGCCCAGTGATTTAATCATTCTTGCCTATGTAATGAAGGCTCCATAAAAACCCAAAAGGAGGGAAGGGGGTTCAGAGAGCTTCCAGGTTAGTGAACCAGAAATCTTCTAAGTACCACCATGTCAGACCTCTACACTCCTCGAGGACAGAAGCTCCTTTGTTCAGGACTTCACCCCATGTATCTCTTCATCATGCTGTTTACTTCTATCCTTTGTAATTAATCAGGAATCTTGTGAGTAAGTGGGTTTTCTGAGTTGTATGAACCACTCAAACCCAAAGAGGGGGCTGTGGGAACCTCCGATCAGAAACACAGGTGACAAGCTGGGCTTAGGACTGGCATCTGAAGCCGGGGCAGTCTTGCAGGACTGAGCCCTTGGCCTGTGAAATCTGATGCCATCTCCAGGTGGATAAGGTCAAAACTGAGTAGAATTATAGGACACCAAGCTGGTGTTGGAGAGTTGCTTCTCGGTGTGAGGGAAACCCCTTTCTCTCAACACAAATACACATCCATGCACACATTGGAATTGGGTCCAGAATCCTTAGCTTGTATATACGGGTGTATATTAAAATCGGAAGGTTCTAGGCGTAGAAGAATTCTGGGGACACAGCATGCCGGAGAGAACATTGGACGAGGAAAGAGGTGACCCTGGCTCTGCCACTTACTACCTATTTTGGATTAGTCATTTAGCTTCACAAACCTCCACTTCCTCACCTACAAAATCCGTTACTTTCAAAGATGAAAAATAAGGTGGTTAGAGACTAGTATTGTTGCAGACAAGATGGCCTGAAATAACTCCTAATCTTAAAACTTAGAAATACTGGATTAAAATATTACAAATATCCTGACCAATACTTAGCTGTGTGAGCAAGAAGGGCAGAGAAATCTCCAGAAATCAGATGCGAAGTGGAAACCATAACCCAGAGAAACTGGCCTGAGTTGACAGTGTGGCAGTCTGAGCTGGTTGCTTGCGATCATGTGGTCAGTGTCAGTGCCCACTCAGAGCAGAAGACAAGGCAATGGGCCTGTATGAGATGTAGAATTAAACATTCCCCCCCCACCTTAAAAAAAAGAAAAACCCCTTTAAAATGCTACTGTTTCAGCAAAAATATCTACTGGAGGGAAAAAAAAGAAATCCAACCACCCACATAGAGAGATAAAAAGGAAGGCGCTTGTTCTTTTTTAGCCTGAATTCATGTGTACAAGGAAAAAAAAACTTCCTCTGAGAAATTTAGTCACAGATTTGTAATACACTCCAGTTAAGGGCTTTAATTTGTATTATCTGCATGATCTAGGAGCCTCCAAGTTAAGAAACACTTTTTTCCAGGCCAGTGATAGCCCCCACAAATAAACATAATCGCCTCTGAAGGAATAGTCCCCCATGGAAGGTTGAACAGATTTTTCATACGCTATAGCCTGGTCAAGGTGAGCTTCCAGTTCAGACTTTTAAAAGACGCCAGGAAAAATCTACATGAGGAAGAATAAGCAGCACCTACAAACAGTAGAATTAAATCCCCAAGAACTTCAAGTAGTTGAACAAATCAGAGATTTTTAAAATAGTGTGTTTAAAATGATTAAAGACATAAAAGAAGATCCAAAAATAAGAAAATATCAGGACACCATGAAAAAATGCAGGGAATTTAGAAAAAAATATTAGAAAGGCTAGACATGAAAGATATAGCAAATGTATTTTTAAAAACTCAGTAAGCAATTAAACAAAAGACTAGACATGGCTGAAGAGAGAATTGGAATTCTGATTAAAGCAGGAAAATGGGTTACACACATTTACACATGTTCTCTTTTGAAATTTCACTAAAATTATAGTCAAAAAATTTTTTGAGTGTAAACACAAAGAGGCAAAAAAAATATGGAGAGGAGACAATAGTAACAAAATATGGGAAGTTGGGGAAGTGAAGAGTAACTCAGCAGATAGCAGAGTGGTAACTTAGTATAACAGAGAAAGCTAAAGTAAGCCAGCTGCTAAGAAGCAAGAAGACAGCTCTTTCACACTACAGAATTCCAGGAATCAAGGACAACTGTACCACAAAAATGGGGTTCAAGTTAAGCTGAATAAAAAGAAATTAGATTAAAAATGCATGTGAAGACAGAAAGTCCTGCAGATCTTTTCTGGGCCCCGAGTTTTTGGATGACTTTCCCTTCCCAACTGTGGCAGAACACAAAATGATTCACACGCATTCTGGATTTAAGATGATCAGACTCAGCTAAGGATGGGGTTACTGTTGTAAACATGATTTAAGTGAAAGTCTGCATCGTGAGCGGTGATGACTTCTTTCCTCTCTTGGTCCCCCTATGCTGGCATCAGGTGTATGCTCAAAGGCAAGAGTTGGCAGGATTTATTTTTAAGAAACTGAGGGAGCAGAGAAAATAGCTGAAGATACTAATTTGAAAAAATGCCCCCCACAAAAGAGTCTAACCTGAGCACCCTAGAGTGAAGGCCGTCTGTTAATCTACCTGAAACACACGCGTAGAATTTCTAATCAGCTTTTTAGTGACTTAAATATGAACCAATACCCAAAGATCAGAGAAAACAAAGACAAAGAAAAAAGCAGAAGGATTTTTTTAAAAACACAGTACTCCATGGAGAGACAACATATTGCATCCTTAAAACAAGACGAGTAACTTTAAAAAGGGAAGATTTCATGAATACGAAAGAGTGATTGGATATAACAAATATGAGAGAGAAATAAAAAGCAATTTAGAAGTCTGGAAGAAAATGTTGAGGAAAATTTCCAGAAAGCACAACAAAAAGACAAAGAAAAAGGAAAAGATAAGAAAACTTGAGAATTATTTCAGGAGCTTCAACATCCAAATAGTAAGAGTTCTAGAGTGAGAGTATAGAGAAAGCAAATGAGTTGAAATTATCAAGGAAATAATTCAAGAAAACGTCCTCAAACCGAAAGACATA
Source organism: Ursus americanus (assembly GCF_024610735.1). Taxonomy (NCBI): domain Eukaryota; kingdom Metazoa; phylum Chordata; class Mammalia; order Carnivora; family Ursidae; genus Ursus; species Ursus americanus. The sequence goes on along the minus strand of NC_142139.1, from coordinate 50,469,798 downwards.
GGTTTCCAGACTGAATGGGCAAACTGAGTGCCCAGGAAATTGAATTTAAAAAGTTTACAACACTGGAGACAAAGAAAACATCCTACACATTCCAAAGAGGAAAATAAATTATTTTGTCTGAAGAATCACGGACCAGAATAGCCTCTAACCCCTCAATTATAACACTGGGATTAAGGGAGGGGGAGGAGCAATTACTTCAAATTATTGAAATAAAATATTTCTAATCTAGAATTCTGTACTCAGCTAAGCAATCAATTAAATAGCAAGGTAGAATACAAATATTTTCCAAATAGAAGTCTCAACAAGTTATAGTCCATTCTATGGTACCTACTGAACTCTGTATTCTTTACAAAGAAATGCAACTAGAAAAATGAAGACATTGGATCCAGGAGCAGGCCTTCCGAAATGGGAGAGACAGGAAAGGAATCATGTATACTAATAGCAAAAAGGTAATGTAATACCTCACTCAATATTTACATAGCCAAAATTATTATACAATTAAATTAAGGGAATTGGAGAGGCTATATGGGTGGAGGTAGGTTTTGCAACTCTGATCTATTTCAAAAGGTAGAAATTTAACATCTCACACAAATGTCATCCACCTCAAATTTTTCTTTTCTCTTGCATTTTTCCATCCCGTTTTGTTTTGTTTGACATCATTCCCTATAGCTACTGACTTCATGCCTTGCATTTCAACTCTTTCTTGAACATATTCTAGTCAGGCCCTTACCATAGCTTGGCAGTTGTCAGGGGCAGCAATGATTTCCACATTGCCAAAGAGTCAATTCTCAGTTAAGTATCTTATCACATTTTCCAGGACATTTACCCCAGTGTTTCTATCTTTCTCGAAGTTCTTTCTCTTTGTCATTTGATTTACATGGCCTCTTCTCTGCTAGCTTTCCTCCCACCCAGCTGGTCACTTCATCTAAATCTCTTTTAGTCGTTCATCTACATCTTTCTGAGCTCAAAGATCAAAGTGCTCCAGGGTTGCAGCCTTACCTCTCATCTCATCTATACTCAATTTATTTATTTTTAGAGAAAAGCGAACAGAAGTTTATTAACATGCATACCTCACATATACATGGGAGATACTCAGGAAGGCAGTGCGGTAGAATGTCAGTTTAAATACCATCTTTAGCTAAAGACAAAAGGGAAAAAACCTGTGGAGGAGGGCAGTTACAAGAAGGTTACCGGGTAAAGCACAGTAAACAGAAATAAGATTTGTTATGCAGATTTAAGTGGATGACTGCTCCACTGATAATGGGATTAGCCTTTGTCCTACTTGGTAGGGAAGGGGGGGGACAACTTTGTAAATTTGTGTCTTGTTTTAGGGAAAACTGGGGGAAGGTAAAGAGTTTTTCTTGTATCTGCTTCTACTCAATTGCCTTCAACTCAAAATTATCTTTTGGGAGGTCATATTCTGCTACCTTTCTTTCTCTACCTTTGAAACTTCCCAAGAAGTTTCACGGCCCAGAAGCTAAATTGGTGGATTTCTCTGTATCTCACTGAACCAGTGTCTTAGTCCTGAGCATAGGTCAGTTCAGTTTAACAGTTGTGTCTCATTTCAGGAGGTGGGAGTTGCAAGTGGGTTTCTATCACTGTTAGGCCTATATGATGCTAGAAATCAAGTATTCAATAAGAAGCATTTGTATGTAGACACAAGAAAAATAAGTTGATGATTGGAGCAGACCATAAACCAGTTTCTAAGCCTACAGGGAAGTCTGTCAAGAAGATTTCTAGATATTGGGCTTGAAGCATCTTTTGTAGTCTGAATGTCTCGTGCTTCTCATCTTAAAAAATAAACAAACAAAAAATCCACTCCATTCATCTAAATCTCAGGGCCAAAATCTTGATGTCTAACTTCTCTCCTTTCTCTCCTACCCAACAAACTACACCATCGTCAATTTGTTACTAGGTAAGGTGACTAGGCTTGACTTTAACATATACCCTAATCCATCCTCTTTTTGCTTCCTCTGTCACTACACTACCATCCTAGATGCTGCTTCTGTATTTCTAGCAACTATTGCAATAATCTCATAACTAATCTCCTCACATCGCCTTCTACCTCCCTAAGCCATCCTCTTCACACAACACAGTGTTCAGCTTTCAAATATAAATCTGATTGTATCAGTATGATACAGACTCAGAATGTTCCAATGAGTTCCTGCCAAACTCAGAAAACAAAACAAAACAAAAAATCCATTGTTTTTACCACGGTGTACAAGATATATGTAATCTGGTCCCTAGCTAGTTCTCTCGCCATTTTTCTTGTCACTCTGCTTCTCACTTGCTCTGCTCCAGGCATGTTGCCCCCCAAGCTGGTTCATGTCCATTTGTAACAGTGCTTGCTCTTCCCTCGTTCTAGACTGCTCTTCTCCATCTATGATCTACTTTTTACTGCAGTCTTCAGCTGTTCTTCCCTGGCCACTCTATTTAATTACAACCCCCTCACCAGCAACGCTTCATCCCGTTGGCTTGATTAACTTACCTTAATAGTAGTTATCCTTACCTGATGATCATATAATTTCTTGTTTTCATTATTTTAATGTTCTTTCTCCAACCTCCCTTCTCCCCAAAATACATAAACTCCATAAATGAAAGAACTAGTTTTACTTACTGTTTTATCCCTAACATCTAAAGCAGTACCAGGAACATAATTGGGGCTCAATAAGTATTTGTTTAATGTTGTCTGAATTAATAAACTTGGACTTCAGTGAGCTACTGGCACACATTGAAAGTTGAATAAGAAGACGCTAGTTAGATGTACGTGTATAGATGTGGAGTTACCTCGTTCCTTTACCTTAATTAGAAAGTAAAACATTTCTAGACCCTTTTGGAATATTTAGAAGACATAAAAGATATGTTGAGTGGTATAGGCAAGGTTACTGCCCTCATAGATGAAATTTGTGGTAAATTCTACAGAGCAAATAAGCAAAATTACATGTCAGAGAGTAGCTGGAGGGGCGCCTGGGTGGCGCAGTCATTAAGCGTCTGCCTTCGGCTCAGGGAGTGATCCCGGTGTTCTGGGTTCGAGCCCTGTATCGGGCTCCTTGGCTGGTAGCCTGCTTCTTCCTCTCCCACTCCCTCTGCTTGTGTTCCCTCTCTCTCTAGCTGTCTCTCTCTCTCTATCAAATAAATAAATAAAATCTTTAAAAAAAAAGAGAGAGAGTAGCTGGAGAAGGGAACTATTTTAGATACCGCAATTAAGGAGGGACTTGAGATGAAACTGAATAACGAGTAGAAAGAATCCATTCCACCAAAAGTTGGATGAGAGACATCAAAGCCAGAAGGAAGAGAAAATGCAAAGTCACTATTCCAGAAAAAAAAAAAAAAGTGTGTTGAAGGAAAAGAAGGGAAGAGTGTGTGGCTGGCCCGTGAAGACTAATGGGAATGTTGTAGGAGACAATGCCAAAGATTCACCTCATGTGGGACCTTCTTCAGCCATGGTAAGAAGTTTGAATATTATTCTAAGTATAAGAAGCCGCAGAGATGTTTTAATTTGGAGAGACAGTGTCAGTTTGGTATGAAAACTACTATGTTAGGAGTAAGTGCAGACTTCTATGGGAACACCTTGAGAGGCATCCTAAAAAGCCCAACGGAAGGGAAAGCTTCCAAGGTATTAATCATGAGGTTACAAGTCATTCAGAAAAGTGAAGCATGGGATGTAAGGGAGGGAGGGAGGAGGCTGTAAAGACAACCAGGGGCCAGATCATAAAGCCTCATTAGCTACAAACAAAAGCCATGGCTTTGTTTTCAGGAAAATGGAATATCATTGGAAGAAAATCCAATTTGGAGGCTGCTGATGTCATTTAGCCAAGAATTAATGCCTTGAACTCATTTTTTTAAAAGTGTGAGTGGAGAAATGTGGATAGATTAGAAATATTAAGGAAGGAAAACTAGAGCTTGCTGATGGCTTAGAAGTAGAGGATAGGGGGGCGCCTGGGTGGCACAGCGGTTAAGTGTCTGCCTTCGGCTCAGGGCGTGATCCTGGCGTTATGGGATCAAGCCCCACATCAGGCTCCTCCGCAATGAGCGTGCTTCTTCCTCTCCCACTCCCCCTGCTTGTGTTCCCTCTCTCGCTGGCTGTCTCTATCTCTGTCAAATAAATAAATAAAATCTTTAAAAAAAAAAAAAAGAAGTAGAGGATAGGGTAAAGAGAAAGGAGTTAAAGATGAAACCTAGATTTTCTGTTAAAGATGGTATGGCAGACCCCATCTACTTACCTCTGCTTTTCTTCAGAGTGCTACTAAAATAAAGCTAAAGGAATTTTTTAGAAGAATAAAACTATTAAAAATAGAAATAAATATTACATTTTAAAAAACTCGTAGTATTTGAAAAATTGATGGAGCCGTAGGAACTGAAGAAGCAGAGTCAAGAAAGCAAACATCTAAGTTTGCAGTGGGAAAAACAAAGAAAGCACTCAGCTCCCAACAAGGAATTCCCAAAAGGTCAACAGATAACTTTCGGAGGTAAGGACAAACGTGGACGTAAAAGTACTAGTACTGTTTGAAAGTCTGTTTTAGAAGCACTTAAACCTTCAGATCATATTGTATTTGAAAGTACTGAGAGAAAATTCGACAAATATGGAAAATATACCAAGAGGAGATTTCTTAAATACACATCCTAGCAAACAAAAATCCCGGACATAACAATTAACTACAAGAAGCCACACCTGGCTGGTTCTAAGTGGCACCCAAAGCAAACCATCTGTTCATTTATCCATTTAGTCAAGAAATACATATTGACACAATGTAACATGGTTAGATCCTTCATTCTGGAACTAGACTTCCTGGATTCAAATCCCAGCTCTAACACGTATTACTTATGTGACTTTAAAGAAGATGTGTCACTTGTCTTTGCTTCAGTTTCTCTTGTATAAAATAGGACCAAAGAAGTATCCACTTCATGTGTTTGATATAAAGATCAAAATTTTTAAATTCCTAGAATGTAAGTATAACATAAGTATTTGCTGCTTCTTCCGTTACTACTACATGTTCAGCTATTCCAGACTTTAGGATTATAGTCAAGAAAAAGACAAAAAAAATTCTCATGACATTTTAGGGTGGAAAGTAAGCAGGTCACCCCAGAACCAATGTATGCACAAAGTAATCTCAAGAGGGTGATAAATGCTGTGAAGAAGATGGATTGTCCAGGGGCGCCTGGGTGGCACAGCGGTTAAGCGTCTGCCTCTGGCTCAGGGCGTGATCCCAGCGTTATGGGATCGAGCCCCACATCAGGCTCCTCCGCTAGGAGCCTGCTTCTTCCTCTCCCACTCCCCCTGCTTGTGTTCCCTCTCTCGCTGGCTGTCTCTATCTCTGTCAAATAAATAAATAAAATCTTTAAAAAAAAAAAAAAAGAAGATGGATTGTCCATAGCAGAATTATCCGTTTTCCAGCTTAAATAAATGAATAAGTAAAGGAAGAGATTTTAATTGGCACAGCATTGTTTCTCTGTGGAATTTAACTTTCGCGATCTTCTTTAAAAAGAAGGGAGCATGGGGTGCCTGCATGGCTCAGTCGGTTAAGCATCTGACTCTTGATTTAGGCTCAGGTCATGATCTCAGGTTGGGAGATTGAGCCCCACTTCAGGCTCCATGTTCAGCACGGAGTCTGCTTGTCCCTCTTACTCTACTCCTCCCCATTCCCCGCCCTGCTCACACTTTCTCTCTCTCACTCCCTATCTCTTAAATAAATAAATAATTAATTAATTAAAATCTTTTTAAAAAAGAAAGAAAGAGGGGAACAAACATAATGTGTGTACTAGACACTTTACACCTGATTTAATGTAAGGCTTACCACCACATACAATGCGGGCTGTGTTATACTATTTTACAGACAAAGAAACAAAGACCTGGCTAAATTCAATAACTTTCAGGGGGCTCTGGAGCCATAAAATTAGTGAGTGGCAGAGCTAGGATTCAAACGCAGGTTTGTCTGACTTCAAAGCCCAGGCTACAGTCTCATATTTTCTGCATATTTTAATCTTTTCTGCTATATAAATATGTATTTTTCCTAACATGAAACTTAGCAAGTGGCTTTTTTCCCCTTTTTTATCTTTTATTAATTAACGGCTATTCTTAAACCATTTCAATGTTTGCTTATGTTTAGTTGTCATAGAGCTTTCAGCAGTTTTTTTAAATCCAGCTTCATGCTTCTCAGTGACCTCAAATAATGATGCCCAATATTTTTGTAAAAATGATATCCCATGGCCTTTTATAATTTCTCCTATGCTTACTCATTCTTTTTATTCTACATGCTAACTTTAAGCCCTATCCATCACTAATCAGACCTTTCACCTAGAGATCTACCAAGGACTGTTTATTTCTCTTCATTAAGAAAGCCTCCTGGGTTGCTGAGTCCTTGTCCCAACCTTCTCATGCAGGGGAATAGGCATGCATTCTCTGTCTCTAATAATCAGCAAGCAGCTTGTACTTTTTCAGCTCTTCATTTTGCCTTTATCTTCAGAGAGATATCCTCTCTCTGTTTTCTGGTGGTGGAAATGAGTATAGCCATTAAGCAGTTGTATCAAGGACACAAGGACAGAACCAGGCATAAACAAGAGAGACTCCACAGTGTATCAACAGGAAGACTTTCAGTTAGCCATGTTGGAGGGAAGATGCTAGGTTTTTGTTTTGTTTTGCTGTTGTTTTATCATCATGCACTTTAACACTGACATCAGGCTAAGAGGTGATGAGTTACTTCTGAGGCTCTTCTGTGGAGGGGACTCTACAGTCCAAGCTACTGGGGACCAGTAATGCTTAGCTTCAATGTTGCAGGTGCTATTTATGTCTTAAAAAATCTATTTAAAATTTCACCAGATCAGTCTCTCTGAAAGATTTGGAAACAAAAAACAAGGATTATCACCAATTATTTTCCCTAATGTCTTTTATTTTGTGCACTGTCTTGATTAATAACTCTCTGCCTATAAATTTCTTTTCCATTGTAGAATTAGGTATTCCTGTGGGCTTAAAGGAAATTAAGCTTAGAGTAGTTAAATTCCAAAAATACTCCAGGAAAATGTTCTTTTTGTATGATATAAGTCTGTATAAGGGCTCTAGTAGCCTATTTCAGTGCAGAGAATCCATTCGTTTTAATGGAATATCCAATCTAATGGAGCATATTGTGCTCAAAGAAAAACTCATTCTCAAGAATGTGCTGAACCAGGTACATAATTTACCAGAAATGAAGTTAAGTTCAGCATATTCTAGAAGAATGAATCACATGAGGCTTGGATCTTGTGCTGTGCATTCAACTTAAATAGCACTGTTTGCCTTCTACTACCATGATGATTTGAGAGAAGCCAAAAATATAGTCACATTGGGAAAATAGGCTGCCGTCAAGTCCCTGTGCTTTTTACACGTTTTTTCCCTAGAATGGTATCTATAACAGTACCACAGAGCATAACAGGAAAGGACAAAGGTACTTTTTGTAAGTTGCTAGAATTGTGTATTTGCATGTTTACTTTGTCCAGTCATCTGAACAGCATTTTTTTTTCTTCTCACATCCATTCTTGAGTTGCTGTTTAATAATAGGGTTGCAGTTTTAATATACATTCATTTTACATGTCTCCTTCCTTTCTTCTCCATAATAATTTTCAGCTTTTATTATTTTCATTTTCCCTACAAGATTGCATATTTTCTTTTCTCTCCAACGTTTTTTTTAGTACCTGGTATTGAAGGTGGTCATCTGGGCTTTTCCCCACGAATTTTTACCTTTCCTACAGAGTAAAGCTCATGAAACTTCTTCTGTAAAGGACCAGATAATAAATGTTTTCAACTTTGTGGGCCACGTACTATATCACAACTACTTAACTCTGCCATGTAATGTGAAAGCAGCTATAGGCAATATGTATATGAATGAACATGGACTTATTTCAATAAAATATTATTCACAAAAACAGGCAACAGGATGGATTTATCTCATGGGCCATGGTTTGATGACCCCTGAAATAGATGAAGGGTGGCAAAATAAATGAAATCTTCACAAATGACTAGAAGAGATGCAAAAACCTGCCTAATTTCATGCATCAAACTTTAAACATTTGGACATAGGAGATGTGCCTTAACATTGCTGACTCACCAAAGTTCATAATACAAATAAGCTGAACATAGTACTCCCAATTCTGGGGCAGTATTCTGCACAGTAGGTAATGCATTCAGTGTCTAAAATGCATTTCACTAATTATCTAATAATCAAGCATAATATCTAGAAACTAAGATTTGTATCAAGGCAAATATTTACTTAGCCTCAATTTTCTGTGTTTTGACTCAGAAAAATAATTTTTCTTCAAATACAGTTTGGAAACATTTTTACTCACCAAATGATCAATAAAAGAAAGGAAGAAAGAACAAATGAATGAAAGAAAGAAAGAAAAGGAAAGAAAAAGGAAAGAGAGAAAGAAAACAAAGAAATGTGTCCCTAATGTAAAGAGGAAAATCCTGTTTTAGTTCATGTTAATAGAAAAGTTTTATTAGATGATATTCTTTCTTGTAGATCAAGACTTATCAAACAAGCTCTGGAATGTGCTTCAGCTTTTGTGGAGAACTTAAGTTTGAAGGACATTTCTAGAAAAAATATTTTACTTGAAATGGTTAAAACATGTTTAAGAAAACACGGTCTGCAAGAGCATATAGAAATATTGCCTTTACCTAAATGTTATAGATTTTTTAATTAAAAACATTTTTAAACATGGGTAGTGTCACTTATAAAAGCACTATTGAATATATATTGTAAGAAAGACACATTTTAATTTTGAGATCACAGGAGGAACACTGTGCGATAACATTGTCATTTTTACTTTTGCATTCTTCTCTTCCTTGGTACCATCTCCACCCCATCCTTATTAAATATATATATAATTTTCTTCCACATGATTACCCTCTAGGCATTTTCTTTCCGTTATAACAAAACAGTAACAAACCCAAAACCTAATTTTGAAAAACCAAAAAAACTGCTTACCCCTCCTAACCCCCACACCCAAGAAAAACAAATGTCTAAAGAAATGCAAATCATTGAAATCATTGCTAATTATTCAGGACCAATCCTAGTATATTAATCTTGGTTCTCCAGAGAAACAGAACCAATAGAAAGAGATTTACTATGAGATATTGGCTCCTGAGATTAGAGAAGCTGAAAAGTCCAACCATCCGCCTGCCATCGGCAAGCTAGAGGAAAGCCAGTGGTCTAATTCCAATCCAGCTTTCTGAGAATCAGGGTAGATAATGGTATAAAATCCAGTTCAAACAGAGGAAAAGAACAAAGTCGCAGGTCCAGCTGGCAAGAAGAAAGCAAAATCAGGTGAATTCCTCCTTCCTCCACTTTTTTGTTCTATTCCAGCTCTCAGCAGATTGGATGATGCACACCCACATTGAGGAAAGCAATCTACCAATTCAAATACTAATCTCGTCAAGAAATATCCTCACAAATACACCCAGAAATAATGTTCAATCTGGGCACCTCTTCACCCAATCATGTTAACACATAAAGTAACCATCACACCTTGGGGATTACAAGAAGACAAACTGTAGTAGTTTTCCCCTTTAATTGACTATTTCAAAATCAAACATTTGGGAATCCTTTATGTATATAAATGTAGTTCCTCTTTCTTATCCGTTATCCTCCTATTGTTAGCAGTTAACTGTATTTAAAAAATATATATAGAAATGTGGTATTTCAATTAGTACTTAGCTACATTAAAGGGATTTTTTTTCTTAATCTATGACCTTTCACTCAGTTCATTACTTAGTAATGATATTAAATAGTTCAATTCATTGTAGTCAAATAACACTTATTGTAGCCCTCCATAGATTGAGGTGTTTTTAGGAGGATTATTTTGACAGGCCCACAGTACGTAATACACTAGCTCTCCAAAATAAGTTCAGCAAATCTGGAGTTTTGGAGGAGCAAACCAGAGAGATAAATAGTATATCCAGTAAGTTTTCATTAACTACCCCTATCCCTTTGTGTTAGAGCATATAAAAAAATCTTCTTGTAACACTAGCCATGGAAAGAACTCTACAAAGAGATAGAGCAAGCTTGTCTCCTTAGTCAAAAGATAAACATGCAATGAAGCCAACAAAACGCAAGGCCACAATTTATAAATCCAGTGAGAATGGTTCATCCAGAACTGAAGGAACATTTAAGCAAACAGTAACAACTGTACACTTTAGTGAGAAAATAAATCCAAGTGACCCAGTATGCTATAGGAAATTTCAACACCACTTATTAAAAGGGGAGAGAGACTTCCTGCAATTAAATGTTATTTAAAAAGAACCAACTTTTTGCTGTGTTTATTGTAAAAAGGAACAAATGAATCCATCTATTTTCCCCCCTCTGGAGGACAGTGGAAACTTCAAGCCAACCCTCAAAACCATCATGCAGAGAAAGGCAAAAATGAGTAGCATCACTAGCGCTGCCACAAACTCATTTATGAGAACCTGTTTACCTAAGCTCAGTTAAATTTGTTGAGTAATTGATCCAAATATAAAGTCAAATTATTAACTCTTTGTGATGACCTAACAGATCAGGAATTTGGCCTGGACGATATGACCAGTGGAAAATGAGGTCATGGTAGCATTGTGGGACAGGGGATGGAGGGTAGGAAGGCTTCCATAAGAAGAGGAACACATGTTGTATGCAACTGATGAATCACTAAACTCTATCTCTGAAACTATTATTAAAAAAGAAGAAGAAGAAGAAGAAGAGGAGTACAACGTCTCCATTGGTACACCCAAGATATGTTTTATGTTGACTTTCAGTTGGACAGCTTCTGAACAGTTGTACACAAGGCCAATCAAGCCAAAGAAATTAGGAAAATTTGGATAGTATTTAATTTCAACATAGATAAACCAACTTCGTTCCTGATCCTGCTAATCGCTCGCATCAGTCTGGAGAGGAAGAACCGAACAATAAGAAAAAAGAAGAAAATAAACAAAAACAAAGAAAGACTAGCTTAGAAAGGTGCCTTTTGGAATTCTTTGGAGTTCTGAAATATATCCATCAGCTTTATGTTTCACGATGAAGTTCCATTCGTCTTGTGGCCCAAGAAGAGAACACTTGTTTCTGGTGGAGGGGAGGTAAAATTTCTCCTCTAACGTCTTAGGGTTTCCAACTGGGACTGACAGAAGGCAGATTAACAAGAAAAAAAGAGTACAAATTTTATTTAATAAGGTTTTACATGTACATGAAACTCCTCACAGGAAAATGAAGACTCAAAGAAGTGGCCAGGCCTGAGAGCTTATATAGTAGGTTGGACAAAGAGTGGCAATTGTGGAAAAGGAAGTAAAATGATTGGGGAGACTAAAGGAAGGTAACAGTTATTTTTACAAGGTCTATCTGTACAGGTTTCTCTCAACCTCAACTCCTTGTTTCTGGTTATAAGAATGCTTCTTCCTGGTATATGGAAGATCTTTCATGTGGAAATTTCATCTCCTGCTTTCAGAAAGAAAAGGGGAAGCAGAGTGCCCTTCTTGCACCTGCTGTTATTCAAATGCCTTCAACTAAAAGTAATCAATATGCCAAAGCAGCATATTTTGGGGTGGCACATCCTTGACTCCTTCACTAACAGAAATATTTGCTTTCCGTTGAAGTAAACATAGATATTTATTAACTCCTGTGCTAGTTCAGGAATTAATATCTTCCTTGCAGTTTTCTGTTCCTGGTGTAACATGTAATAATTATATATAATAAACCTTGGGTTTTCAGAAGGTATACATCCCAAGACATATAGTCAATCCCAGATTTATGCATGTCCCAGAGTTAATTTCCTTTTGGAAACAAAAGCAAAAATAAGCTGTTTGGAAAGCAAAAATAAACTATCAAAATAAAAAGCTTTTACACAGCAAAGAAAACAGTCAACAAAACAAAAAGATAACCTACTGAGTGGAAGAAGATATCTGCAAATGATATGTCTGATAAGGGGCTAAAAATATCCAAAATATAGAAACAATTTATACAACTCAACTACAAAAAGACATTCTGTTTAAAAAATGAACAGAGGACCTGAATAGATATTTTTCCAAAGAAGACATACAGATTGTCAACAGACACATGAAAAGATGCTCAGCATCACTCAGCATCAGGGAAACGCAAATCAAAACTACAATGAGATAGCACCTTACATCCGTTAGAATTGCTAAAATCAAAATGACAAGACACAACAAGTGTTGACAAGGATGTAGAAGAAAAGGAACTTTCCTGCACTGTTGGTGACAATATAAGTTTCTACAGCCACTGTGGAAAACAGTATGGAGGTTTCTCAAAATATTAAAAACAGAAATACCATGTGGTCTAATAATTCCACTACTGGGTATTCACCCAAAGAAGACACTAACTCAAAAATGTATATGCACCCCTATGTTCATTGCAGCATTATTACAATAGCCAAGATACGGAAGCAACCTAAGTGTCCATGGATAAGGAGGATGTAGTACACACACACACACACGCACACATGCACGTACACACACGCGCACATGCACGCACATACACGCACGCGCGCACACACACACACACACACACTAGAATATTACGCAGGCATAGAAAAGGATGTGTTCGTGCTATTTGAGACAACATGGATGAACCTAGAGGGTCCAAGAAGGTATTATACCAAGTGAATAAGTCAGACTGAGACAGACAAATACCGTACGATTCCACTTATAAGTGGAGTCTGAAAAAATGAATAAACAAAAAGCACAATCAGATCTATAAATAGAACAAACTGATGGTTGCCAGAGGGGACAGTGGTGGTGGTTGAGCAAAATGGGTAGAGAAGAGAGTGAGATACAGACTTCTAGTTATGGAATGAATAGCTCACAGGAATAAAAGTCACATCATAAGGAAGACAGTCAGTAATATTGTAATAGTGATCATTTTCTTATGCTATTGTTAGTCATAATAACTAAATTACAGGAATTGTAATAACTTAAGTTTTTCCCTTTCTTCTTCCAAACAGTGTTATTACTTGATTTCCCTATGCTCTCTCAATCAAAGTTAAACTATCATTTTATTCTTGAAAGGTGACAGTTTTGATGAAATAACAACTTGGATGTTAAGAAATATTCCTTAGCTTCTTATAGCAGACATTACTTAGAAATTAACATGTAGGAAATGCAAGAATGACATTATAACATTAAACGAGTATATTGTATTTGCCAGATGCTGAAAGTTATTTTAGGGACAACAAAGAGACTGCACTTATAGATTGATATGATAATGAGATTTTGTGTAAAAACCATAAAAACACAAATTATAAATGAAGGAAGTTTGAAAACTGAGACTAATGTTATAAAATCTTTTTCTACCTTTTCTTGTCTTATTGCCTATTTTATCCCCTTTGGCATTTGAAATAGAAAAGCAAACATTCTCTTTGATATAGATAATATGATTTTAATGAACAAAGGGTGCCCTTAACAATTAGCCCAATTATTAGATCATTAGTCTAAAGATCTATATGTCAACTATTCTAAAATTAAATGTGTTTTTGCTTATGTGCATAAAATGTAACCGACGCAGTTACTCAGGCATGCAGTTGGCAAGTCCTTTAACTCGATGGGTATAATAGAAGGTGGCTATTAAATATAGTATAGGTGGTTTGCTGAATTTTTTTGTATAAACATAAACATGTTTGGACAAATTTAAAAATTTTTCCAGGCTAAAATTATCTATAGTTATGGCCCATGGTATTGAAATTTAGTATCTTAACTATCCTTTTATCTATGCACTTAAGTGCACCTCAGAAGTTTCTTCCGACAGCTCTTGGCCCCGCGTATACGTACATCTTTGATTAATTTCCTTGTGAATGCTTGCCAACTTTTTATTCAAGCACACATTTTGATAGGTTTCTCAAACTTCATCTGACTTCATCTGATGCCACACTTTAGCCACAGGAAATAGCTTCACGGAAGCATAGGAATGGGAATATACAATTCTCAACTCATTCAACTCTTCATCAACAAGCCTGTTGAGAGGCACAGTATTAATAAAGTATTATCTGGTCTCTAGCTTTTCCTCCAGGTATTCTAAAGTTAATTCTTTTTTTTTTTTTTAAGATGTTATTTATTTGTCAGAGAGCGAGAGAGAAAGAGAGAGCACAAGCAGGGGGAGCAGCAGGCAGAGGAAGAAGCAGGCTCCCTGCTGAGCAAGGAGCCTGATGCTGGACTTGATCCCAGGACCCTAGGACCGTGACCTGAGATAAAGGGAGACACTTAACTGACTGAGCCACTCAGGCATCTCAAGTTAATTGTTGAATTAAGCCAGATAACAAAGAGTATTTTAGGTCCCTTAATTTTATTCTTCTGTGAGTTTGCTTTTCATTGATACAAACTAAATAAATCCAGGCCTTCTTGCTCCCAGTTTAAGTCCTGTGTCAACACAAAATGTTATTCAAAGGAAATGATATCCCAATTCTGAAATCACTGGTGAAAACTTTCATAAAAGTCTTCTTGGAGTGGTCTATGGATTGGAGGTAGAGGTGGAGATGAATGTTGGAATCAGGGCAAAAAACACACAATAAGAATTCCTAAAGATCTTTGCCTTATCTCCATCCCCTAAGTGCTCATTCATTAAAACAGCTGTTCAGCTTTGTCCCATCCACAAAACTCTTCGAGCCATTCTCAGCTCCTTATCATTCTGCCTTTACTCCATCTTCTTCATAGATCTTTTTTATTTCCTTTTTCAAATGTTTCTTTTGTAGAGAAATCTATCCCACCTCTCTTTCTGCTTTAAGTATCACTATCTGTCAGTCCAAATAGCATGTTAAAGACACGGCAGACAAGCAGTGAAGATTTAAAGAGGGAGGGGAAGGGAAGGAGCTAAGAATATTTCATAATGAACATGCAACAAATTTCAAAGACATGTTCATTATTATTTTCTGATGGCATAATGTCAAAGCAAAAATTTTCCTGTCACACTGAATCTTACTTTGATATTGTACCATTGGAAAATAATCATGGACATGTGTTTAACTCATGATTATTTTCACTACAAAAATTGTGTTGACCATAAATGTTCAACACTGTTTCCCTTAATGGCCACCCAGAGATGAAAGTTCTTTTTGGTCTCAGCACCAGCAATTGTGCTTGTAATGATTCCGTTTGTTTTTATCTTATGGAGAGTACAAATCATATGATTCTTTGTGTCAAGGACTAAAAACTGTAGGACCACATTTGAGTTATTGCGCTAGCAAGTGAATGGAAAGGTGTGTATCTCATCTCACTAGACCTCATTTCTTTCTTGTCCCATTGTCTTCTTACATTTTTAAAATTTTTAAGTTGTGGTTAAAGCACATAACATAAATGTGCTATCTTAACCAATTTTAAGTGTGTAAGTTCAGTGGCATAAAGCACATTCTCATCATTGTGCAGTCAACCTCCAGAAATCTTTTCATGTTGGAAAACTGAAATTCTATGCTCATTAAACAACTCCCCCATTGCCCGCCCCCCCCACAACCCCTGAAAACCACTCTTCTACCTTTTGTCTGCATGAATTTGACTACTTTCAGTATCTTACATAAGTGGGATCATACAATTTTTGTCTTTTTGTGACTGGCTTATTTCCCTAGCAAAATGTCCTCTGGGTTCATTCATGTTGTAGACTGTGTCAAAATTTCCTTCTTTTCTAAAGCTGAATAATTATTCATTGCCTGTATATCACATTTTTTTATCTATTGATCCATCACTGGACATAGGTGTTGGTCCCACCTTTTAGCTATTGTGAATAATGATGCTATGAACATAGGTCTCAAATATATCTTCGAGACCCTGCTTTCAGTTATTTTGTGTATATACCTAGAAGTGGAATTGCTGGATCATACAATAATCCTATTTTTAACTTATCGAGGAACTGCCATACTATTTTCCATAGTGGCTATACTATTTTACGTGCTCACCACCAACAGTGCACAAGGGTTCTGACTGCTTCACATCCTTGCTAACACTTGTTATTTTGGGGTTTTTTTGATGGTAGTCGACCTAATGGGTATGATTATCTCATTGTGATTTTGATTTACATTTCCCCGGTGATTAGTGTTGTTGAGCTTGTGGGCTTGTCAGTCATTTGTGTATCTTCTTTGGAGACATGTCTACACCAGTTTTTTGCCCATTTTTTAATTGCATTGTTTGTTCTTTGGCTGTTGCTAAGTTGTAGAAGTTCTTTATATATTCTAGATATTAACCTCTTATGTGAAATATGATTTACAAATATTGTGTCCCATTCTGGAGGTTGCCTTTTCACTCTGTTGATTGTACCCTTGGATGCCCAGAATTTTTAAATTTTGATGTAGTCCAATTTATGTTTACTTTTGTTTTCTGTATTCTTCATATCATACCCAAGAAATCATTACCAAAACCAATGTTATGAACCTTTCCCTCTATGTCTTTTTTTTTCTAAGTTTCTCACATTTATTCCAATCATATTTTGTCTCGTACTGTATATATCTGTGTGTTGTTAGCATTTATATATGTTGTATAAGTTACCTTAAATTCATTCTTAAGCAAGATCAAGAGATATATAGACAGGTTTGTTTTTTATTTTATCCGACACTTTTTGACACAATTCCTTAAACCCTCTCCAAACCAATAAGCAGGCTTGCCGAATATTTAAGTCCTGCAATTGATTTTACATTATGTATTTGAATCTTGAAGTGTATCTATTTATTCTGTTTACTGTATGCCTGAAATTCTTCATATTTCAGAAGTTCCAGTTTAGAACAATAACTAAACAAAACAGCTAAGTTAGAAAATTTGATTTTCTAAAAATCTGTGGAATCATGGCTAGAGGGCATAAAGTTTTAGAAACCAAAGATACCCAGACATCTCTCCACAACATATGGCATATATGAATATAAATATGTTTTTGCTTTTTTTCCCCTTCCTTCTCTCTTTTCTATTATTTTATTTCTTTTTTTTCCCTTTTCTTTTCTCCTTTTCTGACCTTCTCTTGGCTTTTTTCTTTCCAATTATTTCCCCATTCCCAACTTTGCTCTCCTTCCTTATCTTTGACTTTCTCCTCATTTCTTTTTCTTTTCCCTTTTTCTTTTGGCCTTCCCTGCTTTTAACTGCATTTCCTTTTTTCATATTCTATAGCAGGCATTAATAATCTCTTGCCTTGAACATAGGAATATTCTTTGGTTCTATGGCTTCCAGTCTGTCTTTTACCATCACAATTCATTTTTCACAATATTGTAAATTAAACCAAATTTAGATTATTTTAACTCAAGCATATAGAACAATAGACTGTATCTCTTTAAATCATTCAGTTCACTGAGTTTTGACATAAAACTCTGCCAAAATACAGAACATTGCTATCAACTCCCCCTCTCCAAAGATTCTTTAGGCTTCTTCCTATACAGTTCTTCCATCGATGCCCTCAGCAGCTGCTAATCTGCTTCATGTCACTATAGATCAGTCTGCATTTTATAAGTGACACTGTACTATATATACTTGTACCTGGCTTCTTTCACCTAGCATAATTATTTTGAGATTCACTGCTGTCGTTACATATGTTAATAGTTTGTTCCTTTTTAAAGCTGAGTAGTATCCTAAGGCATGAATATACCACATTTTGTTTATCCATTTACCTGTTGATGAAGATTTGGACTGTTTACAGTTTAAGCCTATTGTTGATAAAGCTGTGATAAACATTCGTATGCAAGTGTGGGTGTGGTTGGACATATGATTTCATTTTTCTCTAGCAAATACATAGAAGTAGAATGGCTAGGTCATATGGTAGGTGTATTTAGCTTTATGTGAAAATGCCAGTTCATTTTACTTTTTACATTTCCTCCAGGAATGTACAAAAGTTCCAGTTCTTTTGCATCTTTGCCAGTTCTTAGTATTGTCAGTATTCTTTTTTTTTTTTTAAAGATTTTATTTATTTATTTGACAGAGATAGAGACAGCCAGCGAGAGAGGGAACACAAGCAGGGGGAGTGGGAGAGGAAGAAGCAGGCTCACAGCAGAGGAGCCCGATGTGGGGCTCGATCCCATAACGCCGGGATCACGCCCTGAGCCGAAGGCAGATGCTCAACCGCTGTGCCACCCAGGCGCCCCCGTATTGTTAGTATTCTTAATTGAAATCCATTCTAATGGGTGTGTGGTGCTATGACTTCATTTTGCATTTCAAGGATGACTAATGATTTGGAATATCTTTTCAAATGTATGTTTGAAATTCATATCCTTTTTTAAGTGGCTGCTCAAATCATTAGCTTATCTTTACTGGGTGTTTATTATTACAAAAGTTTAAGAATTCTTTATATGTACAAGTTTTTTACCCAATATGTACTTTTCATTTTCTCTTCCTTTCTAAAAGCAAAAGTTTTGAATTTATATAAAGTCTAATTTACCAACAATTTATTTTATGATCTGCGCTTTTTGTCCTAGAAAATCTTGTCCTAGTTTGAGGTCATTAAGACTTTTTCCTATATTCTATTCTCATGGTTGTACAGTTTCAGCTTTTGTTTTGAATGAATCATTGCAAGTGATTTTTAAGGATTGAGATTAATTTTTTTCCTGTAGATATTCACTTGTTCCAGCACCATTTCTTTGAAAGATGTTCCTTTCCTCATTGAATTACCTTGGCACCATTGTCGTAAATCAATCGATCATGTTTGTGAGTCTATTTCTGGACTCTCTATTCTGTCCCATTGATGCATATGGATGTATTTTATAGTTTGGGTGCTATTATAAATGGATTTTTTTTTTCATTTTAAAATATACTAATCTTTTTAAAGGACCCTTGTCCTCATCCTTATCTCCTAATCAGAGCCTTCACTGATTAGATATCGAATAATGTAGTACACTACTCAGCCTAACATTGAAGTCCTGTCATTGTCTAAAATCTTCCTTTACAGATTTATCATTGGCATCCCGCATTTCCGATAAAATTAATTACTTACTGCTCTAAAAGTATACTCCAAACTTGCATAAAAAGATCAAGGCTAGGGTGCAAACATACAGTATATATGTGGATAGGTAAGTAGTAAGGGACCCTGATATAGAAGAAAGATTCAGAGATAAAGCAAATTCTGTGTGGTTTTGGAGGATAAAACTAGAATTAGTGCTGGAAGCCACAGAGAAAGTTACTTCAATATGATACTATGATGAAACAGTTAGATGCTATGGTTAGAGAAATGCAAGGGATGGTCTCAGGAGACTGTGAATTCTGTTACTGGTCAACATGGGCTGGATGATCGCCCATTGAGAATGTTATAAATGGAATAATGGTGTCAGATGGGGGTTAGACCAGGTCTCCTTTTTAAGCTCCCCCTAGCCCTGAGATTACATAAATACATTCTCTAAATTTATTACTTTTTTTAGTCATTAAATATTATTTTCACAACCAAAAAGAATCTTTAAGATTTGTTCCATTTATGTTCCCTAGAGCTAGTTTAATATTTCATTTTATACTTAATTCTTCAACATGTTACTCATGAACTACTGCTGAAATGAGTGGAGGCTTTTTTTTTTTTTTTTTAGAAATGAAGCTTCTGCAGTAGCATTTCCCATCTGAAGTTCTAGAATCATTCTTCATAAGGTATTATTAATGAATTACTAAATAAGAGAAGCCATTTGTAAATGATTATGCTTGATTACTCTTTGTCACATCCATAAATTATATACTGGGTTCTCCTAGTGGAGTGGATCTAAACTGGTCAGGGCAGCAGGAGGTAATAGCTTTAGCATCTTTCAAAACAATAATTAATTTTCAAAATGCCAAGGCCAATTGGCAGTAGTTAACGTTGCCCCCAGAGCATAATCGTGGCCTGGATGCCATAGAGACAAGTTGTCTTGTGTTGCCTATAAATGGATTCTCAGAAAACCTAATTTGAAATTACTGCCTTTAATTACACTGCTGATATAAATAACTTTGATAAAATTAGTGCAGCTGGCCTCTTGTTTGTTTTTCCCACTTAAATGCACTGTACAATGTAATCATCTGAAATAAACATCCATTACAAAGAATGCTTCATTTCAAGGAACATATTATTCTGCTCATCCGGCCAATTGTTATTTTTTCCTCCCCAGCCACATTTCAATCTTGCACCTATTAAAGGGATGAACAAATTACCAAGCTCTCATAATGTACCAACTAGTGAATTAAAACAATTCATTGCTGCTGAATAGGGCCATGCATTTAAAAGATTTTAATTCATTTGTATCCTCAATTACCATGTTTTCTTTTTAAACAGACCCTGCCCGCTTAAAAATTGTTTAAAGCCATACTCTTCTCTGAGAAATATAGTTATGTCACTTCCTAAGTAGAAATCCCTATCTTCGAAAGAAAACAGAAGACACATCTTTCATTTGATATGCTTTTTAACTCCAAAGTCCAAGGAAAGGCCTCAAAAATTATATCAAACATTGGCCTCAGGTCATTTATTTTGTGGGAGAGCAGATTGCCTCTTTTCCAGAGGAGAATGGAGCCCTTTCTTCCTGGTTCACTGTGATATGCTTGTCATCTCTATCTCTACTGCAATCAGAACAGGATTTACCAAGGTCAATTCAACTTGGTCCAACTATTACCAAGCTCAGTTCGACTCAGTTCAACTGTTGCCAAGCTCAATTCAACCCCACAACTCTTTATTAGTACCTGCCATGTCCAAGGCACTATGAAGATCTCCAAAATGAGTAAGACGTGGCCTCTTTTCTCAATCTGGAAAAGAAGCAAGAAAGATTAACTATAGAACATTGTGGCGGTTTGGAAATGGTTAGATGGGAACACAGATGATAAATGCTAGAGCAAGGATGAAACCATAAGAGATGTTAAAAGGGCTGTTGGAGTTCAAAGGAGAATGGCTGCTCATAAAGCTGAGAAAAGGAGGTAGCCCTGGGGGAAAATTTCATGGCTTCGCATTTGCTGTTTTCTCTACAGAGAACAGCATCGAAATTAAAGTATGGGATGGGGCGCCTGCGTAGCACAGTCGGTTAAGCATCTGCCTTCGGCTCAGGACATGCTCCCAAGATCCTGGGATCCAGTCCCACAATGGGCTCCCTGCTCAGCGGGGGGCCTGCTTCTCCCTCTGCCTGCCGCTCCCCCTGCTTATACCTTCTCTTACTCACTCTCTCTCTTTCTCAAGCAAATAAATGACATTTTTTTTTAAAATGTATGGGATATATTTGGTAATATGATAAATATGGATATGATCATGTTGACCAACAAATAAGCAAGGTTTACTGGAATTCAGGAATTAAGAGGAGTTAGGGCTGAGATAAATACCAGAAAAGTAGATGGGAGTCAAAACACAAAGGCCCCCAAATCCCAAACTGGCCTCTTTGTATTTATTAAGTAGTCAGGAACCATTGAAGCCTTCTGATCAGGCAAAGGAAATGCCTAAATTGTACCTTAGGAAGATAAATCTCGAAGCTCTGTCGGTATACAGATAAAAACGTAGAAAAAGGAGAGGCAGTGAGAGCTGTGAGAGTATCTTCCTCTCTCTAGAAAATTAACTGCAGCAGGTTGAAGAAAGTGCCAGGACTGGAACTTGATCTTGCAAATTGCACACCAGACCTGCATCTAGAGGACATACAACTCAAGACTTGGGAGCTAGTCCAGGCCAGCAGGTACAAGGGCAACAGCTAACCAGTTTATCTGATGATAGAACCCACCATAAACCTCCAGTGTCTGAGTTTCGGTTCTCACGGGTGCAAGGCCTGGGACAAGGACTTGTACCGGGAGCTTGTTTGGGAAGTGTTCACTAAGCAACAGGAGTGAGGCAGAAGGAAAGTGAGACAGAGAAAGAAGGGGAAGCCAACTGAAGGGTGAAGTAAAGAGGTCACTGATGTGGCAACAGGGCTTGATTCCACCAGGATCTTCTTATGAAATGTAGAGAATGTCTCCAAAGATTGACCACCTGAAGGTCTGGGAGCTGATGACTTATCCTCCAGCTTCTGCTCCTTCTTGGCAGAGAGCTACCCTGGGGTAACATCTCTGTACTTTGGGGTGTCCTAGTACACAGGCTTTCTCAAAGTACCCACAGTTGGTATTTGGCCAAACTGACCCTGCCATTCTCTTTCATAGAAGTTTCCAAGGCAGTTAACAAAGCCAAGCAACCACATATCCTCATAATTATCATTGCCCCTCACTATACAAATTCTGGGGCTACTGCTTGCTTCCCTGTCACCTGTGCCTCAGCCAACCCAGTAATCGTGGTGCTACAGCTCACTGGGCATTATCACCAGCCCACTTACCACCAGCAAAGAGTTCCCTGTGATGTTTGATCATGAGTGACCCAGCTCCCAAATTCTATCTTGTGGGTCTGTATTATGGTACTAGTTCTGCTACCAACTTTCTCTCAGTCTGGGTTCCCCTCCAAGCAGTACTGGTGAGAAGACTTTTAGTGCAGGTGGCGTATTTCAGAAGTCATCCCAGGAATCATAAATGAGGAATTAGGAAACATGAGACAACAGTGAATAAAAAGTCAATTTAAGGGTGCATTTTGAGGTCAGTTATGATTCTAATGGGACTCCTGAGACATATCCGAAGCGTCTTTCAGAATTTTCTACCTGACAGAGAGGATGGTTCATTTTTCCACAAGCCTCGGGCCGCCACTTTTTTTAAGGTTTGTCCCTAGAGGTATTATTTCCCTTGCATTCAGGCTTGTGCAAAGCCAAGTGGGTTTCCATAGTTCTAGGAGTAGATAGTAGAAACGAGGTTGTACTCACTTGAGATGGGACATTCTCACCAGGAGGTCAGTTGGCTCTCACAAAGGAATTGTTCACTAGGGCTGCAGTTACCAGAAGTGGACTGAGATTTGACATGAGGTACCAAAGCCAACCGTCTGAATCCGTTTCTCTATCTCCCAGGATGTGTACCTTTTACAAGGTAGCATGGGTACCATGATGGGTCCTCAACTCCTTCACAGAAGGGTGTCTATTATTCCCCCTAGAAATATCCCTTCCTCTCAGAATCAGCCTTATCATCTGCTCCCAGTGGTTCAATCTTGACTGCTGCCCAAGCTCATCTTAGATCTAATCTGTATCAGTAGGAATGGATGGCTTTTAAGAAGTGACACGAGCTGGTACTTCAAAACAAATCCCCTGCTGTGCCCTCCCTGCTGACAATCACTGTTCCATCTCTGTTTTCAACTGTCTGTTCCAATAGGCTGGCAGAACTTGGCCTCTGCAGACCAGTGGGGCTCTACTTGCTGGCCTTCCAGGGCCCTTCAAGGCAAGCTAGATTCTGCATCATCAGCTGCAGCTTCTCCTTTAGACCTCTCAAAGAATCTAGGCTTGCTCTAAGCCTCAGACCTAATGATGTGAGTTGCCAAAGGTAGACTTCGCTTTCCTTTTTTTGAAAGGATTTTCAGTTCCTTCCAAAACTTGGTGTGCCCAAAAGGAGCATTAAGACCACTTGTCATGCCACTCTTTTCTTTTTGTCTGGCCTTCATCCTTCTTAATGCACCATTTCTAATCCACAAGATTATAGATTCAACCTCAAGACTGCTGTCTTCTACATATAGATTTTGTAATCAGTCAATGGTATAGATGTTTGCTACACAGTTTCTTAGGGATCCCACATGGCTCCCAGGATGAAGTGTGATAAATTTTGCATATACAGGGGTAAAAAACATGTGACTTTCTAAAAGTAATCTCATTCCCTGTATCTTGCTCTTGAGTTCTCTTTATGGCTGATTTGGGAAATGTTTGATTTTTTTTTTTTTTTCAAAAAAAGATCTCTGTCTCTCCCAGTTCAAAATTTTATCACGTCCAGTCTTTCAAGGTTTCTTCCCATTATTCCTTCAATTTTCAGAATACACTAGGACATGGACCTCTCTTTAGAGTTCCATACTGCAGGGTTTTACAAGACTTATTGCTAAGGCACCAAGACCTGGTGACCGGCTCTTTGTTACAGTCAGGCAGGGCTCTGACCTTCCAACCCATTTGAGTTTTCACTGTCACTGCCAGGCCTTTTGCCTGGTAGTCTTTTCTGTGGCCTTCTGTTACAAAGTCACATTGACTTGCACTCTCGTTGACCCTTGCTTACTTCCCCAGGCTAGCAATCTCAGTTATCTTTCACACACTTGTGAAAGCACAAGAAGACATCTGGATTTCCTCACCCCCGTCTGGAAGAATGGGAAACTGGCACGGGTGCCTCTGTTGCTCCTACCCAACCACACAGGTGATATATCAGGCACCTCCCTTGCCCACTGAAGAGCTAATCTGAAAGACATTGTAGTCTTTCCCAGGGAAAGGGAGAACAAACATCATTCTCTTAGTTCTCCCACAACCATCTCCTGGTGAATCTTGCATATACCCTGTCCTGCCCCCACCCCTTCTCCCCAAACCATGTTCAACTCGGGGTGGATAAACGGGAAGGGAAGGCACTGGGATTTCATCCTTCATTCTCGTCTCCCTCTCCTGTTCTCCAGCAGCAGGTAGTAGTGAGCAGAGAGTAATTATTCTTCCTGTAAATTATACACTTAAAGTCAGACCTTTTATCTCCATACACTATAGGTTGTAGTAAAACTATGCCCAGAAGTCCAAGATCTCTTCTAGATGTATAAACATGAGATTTGAGAATTTAGGAAACACTTTTAGTGTTTCTCAAAAAAATCAGGCTCACAAGAATATTATCACTGGAGTCTCAGGAAAAGAAAAAATCTGATCTGAAATTAGAAGTAAAATTGTATCCCCTTTGACATAAGCCAGTGGTTCTTAACTTTGGCCGCACATTGAGTCACTGCGGCAGCTTTTAAAAATACTGATGGTCAGGTCCTGTACCCTGGAGCCCATCCCTCAAAAGCTTCTGGAATCAGTCCCAGTTAGAGATATTTATCTGAAAATTTCCCAGTGATTCTAACTTTTAGCCAGGATTGAGAATCACTGACCTTAAACTGTTAGGTGTCTTCTCTGAATGAGAGGATACCGTTGAGTCCACTGTGGGGAGAAAAAATGATTTACTGGGAATGAATAAAAAGAAATCTAATATTTCATGATTAGCATCTGACTACAACTCTTGGACATTCTGCAAAGCAGTTATCTGATCAGTGATTTCATGTTACCATCGTAACAATTCTTTCACGTAGATACCATGTTGAATACGTGTAACTGAAGAATGAAAGTGGAATCCAAAGGAGCTAAACAAGCAGTGACTTCACCACATAAATATTAGAGAAAAAAATACCAATCCTGATTTTTGATATTAATCGTTATCATTTATGACATCATCGTGAATATGATTAAAAAGTTAGGGCACCTGGGTGGCTCCTTCAGTTGAGTGTCCAACTCTTGGTTTCAACTCGGGTCATGATCTTGGGTTCGTGAGATCAAACCCCCATGTTGGGCTCCACGCGCAGCAAAAAGTCTGCTTGAGACTCTATTTACCTCTCCCTCCACCCCTCCCTGTCACTCTCTCTCTCTCTCAAATAAGTAAATATTTAAAAAGTTACATTTTCTTTTATTAAAATTAAAATTTAAAATATTATAAAAATATATGACCTGAAAAATAAAGGTTCTTATAATCCCACCTCACAAAGATAATCACTGTTGGATGTACGCTCCTCCAAATGTGTCCTATTCATATGATAACATACATCATGAAAGCATTTTTGACCCAAGTGAGGTCATACCATATACAGTTTTGAAGCTTAACTTTTCACTTAAAAATATATCCTAGACGTGTGTGTGCGCGAGCTTCTGTGTACATGTATGTGGTATATCTCATTTCTTAAAATGGCTTATGGATTTCAATGTTAAGAACTAAACATTTGGGTTGTTTCCAATTTCTTGCTATGACAAACAAAACCATAATGAACATTCTTGTTATAATGAACATATCTTTGAGGGATTTTGCAGGTGTTTCAACATTGATTCCCGTGAGAATTTCTGACTTGACTACCATAGACATTTTCTATGTTAATAAAGTTTACCAAATTGCCCTCCAAATAAGTTGTGCCAATTTACAATTATTTCAACAATATATGGCAATGCTTGGTGTCCCCAACCTTGGCTATACTAGGTATTAATCAATCTTTTTTAATGTGCTGATCTGACAAGTGGAAGTAAATGCCATTGTTTACTGAATTTGCATTTGTCTGCTCACTGAGATTGAGCACCCTTCTACACTTGGCCAAAAGCCGTGTGAAGTTTCTCCCCTGTGAACTATACCTGTCTGTGTGTCTTACTCATTTTTTTCTAAGATCAACCAATTTTTCTTTTTTTTTAATTTGTAAGAAATCTATGAGTACTATAGGAATTAGCTATATAGCTATCATATATATAATGAAATATGGCATTATTTATGTCTTTGAGTTTTATCTAGGGTGATGTTGGTGTGTGAGTGTGTTTCTTTTTTATAAATTAGAAGTTTTTATTTTTTTTAATTACCATGCTTAACTGTCTTTTCCTATGTTAATTTTTTATTTCATGTCCTCCCAAGAAAGGGATTCCCTTCCACAATATTATAAACATACTCAGTTATGTTTCTTTCTCATGTTTTTATTTTTATTTCACTACATTTAAGTCTTTCATCCACCTAAACTGCAGTGTAAGCATTAAGGAAGGGATCCAGCTTTACATTTTTCTGAATGACTAGTCATTTCTGCCCATGCTATTTATTTAATAACCTGGCTTTTTTCCACTAATTTGAAATGTAACTTTATTAAGTACTAAGGAATAGAAAGCTAATAGATAGATAGATAGATAGATAGATAGATAGATAGATGATAGATAGATAGATAGATAGATAGATGATAGATAGATAGATAGATAGATGATAGATAGATGATAGATAGATAGATAGATAGATAGATAGATAGATAGATAGATATAGATAGATGGTAGATAGATAGATAGATAGATAGATAGATAGATAGATAGATATAGACGATAGATAGATAGGTAGATAGATAGATAGATAGATAGATAGATAGATAGATAGATAGATGATAGATAGATAGATAGATATAGATAGATAGATGATAGATAGATAGAGTGATAGATAGATAGATAGATAGATAGATAGATAGATAGATAGATGATAGATAGATAGATAATTGATAGATAGATAGATAGATGATAGATAGATAGAGTGATAGATAGATAGATAGATAGATAGATAGATAGATAGATAGATAATAGATAGATAGATGATAGATAGATAGATAGATTGATAGATAGATAGATGATAGATAGATAGATAGATAGATAGATAGATGATAGATAGATAGATGATAGATAGATGATAGATAGATAGATAGATAGATAGATAGATAGATAGATAGATGATAGATAGATGATAGATAGATAGATAGATAGATAGATAGATAGATAGATAGATAGATGATAGATAGATAGATGATAGATAGATGATAGATAGATAGATAGATAGATAGATAGATAGATAGATAGATAGATAGATGATAGATAGATGATAGATAGATGATAGATAGATGATAGATAGATAGATAGATAGATAGATAGATAGATAGATAGATAGATGATAGATAGATAGATAGATTTCCACACACATATTCTCCTAATTTCTGAAGAGTCATACTATGTTTTGATATCTGGTAGAACTACTCTAACCCCTCATCCCACTTAAATTTATTAAAAATTTTTCATTGAACATTAAAGATGTTTACCCATGTTACTTTTTTTCAACTGATTTTTGAAATAATTCTTATCATACTTCAAAATAAAACAACCAGTTGGGCTTATATTATTTAAACTATTCCTCTTCCAATCCCTGCCGCATCTTGGATATATTGAATACCAATTCTTTCCCCTGCTTATAGTCACTCTTGGACTTTCCAATTCTCAGCTGCCCAAGTGAGTTTTCTAGTGCCCAAATTCAATCATTTCCATTTGCTGCTGAATATCTGTCAATGACTTTCTATTCATCTGAGGGTACAATTCAAAAACTTCAAAGTCACATACAGGATCTCTGTCTACTCCTTTATACTGACTTTGTATCACTTCTTATCTCACTCAACAGCCTCCCCCAGTCATTATAAAACTGTGTTCACATTCACTCTTTCTTGCTCGGGCGTCATTTCCTGTAGGACACTTACTTTAAATCTCTGCTCCATTCTATGTGAGGTGCCTTTCCTTCATCAGAACTCCCATTACTAGACTTTTAGGATATATGAGATTATATGAAAATTGCCTGTTCACTTGAATCTCTTTTCCACTAAACAAGAAGCTCCTTCAGGATGCTATCTTTTATTATTCCCAGAACTCGCCATAGTATCTATTACATAATAGACCTTTAATTCATGTTGCTAAACAAATAAATCTAAAGTCACACAACTAGGGTTAATTTTATATCAATCAGCTGGTCAAATAGATTCCACTGTCTTAGTTGGGTGCAGGTAGTTTTTCTAGGAAGTGATCCCAGGAAGCACTACAGGCTTGTGTAAATTAAGACAGAAAGAAAGGGGAAATGCCAATAAAGGGTGTGTTAATGCGCTAGGGTCAACAGGGCCATAATCCAGTTTGGGACCATGTGAGAAACGATAAGCCACTTTAGAACTATCCTTTGGGAGAATGGAAAATCTAGAGCGTGGTATCCCGACTTCAGTCCAAGAGTCGTCCCCAGAGGTTTTAACTTACGCCACACTTCCAGGTTGTGCCTGTGTGTAGCCAAGCGAGAGCGCATGGTACCAAAGACCCAGGGCATAGAACCCAAGAGACACGGGCACTCAAGTGGGAATCAGTCCAGGTGGACTCAGAGGAAGGCCGAGGGGATGGCGTGGCATTAACAGCGTTCGCTACAGTAGCTGATACTATAGCATCTGTCCCACAGCCGAACTGAACATGCATCAACTAATGTTGGATAGGAGCTGTTTGAAGGTTCTTGATGGACAGTAAGGATTTCTATTTCCTTCAAAATATTTAAGGCTTATAGACATAAATGCTATTTGATTCAGTCTCATGGTGGACCAAAAAACCCTCCAAAGGGAAGCTGCATGTTTTTTAACATTCTGTGTTATTATCATTGACAAATCACGTTCTCGTTGTAGAACACTCATTTGCTCATACCTGTGAGATGATAATTTTTTATTTTGATTATGTCTGTTTCAACATCCTTTCCCTGTACAGCTTCGTAGAATTGGCTTCAACACATCATTAAGGAGCCACGGGTATCCGTTATGATCCTCAACATATTTTGGTTCACTTTTATGATATCATCAGTGATTTGAGGTCACTTTTGGGCTTCATCTCTCTTTTTTTTAAAGATAATGAGTGGTAAACTTCACTTTATTCAGCGACTGCTGCATGCAGAACTCCCTACTATCCTCAATGGTTGTATGTGGGGTAAGCAGTACGCAATCTAATAAAACCTACTGTTTACTACATAGAGTACAGAAATGCTTATATTTTACAAAAATTGGCTATATACCTCTTCAATGGATGCAAAAAATGAAGTTAATCTGCATAAAAATTTGAAGTAAATGACTGTTGATATAAATATTGAAGGATATAATCAAGCATGGACTAGTATTCAAAGATGACATTCAAATATTTTAATAATATAGTGTTCATGGATTGATAGGGAAACCTCCAAAAATAGTAAGTCAGAAGTGTGCAGATATAAATCAGCCTGTGGAAGCACCCCGAGAAAGCCATCCTTCCCTCTTGGCCTCTGTGTCCTCTGCCTGGAATATTTTTGATCCCTTCTTTGATAATTCTTGCTTGCCTTTTAGATTAGCTCAAGTCTCATCTTCTATATTAGTTTCCTACGACTCCTTGACAAATCACCACAACTTGTTGAATTAAAGCAGCACTTTATTAGCTTATGGTTTTGAAGGTCATAGTCAAACATGGGTCTCACTGAGCCAAAATCGAGGTGTAGCAGGGTTGCATTCCTCCTGGAGGGATTAGCGAAAATCCCATTTTCTAGCCTTTTCCACCTTCTGGAAGCTACAAAGAGAGAGAGAGAGATCTATCTATCTTGATCAGGGCCCCCCTTATTTTCCTCCTGTGTAAAGGAGAAGAGTATTCCCAGGTGGGTAAGAGAACAAATGAAAGGGCAAGATTCCTCATCCCAAACCTCTGCTCTAGCACCTACGCCCATAGAAGCAGCAGCGACTTCGCAGTCCTTATCGATAACATGGAAATGATCACAGCATTTAACACACTCGCTTCTCATGAGTGTTAATAAACGGACAAGTGAAAATTCACTGACAGTGATCGGCACATACTATTCACTCAAAACTGTTAGTTGTTACTGTTGCCCCCTGGGGAGATTATTCTAAGGATTTAGGAGACAGTTGATAAAGCCACAGCACAATGCCTGGCGCGCAGCCAATTCTCAGCACATTCTAGCCTTTGATTTATCACCATCTGTATTAAATACAACAGGTTAAAGAAGTCAAAGTCAGTGAAGAAAATGCATTTCAAAGGTAGGAGTTTGGTGAAATGTGCTCAACTTTTTGCTAACAATCTGAATTATCTCAGGCTCTGTTATTCTCAACCTCGGGACCGTCAGAGAGTTAAAAGATATGAAAGGTCAATAATGTTGTGATGGAAGGATTTTATTAGTTTCAGTGATGAAATAATAATGGTAATAACTATAGGCTTTTAAATACAAAACGTTTTCGAATATATTATCTCATAGGGACTTGATGTGACTTCATGTTATTCCCAGGCAGTATCTAGCAGTCTAATGGCTGTTTGATTATTTAGGCTTCCCAGATTGTTATCAACCTTGTCACATAATAGCCTTTATGTCCTTTGTATTATAGAATAGTCAGATGTTACCCATTGTTTCCAAGGCAAATGGAGCCATCCCACTCAAATGTTTACAGTAAATAGAACAGAAACTTGTGGAATCATCTTCCTCTCTCATAAATGAAGCAACAGCAAAGTGGCACAGCATCTCAGCTGTTCCAAGTTCCTCAAATAAGTTTTACTTTTGCAAAACGAGCCCTCTAACTTCCTATATGTTGTGAGCTGCGTTATGAGCAACATGACCGGCAGCCACGTTTGTTGTAATTTTTTAAATATGTGGAAAAAAAGCAAGATATCGACCATGTATTACCTTAACCAAGATGCCAAATTATCTAACTTGTTTCTCCAGGCAAGCAGTCCAACAACAGGGACAGCTCCCAGGAGCCAGTCAAGATTGTCTGTCTGTCCATCCACTCAGGACATCTGCAGGTAAGTGCTCAGCAAATGATCCTATTTAATCTTGTTTAGACCAATGTTTTGTAGCCTTCTTTTATACTCCGACACTGTGTGGCTCTTGCTTCTGTCTTACATTGTCCGTGGACAGTTTATACTGGCTTAACTTTTCCCCCTTTAGTGCATTTTCTTCATTTGATCTTTATTTACCAACTTCTGGTCCATGCTATCATTTTCATCATTCTCTCTCTCTGTCTTCCTATGGCTCTCCTCTCCATTCCCATCTCCCATCCTTTGCCTGCTGCTTTGTCTAGATCTGCCATCTTGCATGACATGTCAGAAGATGCATTTGAGCAATGCACCCCTGTCATGGTGCTGAGCCCTGCTAGGAAGGAGTCTGGTAAGAAAGCAGTAAAACAGAGGCCTAGGAGAAGGAGGAGGGCCTCTGAGAGATATGAGCCTGCCGAAGAACAGATAAAAGGGAAAAGAAATGATTTTCAAATCACAAGCCCCAGGTGGAGCGAGCTTTATGCAGATTCTTCAGATTCATCTTCCGCAGACGAGACTCACTGGATTCAGGCAAAAAGAAGAGCCCAGGTTAAATTCCGACTGTCGCGAAGAAGAAGGAGAAATGGCACTAAGCCTTGCGGAAACGTGGATGGGCCTTCCGCTCCTCCTGGAACGGAGCTGGTAGATGTGGAATCCAAAGGTAAAAGACAACAAGAGCTGACGGAATGTGAGAGCTGCTCTTTAAATCTCTGCAGAGGAAAAGGCACAAGGTACCAAGAATGTAGTCTTTCCCTGCCCCGAGGATCCTTTGAGATTGAGAGATCCTCAAGGAAGCATGAGGAGAGAAAAGGCAGATACGACCACAGAGATCTGCAGCTCTTGCATCATCTCGGGCAGTATGAAACAATCCAGAAAAGACTTTCAGAAGCAGATTCCAGCCCTGATATACTGACAGTAGCAGAAGGTGGCAAGTATGTGGACACTGCCGGGTTCCAGGGGAGTAACTCCATGCAGAAGCCTCCTGCCACCTACCATGACGGGTCCGATAATTTAAAAATATGCAGGTCAGTCACTATAGGGAAAGACTTGATGCCATCCACAGGCATTTCTTCCCTCTGGGAGTTAGGCGTGTGTTTGACCTCTCCCCTCAAAACATAACATGTATTCTTACTGTTTTTTGTCTGATTGGGTAGAAGGTAATAAAACAAGAAAAGGTGGGTGTGGGTATGAGAAGAAATAATAGGGAAGCAGCCACGGGTTTGAAAGCTGTTCCAGAATAGAATTAGATTTCCCCTTTCCCCTTCCCTTAATTGGATAGTGATTTATCCTGGTAAATGGACTGACAAACCAGTTGGGTCTCGTACCCATCCTAGTTAAGACAAGACCAGTGGAGGAAATATGAGTGAGAGTGTATGAAACCTTAGATCCTTTAATGCAAATTCGGTGAACTGTTAGCATCCTGACAGAAAGCTATTCAAGGCTTGGGTTTTTTAAGGTCAGATTTTTTTTTATCAGAAAAATCTCTGCAGTTGGTGCTAATTTGTTCTCCAATTGTCTGACTCAGCAGGGTAATTCAAGACCGAAAGGCCACAGAAACAGGTCATGGATATATCAGTGGGGTTGCTGGAGCCTTCGGGGAAGGAGAGCACGTTAACTTTAGTAACAATCATGTACTAAAAGGTTTCAACATGTAGAGATTTCATAGCTATGAGACTCCTTTCTTGCAATTTTTTTCCAACCATATACATTTTCAAAATAACTTATAGTAAGAATTATATGAATATCCATGCTAGTATACACAAGTCAGATCATTTTAAACAAAACAAATAGTTTTACATGTTTATGTTATACCCTAGTTATTTAAGGTGGTTAAGTGAAGTTTTATTGCATAATGCTTGGCTGTTTGGGCTTGTTTTATGCAAGTTAAAGTTACTTTATAAAGCATGTATGTGTGTCTCCTGCCAATGACGTGACCCAGAGAATGCTGCCCATATCCATTCAAGACAGGACAAGGAGATTTGAGGTCTGGAAGTAAGCAATATTGTAATAGTTTGTTTCTCTGAAAGCTTTATAAGGTTTTCGTAAAATGCTCATTCGCTTATTCATTCAAGCACCTGTTATGCATCAATTCTCGGCATTGAAAATATTACAGTGCCTGAGACTTGGATAGCCTCTGACACCTTAGAGCTTACAGTCGAAGGGGGAACAGAGAAACAAAAGAAACTATTTCACAGTTGATTCATAATTATGATAGTGATAAGGAATATGAAAGCACATAACTAGGAAGCTTCACCTATTCTGAGATCAGAGAACTCTCTTGAAGAGGTGACAAGCTGCCTGAGGCTCAAAGAGTGACAGAAATTGATCAAGGAAAGAAACAGGGAGGACCACTGAGGCAGAAGGGGCCAGAACACCAGGAAGAGGAAAGGAGTTTAGCAATCCAGGGAACTGAAAGTGGGCCGCTGTGGCCAGGGTGTGATGAACGTGGGGAGCGGGTGGTGGAGATGAGGGGGGAGAGGTGGAGAGAGCCATGTACAACATGCTCAGACATCTCACAGAAGTGACACCATTTGATTCATATATTAATGTAAGCTTCTTGTAATCTTTGGAATATGATTTAAGTATGACTTCACTAAAATGTTGGGGATGGGATAAAACACGATTTTCAGTCCGAACTAAGAACTGCCCACTTACAGCCATCTGTTGTCATCCCCCGAATCTACTTCCAACATAATTTAATGAAAGAAGCTAGTTGTGGGCTTAATGGTAATTGGAGAAAAAAGTAATGCTTGCAATTAAAGTCATAGTGGCTGATTCTCCGAACTTAAAAGCACTGCTCTGGAGGAACATTTTCAAAGACAGGATATTTAACTTAGACTTCTATTAATGAAAGTGAGATCGATGGGCCTATACTTATTATTTCTTGCTGTGGGTTATCATCAAAATATACCCACTAAGCAAATACAGAGACTGCATATTATACTGGACGCTGAGAGCAAAAAGCAACAAAAGACTTGATTCTTCCCTTAAGTGGCCTGTTATCTGGTGGGAGAAATTGAACACATACCTGAAAAGATACAAATTCAAGATAGTACAGGGTGAATTAAAAAAAAAAAAAGGTATACTGCAGAAATTCAAAGACAGAAAAACTTTTGAGAGATAGAACAATCTGGAAACCCCATTAAGAG
Organism: Ursus americanus; assembly: GCF_024610735.1. Classification (NCBI taxonomy): domain Eukaryota; kingdom Metazoa; phylum Chordata; class Mammalia; order Carnivora; family Ursidae; genus Ursus; species Ursus americanus. The sequence goes on along the minus strand of NC_142139.1, from coordinate 50,435,539 downwards.
ATGGGATTGGGACTAAGACAAGTAGAATTAGATTGGCAGAGATGCACACCAGGCATTCCAGGCACCCAGGGCAGGGGCAGCACCACGAGCCCAGACAGAGAGGAGGGAATGACACCCTACGCTGAAGGATTTTGTGGGAACTTATATGACTAGGGTGGAGAGTTTACATAGATAACAACTTAAAAAAAAAAAAAGAAATTGTTTTAAAAAGACTTTGTAAAGAAAACACGTATATCTTTCCAAAGACTTTGACTGTGTTCTGTATACTTTTGTTTTCAAACTGCCTCGATGAGCCTTTGGGTACCAAAGAGGCTGCCTCAGAAGCTGAGAACAGATCAAGGGGATTTTGCTCCCCTTTGCCCATCTTCAGTCAGAGAAGTTTCATGATTATCTCTTGTATATAATGGGATCCTACATAATATCTCTTTAAGAAAAAAAGATTTTGCTGCAAAAATAATACAGAGCAGCCTTTGCTCAATAAAATAGGCCTGATGCAGAATAACATATACAGTCACAGTGTCCCTGGGGGTGTATTGGGAAGGGAACCTAGATTGAGAAGAACAAGTTGCAATAAGGTGGAACATATCCTGCTTTGAGGTAAGTAGAATTAGGATGATGAAAGGTATTGAAAGGGAAGAACACGTGGCATGCTGGCATTCCACCCGGTGACTGGAAACAATCTTGGTGCTTGGAATTGGTGAGAGCATAAGACAAAGGAGTCAGACGTGACTCCAAATCCTGGAACTTGGGAGACAGGAAATGCTGCTGTTACTGATAAAGGCAGAAGAGGTCAGAGGGAGGCAGTTTGGGAAAGACGTGATGAGTTCCATTATAGGCAGGCTGCTTGCGGTTGCAATGATATTGCGGGGTCAGCTGTCCAGCACACAATCTGAGACACGTCCCTGAGGGGTAGGAGAGCAGTCACAGCTGGTTCTGTAGAATTGCTCAAGCATCAGTGAACTATACACAGATTGACACTAAACAATTGCATATTTGCAATTGTTATTAACATGATGTATTAGCACAGGGTAATAGCACAAAGATGCTAATAATGAAAATCTTCTCAAGGCCAGGGAGGACCTATAAATCTGGGTATCATTCTCAGGCAGGGACCTGTGATGCCTGGGAAGTGAATGCAATCTCTGAATGAAATCATATACAGGAAAAAGGCCTCCAGGTGGACACAGCGTGGGCACCAGGGTCCCCCCGTGCAAGTGAGAGAGACAGCAATTGCCTGTGAACTTGCACTCCTGCTGCTTCAGACATGCATGGGCAGAACCAGCCTCAGTCACAACCACAAAGCAGAAGAAGCTCCTAAGCCCTTCCTCCTTTTCTGTTCCTGGCATTTGGTCCCCGCATGGGCACCCTATGCTCTTTCCCACCCTCATCAAAGCCTTATTCAGAGAAAGTTTCTCTATTAGCCAATTATAGCTTACAGGGAATTTAAGTCATCATGCTGTGACACCCATAGCTGTGTAATGAGTGGGAAAGGCTTTGCCCTTTTCACAGGAAAAAAGTGTTTAAAATACGGGTTAAATCTTGTTAGCCCATGTTCGAGGCTTTTCAATGGCCTCTTAATTGCCCTCAGTGGCAAGTTCAAAATCTTTCATCTGATTTACAAGTCCCTGCGTGATCTATCTATCAGATCTGCCTCTCCAGCTTCAACACCCATCATTAATGAAGACCTGTTTGTGCTGGTCTGTCTTTAGTTCCCTGAGAGTGCCCAGGCCTGTCCCTTTCAGGGCCTAGAATGCCTTCACATTACCCTCTCTGCCCTTCCCCAGACTAACTCCTAGTCATTCTTTTTTGCTTGGCATGTAATTTCTTTAGGGACACCTTCATGATTCTCAACATTCAAGTCTCCTGGGAATCACTTCCATAGTCTAATTTTTAATTGCTAGCATATGGGTATTTTTGTGATTGTTTCAGATTTGTTCAGGTGTCCGCTGTGCCTAGACCAGTGCCTGGCACAATATAGTCAACATACAGTTTTTGAATGAATAGAGTTAGGGAAAATGAATTTTTCTGAGGAAATTATTCTTATAATGTGAAATGATAGCGCTAAGTGGTAGATTACTTCACCTGCTATGGAACCAACATACAAAGCAGACTCTATACCAGCAGTGCTCAAACTTCAGCAGACATTAGCATAGACCACAAAGCTCGTTAAAATACAGATTGTTGGGGGCTCCTGGGTGGCTCAGTTGGTTGGGTGTCTGCCTTCGGCTCAAGTCATGATCCCAGGGTCCTGGGATCAAGCCCCACATCGGCCTCCTTGCTCAGCAGGAAGTCTCCTTCTCCCTCTCCCTCTGCCTGCCACTCCCCCTGCTTGTGCTCTCTCTCTCACTTTCTCTCTCTCTCTCAAATAAATAAATAAATACAATCTCTTAAAAAAAAAAAATACAGAGTGTTGGACCCACCCCAGAGTTTCAGATTCCCTTCTCTGGGGTTGAGTCCATGAATTTACATTTCTAGAATGTTCCCAGGTGATACAGAGGTTGCTGATCTAAGGGGCCACATTTTGATAACCACTGCTCTATGCTACATTTCTCCTGGGCCTTAAATGGGAAGAGAGAACAAATAATTGAAAGGATGAGTTTGGTGGGGGGCTCAGTAGTGCAGTCAGTTGGGCATCGACTCTAGATTTTGGCTCAGGTCATGAGCTCAGGATGGTGAGATGGAACCCCACTTTGGGCTCTGTGCTCAGTGCAGAGTCTGCTTAAGATAATCTCCCCCTCTCCCTCTGCCCCTCCCCTTCCACATTCTATCTCTCTCTCTCTAAAATAAATAAATGAGTAAATAAAGAAATAAGAAAAGATGAGTTTGGCAAGCATAATTACAGTTTTCTGTCATATTCTATTGAATGCTGACACAAAGCAAAGTCAGGTTACCTTCTTGCAATTTACCCTGTTGTACCAGTAAGTGTTGGTCATCTTACTAAAACCATAGACTGACAAAGCCCCAGCTTTACCAGGAACTCAGATGTCATGGTTTGCCTATTGTGTCTCTTCAAACCCACTTCCTCATCGCAACTACCCCCCTTTTTATCAGTGAGTTCACAGACACCCAGAATTTCTAGTTTTGACTATTTTTCTCCTGCATTGGTTATACCCGGTCTCTAACCAAATCCCATCATTTGTTCCTCCAGATACTACTTTTGGTCTGTGCCCTCTCTCTCCTTGCTAAGGTCCCATTTTGATCCTTCTTTACACTTCTTTCTCCACATCCACCCATTAGCCTACTACCTCTTTTGGTCAGGATTTTTCTACCAGGTTAAAATTGACTGAAACCAATTCAAATGAGCTTAAACAAGAAAGGGATGTATTAGCCACAGACATAGGAAATCCAGGTATACAGATGGCTTCAGAGACTGCAGAGATTCAAACAATGTGGTTCTCCTTCTCTGTGTGTTCTTGTTTTCTTCAACTGCAGGCAAGCTTCCTCTGTACAGCAGAGGGAAGAGACACTGTGGGCAGAGATAGCTTTAGGCTTACATTTTACCAGCCATGACTTAACAGAGAAGAGAATTGTTCTCTTCAAGCAGTTACACATGCAATGGCAGGGATGGAATAGAATTAGCCTGCCCTAGGTCACAGCCTCGGGCTAATCACGGTCACCAGGGGCATTGGGCATTATGCCCAGACCAAGTCCTTGGGTGGGAAGGTTGAATTTAAAATGTGACTATTGGCAACCCCTCCAGGACCTTGTGAATTGGGGAAAAGACATTTCAGGAACAAAAAGAATAGCATCAGTACCAGAAAAAGTGGGACAAAAATTCTAAGCAGGAAAAAACAAACAAAAGAATAACACTCAGCTACCATCCAGTGAGGCTCTCCCCCTTCCCAGTGTCTTTCTCTTCCTCTCCAAATGCCCACATTTAGATTTGCTTCAACACTCATCTCATTTTTATCCTCTCCGTAAAGCTTTCCCAAACTATCCTGGTCCACAGCGATCTTTCCTTTCTTTGGATTCCCATAACCTTTTGTAGTCGGTAGCACTTACTTAGAATTCACTTAATTACTAGCAGCTTCATGTGTGTTAGTTCTCTGTTTCCTATAGACAAAGCTCCTTGAAGTAGGAATTACGTCTTATCCCTCTTTTGGGCTCTGCAGTACTCAGAATAATTCTAGCATGTAGCAGTTGCCCAAAAAGAATTCTTGGAATGGCTTTAAAATTAGAGGATGCTGAAAGAGGAGATGCAAAAACCGTGGGAACAGTGGGAATTGGGTAGTACAGGATAAAACAAATAAGATACCTTTAATTCTATCAAAAAGCCCCAAAGTAAGTAACTCCTGACAACATTCTAGTCTAGCGTGGCTTCGATGGTGAGTTTGAAGGTGTGCTTTACACTGTTTTGCTTTAGCCTTCATTATGCATATTCCCATTTTTTTCATTAAGAAAAGTTTTTGAGGAAAATGAGAAAATGGTAAAAATCATCTATTTTTTGACTCGTTTAATTCTTACAAGTTGTAATAACTTTATACCAGGTATGGGAAAATGGAAAGAGAACATTTCTAAAACTCAAAACTTTCATAACAGAAAACTACTTTCCAAGAGCAACGCAATCAAGCTTTTTGACAAAGCACGAGCATTTGTAAGATTGATTTAGATCATTTTTTAATAATAGGCCTGAGCTCTTAAGAGAATTGTGCTTAAAATGGACCCTTCTTTTATCCCTGTCATATCTGTGTACTCATTCATTCATTCATTCACACAGCGAACAACTGTCTATTGGGAATTTTAATCTGTATCCAGGGGTGTTCTAGACGTTGGAAATACAGTGGAAAATGTGGTAATGGTCCCACCCCTCATTAAGTTATATTCTATTTGGTAAAACAAATAATTTAACAGGCAAATGTAAAAAAAAAAAAAAAAACCATGAATGAAGCTAAAGGAACACATTGTATCTAATAAAACAAAACAGGTTTCCTTGAGAAACTAATAATTAAGAAGAAATCCAAAGGAAAATAAGTTAAGCAGAGAGAAGGGGTAACCTGTTCCAGAAAAAGGATACAGCATATGTGAACACCCAGAGATGAGTGAGATCAGGCATAAAAGGATGTCAATATGGCCTTGCAGCAGGTAGGTGGAGGGGAACTGTAGTCAACCATGGAGCTCTTTATCAACCACAGTTAGGAGTTTAGACTGTGTTTTAATGACAAGGGTAAATTTCTATAGACTTTTAAGGAAAAGAATGACACTGTCACCTTAGTGTTCTGGAAGACCACTCAAGCTGCTTTTGGAAAACAGACTGGAGAGGGCAAGACTGAAGGGAAAGGAAACCAATTAGAAAAACACAGCTGTATCCCAGGGAACTGGGGCTGGTGGCTGTGAGAACAAAAAGAAGTAGATAGAGGGGCACCTGGGAGGCTCATTCCATTAAGCTTCTGACTCTTGGTTTCGGCTCAGGTCATGATCTCATGAGTCATGGGATCGAGCTCCCTGTGGGGCTCCACACTCAGCAGGGAGTCTGCTTGAAAATTCTCTCCCTCTGCCCCTCCCCCAGCTTGTGGGCATGTGTGCACTCTCACTCTCTCAAATCAATCGATCAATCGATCTTTAAAAAATAGTTAAAAAATAAGTAGATGAATTTTTAAACTGTTATGAAAGTAAATCAAACAAATCAAACAGGATTTGGTGATAACCTACATACGTATCTGATCTCAAGGTTCTGATTTAGGAAATGGTAGATTATAGTACCCTTTACTATTGAGAGAACATACTGCTTGAGAGACAGATTTAAAAGGAGGGAGGAGATGAGTTCAGTTTTATACATAATAGTTTGAGGCACAAGACAACTATCCAAAGAGAGATATCCAAAAGAGTTCAGAAGAGGCATTTGCAACTTTACATGAAAATTAGGAATTCTTGAGCACATAGGTGGTGATTGTCAAGATCTCCTATGGAAAATCTGTAAACTGAGCAGACGAGGGCATGAGGAACCCTGGGGGAACAACAAAATTTAATGGCCCTGAAAGAAGAAAAGAAGCCAACAAAGAGAAGGAAGAGAATGACCAAAGAGACAAATGAAAACCCAGGACTGTATGAAGGACAGAGAATGTAGCAAATAGAGGAATTCGTCTAGATGAATTCATGTTTTTAGTTTAGAGAATCTTTGAGGTCAGAGAAAGAGAGAGTAGTTTACAATGAAGAAAACTGATCAGAATGCTTGTTTATTAAGGTCCCACAGAGAAGGTAGGAAAGGATGGGACCCAAAGCCCAAAATAAAAGGATTGCCGTGGCAAGGAAAATAAGTATGATTTTCTTGGCCATAGAAGTAAAAGAGGAAATGACAGATGCAGGGACAAATGTAGATCTACAGATTACAAACAGATATTTTATATACAGATACAGATATTTTATATACAGATACAGATATTTCTTTTTGATGGTCTTATAGAGCAAGGGGTTGCTTGCAGGGTCATACAACAGTGCAATTTGAATTTCAGATAACAACAAATAATTTTTCAATGGGACATACACATACTAAAAAGTACTCATTATTTATCTGAAATTCAAACTTAACTGGGTATCCCGTATATTTTTGTTAAGTATGGCTGTGCTAAGCACAGCAAGATAGAAAAGCATTGTTGGAAGTCCTGTTGAGTTCCATAACTATGAGTTCATGTCGCCACAGATGGCAGGAAATGTAACTTCACTCTACAGTACATCATTTAAATGCAGATACAACCAAAGAAGGCAATTGAACTTGGACCTAAGGGAGTGACGTCATGAAACATCTAGATTTCACATTTAGCACAGTTTGATATATGTTTCCCCATGTATCTCCAGATAAATTTGAAATTTAAAAACTGAGACAAATATGCTTTACAAATAAGATTTTTAAAGTAAAATAACATTTCAGTTAGTAGTTGTGCTCTCCGTATTTATTTAGAGAAAAAAACAGACTTCTTCTTACCTTAACCTTTCAGATAATTATTATAACATTGGAAAGAGTGGGTTCATAGACCCATAGATCATCTAGGTCATTCTCCAATCTGATCTTTGAAGACCCTTGGAACATCAGCACATATTATCACCTCTCTCTTCCTTGGACATACTATTTCCTAGGACAACCTCTTTCCTTTTAGAATCTTTAATTGTGAAAACATTCTTTCTAATATTGAATCAGCCTGTGTCCTTTCATTTTCTCCCTCTTAGTCCTAGATTTATATTCACTCAGTAACAGATTTTTTAAATTTTTAAAATGTATTCTGCTACTTCTTTCTGTTACTTTTTCTTTACAAAGATGAGACTGACATTCTATTGTCAAAGTCCATTCCATGAGTAGAAGATCGCTGTTCAGAGTTTTCAGTATTCAGGTGATAAAATTCTCCTAAGTGACCTAATGAGAATCATTTATTTCCAACAGGCAACAGACTCTTAAGAAAGCTCATAAATTTATTCTTTTCCTTACACTTTGCCTTTGTTTTGCTGAGTCTTGTAGGAATTAATAATAATCTTTCTCCTGTTCATTTTAATAACAGCTGAGTTGGTAGGAAATGCAGATGCGAACACTATTAGTAACCTATCACGGGTCAGTTCATTGGGATTACTCAACACAGAGTCACAGGGTCTCACTTTCAACTCTTGCTTTCTCTCTACTGGGAGGGGTCAAACTTGGAAAAGGTAAAATGGCTCTCTCCTTATATATGTGATCAGAAAATGAGAAAAATGGCTGTGTATTGCAAATGTATGCATTACTAGAATGATAGTGTTGTAGAACTAATTTCTTTCTTGGAAATGAATAATTATGTTTATTGCCGTCCTCAGCAAAAATTCAGATATACACTATGCTACTTTACTCTAAGGAGTAAAGGGTTCTCCAACAAAGAAAAAGTTAATTAGCACCACATTCTAATGTTATGAGTGTATAGTGTGATTTCACAGTCTTTCAGCATTTATCCAAGTAATTTATATTTTAAATGAACAAAAGTGATGAATTAAGGCACTGATATTTATACACACACATAAAATTTATGAGACAAATAACTTGAAAGGCTTACAGAAATGAAATTTTATATCTTTTTTTTAAAACATATATCTTTCAAAGACATGCCTTCTTCTTAGCAAGGTTTTTTGTCCTGATTGTTCTCAATTTGGGAGTTTAATCTGTCCAGGAGTGGAATGACAGTGTCATCAATAATACTGATTACCTTGACTAGTAGATTATCAAAACCATGTAGATTGATTAATACTGTTCTAATTTAGCTAAATAGTTCACTCTGATGTTTGGAAATAGCATGTATTCTGTAGGCCAGTTATTTAACAAGTTGTGCTTTTAGAGAAGACAAAAGAATAAATGGACATTTCTCTACCTCTAAAACCATCTTCAAGTAAATTTGAAGATTAATCAGGAATTTTCCAACGTCAGGAAACTTCAGGCTAAATAGATAGAAGTATGGTGCTCCTTCAGACAGACAAGTCAGTATTCACATATTATAAAGCTGTTTAAACTGTACATTTATCTTTTGTTTGTTAATTTCTAAGTTTGTTAAATACCAATTATACCAAAGTGCAAAATACCAAATAAGAAAAAAATACCAATTAGGTTTATCTGCTTCTTAATTTAAGAACAATATGTGTTCAGGATTCATTTTTAATCCATTTTTAAATATATATATACATATATATATATGCAAACAGAAAATGAACACTGTGTATAAACTGATGAATACTGGGTAGTACAGGGCTTGTTGCTACCAAATCATGATTTATATCTGAGAATTTATTCATAGCATGAACATTTCCTCCATTTCTAATTACCATGTTTAGGTTCTCATCTTCCTTATAACCATTGCAGAGTAGTTACACATTCATTTCAAATCTTCTGCAGGCGTCTTCAGACACAGGCAAATTGAAACACCAGTGTCAATTGGGTTCAGAAATTAAAATGCCCCTGGAAGAGCCTGGCTGAGCTGCGTAGCACTCTGACGGCCTTAAACTCAGCCTGATATTCTCCTTGCCTCCTCTGTCAGATACAAGGAGGACTCTAGGAGTCTATTAATTCCCCTTTGCTCACTTCCAGGTTTATGCAGAACTGAAGACGCTATAGTGCAGGAGTCCCCATGTTTGGAAAGCTTCTTGGAGATGGCTTTTACTTTAGATATTATACTGCAAACCTTCTTCCTTCCTTCATGGTTATCTAACAAATGATCATGACTCCTTCCTATTTCCTGCTTAACTTGTACCCCTTTGTTCTTATCTGGTCCCTCAGAGCCTCACCTTAATAAATTCTGATGTCTTTATTTTAAAGGTATTTTGATCTGAGCTAGCTCGCAACTCTCAGAGGGTGTGATCAAATTAAAATGTTTTGCCACACTTTCCGACAGTAACACTGGAGAAAACAATGGTGGAATAAAGGAAGAAAAAGAAATAACTAGGATGAAATAGAAGTCGTAGACACTGTCAGAATGTCCCATGCATTAGAGGAGTCTTGATCCCAACCAGCATTTGAAAGTCTCAAATTTCTATCAGTTCAAACCAGAAAGAACCAGAAAGATCATTTCACGCAGTGGTTCTCAATCTGGGCTGCATATTAGAATCACCCGGAAAGTTTAAAAAAAAAAAAAAAAGTTCCTGCCAAGACCCCATCCAGATCCCCCTGGAAGGGATGTCTCAACATGGCACATTTTTAAAAAACATCCTAGATTATTTTCACTAGCAGCCAGGGCTGAGAATGACTGATTGTTTAGCCCAATCTCAAGTGAACAAATTGATGCCCAGAAGATACAGATATTGTAAGAACCATACTTTGGGCAGGAGGTCCACTTGGCAGCACTTCTATAACCTGGAAACACTAGAATGGAGCCTGGGGGTGAACAACTGGTACAGATTCTTTCCTTTCAGCTCTTAAAACCATTTGGGAAAGTGGTTCTCCAACTTGACAAGTTTATTGGTGGAAATAGAAGATGCAGTTGCTTTTTACAACTTTCCTTTGGGATCAAACCTCAAATTTCTCATCTAGCTGCAATTCACTTTCAAATGACACTGCAGAAGAAGCAAACAAACAAACAAAGAAATACACAGTTCTCAAAGTATAGACCCTGCACCAGGAGCATCAGAATCACGTGAGAACTTGTTAAAATGCAGATTATTGGATCCCAACACAGACCTGTTGAATTGAAAACTCTGGGAGTGAGTCCCAGCTATCTAGTTTACCTGGATCTCTGTGAGGGTCTGATGCACACTGAAGTTTGAGAACCACTGAAGTGGAAGCTACAGATGAGAAAACAGACACTTGTACTACACGGCAGGGTGTTCATGCTGCAGTGGGTAAATATAGAGAGTTTGGGAGTATAAGGAAACGGAGCCTGATACAGGCATGTACATCAGGGACAACAAAACACAAAGCAAATAAAGGAGATGATACATGTTTTTGTTTGATGATTTTCTCTTTCCTTTCTTCAATGACTTGACATATTGTGTATATATATATATATCTATATATATACAGATATAGATATAGATATATGTGTGTATACATGTATTTAAACATATATATGAGTGTGTGTATACACATTTACACACATGTGCACACACACCCACACACTGAAAGGATAAATTAGGAAATTGAGAAAAATCAGGACACACAAAAATAAGGGTAGAAAAATACTAAATCTCCAGAAATGCTTATATGGAAATTTCCTACAAACTTAATTTTCATAGGCACAGTAGTGAAAGCAAAGGAACAGGTTTCACGTGAAACCTGAAACAGGTTTCAGATGAGACACAACTTCTGTTAGTAATGAGGAATGACTAAGTACAATTTCTTTCATGAGTCATTATAACGAGAACATTTCAATGTAGTGGATGATGTCTCTGGCTCCCTGCATGTAATGAATATTACATGAAGATATTACATGAATATTACAGAAGTCCACTTCCTTTAACAACCGAGGGGTGGCAGAGGACAGGGTTAAGGTCCTATTATAAAACTAGAGAGCCATGTTAAGTGCTTTAAAGGATGGCTTCTCCAACTCCAAAACTCGAAGACACTCAGTATTTGTGGGAAAAGAAATGTCATAGAAGCAAATTATCTGCATCCACTGGCAGCCTGCACTTTTCCTTGATAAATAGCTCAAGATCAATTCATTCGTGTGTAACGGCTTAATTTCCCATGACATACAATAACTTGAACTTTCTCGCAAGGATGATTTTTAAAATTATATCATGCTTGGTTTTATTTTGTTCTGTTTCATTTTTACTTTAGTCTTAAATAAAATGTGCTATTACAAGAGCCTACCGACTTTATAAGAAATACAAAGATATATCACCAAAGTCATGATTTACGTATTTTTTATCATTTTGCATGACCTACATACAATATAGTGGAGAAGAGAAAAGTTTGGGGTAAAATTATCTGGAATTTGCTTCAGAGCCTCAAGAAGAATAGAAAAAAGAAAAAAAGAGTATATGTTTCTTCTTTCTCACCACCTCCACCCACCTTCCCAGACGCTGAGGCAACGTGACCACGTATAACCATAGGTTGATACCACCCAGTTAAAAGAGTACTTGTATCAATTCCCCACCTGATCTCGCAGCCACATCCTTCAGCATCCCTTGGGGGGCATCTCAGCCCAAATTCCACTCTGTGAAAAACCAAGGCTCACAAATGTGTTTAGGTTTTGTAGCCTCTTCATGATTTTGCCAGTGGTGGGTTTGCATGCAGACTAATTTTCAATATATTTATCATAATGATATGCTGAGTAATGTAGACATCTTTGTGGCTCCATTTGTAAGTCTCTCATTTCTTTGCTTTTTGTCAATGCCATTAACGAATCAAGTACAAAAATCAGCAAACTCTTTGGCTCACTAATATATTGTGAATATTCATTATGCTATGAAATATATACACTTCTGTTTATAACTTATATGTATATGTGTGTATGTAGTAGATATGTAGTCTTCCATGACTATCAAAGCTGTTATGATTACCCTCACGTAAAATGCTATTTTTAAGAAATCAAACTGAAGATATTATCAGTTTGTATTCACCATGTACTTTTTTTTGGAGGAATGGGAGGGGCAGTGGGAGAGGGAGAAAGAGAATCTTAAGCAGGCTCCATACCCAGTGTGGAGCCCAGCCTGGGGTTTGATCTCAAGACCCTGAGATCATGACCTGAGCTGAAATCAAGAGGTAGCCCCCTCACAATGTACTTCTTTAGAGAATAGTCACATGAAGATGTTATTTGAAAATTAAAATATAATTTGAAAATAAAAAGCAACTTTCCGTACAGTAACAATCAAGAGGTTTTAAAATATTAAGCCCAGAATTGTACCTTCTTTCATGATCTATGCATCAAAAAAAAGGTACAATTTCCATCAATATCAAGGAAGCGGAGTAATGTTACTGTTGTTTCATATTATATATCAGCTAATAAACTGGGAGTTAGTCACTACAGTGATCTACTCTATTTTCTCTATCTCACATCGTGTTTAGGCAACACCATACTTGAGGCTTTTACTTTTACACTTGCATTTTTGCATTTGCATTTGCATTTTTCACTTTTGTAGTTTGTGCATAAAAAAAGTTCTACTTCACCTTTCATCAAACACCATGTTGAAGTTATATAGTTAACATTTTTTATTGTTTTTTGTCTTCAAATAAAGACAGCTGCTTCAGAGACATTTGAAAAGGCAAAGGGGAAGGAGCCTGGGTGGCTCAGTCAGTTAAGCGTCTGCCTTTGGCTCAGGTCATGATCCTGGGGTCCTGGGATCGAGCCCCTGCATTGGACTTCCTGCTCAGGGGGGACCTGCTCCTCCTTCCCACTTGTGCTCAAGCTCGCTCTCTCTCGCTCTCAAATAAATAAATCTTTGAAAAGGCAAAGCGGGAAGGGAGATGCAAAATGATTGCATCTAGTGTACATAATTAATGAAATTCATTTATATTGAGTGCGGAAGAAAAATGATACCAATTTATCAGTTAGATTATTTCCTAGTGAAAAACTCTGCTCAAAAAGAAGAAAGTTCAAAAGCTGATGAAATTACAGGAATACAAAATGAAGGCCAGGCACTGAGAAAGTCCCAACGGACAGTGATGAAGCATCGAAAAAGTTGAAACTCATCCACAGGTGAACACAGCCACATCCAGGCAGGTGAAAATGCTAATGATGCAGTAGGAGGGGCCTCTTTCAGTTCTAAGGTACTGAAGCAGAATGATCATACACCAACATGGAATGTGTGAATACCCATACTTGTGTAGATCACAGACGTATACCATAGCTATATGAGTGTCAAGTTTTATACACTTAGAATATAGATAATACAAGGTATCTGTGGTGTTGATGAATATGTACGGGGTGGAGGTGGGGGACAAACCATTCTTAACACTTTCCGTCCTTCCAGTGAATAAGTATACTGGGTACAGACTGCAGATGTTCACTGATAGGGTTAACACCTGCAAGTTTTTATTTCTGTTAAAATATAAATGACAGTAAGTGGAAATCCTTTGGTTACTACATAACCAAAATGTTACAAGGGCTCCTCCTAGAGAGAGACAAACCAAGAAACAGACTCTTACCTATAGCGAATTAACTGATGAGAACTAACTGGTGGCTATCAGAGGGGAGGTTGGATGGGGGGATGGGTGAAATAGGTGAAAGGATTAAGAGTACACTTACCACGATGAGCACTGAGTAATGTATAGAATTGCTGAATTGCTATATTATACACCTGAGACTAATATAACATTGTATGTTAACTACTCCAGAATTATAATGAAAATCCTTAAAAAATGAATAAAAAATAATGAGATTTTTAAGCTTTTTATAAGACAAAGTGGGGGGGGGGCGCTCCTGAGCTGGACAGGAAGGGAACAGGAAAGCAATTCACATTTATGATAAGAAGACAGGGCACTTTTCCAAATTATTCAAATATATAAGTCTATCAAGCATTCATGAATTTGTTAACTTACTAGAGAGTGAGAAAAAGCAAGTGAAGTAGAATTGGAAAATTATTCTTCGATCTTTATATTTTCGGTTAATTTTAATATTTTTTAGTGATTATTACAGTAGTTGTGGTTATTGTAAAGAAAATTAAAAATAGAGAAAACTATTCTAATTTAAACTTAATTACCTGGCTAGATAAGCATTATTTAGACTTTGATACATTTCCTTCTAATCTTTTTTATGCATATAATTTTAATAGGATTATACTATGTTTTCAGTTATTTCTGTTAATGACAAGTTAAAAAGTTCATACACATAACCTTTGGGAAAAACTTATTTTTGTCTAAGTGGAAATTCTGTCAAGATTCTGAATACATAAAGGTTTTATGATTTAATTTTTATAAGGCACTTTAATTTGGGTCCACAAAATTGTGCTTTCTGTTCTATGATTGAGAAACAGATGGTTGGAACAATGAAGTGGTATGAGAATCATTCTGGACATAGTACACACTAGGAAAATATGAATTAGAAAGAGGAAATAAGAAACCACATTTTTAATTATATATTTGTCATTCTACTGCTAGGTGGAAAACCTTATTGCAAATATAATTACTACTTGAAATAATTATATATTCTTGGTAACTCTACTGCTATTTGGAAAAATATCCTTCAAATGTGATTATGCATTGAAATGTCTCACATCCAAGATAGTAGTATGTACGCGAAAGTGTGAAACCACTCCTTTCTGTTTTTCAAAATGAATGTGCCATACAATGTAACTAAGTTAAAAATTAAATCGCAAACATGATGGTTTCTGAGTGGTACCTGGGATGACAAACAAATGCTCAGAGACCCTGTAGATGAGTCTTGAACATCTGTCCCGAGAAGCTTTAATTAAAACCCTACAGCCAGTTAGTCTGTCCTTTACTCCCATTGCCCCACAGCTCATCCCCACCTCCTTTACACAGATTGGTGCAGTTTCACCAACTTTACTTGCACAGTATCTCTTGTTCTCTTTCTCCATTCTCCCAACTATTACTCTGGTTTCTTGTTCTTACTACTATGGATTTTAACTATTATAATATTCCCTTTTTTATTCTTTCAGATCTCTGAGGTAACACAGCCAGATTAATCTTACTATAATCTTACTTTCTTACTCAAATTTTTTGGCGAGTTCCCACTCCCAACTGAATACACTTAAAGCTGTGTGTGTGTGTGTGTGTGTGTGTGTGTGTGTGTGTGTGTAGTTGTTGATGTTGGCACTGGATGAAGGAAATGTATTTTAGGCTTTCCATAATCTTATTTGATTTTTCAGCATGACATCTCACTACAATCCTAACCAACTTTCTCATGTTCCTTTCAAACTTGGCCACATTTTTCACTCCATTACCTGGTCAATTCTACTTCTACGCATTCACTGAAGGTATCTCCTATGTCTGGAGTATCCTAACAACTGCCATCTTCATCTGCCAAAATTCTACCCAAGCTCCAATTCCAGCTCATATGCTACATCCTCCATTGGACTCTGGCCACCCTCCCCCACCCCTAACCTGTACATTATCTTTCCCTCCCTTGCATACAACAGCACTTGGTATGGCACACATCACATTGTAACTTGGATTCTAGCT
Source organism: Ursus americanus (assembly GCF_024610735.1). Taxonomy (NCBI): domain Eukaryota; kingdom Metazoa; phylum Chordata; class Mammalia; order Carnivora; family Ursidae; genus Ursus; species Ursus americanus. The sequence continues at coordinate 50,420,022 of NC_142139.1, read as the reverse complement.
AGTTGTGCAATTACCCGATGTGTAAACTGTCAAAGAATGGGGTCCATCAAGGGCAGACTGAGACTTACTCATCTTTGTATTTATCACAGCACTGTGTAACCTCACACATAGTGCATACGCAATGAACTATTTGTGGAGATAAGGATTAATAAATGAAGAAATGAATGAATAAGTGAATAAATGACTAAAGACTGATTCATTCTTCATTCAAAGTGGAGCTGCTAAAAAGCAGCAGTATTGTGCCAACGCACTTACTTGCCTGTTTAGAAGAATTCATATGCAGAAGCATATTTCTAATTCATTCAATGCATTCTTGGTTATCTGTAAATAAATTACGTGCTCTGTCAATTATCCATGGCAACTTGAGAATTCCTTTGATGTAACGCTCAGCCAGATAAGATTAATGAGTGGACAGAAAACGGAAGGAAGTCATGGTTGAGAGTGAGGTTCCGAGGATTCAGAGACTTAGCAATCACAGAGAAGTGCTATCACAAAATCAATTTGAATTAAGAATCTCTGCCACATGCAGAAAAGAAAAAGGCTAAAAAGTTATAATGATTTTTCTGGTAGTTCTGTTATGATGTGTGTACAAAAGCCCTACTCTGTATCTGACCAAATATATTTCTTTGGTTATATCTACATAGAAAGCAAATAATAATATTATCTGTCCTTTCGTTTTTCCTGTCCCATCAGTCAATGCACACAGCTGATAACTTTAAGAATATCTACTTAGAAGTGTCTCTAGTTTAATTTTATCAATTTTACAAACAACCCAAAAAGATCTCAAAGCTGACATAAAATTAATGTTTGTGACATAGGTGAGAATGTAGAGAAAATTGTTGCATCGGTATCCTCCCCATTCAACATTTATTATCTATTTATTCATCTGGGTGTCACCAAAATTATAAGGTAGGCTCTGGAAAGGTAAATACTACTGGGGAAAATCAATTCCTTCACCCAGAAGTAGATTGTACTCTGAGCTCACCAACAGAGTTAAGGACAGCAAAGTGATGGTTAACAGGGGAGGGATTATCCTGAAGGGGAATCCATCTTTAGGTCTCTCTTGACTTGGAGGATTTGGATGGTTTGAGTTGATCCCAAGACTACTGAGAAAGATTGATTCCGTTGTTGGATACACTTGGGCCTGGGACTCATGGGACTCTACCTGCTAGTACATGGGGGAGAAATCTGATGTACTCTAAGAACCCATGGAAACTTCCCCAAAAGTCCTTAAAGAGGACCTAGCCCACTATGAGACTAACTCCCTAGGCTCTACAGGACAGAGGAGTCCCTGTGAGAATTCTCGAACCCAGTCAGGATGTAAACTCCTGGTATCAATAGGCTTGAACCATCACCAGAGGTGATGACAGCTGCAGGAAGAGCAATTCAGATGGAATCTTCCCGATCCACTGCAGCTCACACAACCAACATACCTATAAATTCAAATAAGAACTGGCTTCCCTGCTTCCATTATTGGTGCAGCAAGGTGATCGTTCTCTTTCTCCACTGTTTTCCATCAGTGTGGCATCTGATGGAAAGTAAATGTGGCTGATGAGCTGCAACTTTGTATCAGCTCCAGGATCAAGTCAGGAGCCAGGAACATTGCTGTGTCACTGTCTTTATTGCTGATCATTCCCTGCAGCTCTGTGCAGATGGTCTGAGGTTTTGAACAAGTCAGTGATGACAAATTAGGGTGTGAAATTAAACTCAGGAAGTCATGCTATGTACCAAGTTTTTCTGAGTTGAAAATATTCCTTTCAGAAAACAAAACACTTTAAAAAATCACTTGTGTGTGAAGAACTGTCACTCATCTGTAGATGTCAAGAAGATTGTCTAACAGATTCAGAATGACCGATCTTATGAGTACAAAAAATGGTTTTAGCTATCCGGAGAATATTTTTATTCTTATGTCATAATTGTATTTTTAATTAGAGCTTTTCTTAATCTCAGGCTGAATGGTAGGTAGCTTATTGCTTCATCTCTGTAAAGAAAGTTTTAGAAATCTGATTTATAAGGTTTTTTAAATTCCAAAAATGTATGCTGATTCCGAATCAATAAGAGTTGGTGGAAACTTTGTTAGTAAGAATAATATTAAATACTGTCCATCTTCTCTGCTTATGAAGTAAGAGTTACTTCTCCTTTCCACTTGCTTGACTTCCTCTGATGCTCAGATAGGATATAAAATTGGTTCACCTCAGTTTAGTTCCTCAAATGCAAATTAAAGAGCGCATGGTATATGTTAGGATCATACACTTCTCACTTTCATTATAAGTGAATTTTCCCGAAACATAAACAAAACACTGGTACTGGGTAACAAGTTCTGAGAATTGCCAAATCATCTCACTAAGTTATCTCTTTTGATCTCAGCTCCGTACATGTTTAAATAAGAGCATTCCCAGTCCGTTTCTGGTCCAGTAATTTGCCATCTTTACCCTGACTTTTTAACACTCTTCTCACTTAAATTACTCTCAGCATCGTGCTATACAAAGAAAAGCCTGCGCCAGAAATTAATAAAAAGAATTTATCTAGGTTGTAATACCACCTTGCATAGATGAAATAATTAGCAACCAACAAAGACCAGATCTGTGGTCTTTGATTTAAGAGCAATGAATACCACCTTGCATAGATGAAATAATTAGCAACCAACAAAGACCAGATCTGTGTAGTATAGGATTTAAGAGCAATGAAACCTCAAGAAACGGAGGGAGCACTGTAGGGAAAGAAGATCTAGAGGCTGTTTCATTAAGGGTGTGAGCTATTCTAATAGCTTAAATTTAGATGAGGTATTATGAGAAGAGGGAGGATATCACAGGTACGAGATCATATTTGAGAAAATTCCCAGAGGCAGATACTCCCGGAGTGCAGTAGGTTGAGGAAATAAGCATCTCAACATTGACTGAAAAAGTACTGTTTAACCTTTATTGATCACTTAATTTAATCTTAACAAACAATCCTGTGGAGTGTAGAATTTTCCTACTTTATTAAGAACTTGAAAACACGAGAGATCAAGTAATTAAACAGACATAGACAGGCAGAACCATGATTCTAATGCTGATTGTATTTTGACAACCACACCAGTGTTCCCCAACATTCTTCACATCACGACACGTGTAGAACATGATAACACTCCTGAATCAATGAGGGTTAATAGACTATATACCCCGTAGCCTTGACCTAGCCTCCAGGCTGATAGAAATCAAGATCTTGGCATGGGGGAAACGGATTTGTGGCAAAACCCATAGCTTATCAGGTGGTAAGTTTTGTACCATGTTACTACACCTGTATGTTGGGGATTAGTGGAAAATACAGCAGGAGAGGTAAGGTAAATACAAATTATGGAAGGTCATATGAAAACCAGGTGAAGTCATTTGGACTCCATTTGATTGATGAGTTCTTAAAGAGTGACATTATTTTAAGAAGATCTGAATAACTGTATGTTTTGAGAATGATTTGAAAATAGCAAAGTCTTAAAGACAGTTCATGTACCTGTTGACCATTCAAAACTACTAGGAGATAATAGTAAGGTTGAAAAGAAAGAAGATATGGAAAACTGAGTCTAAACAATATGGAAGGCTCCAAGATAAAAGCAAGCTGAGAATGGTATACTTATGGAATGGCATCTTTGGGAAGAAAGGCTAGTTTAAGAGATGGTGAGATGCAGGAAGCATTAAGTGTCCTATTGGGAATACCAAATTGATGGAGTTAGAGAACTAGCTGAAGTTTCTTGCTATCAGAGAGGCAGAGGTTGGTTTGGGAGATAAATGTTTTAAAACCACAAGTCTAGGAGTAATGCTGGAAGTTGAAGTGCAAAACTCCCAAGACAAGCAGAGGGGAAATGCTGAAAAAGAAATAGTGGCAGGAGGGCGGGATTAGAAATCGGTCTGTGGGAAAGAAAAAATAACAGAATTGCAACATTAGAAAAAAACCTGAGGTCATTTTATTTAATTACCCTTGCATGAGCTCCTTTTACACTATGCCTACCTATAAATACCCTACTTATATCTGAGTACTTTCAATGATGGGAAATTTGCACTGTCCTGGGGTAACTCATTCCATCTTTGGAAGGCTCTGTGTGTGTGTGTGTGTGTGTGTGTGTGTGTGTGCGCACGCGTGTATTTTAGGGAAAGTTGTTCCCTTTAACTTCTATTCACTGGATCTACTTGTGGGACAGAACAAGACCAGCAACCATTTTGCACAATAGTTTTTCACATATCTAAACACAGCTGTCATGTAATTTCCCCTTCCTTGCTTTTTTTCCCCTCTCCAAAATGTGAAATATGGTAGTTGGTAGTTCTCTGTATTTGTCTCAAAATTACTGCACTCATATTTTATTTTTTACTTTTATAATTGATGTATTAACTATATTAGTTTCAGGTGTATAACAATGATTTGATATCTGTATATATTGTGAAATGATCACAAGACGTCTAGTTAACATCCCACACTCATACTTTAAAAGGTGTCCCTTTGACCTATAATTTTGAATTCATGGAAGAGACTTAGCCATGAATTTAGATCTGTCGAATTCTATATTATTTCCCTGTCGTCTCTCACCATGATATCTCACCTACCAAATCATATCATATTTTCATCTCACCTATCATTTCTTACCTTCCTAGGCTCCAGAAATCTAACATCTTTGGTCTGTGCTCCATAAGTAGTCACCATTTGACCCCTACAATCATCTTACATGCCCTTCTAATTCCACTTTTCCCAACTTTAAGGCTAGTAGTCACAGAAGCCACCAAGGGGAAAGTTTCAAGAAGGAAGGGGTAGCCAGCAATACACACAAAAAAAGTCAGGAAAAATAAAGAACTAGAAAAGGTTTTCAGACTTGACTGTAAGGAGGGTGTTGGTAGCTTAGCAGAAAACTACTCCAAGTAGTGGGGTAGATCTCTCTTTCTTACATCAGAGTTCTCTAAGGTGAAAAATGACAGAGTCCTATAAACTGAAATTCAGACATGAAAAAACGAGTTGCTCTTATAAAAACATGCAATGCATTGCATTTATTAACTAGCAGAATTTTTTGTTGATTTTATTGATCACATATATATTGGCAATAATACCTTTGGGATAGTGTTTACATTTTGTAATATTTTCTCATATATCCTATTTGAGCCTTACAATAGCCGTGTAACATTTCAAAGGTAAGGAAACCAAGTGTCTGAAAACTTATCTGAGACCGCCCAATATACAGATCTAAATATACTCCCTCACCTAGCTTTCCCTGAGACGTGTCTGTGACTTGACCGATGAAGGGATTCAAAGGTGTCAGTAGTTAACTCCACTGTACGGAGTCAGAATTCATGACCTTGGCCTTACAAACATTGGCTCTAACCAACTTACCAAAGCAGCGGTTAAAAACAATTAGTCCCAATGCAGGGAGAGCAATGGCACAGGTAAACAATCTCGGCAGTAGTAGCAGTAGTGTCCCATCGTCCCATGACAAAATTAACGACTATTTGCCTATAACGTGCCAGGTACTGCACTCTTTCGCCTCCTTTAATCCTCATGACACCCTAAGAGGTATTTTTAACCTCGTTCACACATGAGTAAACTAAGAACCTCTCCAGTTTACTGGAGCAGAAAGTGAGCATGTGAGCCAGGATTTGGTTTGTTTGTGAATCTCAAATACCAAATAATTTCATATTTTTAAAACGTTTTTCCTGTGACAGTGGGGGGAAAAAAGGACAACAAAAAGGATATGAATTCATCCATGAGGGATATGAATATGCTACACATAGACAACTTTTGTCCCATTTCGTCCCACTTTCAACATCGATTCTTCACCATTGTTGTAAGTTCCAGTCTCTCAAACCCATCTTTTCCCCATGATGCATTAACCACAACATGGCTTCCCTCGTCTCCCGGCAGAGTCTAGACCTTATGACCAACTGTTTTCACACTGTGTTCGCTGATGCTTCAGAGACCTTCACTCCTTTGTCCTTCCCATTTCTGACTTAGTGATCTCAAGACGCTTTAGATTGCGCTACCAGCCGTAGGCTTGCTGTCTGAGCGCTGAACGCTGCTGACTCAAGGCAGTGCTAACAGCGTCCACTGTACATTTGTGCCGTCTAATCCCACCGGGGACCTCACCGCCGCTCCATGGTGCTGATATTCATGCTTGGATAATCTCCCATCACATGCTCCAAGTGGCTTTTGCTAATTACTGACAGCCTCTCCAGGACCTTAACCCCATGCCTTCCTCCCTTCTGTGGAGCAGACACATGGTCTGCTGTGCCGCTCAAGATAGGAAGACCCCTCCGAAGACCCCGCTACCGCAATTCTGTCTCCTTCAGTTATCCTATTTTCTCTACATCTTGCCCATAGGGAAAAAGCGTCTGTTTACCTCCGGTGTATTTTTCCACTTGTCCAAAGATACTCCTCTGCTATAGTTCCTTTCCCCTTCTTTCTTGATTCCTCAAGAATCTTCATTTAACCGTGGGGCGTTCTCTCACCGATTCTTTTTTTTTAATTCAGATCTCTATGGCACCTTCAGTTCAGCTTAAGAACCAGTCCACCTTTTCCCTGTTAAAAATAAAATGAAATGAAAATTAAATATAAAAATACAATTGCCTCTAATCTGCTCTTCTTTCACTGCTATGCTATTATTTCTCAAAAAGAAATTATATCTGTGCCCTCATTTACTTCAGCATTAACTTCTCATCCGCTGTTTAATACCTTTCAATATGGCTTCCACCCACATGGATTCTAATCATTTTAGCTTAGGAAAGTGAAATCTAAGGATGAATGCCAAACTCCGCAGCATGAAAATTAGTTTTGAGTAAAGATTAACATTCAGATTAAGTGCCTACAAACATAGCCGTATCTGTAATTATTGAGCTTAAAGATTATTTAGTTGGAGAGGGGTATGGAGGAAAATGCTGGCACAAAAGTGAGGAGATAGATCAGAAAGATTTGCCAAAAGAAAGATTTGTCAGTCTGAGGACCCCGACTGGCTCAGTCAGTAGAGCCTGTGACTATTGATCTCAGGATTGTGAGTTCAAGCCCCACATTGGGTGTGGAACCTACTTAAAAATAAATAAATAAATAAATAAATAAAGGAAAGAAAAGGGGGGAAATAGCATGGAATATGGGAAGAAAGAGTTAAGAGGCTGTCTGAAAATTATGGGGAGGACTGCTTTTAGGAGTTACATATTGTAAATGGGCTTTCTTGCCACAGCTAACATGGAAACCAAGCAAGGTCCTGGACATCTCTTCGCATTCTGCAGACTGAGGGTCTCCAGTCTCCTCCCCAGTGTCACAGTATTGTTCCAGATTCTTACTCTCTGGATGATTGTAATAGTTGTCCAAATGGGGTTTTATCTGCTTCTAGATTCTGCTCTCTCCTTCTCAATTCACCCTACATGCTGATGCTGTTGTCTAATTTTCTTTGCATATAGCCAAGGACTAAGAAAATGTGAATGAATGAATATATGAATGAAAAAAATCCCAAAATTACATAATCACTATGACCCTCACAAAAATTTCTTTTTAGCGATAAATTATTTAAGAAAAAAAAAAATGCTTATGTAGAAAAAATAATTCTACCAAAACCAAAACGTCTTGACAAGGGAGGGGGTGGGACGCAGGGGAGATCATTTTAAGATATGTAAGACCAAAACAAAAGCAAACAAAAACCTACTTTTCTTAAAACTCAAACATTAAGAAAGGGACTTTCAGTGTGTACACACACACACACACACACACACACACACACACAATTTCCAGAATTTGATTTTCCTAATACTATTTGGTGGTTTACTTTTCACAGAAAGCCAGAAGTTATATGGAAGTAGTAGCTTATTCAAGTCATAAATGGTAAAAGTCTCAACATATACTGATTAGACTATAAGCAGACAGTTAAAAGAGTAAAATGCCAATAAAATTTGTGAATTCAGCTTGTTCTTGTCAGTAGGTGACAGACACCAGTGTCAATCACCAGTAATTTTATAGAATCACTCAGTTCCCAAGCCTCAATTTCCCATAAGGTAAAAATGCATTAAAATTATGAATATTTTACAATGCAATTTTATTATTAAAATCATTTTCTCTACACAATTAATCTGTTGGAAAAAAACATGTCTGTTTTTATTACTATGTTTTCGTTTATAATTTAGCAATTATGTTTAGTGTAAAATATATCAGCTTAAGAATTGTTTAATTCTTTTCGTAATGGCATCATCACATTATTTTTTATTTCTAGTAGATATTTGAAGTTGATATTTAGCTCTTAAATTCATTTAGAACAATCTGAACATGATTTGAAAAAGACTCTTGGGGTCCAACTCAAGTTGGATAATTTAGAGAAAATCAAAATGCTAAAATCCTGTAAAAATAAATCTTGTGAAATGGGAATGAAAACACACCAAGCTTTTGATTTTCCCTATGGGAAATAACCTTAATTTTATGAAGAAATGAAATTGCTGGTGGTGCTTCAGGTAACAGTTTCAGCAGACATTTTTAAAAATGAATCTGTAAGACATGGGAAGTTGGACTACAATCAGTAAACTGTTCAGGCCAGGTTGAACCCAGTAATCAGCAAGGGCTTTGTTTAAATCTGCTTATGAATAAATTACTTTTTTCATGTCAGTAAAAAAAAAAAAAAGAAAGAAAGAAACCAGAGCCTCAGAATCATCTTGGCAGCTGTGCAACATTTGATGTGATCTTTTTTTAGTAATAAATTATCAGATGGCATTAATTGCAACTTTTTCTTTTTCAAATGAGAAATGTTGCCATTCTCCCTGCAGACCGTTCATGGATCAGCAGGTTTCAATGCTGGGCCAGGAAGGGCTTTTGTTTTTATTGTGTGCTTCTCTATGTAACCTTTACTTCAACTTTTGTTACTTGCAGATGTTGGATTTTGTAAACTTGGTTTTATTATTGTTGGTAATAGTCATATATTGTCTTTAACTCAGAATCGCCATTTTTTAAAAGATTTTTTTACTTATTTGAGAGAGAGGGCACACTCATACGTGAGGGGAGTGGCGTGGGAAAGGGACAGAGAGAGAGAGGGAGAATCACAAGCAGACTCCCCCACTCAGAGTGGAGCCAGAGGTGGGGCCAACCTCATCACCCTGAACTCATGACCCCAGCTGAAACCAAGAGTCAGACACTTAACTGACTGAGCCACCCGGGCACCCCAGAATCACCATATTTAAGGCAAGGGTAAGCAAATGTTTCCTGTAAAGAGACAGGTAGTAAATATGTTGGTCTTTGTGACCATATGGTCTTTGCAGCAATGCTCAATTCTGCAGTTACAGTGCAAACACAACTCTAAACAATACATAAACAAATGTGTGTGGGTGTGTTTCAATAAAACGTTATTTACGAAAACATGCCACAGTAAGAATTGGGCCATAGTTTGCTGACTCCTAATCTAAAGGAGTGTCTTTGTGTAGAGGCAGAGAGATAAGAGATTCAAGGACATAAGAAATATCAACCTCTCATGCCGTATAATTCATTAGGTTTCAACAGCTCCAAAAATAAATACTACAACCAAATGTGCTATAGAAACCCAGATTTGCTTTCACTGATTGCTCTTATAATAAGTCGTAGTTTGTTGATGAAACAATTCTTTTACTCAACAAACATCTACTGAACACCTATCATGAGGCCAATATTCTATTGGCAACAAGTGTGATACAAAGTACACTAAACCCGGATTCCTAGGACCTTCACATTTGGTGAGAGGAGATATTCCGGACTTTCATATTAGAATATGAATAGAATAGAATATGAAGAATAGACTTCAGATAGTTTTTAGTTCTTCCCCACCACGCCAGCCTTTTATATAGGGTGGTATATCTAACACTACTACCTTCTACCTTAGTCCGGGGAGGCGAGGGGAGAAGGAGGACCTGATTTTGAAATTCCCTATGCTCTCATCTCATCTCATCACTCCCACCCTAGGGATTTTAGTCAGTGCTCCTTTTTGATTATATTATTTTAACTTAAGAAAAAGAGATTCAAAATACTGGTGTACTGTGTCATACTTCTTTATTTTGAGGTTAGGGAAGGGCTTGGTTTCAATTCCTGTATCTTACTGCAGTAACAATTAGAGCATTTCATTTCCCCTGAGAAAACAGCTAAGATAGATAAGTGTGTTTTAAAAATCCATTCTTTAAAACTCATACTTCTGGAGGATAGGGCATATAGACCTAAAAGGAGGAGAAATTCAAACGTTCTTCAAGCCTGCTGCTACAACTCAACTCAAAAAAGTAACTTTACAGGCATTTTTTGAAATACGCCATTCATATTTTTAAAAGATTTCAAAAAATATTTCCAATCAAATTTATTAACAACTTCTAACAGCTGGAAAAATCACAAGAATTACTGAAGTACTAAGATTTGAATTCATGATCTTGAGATATGAAAAGCTTATCTAATCTAATGAGAAAAGCAAATTCTTTCTTAAAATTTGTAGATGAGAATAATGAAGATTTCATAGACTGTGAATCTATGACATTTGAATTCATAGTAATTCAGTAAAGTAGTTGAACTCTGAATTCCTTGGGAGATATAATAACTAACATTTTAAAACAAGAGAATTTACTGTACTTGAACAACTTTATGCAATCAGGTATCTTTGCAACTTTTAAACAATGATTATTGACAGTTTAGGCCATTCATTGTGACCAAATATGCACGTATCTTCCTAGGAAAATACAGTATTTCCAACCTGAAATTTTCAATATTCTTATTCTTTGGTAACATGTTAAGATTTATCGTAATTCTTCTACATTGGTAGGATATCATAGGTACTAAATTACATTTCTATAAAACTGTCACCACAATAAAACAACGTTATCAGATTCAAACATTCCTTACAATGCCTATAAATCGCAACTTTTATATGTGAAGTCAAGCTTATGCTTATAGACACTGAGCTAGAAATAGATTAAGCTGGGGATATGGCTCAATAGTTGTGCTGTTAAAATCAGTTAGTGTAGGAATGAAATGATAGTGCATTTTTGAGGTACTAGTATCTAACGGCTCATCATATGATGTAAGTAGCAAGCGGAAGACTGTTATACTGAGCCTAGCTTCAGTTCTAGATCAGGTTGGAGTGAAATGTGCACGCTTTCTAAATCTCAGGTTGCAGTTTCTAATGCAGTCTGGTATGAGCCGGGGAGGAAATGCACAGGTGTGAAATACCCTCCGGGAGATCTCATCCTGACTGCTGTGTCCTTCTCCAGGATCTGTCACTGTGAAGGGGATGAAGAGAGCCCTCTCATCACACCCTGTCGCTGCACGGGCACCCTGCGCTTTGTCCACCAGTCCTGTCTCCACCAGTGGATCAAGAGCTCAGATACGCGCTGCTGTGAGCTCTGCAAGTATGACTTCATAATGGAGACTAAACTCAAACCCCTCCGGAAGGTATGGTATTTGCAGGAATTGGTTTGAAAGGGAGCACTTGCAAAGCAGGCATGTTTTAAAAATCCATTTCTTCCCCAGTAGAATTTGGTAACATGCTAATATCCATGAAGAGTACATGTCTTTTGTTGGGCTCAATATGTAAAACAGCCAAGTGTTTGCAAATAATCCGTCATCTCTGTTTTATGTTCTAGGGCCCCTGATTTTTATATCATTCTTCAAAATCTAAAAAAGAATGTGTGCGTATGCGTGTGTGCGTGTGTGTGTGATGTATGTGTTTATGTGTGCAACATTATATATATATTTTATTTATTTATATTTATATATGAAAAATAAATATAATTTGATGTAATTGAATTGCTGGAACTGTGAGAACATTGTACTTACTGAGGTCAGTTCCCTGGAAGGTTAGGATAATCGATTACATTAAATAATATGAACTCACTTAATTTCCTGAAAATCGGACATTAGGTAATAGAAGAGAATGTTTTCTTCCATAAAGTGTGAACTCTTTTTTGGGTTTGCCTTTATTTGGGAATTTGGTGTGATAGTTCATGTATAATTGTAGATAGAAAAAGTATTATTTTCCATATTGTGCATCAAGCTGTAAGAGAGAGGTAAGCATATTTTTATATACAAACTTGATCTTCAAATTTCTCACTTAACATTTTTCTAAAGAATGAAGGTGAGCATATGAGTCAAATATCGTTAGCATCTCACTCAAAACTAGCAAAGGACAACTTGTGAAGGATACAAATGAAGACAAGGAACTTTATGTATTCATGCCCTATAGCTGGGGCCCTGGATTTTAGCATGTAACTTATCTTTTTACCTAACTGCAGTCTTACATTTTTGGATGCCTCAATTTCCAAAGGAGAGTATAGAGATTGCAATTTATTTTTTTTAAAGATTTTATTTATTTATTTGACAGAGAGAGAGACAGCCAGCGAGAGAGGGAACACAAGCAGGGGGAGTGGGAGAGGAAGAAGCAGGCTCCTAGCAGAGAAGCCTGATGTGGGGCTTGATCTCATAACGCCGGGATCACGCCCTGAGCCGAAGGCAGAGGCTTAAGGACTGTGCCACCCAGGCGCTCCAGAGATTGCAATTTAAATAATGATTCTGCCTAGAGCTACTTTTTCATTTAAATTAAATGCAAAGCAAAAGTGGATGAAAAGAACATTGCTTAGAAATAAACACGATGAGCTCCAGGATGAGGGGAGATGTAAAACAAACAAGATATTCCAATAGGAATCTGATGGGTTGCTGGCCGTTGCAATTCTTCATTAATTCTGTAAATCACGAACAGGGAGAATAGCATTCCTTGTTTTCGCACTGCCTTGATTTTAAAAATGTGCAAATGGTTTATAGATGTCAGGACTGATGTCCAAAATGCCTTTGGGCTACGCATTGTCTTTTCTTAATGTATGGAGTACCTTGAGTGACAAAAGGTGACACTCTGTTCCTCCAGATCCCAGAGCAATCAATGCCAGAAATAGAAATGGACCCTTACTCTCTGCCCCTTGCTTCATCCACTGAACAGATGCTGTGTGATGTCTGGGGTAGCTAAAGAACACACTGTGCTTAGAGATTCTATAAATTTCTCTTTGTGCCCCTCAAGGACCTACAAATTGTTTCATAGAGTCTGTATATTCCTTAATGGATTTTTTTTTTACTTCCATCTATATAAAATGTTCATTTCAACTTTGTCAAATGTAATATTTCAATTCAAGAGCAACAATCTAGGATAATAAAATATTCCGATTTTCTCTTCTTCATGTTATCTATCCCTCCCCCATTTTTTAAATTTTAAAAAATTTATTATTATGATATGTTAGTCACTATACAGTACATCATTAGTTTTTGATGTAAAGTTCCATGATTCATTGTTTGTGTATAACACCCAGTGCTCCATGCAATACGTGCCCTCCTTAATACCCATCACCGGGCTAGCCCATCCCCCTCCCCCCGCTAAAACCCTCAGTTTGTTTCTTGGAGTCCAAACTCTCTTGTGGTTCATTTCCCCCTCTGTTTACCCCCTTCGTTTTTCCCTTTCTTCTCCTAACGATCTCCCTGCTATTCCTTATGTTCCACATATAAGTGAAACCATATGATAATTGTCTTTCTCTGCTTGACTTATTTCACTTAGCATAATCTCCTTCAGTCCCATCCATAGTGATGCAAATGTCGGGTAATCGTTCTTTCTGATGGCTGAGTCATATTCCATTGTGTATGCGGACCACACCTTCTTTATCCATTCGTCTGTTGAAGGGCATCTCGGCTCCTCCCCTATTTTTGTATAACAGACAATATGTGGTGCTGTATGGAACTTGAAAAGTCTTATTCTGCCTTCAGCTTGTGTGGAATCATCCCTTATATACAACTTTGATCCTTTCTTAGTATTCCATTCCCGATAATTTACAATCCTATCATGAAATCCCTTTCTTCTCAACTAACAGATTTATAAACTGCATTCCCATAGGACAACATCTAAGGGGTAGCCAAGTGGAGCTAAGTGGCTTTAAAAGGCTGTGTGCTTCCAAGTGCTTCACATTCTCAGACTTCCCTCCGTCTCTGATCCTGAGACCTTGTGCCATCCCCACTCGTCTGAATGCCTCTGTCGCCCCAGAGTAGGGATCTAAATTTTCAACTCCTGGTCTAAGGAGAAACATGCATTCTGTCCCTGCCTCTATGACTTACGGGTTTTAAAAACCTTTCCAAATTTTTACTTTCTCCTTGAAAACTACAGGACATTGGCATAATATGTAAATGGCAGTATCCAAAATGACTTCAGGGTCTGAGGAGACACGAACTATACAGACATGAAGCATCTGTAAATTGTTCTAGATGGTTTATTTTGATGGCACTAAGATTCATCAACAGTTTTCTTTTGATAGTTTTTAATTGGTCATTGCAAATGACAGGTAAAGCATTACTTAGAATATATACTCAGTACATCCCATTAATTGCTCTCAAGTCAGTAATTCCATTGCAGTTTATAACATTCTAAAGACCAACCACATGAAACAATTAATTTAGCTAATGATTCTGAATTTCTACTATTACCCAATACAGGCAGGAGATTCTGTTTAGATGAAATGGCTTCTTAAAGTGGAAAGGTGCAAATCTTCATAGTCCGACGAACCTTGGGGCTTAATAATCTCTAAAGAGATCAGTAAAATCTTACTTCAACAGTTGCTACTATTACTACACCAAAATCTTCAGTTAGTAAATTCATCAAGGTATCTTAATGTCTCCAGAAGAAAAATCTTTAAAATCTAAATAAAATCAAGGGCTTCTTTGAAAAAAAGTGATTTTCATCATCTTTAAGTCAGCAACTCACCTACTTTCATAACACTCAATAAGAGCCCCATGAGTTACCCAGGGTCAGAAATAATTTTTAGGGCCCAGAAAAGTCAAAAAGAGAAAAATATACAAATCAGTGCAATTTGGAAATATGTATAATATCAGTTAGCAAGCATAAAGTCTGTTCCAAAGCTGAAGAATTGCATGAGGTTCAGATCTGAATCTGAATGGGAGAGACCAGCTGCTGGATATGAAGCTAAGCTTACAAGGACAGCAAATGGTACCGACAACTTTATGTTCTCCCCTAAATTATTTCTTTATATAGTTTTTCATATGCAGACCAGTTGACAAATATGTAATACAAAATATTCAGCTCTATGCATCCTTTTATTCCTTGTCTCATTTTTAAATGAGACAGTGGATCATTACCTTTAGTAGTGATTAGATTGAACCATATCCACTTGTCACTTTTGTAGATCGAAACAGTTGAATATTGGGAAGTTCATAAAATATAAGTTCTGTGTGAATTTATGATGCCAAATAAAAAGGAATAATCATTTTTGGTATTTCTACACTTCCACCATAATGACTTCCAATGCTTTAGTTGAAATATCTACTTTAAAAAAAATGAAGAACTGTATTTTACAAATGCTATGTTAATTCCTTCCTTTCCCCTTACTTTGATGCAAACTTTGTCTTTCAGAAGAGCCAGTGCAAGTTACCATATCAGGCCAACTGCCCAAAGGTTATTATTGCTTCTCCACTAATCTGGAGGTCTGGCAGTTCATAATCTCAAAACTGGGTAGGACCGAGAATGTGGTCAGATTCCTAGCTAGGGTTTTCTGGGTACCCCATTTGAATAATGCTGCCTCATCATACATAAGAAAATTCAAATGCTTCATTTACTTACCATTCTGGAGAATTTGCAATTTTACTAATACAAATGCCACATACTGAATTTCGACTCTGTGCCAGATATTTAGAATATATCAATTAACTTTTATCTGCATTATAACTCCATTTCATATAGGCACGTGAAGCCTATTTTACAGATGAGGAAAATGAGACACAGTGTCAATCTTACTTAATATCACACCTCCCGGAGCTCCCTGATGCTAAAGCTTGTGTTCATTGTGTGGTGTCATGCTGCCATAAGTGGCTGACTGTCTCTCTCTTTAATCACCAAAGCTTCAGTTTTTATTTAGACCATTTCTAATGGGAATCTTTCAAAAGAAATCTTTCTGAAATAAAAAGTGTTCTAAAATCTTTCTTCTTAAACATGGCTGTTTTACCCAATGTATTTTCTTAATAGTTAGTTACGTCATTATGTATACATCACTTATTTTGCAGGTTGAAAAACATTAACTGGCTCGAGAGCATTGAAAGCTGTTTATCTTTGTTAACTTTAAATATAAAACTGTCAGTTATTTTACCAGCAAGAATGGGTTTAATCAGGAATAGCAGAGAATTGCAGTTTAGGTCGAGCAAGCTGCCACAAAGCCATAGGCAAGTCCAGAGAACAAATGCGAGGAGTGCTCTTTTGTAGATAAAAAGGGAAGTCGGGAGGGTTATTATAAAGAAAAGAGTCCACTGGAGTGAACTTGGAGTTCAAAGTATAGTGGCTTTTCATTGGCTGAGCTCTTGTGGGTGGGGGGCGGGGCAGGAAGAAAAACCTTTTTTCCTCCTGCTGAGGTATAAAGTAGCTAAAGTAACATTATTGGCAAGGTTCCTTTCTTCCTGTTGGTATCTGCAGTTGATGACTGACCGTAGTAGATCGTGAGAGGTACCCCCTTCGGGTCTCCTGACTTCATTTTAAAGGAGATTTTCTTTTATTAATTTCACATCTTCATTCTGCATCTGCCAACCTGCTGTATTTTGGAAGCCCTTTATAGGGGCAGAAAAGTTTTCCCTTCTTCCGTTTTAGGTCCTTTGGCTGGTCTGATAATTAAATCAGTGTAAGGCGGATCAACGGTAGAAAAACAAACAAAAGTTTAATAACACATATATATGGGAGAGACCCAGGAAAACCAAGTAACTCACTGAAATGACCAAAGCCATCGCCTTAAATACCATCTTCAGCTAAAGACAAAAGAAGACCTTTGGGGAAAGGAGCCCAGCTATGGGAGGTTACCAGGAAAAACAGTGTATAAGGGTAAGGTGGTGAAGCAGATTTAAGTTGTTGCCATCTGCATTGATAAGAGTTCTAGAGATTGCCTCCTCCGGGTGCAGCAAGGAAGACATCCTTACAAATGGAGATTTTCCTTATAAATGTGAATACCTCTTACAAAACAGTAACTTCTATTGGGTTTTCCGTGTCTGCTGTGTTTTAAAAATAATCAACGTGCCAAAGAGGCATATTTTGGGGTGGCAAAATCTGCTCTCTTGCACCTTTTATCTGTTTTTGTTGTTTTCAATCTCCCTGCTCTTGGAATCTGCTGCCAGGTCTCTGTTCCTTCAGGAGCCCTTAGTCAACATTTCACATAGCTACTGCTTTTCTGCTTTAAACAATGACAAAAATTAAGAGTTATAAAATTGGGTCTATACAAGGGCCAGTTCTAGATGAAATTCTGCAGCATTATCTTCTGATCGTTGGCAAGAGTTTTAGCAAGTACAAACATTTTGGCATCATGCCAGGATTCCTGGACCTCTCTTTGGCATCCTTCTTAATTCTCAGTTTTATTTGGAATTATATGATTAAAAAAAAAGCCCTCAACAAATACGTTTTTGATGTCTCCAGGATGTTTCCCTAGAACCAGAGCCCAGTTCTGGGGAGTAGGTTTGCTGTTTCATTTCCTCAGAAATATATAAACTTGGAGGCAATGAAAATCTCTGCCCTAGTATGAGGCTAGATAAAGCTTTCTTTATACTTGCAAAAAATATCCAGACTCATCATTTGCGATGCCTATTGCTCTGTCATCTTGCTGTGTTTCAGCTCCATTATAACATGAGCCCCAAGGGCAGTCAAAGTGATTTAGAACACTCTTAGAAAATTATTTTGTTTTCAAAATCACACTTTCCTAATGAACCAGGTAAGCTTTTCACAACAAATTTCTCCATCCAGTGGTGGTGTTGTCTGCAGCCAACGCTTCCCTTACTTCTCAGGGCTTCTTTCAGTGAGAAGGAGGAGCCCAACAGGCTAGTCTGCTGAGAGCTGTGGGAAGGGAAAGGATGAGTAAACCACAAAATAACGAAAGGATCATTAAAAGAAAAGCATTTCAACTGAACTGGAGCATTATCTTTTCTACTAAAATCTTTTTGTTTTGTTTTGGGGGTTTTGGGGGGGTGTGTTTGTTTTCTTGCCTTAACACATTCACGTCTGTGGGGCATCTGGACTGGATGGGGGCCGTGGCACAGGTGGTGAAAGAATCCACTGGAGGCAGAACAGAAGAGATAAAAGTGTTTTGAATACAACGCGAGGGAGCAGCGGGCAAGACAGCAGAGGAGAGGCTGTGTGCCACTGGGAAGCAGAGGTCAGGGGCCAAAGTTAAACCGGCAGAGTGAGGGGTATGGGGACGCAGGGAATTTTCGTTTTTGGTAATCTCAGGAACTGTGTCTGGTTGTAGCTGTCAGTTAGGGTCTATGGCTATTTCAAGGTGGGTTGCTTAATGAGCCTGTTTGCGTCAGCTCGGTAGTCACTGTGGGCCCTTTTGCCTTGCTCAAGTTTCTATTGCTCAAGTCTGTTGCCTAAAAGTGGCGTTTAACATGCCCTCAGAACTGCAACTGATATTTCAATTAAAATAATATTGAATGTGAGTAGAGAGCAATGCCAACATGTCTAACGTCAAATGATTATAAGATGGAAAATACAAGCGTCTCATGCTTTTTTCTAATAGATACTTGGGTTTTATCATATGGCCTCATCCTTTTGTCTTTTGAGAGAATACTAGTAGTTGATTAGTCTTTAAAATTTCAAAAACAGGAAGACTGTAGTCAACTGCGATCCTTATTATAGAATAGTTTGTTCAAAATAGAAATATTCTTCTTTAAGTAGCAGAAGAGCTTATTAATTGGTGAAGTTTCCATCCATAAGCAGAGTCTTCCCTCAAGGCATACGTGAACTCCAATCAATGGCAAACTGTGTTCTGAATGATTGTTCTGGAAAAGCTCCAGTCATGCCCAGTTCACTCATTCACTCAACTCACTGCACTATCTAATATGGGCCAGTTGTGCTCAGTAGTGAACCAGATAGAAAAAAACTTTGCTCCCAGACTGCATCCACTACAGGAAGGATGGGAAAAGATGAATTACTTACAATATTTTGTAATAAATTTGAAAGGCCTGGTAATCAGTGGATGGTAGTGTGGGGATCGAGAATTTTCTATAACTCCAGAGGGAATGGTAAAGGTAATTAAAAGAGAGCAAGGCGTCATGTTTGGTCTTTACTTATGAGACTGGCCATAAAAAAGGATTTTTTTTTGTACAGTAACTACAAGTACACAGCAGAATGACTTTCCTCTTGTTATCCATGCTTCACATAACCTAGGCAAATCAAGAAGATATTACTTAGCAATGGGATATCCAGAACATCAGGCAAAGAGAACTGGGAATATAGAACAGGATTTGACAGAGGGTGTCACAGAGGAGACTTGACCAATTCCTGAGTAATCATTGTTGGCGGGAACATTTCTCTTCAGCACTTCCTTATTAGTAGATCCAATTATATATTACTTCAGTTCTGTTTCTCTCTTTGAAAATTATTGCTTGAAGAACATAACCTCACTTGCTTGGTAAGAATGTCACCTTGTGTTACTATTCTCGATATGAAAAGAAACACTTAACTTTCATTAGATTTGCTATTGAAGTCTTTAACAGGATACAGTTCCATCCCTGTGAAAATACATTTTTATTTTGAAAAGAACAAGGGACACAGGAAATGGAACTTCTTTTATATACTTTGTATTTTGATATTGAAACATAAACTATGGTTGAAATGAGGGAATTAATGTTACAATGATCCATATGGAAAGCATAAAAGCATCCAATTAGAATGTGCAGACGCATATGCAGACACACACACACACACACACACACACACACACACAGAGTTACAAATAAAGATTTCCCCAAAGCATCATCTTATGACTGAGTTTTTCTTTTAACGAGAAAGAAGTTATATTTGTGTTTCATTTCAAGTTTCCTTAAGATGGCATAACAATTGAGTTTTAAATTATTTCCGTATTTAAATTTTCCTCCAGCTAAAGATTGTTCTCTCTCAGCTGGGATTATTCCTTAATTCATTTATCCAGTTTCTTAAATCTTGGCATAAAATCTAAGAAAAATTTTCTCCTAAATCAACACAGTTATTTCAGAAGCAAATATTTTAGACCAAATCAAGTTGCTTCTCTTTCGCATTGACAAGTAAGAGAAAAACAAGGAAGACTTTGACGTGATCTGTCTGGAATGATGGTGTCCGGCCCTGTTGTCCAAGCTTCAACATGCTTGTGTGATATTATCCACATTTTAATGAGATAGGTGTCTAAAAGATTTCAAAGAGACCTAATCTCTCACAAGCCAGCTCCCTTCCGATTTTCTATTTTTCTCTACCATTGAGTAGCTCCTCCTCTTTTGCGTCCCACACGGTTGTGTCACCCACTGCCTCATCATACTGTGCTATTATCTTGCATATGAATGTTTTGCCCCAAATTAGGCAAATTTACCCACTCAGGAGCAGGTATAGCAGAACCGGCCCTGTGAAAGGAATAGCATGGAATATTACAGAAGGTGGGGAAAGCAGGGCAGGAGGCAGAGAGGTTGAGCAGTCTACACTCAGTTCTTTTGCCCATTTCCTTTAGTAGTCAAGTGAGTGATGGGCAGAGAGGCCAGCTATGTTACTCTAACAGAGGTGCCTCCACATGGAAACATGAAGCAAAGAGAAAAAAGAGAGAGAGAGAACCCTAACACAGAGAATCCAAAACACAGAGAACCCAAAACTCCAGAATGATAACTATTTTTAAATTCTCTCTTCACTGAAATAAAAGAAAAGTAGCTAAGTTAAAAAGAACAAACAATTCAAACAGTTAAAAAAAAGAAAAGAAAAAGAGATAAGAAAAAAATAGTGCTGGACTAAGAGTCAGAAGGTCAGATTTTAATTCTGGTTCTGAAGCTTAATATTACCTTCTGAGCCTTGCCTCATTTTCTCCATAGAACAAGGACTGGATGAGATTATCTTTGAAGTTTCTTTTAACTTAAAGTATTGTGATTTCATGAAAAGCAAAGTGAGCAATCCACTTATTTAAAAGGAAAAAAAGAAAGAAACCTTATATTTAAATGATTTTCAAGCATTCAGAAGGAAAGGAAAAAGGTACAGAGAGAATTCTTCACATCCACAGTAGCTTAAATTGTGCTCCCTGGTGGCCTGGGGAGATCCTCCAGGCCCTGAGGCCCAGCCCATATGTGCCTTACACTGTCCCTGGAGGCTCTTAGTCTCATTGGTGCAGGGAGGAAAGTTTACTAAAGGTGGGAGTACGCTCTGGAGATGTGACGATGGGTGAGCACAAGAGAGAGCTGCACTCCGGGTTTGGGTCTCTATCTTTTATTGACCTATGTTAACTAAGGTGGGGAATATTTATTACTTGGGGAGGACATTTCTTGGGAGCAAGCACTTGGTCGGAGTCTCCGGCCTGCTTTGTCTGGAACCTGTCTGGTTTGATCTGGCTTCTTGTTGGCTTTGTTTTTGGAGCACTGCCAGGACAGTTCTCTCACTTTCCCCATAGCTGGCCATGACCCCCGCTTGGCTGGCCTCCAGGCCTTTCAAAGGCTAGCCAGCTGCCTACTGGAACAGTTGCACAGCACAGGGTGCTGAGTAAACAGAAGTCCAAGGTCCGAGTCCTAAAAGAAGGAACATATGTGCTTTCTTAATCTTGCCTGCTACCCTTTAAAGCAAATCATGGTGAGAAAACAAGATATCTTGTATATTTTAAAAAGACAACCATGAAAAGGCATGACTAAGGGGACTAAAGAAAGATGGGGGGAGGGGAAAGGGAGAAGGAAGAGAAAGCAGAGGAAAGAAGCAAAGAGAGGAGAAGGGAGTTTGAGGACAGTTGAGGATGAGGAGGCATCCTGAAAGGTGAGTAGAAGTTAGATGTCAGGGTCCAGGCCACACTTCATTTTTTCTTATGAGTTGTAAGCAGGTGGCTAAAGGCTAAAGTAAATTAGATTCAAGTTGTTCTTGACAGAAAAGCTGTTCTGCAGCCCTGAGATGCACATGGAAGATTTCTGACCCTAAGAAAAGAGGCAGGCAGGCTGGGCTGAAAGCCATTTTCTCTTTGGCACAGCAAAGAAAACCAGGTTGATTGAAGGTCTAAGCCAATTAGCTTAGTTGAGTCTAAGTAAGATAATTATATTTTCTTGAAAGTTAAGGTTTCCATAAATGCAGAGTTAGTTTAATACAGAAGTTGAAATTTCAATGGAGCATTTTTATAAATAAACAACACAAACAAATTTTTGAGCCAGATCTTTTCAGCATCTAGGAAGTGACTTATCTTAAGACACCGATAATTTCCTATTGGGCTCTTTATCTACAAGACCAACCCAACAGCCAACTGTGTCTGAAGGACCACACGGAGAGGTTCCAGTAATGCCCAGTTATGATTCACTACTCCCACTTCATTCATTTGGTCACCAGATATTTACTGAGTGCCAGTCACTGTCCCTGGTGCTGAGATTATAGTGATGAACAAGCGAAATTTGGGGATCTTAGAGAATATACATTCTTGTGGGGTAGGGAGTTTGAAAATGAGTTAGTTGTAATATTTTGAAAGAGACTTAAAAATGGTATGGGAGATAATTATTTCTAGGTGAAAAAATTCTTCATTTCACAGCTGTCTCACCATTTCATCAGGGGGACAATTTAATAAAGAAAATGAAGATGGAAAGTTTGCCATATGAACGTCAGGAACCAGAGCTAGGAAGATGCACAAAAGCTACCCTGTCCACATTGGCCAAGAAAAACTACCAAGAGTCTGTGGAATGCTGCTCATTCCCACAGATAATTTACTTTATATCAGGAAACAGGTTATATAAATGAATGAAGCAGTCTGATTTTATGGTGATAAATGACAAAATGCAGTCCAGGGGATATGATGAGGCATAGTGAAGACTATGGCATTCTGGAATAGATGTGCCTCCTCTAAACAGAGTAGATAACTACTCATCTCTAGTGGCCTGTTGCCAAATCAACTACTTTGTCAGAAAGTAATTCAAACTTGAAAACTATTCAGGCAAAGCAAAACAGATCTGAAGGCTAGAATCAGCCCACAAACCAAGAGTTTGTGATCTCTACTGGATAGACATGCCCATGTATTCATGCTGGATAGTATTTGCCCAGCGGAGTATGACATCATGCAGCGGAAAGGACCTAGACTGGGGGTGTCCAGAACAGCTGGAGTCAGACCCCCCAGCGAAGTTGTGCTGTGGCTTTCAGTGAGTCCTGTGTCCTGAAATGGGATCTATCAGAAAAATGGAAGGTAGAAGGACAGCAATAATACCTTCTTTGCTGACTTTTCAGGATTCTTGTGGGGAATAAAATGATGTAAGTGAGAACCTTGTAAGCGGTGAATTCCTACAAAGTGATATTATCTTCCCCAGCTCTCCGTTACGAACACTGTAGTAAGTTCACTTTTCCAATCTTCCTCAATCCATATTTAGGTTTGAATTCACTTTAGGACTAACAAGAGAGTAGCGTGAATTTTTGCAATGAACTATTCATGGAGCATTGAATTATTTTAGGGGTACGTGCATTGATTATTTTGTAGCCCAGTAATTTCGAATGTATAGTCATCCAGATAAGAGTTATGCTGGTTTAAGTTTGCAAGTTTATCTACAGAGAACTTGCTGAGAAAATTAATAAAGTAATCAGAATTAAGACAGGAAAGACATCAACATCCTGAAACCTTTTCAGGAGTTCATGAAAAATGTTAAAACAATTAACCTCTCCTGGTATATTTCAACAAAATTTATTTTTTGCTTACCTCCTAAAGGGTTGTGTTCAGTGTACCAGATAGCCATTTGCATATGAATACCTTATACAGTAATTAATCATTTTTATAGATTTGTTGAAATATTTCCTTTGAAGACTTACACAAAGTAATCCAATAGTTCAGTTATTTTCATTTACCCCCTCTGACTAGTGTGATGATCCAGAACTTGAGCTCTGGACTCAGACTGTCAGGGTGTGGGTCCTTGATCGTGGTCATTGTAGCAAGTGACTGAATTTCTCCATGCCTGTGTTTCCTCCTGTGCTAAGCGGAGATAACAAAAGCATGCACCCCCTTGTATGGTTGTTAGCAGGTCTGTTGAGATAGTACATGTAAAGCACCTGGTAGTGTGTCTGGAACATGATAAGAATACATGTTAACTATCCGTATATGTAAATTTTAAATGACTTGAACTTCAACTTCTCAGTATTTTTTATGGTCCCAGAATTTTTAAGTTAAAAGTGTCTTTTGAGATTGCCACTGGTCTCTGGAACTGTATAAAGCGGTAGACCTCTCCTCCTTTTTAATGCAATTTTATTTGGAATTCAAAAAAATAAAAGCAGTAAAAGGATATCAAGGGCCCCTGTCTTCCTTAGACTTCTATTCCCTGTGACATCCATAGACCAATTTGTGCAGCTGTATGCCTCACCTGGGGAAGATAGAAGATGTGGGCCATGAGGAAAGGTGGTGGGATTATTTTGTATACAGATTAATCCCTAAGCTTGGTCCCTTTTGACTTTAGCCTACCCGTTAAAGGTGTTTGGAAATAACTTCCTGGCGATCAGGCCTTGGATCACAGACCTTCCTCAGGAGCCCTGTGGCTGAGTGGGAAAGACCAAAGATCATGTCAGCCAGCCCCTCTTAGCTGGGGCACCTTAAGGAAGAGATGATGATCTAGGCTGTGGGATCATCTCTCTCCCTCTCCCTCTGCCCCCCCAACTCATGCTATAAATAAATAAATAAATACTAAAATAAATAAATAAATACTAAAATAAATAAATAAATAAATAAATAAATAAATAAATAAATAAATAAAATCTTCAAAATCAAACAAAGAGACACCCCAACCAAAGTCATCACAAATTAACAAGTCTAGCTCTTCATGGGCCATCAATTATCTCCTTCATAAAACATTTAGATTTTTGTGGAAATTAGAGGATGTCAGGGCTTGAAACTTGTAACATACAACCCAAGTGATACTTAAAGACTTCCAGTGGGGAGAGAAAGCATGAATTTTTTTAGTATTCTTCAGGAAACTGCCATAGCATTCGTATCAGAACTTGACAAAGAAAGCTTAATTGGTTGAATTGCATATTTATATTTCAAGCTCCCATCAATTTAGAAGAAATAAAAGAGTAGATTTTAAGAAATCCCTTAGAAGTACCTAATAAAAAGCATTCAGTGATATACTTGAAAAAGCAAGTTGACCAAATATTTCAGAAACTAAAATAAAAGTGCAAAAAAAGGAGTAAAATAAATTTTTTTAAGTCTTAATAAAAGTAGTCTAGAATTCCATTAAGAAAATTCCCAGATAGAGTAAAGAACAAAGAGAAAATTATCAAAGAAGTAATTCAACTGTGCTTCTGAAAAATGAAGGGCATGATTATCTGGCACAAATGAATAAAGACGGAGCTAAAGGTATGCTACTGTAAAACTTCAGGATCAAAGAATAAACAAAAATGGTAAATTCTGGAAGCCTTCAAAGAGTCTCTGATGAATTTCATTGTAATCAGAACTATGGTGGTCTTTTCAACAATGCATGCTTAGGAGATGGTGCAGTAAGGATTTGAATATTCTAAAGAAATATTCAACCACAACTTTAGTACTAAGCAAGTATACCTATAAAATATAAGACGAGAATAAAGATTTTTCAGGCAATGCAAGGATTCTAAAAATTTACATCCCATGCCCTCTTAGGAAACTTTTCAAGGGAGTGCTTGAGCAAAATAAGGGACTTGATACAGGAAAAACATAAGGATTGGAGACACACAAGAAAGCAACATACTTGGGGGTGGGGGGAACAAAGGAGCTTCCGGGACAAAGGTTGTGCACCAAACATTTCTAAACTATTTGAAAGCAATCACCCCTGGGTAGGGTGCCCAGGAGGGGAGCAGGAGAAGAAAAAAAGAAAAAAGAAAAAGGAGACCAAGACAGTGACCAGCTCAGAATAAAGAATAAAATAGAAGCCTCAGGGTTAGAGGCCCCCAGGAAAAAAAAATCAGTTTGGTAGGATGTCTGATTTGCTTGAGGAATAAAATTGAACAGCTTTGAATAGATGCAATAAAGGATATAAAAAAATAAGGTAGGTACATCCTAAGCAAAGAGTTCAAAGGTAATTATCTTTAAAATGCAACAGAAATGTATTGATGAAGTGAACTATTTACGAGCAGCGATTCTCAAGCTTTTTGGTCTCAAGACTTTTTTACACTCTTACTAATTATTGAAGACACCAAACACCTTTGGTTTATGTGGTTATATCTATCAATATTTACCATATTAGGAATTGAAACTGAGAAATGTTCACATATGTACTTATGAAATCATTTGAAAGTAACAAGAAACATTTTCATGTTAAGATATCTATTTTTATGAAAAATTGTATTTTTGAAAACACAAAAATATTTAATGAGAAGAGTTGCAGTGGTTTACAATTTATAGACCTCTTAAATGTCTGGCCTAATAGAAGACAACTAAAATCTCATATCTGCTTCTGCATTTAGTCTGTTGTGATACCATAAATCATGTACATTCCGGAAAATCTCTCCATTCACAAATCTTTAAGAATTAATATTAAGTAGTTTTGACATCTGAAAGGGTCCCTTGAAAGGGTCCCCAGATGACACTTTGAAAAACACTCCTCTAGAGTAATACCTGACTTCTTAATGAGTACCGTTTTACATAGTTACAATATAATTTCTTATATTGATATAACCAAAATAGCCATATAGTTAGTCACCCTGGGAGTATGGAGTGAGGAGTGCTATGGCTAGCATTAAATCATCAATGATAATAATAACAGATCAAAAGATGATGTGTAATATCCATGAGTTGTCAATGGCAGCAGAAGCATATTATATAAAATGGTGGAGGTAAATATCAGAAGCATCACCCAGCGTATTTTAAGTGCCTGTCTCTAGATGATGGTAAAGAAGGGTATAGAAGGGTAGAGCAGGAGATTGTCATAAAATGAGTTTCTATGTATTCTTTAAAATGAACATTTCCTGTAGATTTATGGAAATAAATCTCAAAATAGGAATCAAATTTTGATGATTCAGTAGGCCTCAGGTGGGGCATGAGAATTTGCATTCCTCGCAGGCTCCCAGGTGATACCAATTAGAACCACACTTCCTGCAGCATTCACTCACATAAGGAGAAAACTGTTCCTAACTCATAACTTTAAGTCATTCTGATGGTATCAGAAAGAAAGCCTCAAGTAGGTACTAGATTGTCTTTTACATCTCTCATATTTTCCAAACTCTTTGAAAGATAGTCTTGAAACTTTCATCAGGAAACCATATCTAACTAAAATTTAAAAGGAAATAGTGGGCAAACTGGTAAAATCCTAATAAAGTCTGAAGTTTAGTTAAAATTAATGTGCCTAATGTTGGTTTCTTTATTTGACAAATGTATCATGGTAATATAAGATGTGAACATTAGGGGAAACTGTAAATCTATAATTATTCCAAAATTAAAAGTTTATTTTAGAATGTTAAATAAAAGACTAAATAACAAAAGAGATAGAAGCCAAAATCCTCTGATTAGACAGATGAGAAAAGGATAAAAGGAGCATCCAGAATCGTTCCTGTTCTTCATTCCCCTTTAACCTCTGATAGTTCCCGAAACTCTAAAAAATCTTTGGCCTCTACAGAAGAAAGATTGGAAACCACCAAATCTAGCATTTTATTTTGTAAGGAAAAAAACATGGGACCCAAAGATTACTAAGCATCTTACTCAAAATTACACATTTGGGTAAAATAAGAACCAGAATGGAAGATTTCCTTCGGTGTCATGTTTGTTGCTTTTCATCGACTGCAGGTTTTATTTAGATATGTCTACTTTCTTCTCCAATATAGAGAAGTTTTCTTCAATGCGACCACAAGATAGACTCACATATGTCACCCATATAGCCCCCAAGCGAGACTGACCTACATGTGATCACACAAGTAAGTCAAAAGCCAGGTGCGGCTCACTTATAATGAGAAATGAAGTCATTGGAGAAAGATGAGTTCTGTCTTCTTGGGTAAATTCCTATTTTCCTGGGATCCCAAAAGTGTTTGCGTGGAAGGTGTGTAGATTACCTTGTCAATTGATAGGGTTAAAGGACTTGGCTAAGAAGCAAGTTATAGCTTCGTATTTGCTTGGATTGAGAAAGCCTAATGTTTAGGATTGAATCTGACGCTTTCCATGACTACGTCTCTGGCACACTTCCCAAACAGTATGCCCGGTGTTCCACCTGGTATCTAGTCAGTGAGCCATTGCTGATGCTATCTATACCTGTACAGTTGTCACTTCTAAGGATACACATAAGAAGCAATGTGTCCATGCATTCTGTGGCATCCTTTAAATTATTCACGGGTTTGGAGTTTTGCCTCCAAGAGACATAGAGCTTCATGAGTAACACTGGCCTTTAATGAGGGGTGATGGGCTCATCTATTAGGCTTCCTGTCTATTACCCAAAAGAAAGAAAATACATGCCATTTGGAACACAACCTTGCTTTGTTCTTAGCCTTCACGCACAGCGGTGCACTGTGCTAGGTTACCCCGGCCTTGCATATGTTGGAACTGTCCCTGTCGACCCATTCATACCATCCAAACTCATGGGAGCTTGGGCTAGTGCTTCTCAACTTAGTTATTACAGAGGCAGTTCCTTTGCTCCTAATACGTGTCTCTCAGGCCCCAGTTCCCTTCCATGATCTTAAAGCCAGGAAACACAAAAGGGAAGGGCAGCCCAGCCCCGCAGTGTGTCTCCTTCACTCAGGGCCCATCTCTAGTAATATCAGATGAATCACAGCATGAGACTTTACTGAAAATGAAATTCATACTGCAGTCGAAGCCAAAGAAAAGCATAGCTCTGCTTACCTTTAAACAAAAACACATTTCTGAAAGGAAAAGCCAAACTCCTCATTCAAAGTCGCCTTATGGTGATGTTTTAGAAGCAGAGTATCAAACTTGTTTACTCAGAACAGTGCCACAAAGTGGTGTTTGCTGGGGGAGGGAAACAAGCCTGTTTAATAATGTAGGTTTTTAAAACAGGCTTTGTCTTGGAGGCTTGATGATTTACAGATAAATCCCTCCTCCGCCCTGCCAAGATAATTGGACTAAAGGGCACATATGTTAACAGGTTTTGTTTTCTTTTCAACTAATAACTAGCTTTGTTGTGGTAATCTGTGTTATGCTCGTTATTTCAGACTATGCAATATGTCAGGTGATATTCCTCCCGCAGCAGCTCTGTGGGAGACTGCTGGGGAAAGCAACAGAAACAGGGCAAGATACATTTTTTTTTTTTTCTTAGCAGAAACGACTTCCAGAGAATACGCAGGAACTCCTGGACTTCTGTTGGGGGTGGGGTGGCCTAGAGGAGAGGGGGCAGACTCGTGAATAGAACCTTTCCACCTGCTGCCTTTTTCCTGCTTTTCTGACCGAATGTCTTGCCCACCTAGATTTTTCATCTGTTTTCTAACAAGGTTCGTGATAAAAAGTGAGAACTAGTATTTCATAGGTCAAGTAACACTGCCTTAGATAGTAGATTAGTTTTTTTTTTTAACATAATTTGGTAGATGGTTTGCAATCTTGAAATACCAGAAGGTCCTGCATTGCCATGGATTTCTTGATGCAACTATAACCCATGTTGTCAAGGCAACCCACTTCATGTTTTCCCTCATCTAGAAAACCATTTCCAGTGTTGCAAACCTTAAATCATAATCATCTTTTATAATACACAGGGTCAAACACATCCCTTGTATGCACAAAGCTATTACTTTTTTTTATAAGATATCGCGCCATTACAGAAGACTTTGACTTGAGGGATAATGTGTGTATTAAAGCATTAAAGTTAAAATAATCCCATAGTATTTATGTCCTCTCTCTGCATTTCCAGGACATGTGAGGTTGGTTGCTACAAGCAGTTACATTTTTGAAGCTCTAGTAAAAATGTTGACATATTTTGACTAATTTCTATGTAAATTGATTGCAATCAACAGCTTTTTCATGGTTTGTGAAATTAAATCACTTAAAAGACAAAGTATTTTCTGAGGTTACTATCACCCACCAGTTGTATATATATTCTCCCTTGTTGAGTCAAGGCCCAGTTTTGAAAGTTCTTCCCTGTGATTGGGATAACTCCACAACTGTCTGAGGGGCTGGGACAGCATCACACGGGAACTCGGAGACTGACATCATGGAGGAGAGTGTCCCCCCCCCGAGATCTGGGCTGTTTGAGTGGTTGGTTTAAAAGGAAATCCCAATGAAAGGATAGTAAGGATCATTACTCCTTTTGCTGGTCCACTATTAACAAGAAAATTGGATTCTTTCTGAGGTTTAGAAGTTTTAAGACTTCATTTTTAACCCAATAGGCTATGTTTAAGTTCCACAGTGATCGCAAGTAATTCTTAGTCACTCATCTAGTACAGTTGGCCTGGGTTTCCAGTTAGTTTTTCAAACATTTATAAGACTTCCTGCCCCTTGCATTTTTGATCAAAAGCTGATTGCATAAACGTAACCATGTTTCATTTCATGACTCCCAAAGGTTTCAGAACACAAATATGTGGATTTAAATGAAGTTTCTATACGTGTCTTAATGCCTCAGAGCATTTTCATGTTGCACGTTTATTAGATAAAACATACCTCAGCTCCTTTCAGCTGCCATTCTTATTTCAATAAGCTAAAGAATTTTATCCATATAAAATAGTACAAATTATCATATCCACTGTTGAAGAATTGGCATTATTTTCTTTCCATTATTGTGATTTGACAGATGAGGCATTCAAATGTCAATCTGCAAAGCCTTTTAGGTTACTCAGCTCAGCCCTCTCCTGTTATATCCTTCAGAAATTATTAACACTCCATCACGATGCACAAAGGATTTGAGCCCGCTTACAGAAAGACATGCCAAAAAGTAAAGCCCATGGTTAAAGAGGTTGTAGGAAAAAGAAGTGAGTGAAGTAAAATAATAAAGCAAGCAGGAAGAAGATGCATTCCATGGGTCCTGTATGCTAGTTAGATGGGAAGAGTAATTTGTTTCCAGAAGGATTAGCAGCAAAGAGAGAAATGTGGTGAATTAAATAATTAAATAATTTATAGTATATAAATATAAATATTTAGCAAATACAAGATTATCAGATTATTAAGATCCTAGGGAAATTTTCCTCTTGGGTTACCATTTAGTAAATTTGGTAAAGGTGTATATCATTTACAGTAATTATACGCTAAGATGCATTATATTAACGGCCACAGTAATCAGCCAGAATTCCCTGGTTGCTTATTGGTGCCAGGCACTGTGCTGCATGCTTTGCTGTATACCCAACCTCATTCAACCCTCCCAAGAAACATGAAATGGGTGTTCTTTTTTCTTTTTTCTTTTTTAAAGATTTTATTTATTTATTTGACACAGAGAGAGAGAGCACAAGCAGGGGGAGCGTCAGGCAGACGGAGAGGGAGAAGCAGGTTCCCCGCTGAGCAGGGAGCTTGACCAACGACCAACATGGGGCTAGATCCCAGGACC
Organism: Ursus americanus; assembly: GCF_024610735.1. NCBI lineage: Eukaryota > Metazoa > Chordata > Mammalia > Carnivora > Ursidae > Ursus > Ursus americanus. Next base: position 50,388,648 of record NC_142139.1, on the reverse strand, counting down.
CTGGGATCATGACCTGAGCTGAAGGCAGACGCTTAACCTATTGAACTACTAAGGTGCCCAGTATAGGTGCTCTTATCATAATGTCACAGGTAAGAAAACTCAGGCTTTGAGAGGTTAATTAAACTAAGGTCTCTGCTTTACCCAGTAGAGCTGAGATTCAGTCTTAAGTCAATGTTATACCCAAGTCAGGGATTTTAAACATTATCCTAGACTGCCTCTGTGGTTGGAAGTTGGGAGTGATCATGTCTGCCTGGATTGTTAGGAAATGCTTCCCAGGTAGGGAGGGAGTTGCAATTGGTAATGAGTGGTGACTAGATGTCTCACTATGAGATATTAACAGTTGAGGATAGTTGATGCAAGAAAACAGTACATTTAAATGCACACAGGATGAATAATTCACAAATGGAAAATATCTGGCTTTGCCAGAAAGAAAGATAACCATTGGCAAGTTTCTCAACCTCCCATCCTCATCTACAGTGGAAATAATAATAGCATGTCCATCATAGAGAAGTTTTGAGAATTAAATTAACAATATAAAGCTATTAATATTATTGTTAAGATAGATATTAGACGAAGTTAGACAGAAATCAAGTGCCAGGTTGGGGCAACTGGGTGACTCAGTCGGGTGAACCTCCGCCTCTTGGTCTCAGCTCGGTTGCAGTCTTGGGGTTGTGGGATCTGCCTCAAGCCTCCTGTCCTGTCAGGCTCCACGCTAGCAGGTTTCTCTCTCTCCCTCTGCCCCCCCCCGCTCCCCCCCCTCTCAAATAAATGAAAAAAAAAATCTTTAGAAAGCGAATGCCAGGTTGTATCAGATGCTTTGCTAAAGAATTTCAACTTATCCAGAAGGGCATGGGAAGACAGTAAGAGTATAATGAATTAATACATGTGTACTTTTGAAAGACCACTCTGCAGTGATGTGTAGAGAAAGAATTGCTCATGTGCGTGAGCCAGGCACAACTTACAAACTAGAAAACAATATGGATTCAATTAAAGTAGGACTGAGGGGATGGACAGGGGGGCACTTGATAGGGTTTGGTTACTGAGCTATTAGAGCTGACGCTGAGAGATAAGGTGTAGGAAACAGTCCATGATGGCTCTCAGCTTTCTGCCTTGAGTGATTAGGTGAAGGGCTTCATTATTAACCAGGGAAGAATATACATGCAGATGAGCAAATCTGGGGAAATGACATAAGAAGCCCAGTCAGGACACATGAGCTTGAGAAGCCTAGGAACCAGCCAAGTAAACGAGTGAGTCTGAGAGAGGTTGACTCTGGAAGGAAATGTGGGTGGAAGTCATCTGGACGTCTCTGGTAGTGGAGGCCTCAGACTCAGATGAATCAGTGAAGAGTGACAAGGTGTGATGAGAACGTGGATGTGATGAGAACGTGGATGAAGACGGAGCCCTGAGGACCAAGATGTAGGGGCAAGTGGATAAGAGGAGCCGACAGAGAATGCTGAACAGGAGCAGCCAGAAAGGGGCGAAAGACCAGTGAAGGGTGACACTCTTGAAGCCAAAGGCTTCAAAGAAGCTGGAAGAGTCAGGTAGTGTCGGGTGCTACAGAAAACAGAGTGAACATACAGTTAGAAGGACATCAGTAATTTTGGCAAGAGCCAAAAATGTCAGTGGAGTAACATTTTCAACAGCTGGATTTCAGAGGGTTGAAGAATTTACAGAAGGTGAGAAAGAGTTGACATTCAGAGAAGGTAGAATTTGTATTCCAAAATGTTACCTATGAAGCAGTTAGTGAGTCACTGGCTTTTGGTGAAGCAGAGAACCAAAGAACGTGTTATTTTCCACTGGGCATAAACATATAAGGGTTCTTAAAAATCAGAAAGATAAGCAACCAATAGGAAAAAATATGGGAAAAAGCAATACAGAAAGAAATGCAAATGGTCAGTAAACACACACACACACACACACACACACACACACACACACACACACTATTCCGTCTTATAAGCAATCCAAAATACGAACATTTGAACCGTCTAGTATCAATCTTATCCCCTTAAATTGGCATTTAAAACATGCTCATAGTGAGATAATTTTCCCAGAGGGCAAATTTTGGCACATACCAGATCTTAAATATGTCATACAATGTCTCCATCAAATTTTATTTCTAAAAATTGACCTTAATGAAGTAATCATGGATGTGCACAATATTTTGCTACATGAATTCTAGGCACAGTATTAGCTATAACAGGGAACAAACAAATGTAAAACCTAAAACAATAATACTTCCAGAAGAAACCATAGGAGAAAATCTGCGTGACTTTGGGAGAGGCAAAAGTATGTAGTTACTACACCAAAAACAACCAAAATTTCTAATAGTGAGCTGGTAGCAGAGACTTCAGTTGAGCTATGGGTAGCACGTACACAACCATTAGAAATGGAATGCAGTGACATTCACGATATATTGTTACATTTAAAAAACTTTTCATTGAACTATGTTAGTGTAATGTCTCTTTTTTATTTAAAAATAAAACTTATTCAACATTGTACTGAAGGGTCTAGCCAGGGTAATAAAGCAAGGGAAAAAAATTCAAATTGGGAACAACTAAGTAGAACTGTATTTGTTCACAGATGACATTATTATCTATGTAGAAAATCAGATGGGCACTCCAAAAACCGATTAGACTACTAAGTGAATTTTGCAAGATTATGGGGCACAAGATCAATATATAAAAATCAAATCTATTTCTATATACTAATAAACTTTTAAGTTAGAAATTTTTTTTAAAACAACCTCATTTCCAATAGGACTAAAATTATTACTTAGGCATAGATCTGATAAAGGAAACACAAGACCGTACATTAAAACCAACAAAACACCCCCGAGAGAAATTAAAGACCTACATAAACGGAGAGATCTAGTGTATTCATGGATTGGGAGGCTCAGTATTGTGGTCAGTTCTCCCCCACCCCAAGCTGACTTATAGATTTAACACAATCCCAATTAAAAAAAAAAAATTTCCCAGGAGGCTTTTTTAAAAAAAAGCTGTCAAACTAAATATAAAATTCACATAGAAATGCAAAGGAACTAGAATAGCCATATCAATTTTTAAAAAGGACAAATTTGAAGGAGTAACACTACCTAATTTAAAGACATATTATAAAGCAACAGGAATTAAAGCAGTGTAGTAATATTCATCGAGACTGAAAAAATCAATAGACCAGAATAGAGTCCAGAAACAGACCCACACATATATACTCAAATAATTGTTTTAACAAAGATGAAAAAGCAATTCAATAGGGAAAGGATGGCCTTTTTAATCAATGCAAAAAACTTATGATCCACATCTCCCTCTATATTTAAAATTAACTCCAACTTTAACCTATAAATGTGAAACCCAAAACAATAACACTTCTAGAAGAAAACATAGGAGCAAACCTTTGAGTTAGGCAAAGATACTCAGATACGACACTTAAAAAAATCCATAAGTGAACAAATTGCTATCATGAATTTTGTCAAAATTAAAAACATCTATTATTCAAAAGTCATTGTTAAGATAAGGAAATGTCAAGCCACATATTGGGAAAAAATATTTCCAAATAATATAGCTGATAAGGGACTTGTATTTCACTTGGATAAAGAACTCTGAAATCTCAACAGTAAAATAATCAAACGACCCAACAAATTAAAATGGACAAGACATTTCAATAAACACTTCATCAAAAGAGTTACACAGATGGCAAATGGAAACATAAAAGATGTTCGACATCGTTAGTCATTAGAGAAATGCAAATTAAAACCCACAGTGATACCACTCTACACCTATTAGAATGGCTAAAATTAAGCAGGCTGATCATACCAAAAGTTGGGAAGGCTATGGAGAAACTGGAACCCTCACTCACTGCTGCAGGAAGTATAAAATGGTCTAACCATTTTGGGAAGAAGTCTGGCAGTATTTTTAGTAGTTAAACATATGTCTACAGTATAATTTATATGGTATAATTTAGCTATTTCACCCCTAGGTATTTATCCGATAGAAATAAAAATATATGTTCTTACACAGACTCGTACATGAGAGTTCGTTCAGTAGTCCCCAAACTGGATACAGCACAAATGTTCATTAAGTGAACAAATAAAGAAATTGTAGTATAGTCATACAATGGAATATTACCAGCAGTAAAAGGAATGAATATTGGTACACGATACCATATGCGTGAATCTGAGAATAATTAAGCTGAAAGAAAGAGGCCAGACAAAAAGACCATATATTATTATAATTCTGTTTATATAAAGCTCTAGGAAATGCATACTAATCTATGACAAAATGACAAAATTGCATATCACTAGTTGGCAGGGAAGGTGCAGAAGGGTTGGGTGGGAGAAATGACAAAAGGATAGGAAAACTTTGAGGAATGATAGATATATTGTATTTTTATTTGTTCATATTCCTCATATATTCATATCACCTACAGTCTCACAGGTGTATAATGTATGTTAAAAATTATCAACTTTTAAACTTTAAATATGCATTTGCAGTATACATGTCAATTATACCTCAATAAAGTCACTTTTAAAAATCGTGTAAACAGAAAACTGTTTGGGGCCTGGTGGCTCACAGTTGTTCAATTCTTGCTTCTCCCAACTAATTATAAGGGAGAAGCCTTCCCATTTTACCACTCCACTAGATGTCCAAGGCTGACCACCCCCTTCCTATATGTATGAATATTCTGGAACACTGTAAAAGGGAGTGTCTGCTCCTGCTCTGCAGATGGGAGAAAAGCACTGTGGCACAGAGGGGGACACTCCTTTTTTGGTAGCCAATGAGTGGGGCAATGGATGGAGGTAAAATCCTGTCTTCCTGGGCTCCGCTGATGGGATGAATGATAGGCTAGAACACAAGTACAGACAATCAGAGGTTTTTAAGTTAAAGATGGATGCTCTTTGAGAGGTGACTCAGACCCTGCATGGCTTCCTTCTCGTCAACAGTGTCTCCCAAAGTGGTCCTCTGTTAGACACACTCTCTAAGTTCTCCCTGAAAAGCAGCTTGTAGATGACACCTGCTGCCATCCAGGCTCCCAACATGGCTATGTTTTTCCTCCCCCCTCGATCCTTTGACCCCCTTCTTAGCACAAAGGAAACGCGCCTTTATACTTTCCTAATTACGATTCACTCTCCTTCTCTCTCCACCTCCGTTCTGCTGGGGCTTCAAAGAAATAAGAATATATGAGAATTAAATTTCCATTTTAAAATGGTCTGAATATTTACATACTCATATATTTCATGTGCACATAAAGAAGAAAAGATTAAAGAGACACATTGAAAATGAGATTACTAATGATTTTATTTGATTTACTTTTCTGTGTTTTATCAATTTTCTGTAATGAACATGCACTTAATAAAAGCAATGAGCTCCTGGAAAGCAAGAACTGGGAGAGACATGCAAGCAAGTTTTCATGTGGAAGGGAAGGGGCCTATACAGAGAGAGAGAGAAATTAAAAATAAATCAAAAGATACAATCAGAGGGTCCGGAGTCATGGGGAATGTCTACTTTGGGCTGCAGAGGGACGTTTTGTCCTCTTCGATAAGAGGAAAGGAAGAAAGAAGGGTGTGATGCAGTTCCGAATACGGGTCCTGTCTAAAGACAGGAAGTTAAGGGAGCTTACCCATGAGAGTGTCAGTGTTCTCCAAAGGAGAAGTTGTATTTAATAAGGCCCACTGTTAAGATATCAGTTCTGTCCCTCCCTTGGAGGGAAAAACTAGTAGCAGAAACTACTAGTCAGTCACCCTCTCTCCAGTTTATCCTCCATGCAGCTCTAAGAACAGCCTTTTAAAAAGCCCAGTAGCCTTCAAGCCTAAACTCCTTTCCATCTTTCTCCTTGGAGATTGCTTAAACTTGGACCACACCTCAAATCCATGGCCTGGGACAATCCCTGTCTTTTTAAAAAATTAATTTATTTATCTTTTTATTATGTTCAGTTAGCCAACATACAGTATTTTGCTGTAGTGCTCAATGATTCGCTAGTCGCGTGTAACACCCAGTGCTCATCACATCACGTGCCCTCCTTAACACCCATCCACATCTTGCACCTGCTTTCTACAAGTGCCTGTAACATCTTTTCTGTTTCTACGTACTCTGTACATACAGGCTGTCCCACCTCTGTTCATATAAATCAAAGATCAGTCACTTTGTGGATTTTGTCCCCAAATTACTTATCTCACCATTTGGTGAGTCCAGCAGCAGGAGAGTAATCCCATCGTGAAGCTGGAGGCATCCACTTCCTCTCAGCTACCCCCCAACAAACTCAACCCCCTCTTCTCCCTGTTTCCTCAGAAAGATAGACAAACTCACTCTGGTGTCTCACTCAAAGAGATTCGCCCACATTCATGTCCCTGTGGTCCTGCTTTTCACTCCAACTAGGCATAACGAAATTTCTCTGGAACAAATTCCATGAAGGAAATCTGGGAAGAATATTTTCTACTTCTCCCCACACATTAATCCATGCGATCTCTGGCCCCAAATCCCCCGGCTTTGAGTTGATACTCAAGGCTCTTCATCATCCTGTCCTGCCCACTCTTCCCGTCTCACCTCTTGCCCTTTCACCTCTTGCTCATGCTCTGAGGCTTTGCGTTTCCTCAGACAAATCTTGATCCCACAGACCCCTGTAAATTTTCACAGAACCCGAAGTTCACCTTCCCCTCTTCCCCCCCTTTTGTCACGCTCAGCTCAAGCATTAGAAGCATTTTAAGATCTTTAAAAGGAGATGTTTAAAAAGGGGGGGTGTTTAAATGGAATATTAAACATTCCTGCTCCATTTTCAATGTGGATAACTGAACTTCACCTCTTGCTTTTTATAAGAACAATTAGTAGAACACTATTAGATTGGCTTACTATTTGATTTCTATCCCTTTGCAGGGATTCAATGGCATTAGAGAAATTGACAACTGAATCTGCTGTGGAAAAAGGTGTTTTATCAGAATTTTAATGACTGGGAATGAAGGAAATGGAGAAAGAAGCAAGGCCAACCTATTTTTTTTTAGACTTCCAAAGAGACAGGGGGAAAAAATGACAGGCTATTAAATAAGAACTTTTGAATAAGAATTTCTCTCATGTTCACTTTTCACTTTTAAGCTCTAGGAAGAAAAATGTGTTCTAGAATGTGAACAAGTATCACTTGTGTCTCAAGAATTTCCACACAGGGGGCGCCTGGGTGGCACAGCGGTTAAGCGTCTGCCTTCCGCTCAGGGCGTGATCCCAGCGTTGTGGGATCGAGCCCCGCATCAGGCTCCTCCGCTATGAGCCTGCTTCTTCCTCTCCCACTCCCCCTGCTTGTGTTCCCTCTCTCGCTGGCTGTCTCTATCTCTGTCAAATAAATAAATAAAATCTTTAAAAAAAAAAAAAAAAGAATTTCCACACAGAGAGCAACCAGACATAAGGGATCCTTGCTCAAAACCAATTTCTTGGCACAGGCTCCTGGAGGTCCAGAATAAATTGTTTTTGTGTCCTCTAAACTGACATAAAATGCTTGGCTCCCCAAAAGCTTTCCTTGGTTGAGAGCAACTTCTTAAGTGGAAGAACACAAGATTTGGGGGCGGCAGGATGGGACACAGTTGCCTTTCTTATACAGCAAAATATGGGAACACAGTTGAACATTCCCATGGAAACAGGAATGAGTGTTACACATTGTCTCCCACCACCAGTAGGCTGAGAATCAGCATTTGAGATTTGGAATCCACCGTAAGTGCTGCAAATGAGGAAACTGGCCAGTTGTGGTTGTTTTCCAAACATGTCATGGCCCCCAACCCTAAGTTTCATTTCTAGCCTGTGGCGATTATATGTACCTCCCACCCTTCCCTGGTCCGGTGCTTCCTTATTTTGTAAGAAGTGGCTATGTTACTATTAAGTCAATTAAAGGGAGAGCAGTTTAACGCCAGAGCTCTTAATCTGGAAAGTGTCTCAGACATCTCTGAGAGTTCAATGAAAAGTACAAACCTCTCCCCAGAAAAAGTAAATGCAACATTTCACATTCAATTTAGAGAATTCATATACTCCTAGAAACTCCAAAGAACTCCACTACTTAATAAAAAGGCTTCAGTTTTAGGAGAAAATTCTTAGCAAAGGCTCAGTCTCTAAAATGCCAAAACAGGTTTAAAGGTAATATGTGGGGCCCACTAATTATGCTTGATGTCAAAGTCCTGGTAAAACCGACTTTGTGTCATCCTTGTATTACGATACCTAAAATATGAGTCAACAGAGAGATTAAAGCTTCATTGTCTGCCATTTAAGCTGGAGTAGAATATATCAGATTTATTTCAAATGTTTATGTGAGAGTAAAACACCACCACCACCACCAAGAAAAACTCAGTCCAGTCACATTATATACAATGTTCAGACGTGACACTACTATTAAAGCAGGTTGGAAACAGGATGAAGAATTTTTTTTGAGCTCTAAAAATAAGTATTGACAAGGAGCTGTCAATAGAATTGACATTGTACAATAGAGACTCCGTAGAGAAACCTCTCTTCTTCTTTGCTGCCACCCAAAGGAATATTTTAGAAAGATAATTACATACACACTCTCTCTCATTCTCTCATTCTCTCTCTCTCTCTCTCTCTCTCTCTCACACACACACACACACACACACACACACACACACACACACACACACACGAGACGACAGTTGGGAGAAGGACAGAAGAATTCATGAGATCAAAGTCTGATGGGCAATCATACAGCGTCCCCTTCTCATACACAAAACTCCACAATTATGACACTAACGTAAACTTCACGAAAGCAGGAATTTGATCTTGTTCCCTCGCACCTAGAAAATATCTGATACATTGTGATGCTTCAGTAATTAGCTCCTGATTGAAAAAAATCCACTACTCAGTAGAGCTTGGAAAACAAACAAACAAACAAACAAACAAACAAACTACATATAACTTAGTGTATTACCCTGGGGCAAATAAGTTCAGTTCTCTGGGCCTCAGTCTCTGCATGTAGAAAATGAGGGGTTAAAATTGGGTCTTCTTAAAAGTCTCTGATAATCCCAGTCTCTCTGACTCTGCTTAGAGCATGAGTACTCTCTCCTAGACCGCAAGGCTATGACCATTTTAGGTACAAAGACCAAGCACCGGCCTATGTAGACCCACGTGAGCTATGGATTGTCACTGAGGAGGAAAGAAGGGAGACACTTAGAAAAGAAACACGAGGAATGTGTATTTCTGAGGAGTGTTCATTTCTTCTGGGTAAGAACCTCGTAGACGGCAGTGGCAATTCCAGGAGTCCCAGGCAAGGTCTTAAATCTGTAGACAAGGAGGAATAGCCATTTTATGGAATGTGATTCAGTTATTCCCTTATTGTCTTTATGAAGTCACAGCTCATAATGAACTATCCCCGCGGACCCAGCCCCGTAGATCTTCTGTCCGCTCGGAATGCCTGGAGGGCAATAGACTGGTATCTCTTCCAGAGTGTATGCTAGGATATTCTTCACCCTGAAGTTCAAGAGGAAACAGACAACCGAGTATTGGCTGAATATTTTAAAATAGATTTTAAGTACATTTATTAAGTCTGTAAGTAATTCATCTCCTTACGTGTGAGTACTAATCAACCCAGATTTAGGTGAGGTTTTTTTTTGGGGGGGGAGGGTGGTAGTGGGGAGATGGAAATATTTTCACTCTTGTGAAAGAATATTAGAAATTACAGGTCCTCTCTAAAGTGTTTCCCTAAATTTTTTTTTCCTCGGAGAAGTAATCCTCAAACTTCAGCATACAGAAAAATCAGTTGGAGTGATTATTAAGAATGCAGATTCCTAAGTCCCTCGCCCTATGGATCTGGGACAGAGCCTCAGAATTTGCCATTTTAACTGTTACCATATCAACTCCAATATCTTTCCCCGCTAGACCGACTTCCTTGTCCATTTCTTTCTCTTTGTGTCCTGCCCGAGTCATCTTCATATGTGATATCATTGCACCATCTAGTGGACGGTTTCACTCAGCAAATTCTTTTTCTTACACTAGAAATGCCTTGCTCAAAACTTGGAGAAAATCTCATCTCTCTTGAACTCCTTGAAAGGAAGCAATGGGAGATCAGGAAAAGGTTTATAAGGAAAAAAATGTTTACTATAACATCACATTTGTGTATATGGAGATATACATTGAATGTGTAAAATACATACATTTTATGAAAAGAGAACATTTTAATCCTGATAAGTTTGAATGTAATATAGCTAATATGCGTTGTACACATATTTTAGTAACTTTGGATGTACCGGCCACGATATTTTAGACTATTTGTACCTGTACTATTGATATTCTCACATACAAATGCCTTCCAGCACATCAGTACAATAACTTGGGTCTTTCACATTGTTTCCTCTGAGCATCTGTTAGTACTTAGAGGCCGTTGAGACCCCTTGAGTCATCCTTAAGAGCCACAACTCTTTTCAAGATGCAGGAAGCACGGCATGTCTGTTTTTTCACCTCCCGGCTTCTAGCTCTGAAAAACTTTGGTTAGTGAAGCTAGTACTCCAAGGATCACCATTCGGTTGCCCGCAGGCAGCAAGCAGGTAATATAAATGAGTCAAGTAAGCAGGGTGCAAACCACAGAGAGTGGTGGGGACAAAGGCGAACTGAGTTTGTTACATTTCAAGGAATTCAAAAACTAGTCATATTTTTGAGCCGACGAGAGGCCTAAGAGCCGTATGGAACTTTTTTCATAAACCAGTTAGGGACCCCTGGCTTACTTGAGGGTTTACTAAATGCCTACTATGTATGGATGATATCTTTTATAATTCTAACAAATACCCTGTATAAGAGATACTATCATTATCCCAATTTTACCCACTAGGAAGCTGGAACTTACGGAGGTGGGTCACTTGACCCACATCAGACAGTGGAGACTTCCCGCCCATGGCTCTGATCCAGAGCCGGAGTCTGTGTTCTCAGTGACTTCATTCCAGAGCCTCTCTGAGCATGTGGCTTCTTGCCTGTTTGACCTGACTGTCACTTTGTGCCCCTCTCCTCCCACTGGGACCCCCTGCTCCTACCCCAACTCTCCCTGTCCCCCTATATCTTTCCAACATCTGTGTTCATTTGGCCTCTGGTGCTGCTGGTGTCTTTGCATTTGGACAGTTTCTCATCTGGTAATTTACAGCTCTCTCTGCATCAGCATGATTCTTGGTAACTTACTACTCACATTGTAAACTAATGTGACAATCACGTGGATACAATTTATTTTTACTACTATTACTTTAGGTAAATGCACCTTCTCCTAGAGCTTTAAAATGGTATTTCAGTGATGCTTAGATTTTTGTTACAGGTTGGATTTGCTTTGATAGAGCACCTCTACTTTTCTACTCAACTGGGCTGTTTCCAAGTACTATTGTAAATACTGTGGAGTAATACCAACTCTTCTCAGTAAAGTACTGTTGTATCATTTGGCCTCAAAAAATGTTTGTTTTTGAAAAGTAAATGTTAAGAGTCATCCTGTATAGAAACCCAAGCTAATTACCTTTTGAGGAGAATAAGGTATTTCTTTCACTTATCCATTCTCAGGTAACTTCTTGAGTTGTGCAATCACACAGATAGAATAGCAGCCCTGGGGCATGTTTCTGGATGTTTCCTATCAGGCTGGCTCTCATGCTCTCCTTTACTCAGGAAAGACATAATTATAATCTGCACACCCACATTAATGCTTTCCATTTATTTGGGATGTTTGAGTCCCTTCAGCTTTTTATAAAAACTGTCACCCAGAACGGTATTTCTTTGGGAAGTCTTAACATAACATTTTGAATTGAATCTCCAAACAAAAAGAATGAAAACTAACTGGGGGATAAATCGCAACCTGTGATGTATTTTTTTCAATCCTAACAGAAAAGAAGCTATCATTGTGCAGCCTTTTGAATGATTCTACCTAGTTTATGCAGAATAAATTACCCATTTACCTTCCTTTGTACAAATAGTTAACAAAAACAGACTGTATTTCTTGCTATGAGATTCATTATTCAGGAAAAAAAACCCTATTCGTACTTGGAAAATAGATGGGGACGGGTGGCTTTGACTGCCTTAATTCTGTATGAACAAATCCCAGCTCATCCTCTCTTCATCCCTCAGTGATGTTATCAATATGTTGCATTTATCTAGAAGGTAAAGACTACTGAAATGTAATTGGATATGGTGCTGCAAGTTCCAAGTTATGAGAGTCACTAACGTTTATAGAATTCTTGTTGAGTACCTTATACTAATCTGCACTTATATGCATTAACTCACTTCATCTTGACCCTGTGAAGTAGGTACTGTTCTTACCAAGATTTACAGGGAAGCAAATGGAAGGACAGAGAATTAAAATAACTCACCCAACTAATGAATCATCGAACTTTACATAAAAAAAAACAGGGATGTATTGAATGGTGACTAACCTAATATAATAAAAAAATATTATTATAAAAAATAAAAAATAAACATATGAAAAAAATATATAATAAAATAACTCACCCAAGATCACACAGCACTTAGTGGTAGAGTCAGAATTTGAACCCAGAGCCCTTGTTTTTTTTTAAGTACCCCTTGAATCAAGTACCCCTTGAATCCCAGACACAGTAAACCTTGAAAATGCATAGCTCATTCCTCAGTGCTGGATTCAGCCTTCTGTTGAAGGACAAGTTTGAATCATGGACACTTTCTGACTTGTGTCAGGTAATGAGCACCTTAACTAATAAGTGAGCTTGACCAACTATCCACCCTCCTCATCTCAACCTGGTTGTCTCGTTTCCCTTCTATCATCAGGTTTGTAGTAAATATCACTGAAAGAGGGACGCCTGGGTGACTCAGTCAGTTAGGCGTCTGCCTCTGGCTCGGTCATTATTCCAGCATGCTGGGATCGAGCCCCACATCAGGCTCCCTGCTCAGTGGGGAGCCTGCTTCTCCCTCTGCCACTGCCGTTCCCCGTTTGTGCTCATTCCCTTTCTCTCTGACAAATAAATAAATAAAACCTATTTTTTTAAACTTGAAGAGGTCACAGTTTTCTTCCAGCGTTCTTCTATCCATTTTTAAGAGAGAAATGATTTACCAAGGCATATCTGTGAACTTGGGGATTCCTGAAGGTCTCAAGAGTTATGCGTCATAAATGTAAAGAGTTCGTTGTTTGGTTCTTTCCCATAGTATTTGAATTATAACTAAGAAAATTAGATTTTAATATGTTTTCATGTACCATAACACTAATTTGAAAATTAAAATTAAAAATGAAATAGTTTGTTTAGTGATTCATGAGCTGACACTGAATTATTTTATTTCAAAAAAATTCACTAATTTTGTGGTTTTTCATTCAACTGAAATATTTACAGCACAGCCAGGTAACCAAACTGGTTTGTTGATTTCCCTTTCCTGGACTACTAATTAGCTTATGACAGGGAGTCATAAAGTGCTGTTTCTAGTGTAGATGCCATTGAGGTCACCATACAACTCTGCCAAGTGTCACGAGGCAGGTGCTTCTCAAGATCCACCTTCATTGGAATCACGTGAGGGTTACTTTAAACACAGACCGTAGGGCCCCACCTCCAGAGTTCTGATTCAGTAAGTCTGGTGTGGGGCCCAGAATAACTGCATTTCCAATGTTAAAAGCTCAACTCAGGCATCTTAAAAATTTTAAGAGTTCATTTGAGCAGAACTCAGTTTGAGTCAGGCGGTACAAAACCAGAAATGGTTGGGAGCTCTTTATCCACAGGACCCAGGGGAGAGACTTACACAGAGAAAGTGCAGAAGCAAAGAAAGGTAGTCATTTGATTGGCTGTAGCTCTAAGTCTAGTTGGCTGCTTGTGATTGGTTATCTTTAGGTTTCCATTTCTGAGCCTTCAGGCATGCATAGGCTTAGATTTTGGTTAGCTTAGGTAGGCTGCCGTGGCATTAGAGCCACCTCAGCCTGATGGCCTCCTTGTTTAATTAATTTAACATTAACAAGTCCCAAGCTGACGCTTCTGGGGAACACTTTTTTAGAACCACTGCCCTAGGAAACATTTGTAAATACAGAGAAGAGACGATGGTTGTGGGAAGTGGCGGCGGAGGGGGGGGGGTGGCTCTCAGGGGTGTGGGATGTCCAGGCTTTCAGTTATGGAATGACCAAGTCACCGGAATCATGGGTACAGCACAGGGATGTAAGATAGTCAATGACACCATAATAGTGTTGTAGGGTGACAGATGGTAGCTACACTTGTGGTGAGCAGAGGGTAAAGTATAGACGCGTGAATCACTCACTATGTTGTACACCTGAACTAATGTAACATGTGTCAACTATTCTTCAGTTAAAAAAAAGAAGAAGAACCACTGCCCCACACCAGTGGGCCCTCAAGGAACTTCAACAATACTGTAAGCCTCAGAACTTTTGTAGGTTTACTTACTATCCCTGGGCACAATATTATCTTACTAAAGCATGCAGAGAATGTAATAAACTTTAGATGTGCTGTCTCGGATACTATTTTCACTGACATGCAGTGGAACTCTACCATATGATAAGTAGGTTCAGAATACTTTACGTGTTATGACAGGGAGTGACAGGTGTGGTTTTGCATTCATGCTGGGTTGCTGAAATGACCAGGAAGAGAGCTTGCACAGCTGGCTGGCTGGCTGGGAGCTCCTGAGTCTGGCTGCAGGCAGGGAAGCTGGTCTTGGTACTCCTACGATATGGACCTGGCGCCACCTGCTGGAAGCTGTTTGCTCCATCATTCTATAAGATTTGCTGGTAATTCTGGTTTCTACGGCTGTTAAGAAAGTTAGAAAATGCAGTTGGAACTATGTCACGGAAGAAAAGGAAATGGACTTAGTAAAGCAATCCCCAGCCTGTGTATTTTGATATTGTGCAAATGAACTGCCTTTATTCTTCACTGATACAAAGATTTTTTTAAAAAGCATTCTTATTGGATGGTATTTCTTAATTTATATTTTAGGACAGAATATGAATACAAGTCATTGAAACTAGAAAACTGCACAAAACCACACACTTTGATTTAGCTAGCATAAATGGAAAATTTCACAGAAACAATGTTTGCATCAATTTATACCCCAATTTGGAAGTCTTCAGAAAAAAATCGAGTTGTATATTTCAAAGTGAATAACAGAGTTCTGCTCAATTCTTTATATTGTTGAGGGGTTTCGGTAAGCGACCAAAGGGCAAGAACAATAAAACAGGTACCAGAGACCCAGAGACTGTAAAGCCTACAGCGCTCCCAGACCACCCATGTAGGAGGTGCTGAGATTTTGTGAAACCGGTTTGGCCCACATTAGCTTATGCCCCATTTCGAAAGAGTGAAAGAGAACTTGCTGACGGATGGGGGGCAGACAGGGGAGTTGGCAGCCTGAAGCCTCGTAGAAAGTGGGGTGGTGTGTTGTGGCATGGCTGTCCCTTGCGCCTCAGGGGAAGGAAAGAGAGCTGCTGGCTTCTCAGTTCCACCAGCTTTCTTGAGTCCGCTTGGAGACACATGTGTCCTCTTGGAACTGGAGACTTCTGAATCATCCGAAGAGGAAAGGCCATGGCCCGCTGCCCTACTGTGGCAAGGTGGAAGTGAGGCTGCTCCCTTGGCAGACAGCTGGGTGTCCTCAGTGACGCAGCAAGGGCTAATATTCTCCGCGTGCCCCTGGGCAAGGCCAACACAGAGTTCTCTCGTAAGTGCAGGCTGAGAGTTTGCATCTCGAACAAGCGCCCAGGGAAGGCTGACACTGCTGCTGAGCGGGGGCCACCCTGACACCTGACACGGGGAAGCTCTCATCTCTCGGATCTCCCTTCAGAGAGACCCCAGTGGTACACATCGTACCGGGCTCGGGTGGACCTCAGCACACATGGCTTCGTAAAACCGGACAAGGGGGCACAAAGGCTGTGTGCATCTGGACAGATTATCACTTTCCCGTCACAGAATCTTTGGCGAATTTTTAAATTTCAGCATCCCAAATATTAAATCAGAGCCCCTTCATGACAGCTTTGTTAAAATAAGATTTCTATCCTTGCCCTCTCGATCCATTCCTCAGTGTGAGGCCTTGCAGAACATATTCAAACTTTGGCTATAAAGGTGAAAACACAAGGAGATGGATGAACATTTTACAAAGGACACGGATTCCTGTTGGCGCTCTGCGCGGAATATGGGGTGCAGTAATGTGATCGTTAGGGAGAGGGCGCTGTGGCATCACATTTACTTGTGTGCAGGCTCTTGAATTCCCGAACAGTCCCTGTAAGAATCTATAAGGGAAAGCAGGAGTCTGACGGTCCGTTTACACTTCGCTTCACCTTAAAATGCTACTGAGATCAGGAAGTGACAACTTAGGAGAGTCTGTTGTCTGGAAGCAGAAGGAGTCTTTACAAATGGCTTGGTCCATCCCTGTCAGCCCCATGGGTATTTCTTTCTTTGAGGCTCATTACATTTGAAGAATGTGTTTCAGCCATTCTGTCAAAATGCTCCTTAGATTTAAGAAGACACAATTCTTAAGGTTCTTTTTCAAGCCAGTTTTGCAAATGACGGTTGATTTGCTCTGGATATTCTGTTTACCGAAGGTATTTTCATCCACCTGGAACATTTAGGAAATTTGAACACGTAAAGCCGCTTTTCTGCACCATCCTGCATGTTTTATTTGGTCACATTGGCTATAAAGGTAATTCACAAAAATTATTAAATCACAAAATCCTATTGCCAAGTGATAATATTCTATTTTATAATTATACAGTCTATTCAGATGAACATGACAACAAATCAATGATAAAAAGGAATTTTAAAAATCCATCTTTCACAGATATGGTGTCAACTTTTGATAAAAGCCAAGATACGCATACTAAAATCTTCAGTTCAATGTTGATTAATTAAAAATAGATCCTAGATTGACGCACCTGGTTTTCTCAGAGCCACATTACCAAGATTTCTCCATTATTTATTTGGAATAATATATAAAATATAGTTTAAGAAAAAAGAAAATACAAGATGAAGTGTGAAATTTTTAATTGGCTCTAACAGCCCCTTACAAGAAAAACTGTATTGATGACTAGCCAGTAGGAGGGGAGTGGATGGTGTTTGGAAATGAAGCATTTATTTCTCTAAAGTGTTTACCAAACTTTCTGGAGTATCATGATCAGACATTAAGTATTATGCCTTCTTACAAATGAAATTATAGGATCTTAATTGTCAGACTGGAAGGGAAGTTAGGAAGTGTCCATTTAATTCTTTTATCAGGAATTGCATTTGAAAGCCAGTAGCAGAGTCCTAAGAAACAGTGGCTCAATCAGACAGGGTTTTATTTTCCTTGCATATCAGTGGGCATCCAGAGATGCACCGTTGCTCATGGGACTTAGGTCTCTCCAATTCTCAAGACTTTTCCTTGAGGTTGCAAGTTGGCTGTTGGGACTCCTACCATTAATTATGAATTCCGGGCAACAAAGAAGAGGAAATGAAAGAAAGGAAGAAGGGGCCGTTCCTGTGTCGGGAAGACAAAAACTCGATATCCCAGTTGACAGCCATCTCATCTCATTGGTGGAAACCAGTCATTGCCCACCTCTGCCAGAGAAGGTTGGAAAGGAGCTTTTAGCTGGGCATGATGCCAGCCCTCACAGAATGAGTCTGTTGGTGAAGGAAAAAGGGAAGAATGTATCTTCCTCCCAAAGTTCTCTGTCACAGCCTCTGTCACATCTGCATCTTATGGAGATGAGGCAACTGGCCCAGAGACGTTAAGCAACTTCACCCATGTCCCCAAGCAGGGGCAGAGCCAGGACTTCCGGAGCACTAACATATGCCCTCATGCCGTCGACGGAGCTGTACACGGAATTACATGTGGGGATGGGTGGGAAAGGAATGGGGCCCTCTGAAGTTCTCAAGATTTTGCTTTAGCGAGAGCATAATAAGAATGGAAAATATCATGATTTCTTGATAGGGTGGCACGTCAGTTCACCTCCAATCACATCACAGGGATTTGATTTCCCTTTAGAAATAGTGCAAAGAAAACTAAACACACAATTCCTAACACAGAAATGAAGTGATATCCTAGCTGTCAAGGCATGCAAATGTTGAGAGTCTGTTTCTCCAAAATAAATAATGGACACATTCCCTCATGTAAACCTTAACTCACTACTGTAAAAATTGTGGCCCTCTTCCTCTCCCGGGAGGGAGCAGCCCTCTACTTTCTGAGGCGTGTGACCAAGGGAGAGTGATTTTTGAGAGTAAGGGTAGTAGCAAATCAAGACCGTGCTTGAAGGGAGGATTTTCTCCCGTTGCCCAGATGACAAAATGTGTTCTCTAGGACAAGGGCTGTGAGCAGATGGTGACTTTCTCTCACAGTCATTCAGCCATTCAAACCCTTGTGAATGTCCTCATTCAAGAACGCAACACTGTATCCGGTTAAGCATTCATCCAAGAAGAGATGACTTATTACCACTTATAATCTAGTACCACAAAGAAGTGATATGCAGAAACCTGAAAGGAAAATGTTTTCTAAAAATTGTACAACAGTAAAAC
The DNA here is from genome assembly GCF_024610735.1 of Ursus americanus. Taxonomy (NCBI): domain Eukaryota; kingdom Metazoa; phylum Chordata; class Mammalia; order Carnivora; family Ursidae; genus Ursus; species Ursus americanus. The sequence continues at coordinate 50,370,218 of NC_142139.1, read as the reverse complement.
TATCCCATCTGCGTTACAGACAAAGAAACTACAGGCTAGCAAAACAGAAATTACTCGATTTAATCTGTTCGGAGACTAGGAAAATATTTGTCTTCATTTTAATATATATTTAGGTTACATATAACTCCGGGGGTTATGATTCCGTATCTTTCCCAACACAGAGAATTACTTGAATGTTGTCGTGTGGTGTGAAATTGTGGATATTTTATGTTTTTCCTCCATTCATGGTCTGCGTCTGGGATATAAATGGGGGAGCGAAGTTCCCTAGCTAGAAACTTAGCGTTGTGTGATTCATTTATGATTGCAGTGGGAGAAACTACAGATGACCACGAGCGAAAGGAGGAAAATATTCTGCTCTGTCACGTTCCACGTCATCGCGATCACCTGTGTGGTTTGGTCTTTGTATGTATTAATAGATCGGACAGCGGAGGAAATCAAGCAAGGCAACGATAATGGTAAGAACACGTCTCTTTTCTTTTTTCTCCTCTTGAATTCTCTGATGACACCAGAGGTGAGTGGGGAACCTATTTCCCTGTGTGATACATCAGCAAACACCAGTACTGGCAATTAAGTCTTCTCCGATTACGTTATAAATCCTCGGATCGAATATCTAGGGCTCTCCGGCTGAGATGCGAGATTGATCAAGTCCATTAAACCTTAGCAGGGACAACTATAGAGATGTCACACATCACTTCAGGCTTTTCAGGAGCCGAATAAGGATCCTGTTTTGCCTGATGTGAAAGGCAAACAAACAGTTGTGAGAGTGGAAGGTTTTTTTCATTTTATTTAATTCACTACAGTTGTTGCTTCTTTTAAAACACGAGTAAGATGATAGTCTAGTAGAGAATGTGTTGTAGCGTATTAATTAGTACCGTATAATTGGATTGAGTACGTTAACACCATGGTTTGAAATTTTGGCCAGGCTAAGTTTAATTGTGAAGGATGATGTCAAGTCTGCAAGGAAAGCCATTTAAAAATCATTAAGGCAGATTCTAACATCTGAAATGGGTAGTTTATTTAAAGCGGAGGGAAAAATAGGCGGTTTATTTTCACTTTTGAAGATACTCAGCTCTATTTCTCAACAGGCTCTATTTACTTCTGCATGTGGCCTAAATCAAAGCTGGTAAAATAAGTGAGAAAATATTACCCGAATCACACCCCCCTTCACCCCGAAAAAAACCCAACAACCCAAAAAAAGAAACCAAAAGAAAGAAATAGATGACAGGAAATAAAGGAGAGGAAGTGAGGGAAAGAAAGAAGGAAAAGAATATTAATAGGGAAAGTTTTGTTATTCTGCATTTCTTTGTCTGGATTCATTAACAGCAGAAGGGACGGATGTTCTGTTCTCACGCTTGCCCGCATGGTGGCAGCAGTGAGCACCGGCAAGCGCTCTCCCGGGCGCTGGATGAAGGGACCCTGAGGACCTGTCTGATGCGCGGGGATGTGGTTTATGGTGGGGTGTGTGTGTGTGTGTGTGTGTGTGTGTGAATTGCAGTTCTCGCTCTCCTCTTCTGAATGAGAATAAAAGCTAGAAAAACAGGTGGGGCGAGGTTTCATTGTTTTTTTAGTTCAATATTACGTTGGCCTTTACAATTAATACCAAACTAGACTGTTTACAACTACATTCTGCATTATTCCTGAGATACTGGATTTAAAAATGACTATTACAACCCTATTAGATAAGTTCCCTGAGGATAAGACCCCCGCCTTTTGTTAAACCCACGTCCCCTGTAGTTACAGGTGCTGGCCCAAGCTAAGTAACAGAAAGTGTGCCATAAACACGGCAGTCATGCATGTATAGGAAAACAAAGACGCGCCCCACCACCATGCCCACCTGAGCACACCCAGCATAGGCTCCTAGGACTCCAGTGTTTTCCTAGCCATCAAGGGCAGATCTGACAGCCAGAGACTTAATAGCTTTAGATGTCTGATTTAGGGTTCAGTGACTGAGAATCGTCAGTCAGCCCCGGTGTAGCTTGCCCTCTCCCAGTGGTCACCCTGACGTGAACTGGCCGAAACAGCCTGCAGAGCTCCTCGGGTCTCCTCTAGCCACATGCGGGGGAAGGAGGATTGAAGGCACCTCTCCTAGACATAACAAGAAGCAATCTTGTGTCCTTCCTATGTAGACACTTCAGAACCTCTCTCTTACATTCACTCAGTCCCACTTCTGAGACATGTGAGTGAACATTTATCCTACAATGAACATGACTATCTCAACTTCAGCCACCAGAGTCTCCAGAACCCAAGAAACCCATGGCCCCACGCTTCCTTCCATTTCTTTCACTCCGCCTGCTCATTCTCTAGTCCCCCCGGACACCCACGTCCTCAGTTGTCATTTCCATGCTGATAACCAAGCCACAGATTTATCTCCAGCTCTTACTGCACTCCAAATCATGCATCTACCTCCTGAACTTCTCCATTTAAAGGTCTTCCAAGCACCCCAAACTCAATGTGTCCAAACTTATAATCTACTACCACTGCCCACACTAACACCTGTGGGAGAGGCGTTATTAACACCCGTTACCAGACGCATTTGGGTTTTCATTCCTCATCTCCCTCTCCCTCACTGCTGCCTTGTCAATCACCAGATCCTATTATTCTCCTTCATAGGCCTCTGGAATCTGTCATGTGTCTCCTTTCCCATTGCTCTCATCCTTCTGCAAACGCTCCTATCTTTTATTTGAAAACTGCAACAACTTCTTTACTGGACTTTCTCCACTTCTGCCCACCTTTAACCCATGCTCAATAATGAGCCAAACCCTGTGGCAAGTGGCCCAGTCAACATTGTTGAAGGAATGACGCCTCATACCCACACTTTCCTATCTCTTTTTTTAGAATTTTTCTTCAAAATTTTTTGTTTTTTCATTTCTCAGTCCTGGGTGGATGCAGGATTTCAGAACAGAGTCTCCCAATGAATTGTCACTCAGGCCTCTCAGTCAGATTTCCCAAAAGAAAAGCTTGAATAATAATCAAAGGTTGGCTTTATCTGTCTATTATCTATCTATCTATCTATCTGTCTATCTATCTATCTATCTATCTATCATCTATCTATCATCTATCTATCTATCTATCTATCTATCTATCTATCTATCTATCATCTATCTATCTATCTATCTATCTATCTATCTATCTATCTATCATCTATCTATCTATCTATCTATCATCTATCTATCATCTATCTATCATCTATCTATCATCTATCTATCTATCATCTATCCATCTATCTATCATCTATCTATCTATCATCTATCCATCTATCTATCATCTATCTATCTATCATCTATCTATCTATCTATCATCTATCTATCATCTATCTATCTATCTATCATCTATCTATCATCTATCTATCTATCATCTATCTATCATCTATCTATCTATCATCTATCTATCTATCTATCTATCTATCTATCTATCTATCTATCTATCATCTATCTATCATCTATCTATCTATCTATCATCTATCTATCATCTATCTATCTATCTATCTATCTATCTATCTATCTATCTATCATCTATCTATCTATCTATCATCTATCTATCATCTATCTATCTATCTATCATCTATCTATCTATCATCTATCTATCTATCTATCATCTATCTATCATCTATCTATCATCTATCTATCTATCTATCTATCATCTATCTATCATCTATCTATCTATCTATCTATCTATCTATCATCTATCTATCATCTATCTATCTATCATCTATCTATCTATCATCTATCTATCTATCATCTATCTATCTATCTATCATCTATCTATCTATCATCTATCTATCATCTATCTATCTATCATCTATCTATCATCTATCTATCTATCATCTATCTATCTATCTATCTATCTATCATCTATCTATCATCTATCTATCTATCTATCATCTATCTATCATCTATCTATCTATCTATCATCTATCTATCTATCTATCTATCACCTATCTATCATCTATCTATCTATCTATCATCTATCTATCTATCTATCTATCTATCTATCATCTATCTATCTATCTATCTATCTATCATCTATCTATCATCTATCTATCTATCTATCATCTATCTATCTATCTATCTATCATCTATCTATCTATCATCTATCTATCTATCATCTATCTATCTATCTATCTATCTATCATCTATCTATCTATCATCTATCATCTATCTATCTATCATCTATCTATCTATCATCTATCTATCATCTATCTATCATCTATCTATCTATCTATCTATCTATCTATCTATCTATCTATCATCTATCTATCATCTATCTATCTATCTATCTATCTATCATCTATCTATCTATCATCTATCTATCTATCTATCTATCTATCTATCTATCTATCTATCATCTATCTATCTATCATCTATCATCTATCTATCTATCTATCTATCTATCTATCTATCTATCTATCATCTATCTATCTATCTATCTATCTATCATCTATCTATCTAGTCAAAGGTCAGCTTTCTACTGTACACTTTTAAAAAGTATTTTCAGTTTCTTTCTTTTTTTTTTTAAAGATTTTATTTATTTATTCGACAGAGATAGAGACAGCCAGCGAGAGAGGGAACACAAGCAGGGGGAGTGGGAGAGGAAGAAGCAGGCTCATAGCGGAGGAGCCTGATGTGAGGCTCGATCCCACAACACTGGGATCACGCCCTGAGCAGAAGGCAGACGCTTAACGACTGTGCCACCCAGGTGCCCCTGTATTTTCAGTTTCTTAAAAGCAAGTGAAAATGAGATAACTTTTATCTTTGGTGTTCAGAGCTTTTGAGTTATGAAGCAAGATATTTATCAGGAAGCAGTGCCGGTGACAATCCCTACAGAGTTGCTGGTCAGGGGGACAGCTCTTAACTCAGGTAATTTCATGTGGAAACTGTAGTGACTTCCACAAAGGGAATCATCTGTACTTATGTTCAAACTGTACTTAAAGCCTGACTTCCCAAAGCACACACTTATGGGGAGTGTGGGCATCTGTATGAGCTGGTATTATGTTCATCTTCCTTTGGCACTGGGACTGTGAGTGCTGAGCCTGAATTTACTTTTCAAATTTGAAAAGACTGCTTAATTTAAAAGTCAAAATATTTTAAATCCGCCCTGAAAACCTTCAAAAACATTTGAAGAGGAACAAGTTGTCCTTTAACCCAAATTGAGGTTGAATATAAAACAGCAACATTTTTTGAACTGCAATAACAATACTGCAGAGAAAAAAAATTCTTCATGTGCTTTTAATGGTTGTTCTTTTAGATTAAATAAGCCTGCTGCCCCAGACAGCTCTCTCACTTTTCTATCACCTGTAATGACAAAAAAGTCAAAAATCAGAGTCTTGGTACTTGAAACTTTAACACCCTCGATTACCCATTGCTAACTCTAATTTGGGGGAGCAATGCTCCTCCTGCCTTACCTTTACATACTCGAGAAAAATGCTCCCGTATACTATTCATGCGTTAAAAGCAAAACACAAAAGTACAGACCAAGAAAACACAATTTATACTATTGGAGAAACTGTCGGGCAGATTGGTTTTTAATGGAGGTATAGCTGATGTATAATATGTTTCAGGTGTACAACAGAGTGACTGGACGATTCTATACATTACAAAATGCTCATCACAGTTAAGGGCAGTTACCATCTGTCACCATATAAAGCTATTACAATATTACTGACCGTAATCCCTACGCTGTACTTTCCATCCCCATGACTTAATTATAGCTGGGAGTTTATACCTCCCCTCACCTACTTCAACTTTCTCCCACCCCACCCCCTCTGGCAACCACAGTTTGTTTTCTGTATTTATGAGTCTATTTATGTTTTTTTGTTTGGTTGGTTGGTTTTGTTTTTTAGATTCCACATAGAAGTGAAATCATATGGCAGGTGCACATTTTGTTGCCCCAGGACTATGTAAATGTATACAGCACAAGGCACTAACATAACAAATTGCTTCTTTCACCGGCCTGACTCACCTGTGAGCCTCTAAGTATCACCAGGGCAGGGGCCATGCTTCATTATTCAGAGAGCACTTAGTATTGGTTGCTAGCTCTGGCTGACCCAGCAGATGAGAACTATGGCTAGTGCCATACTCGTTCGCTGTTAACATCTGCTTTGAGTAGGTGTTAAAAATCACTTCCCAGCAATCCATATAATGTTTTCCTTTTGAGCACTGTTGTTTAAGCATTCCTTTTTATATGTAATTATATGTGCTGCTATTGTTAAGCCAAATATGATAAACACGGGCTTGAACTCCTTGTCAGAAGGCCGGGGTCTAGTTCTGCCTTGGTCACGGACTAGTTAGTTACCTTGAATCAAATAATCACTCTGACACTCAAATTCCTCATTTGTAAAACCAAGTTGGACTGAATACCCTTCAAAGGTTCTTTCCGATTCATTTTTCAAAGACACCATGAACTGAAACACTGTTTATACAAATACTGCATATATATTTGTATAATTTATATGTATTTATATATTTTGTTCTATTCATATTTATATATATTTATGTATTTGTATCTTTACTCACGGTGAGTATTACCATTAAAACAAGTTAAGGAACATGTTACAAATATGTGGTTACATATCCAACCAGAGAGAAGCAACGAGGACTAAAGGAGAAAACGGCCTCCCTAGTCCCACTGCTCACACACACCCTTACACAAACGCGTTTTATAACTCTGCATAACCTAAGCACCCAGCCAAAAATACCCCAACTTACCGCTTAGATGCTTTTTCTAAATATATATTGTCCCTGCAGCTGTTATATGAGACAGGTTCTCTTCTGCTGTTTAAAAGTCTTTTTAGACACATGCCAGCTGTCTGCAGTTACATGACGTGCTACATAAGATATGCAGAATACTCTGAGAATTCCACTTTAAAAGCTGGACGAGATTTAAGAGATCACTGTTTTAAACACGAGGAAGGAAGTAATTTGCCTCATCTGCAGCTTTATTACAAACACGCACCTGGGAGCTTGTGGTTTACCCAATTTGACTCCCAGAGAAAACCAAGAAGCAAGATATTACAGGTGACCTTGCATGTGTTCCTCCAATGGAGCGAGCTGGGAAATATATTTTCTGAGAAACAATATAGCTAGAAAGTAAATGAGCCTGAGTCTGAAAGCGGATACATCCCAGTTCACAAACCATTGTCCTTAGAGTCTGGAAAGTGTGGCATCAATGTCCCCTAACAAATAATACACATAGGTACCACTTAAACATTTCAGGACCTTTCAGTTGATTTTTGGTGAGATTTCTGAGCTTTTCTCCATGAAGGGAATTACCAAGTGGGAAGCATGCCCAGAGCCACAGGGTGAGGGGGTGTAGTGCTGCCTGAATACAGTGGCCTGGCTGGTAGCTGACCGGACTTTCTTCTCTCCTGGTTCTGGAGGTTTTCATTGCCTGGAGCCCAGATGGGACATCCAAAGGGTGAAGTCCATTGAAGTTAGAAAGGTCTTACTTAGGCACCAGGGAAAGCTTTGCTCTTGATCCACAAGTGCGATCGGCCAAAGATATGTACCATTTAAATCACTCAGATAGCAACAATAACCTACATAGCACTTTCTATGTCAAGGACTAGTCATTTAATCCACACTAACAACCTAGTGACGCAAATACTACTATTACCTTCATTTTTAACGACAGATCAGTTATCTTTTGCTGGATAACAAACTATCCCCAAACTTAGTGACGTCAAACCACACACATCTATTTCACTCCTAATTCTGCAGAACAGTTGGGCACTGCTCCTGGCTGGAGCCAGACTAGCTGCTCTCTGCAGGTTCAGCCCTGTGTCTGCAAACAGCCGGCACCTGGGCTGGCTGCTGCATCATCAAGACTGGCCTCCTCTCCCTGTCTGGCGGCGGGCTTGCAAACAACCGAGCTGTGTTTTTCACCACACCAGGCTTGATGGCCCTGCCTTCTTCACACGGCAATTCGTGTTTTAAAAAGTAGCAAGAGAGCAAGCCACACACACAATGTGAACACTTTTGAAGTTTCCGTTGTGTCATATTTGCTGTTGTCCTATTGGCCAAAACAAGTCATGTGTGGCCATAGCCACAGTCAAGGAGAGAGGGGATGGAAACCAAAGAACCGGGGGCGCCTGGGTGGCTCAGTCATTAAGCATCTGCCTTCAGCTCAGGGTGTGGTCCCCAGGGTCCTGGGATCGAGCCCTGCATCAGGCTCCTCTGCTGGGAGCCTGCTTCTTCCTCTCCCACTCCCCCTGCTTGTGTTCCCTCTCTCGCTGGCTGTCTCTATCTCTGTCAAATAAATAAATAAAATCTTAAAAAAAAAAAAAAAAAAGAAAGAAACCAAAGGACCGGGTTACAGGGAGGCATGAGCCTAATGGGAACTGTTTTTGACCAAGCTACCAAAGATGTGAGAACTGAGACCAAGAGAATAGCAGATAACAGGCTCTCAATACCTCAAGGAAATGAAACAGCTCTGTGAATCAGGATGGATGAGGATGTAAAGACTGAAGCGGCTGATTGTTACGAATAAAACCCATAATCCTCGAGCCGCCTGGGTGGCTCAGTCTGTTGAGTGTCTGACTCTTGAACTTGGCTGAGGTCTTGCCCTTGGAGTTGTGGTGAGTTCGAGTCCCATGTTGGGCTACTTAAAAAAAACAAAAACCATAATCCTCAAGAATGAGTGGGGTTTGTACATGGGAAAACAGCCTTTGAGAAGCTATTAACCATAATAAGGGACATATCCTATTGGGGTTTGGTCTGCAAAGAAATTGAGTAAAAGTTTAAATTATTTGGGATTTGGGTATTTCTTAGCCAGGAAGGAGAGGGCTTCTGGGAGTGAAGATGAAGAAATAGTGATTGTAAAGGAGATAAGAGGCTGTCGGTGGCAGTGGTCCTGTTAATCAATAAACTCTAGTCTCAGGTTCTTGAAGGGGAAATGCCCTTAAACAGTCCCAATCCACATCTCCTTACCCAAGCCCAATGGAAAATGCAGTGACGAATATCAGGAAGAATTTTTTTTATGTGAAAAGATAATTTACAAATTGTATTCTTTCATTCATTTTTATTTTTTTATCCAAGTTCTATAAATAGTTACTTTTACCTGGAGTCCCCAGTTTTCCTCTCTGGCTTGCTAGAAAAATCTTGCACAGACTCAGAATCCCAAGAGCCTATGATGAGCTGAAAGGTGCATTTGCTTTTCTTCATCTACAGTACATTTACTTGCTCTTTAAATATCAATTTCCCTACAAATTGTGGGCTGGTTTCTGAGGCCCTGGTAGCACTGCACATTCAGGCAGACACAATGCGGCACTTTGATTCATCTAACTACTTTAGGAAGTCTTCAATATCATATCACAGGATAAATCTACAGACCATCTTACGCCTTTCACAGAAAACCTATTAGCATGCCGATTGTCTGGGGACAGCATGGAAGACAGTGCGGCCCTCCAGGACCACATCATATACATGCAATTATAGAAAGGAAGCTGGAAGAATTTAATCGTATGTTGAGACTGCTTGAAAATTTATTGCCTGTTCATGTAGGATTGGCATGACAATATGAACAGTGAATGAGTCAAATTGATCAATTATGAAGGACAAGAGAAGACTTCCATTTCCTTAAAAAATGGTTGTGGACAGGGATGCCTGCGTGGCTCAGTCGGTTAAGCATCTGTCTTCAGCTCAGGTCATGATCCCAGGGTCCTGGGACTGAGCCCCGTATCAGACTGCTTGTTTAGTGGGAAGACTGCTTCTCCCTCTGCCTGTCGCTCCCCCTGCTTGTGCTCTCTCTCTGACAAAAAAATTAAATCTTTAAAAAAAAGAAAGAAAGGAAAGAAAGAAAGAAAGAAAAAAGAGAAAGAAAGAAAGAAAGAAAGAAAGAAAGAAAGAAAGAAAGAAAGAAAGAAAGAAAGAAAGAAAGGAAGGAAGAAAGAAAATGGTTGTGGACAGAATACCTGCTTCTCCAAGCTCCTTCAATTCCTGCCCAAGAATTTCTAAGCAATGTTTCCCATTAATGTTTAGAGAAAAGGGATGCAGACAGTTTCTTCCTAAACCTACAGAAACTCCTGAAGAAAGATTCCCAAGCACAAAGGAAGAAGTACATACAATCTCCGAGAAATGAACAGATGGGAGAATTGCCTCAAGTTGGATTTTCCAAATTCCTCTTCCAAACTGGGCCGGTAGAAACAACTTTGTGCTCTTGGTATTGCCAAGTTCAGGTTCCAGCTTCAAATATGTATCAGTAAGGACAAAGAACTCCTTGTTTACACAAACGATCCACAAGGAACAAGATTTTGTGCCTTCTCTTTTCTTCCACCCTTCCTTATTGTGGACATTCTTTCTTCTTTACAGAAGACAGCGTAGAACTAGTCCAACAAGGTTGAATATGAAGACAATTTTCTGAGTCTCAATAATAAGGAGGTAAACATTATCTTACCAATGGAAACATTCTCAGGAATCCACTTAACCCCATGTTGTTAGCATCTCTTCTCACAACATCCTTATAGTGAGTTTTCCAAGGTAAAATCTTACAATTGCTCAATAGTATCTTCATAGAAAATAAAAATCTTGCCCACTCGGTCAAAGGCAAAGAGGAAGATCAGGCTTTCTCTAGGAGAAGATGGTCATGTGAACAGGGCTTCTGGATGTGGGGCAGGGAGACACTCTGTGCTCTAAACTTTGTCAGTGAATATACAGAGGGCCTTGACTTCCCAAACATATGAAGGAAGAATGACTGAGGGAGAAGAAATTGATTCAGAGAACCTGTGAAAGAAAGTGGATGGATCAGACTGTCTCCCAGAAGTGGCAGAGAAAATGGCTAGTCACTCCCAGCCCAGATTCTCAAGTATATTCTGGGTTCTGGTTACTATTTCAGGAAAGAGAGGTAGGGCAAGAGTGGAGTCTTCTTCAGACCATCCACCCAAGAAAGCATAGCTTCATGGACAAGTGAAGAAAGGCTGGCACCTCTGGTTATATTGAAAAGACCGAGGCAAAGCAATGCAACCTGGAACTTCAAAAGCTTTCATTCATCCTTGAAATATGTACCGAGCAAGGCACTGCGGAAAACAAAGACCAACCAGACATGAATTCTGTGCTTGTCAAGATTATGGTGTGGCAAAGTAAAAATAACTCGTTAGAAAGTTAGCTCATGCCACAAGTGGAAGAAATAACATGAAACCGTGGAAGTGGTGAAATGTATTACCAGCTAGAAGATGCTCCTGAGCTGGGTTTTGTGGGACAGGTAGACCTGCAGACACAGGGACGCAAATCCCAGAGAGAAGAAATATCATGGACATTTCCTCAGAAATGGAAAACCTCCAGGCACTTACTGAGAACAGCCGGTAGTGTGATTTAGCAGACAGAGGGGAAAGTTAGAGGTAATTCATGGGGACTTCTCCCCCCGAAATGGGAGATAAAGTACATGTTTTCTCCCACTTGTCTGTGGTTAAAACATTCCAAATACATAGAAACTACTGATTGATATAGTAGCCAAGAGCAAAAAATCCTTCAAATTTGGAGAACTCCAAGATATCTGATTTGTATATTGAATCCTCCCTGCCAATTTCCTAATAAATGAAGCTTAATTTTTCTACAAAAATTCTCAACCTCGGCACTACTGACATTTTGGACCAGATAATTCTTCTTGGGGAGTGCCATCCTCTACACGGCCGGATGTTACACAGCATCGCTGGCATCTGTTGACTAAAAGTCAGTAGCACCCTACCCCAACACGAGGTAGAACAATAAGCCGTATCTCCAGACATCACATGTCCCCCGGGGGAAAACCAGTGGCCTCCCCTGAGTCCGTATGTCAGATGATTGTTCTCCTTGCATAAATAGAACTAAGGTGGGAGCCAAACAAGCCCTAGTGTTTTTCCTTACAGCAGGATAAAGCAAGTATCACTGTTACAAAATATAGGTAGGACATTTCCTATAACTCTATTCCGTGTTATAAGGAAAAGTAAAACCCAAAGTAGAATCATAGATTTTCATAAACTGTGATTTCTTTTTTTTTTTTTTTAAAGATTTTATTTATTTGACAGAGAGAGGCAGCCAGTGAGAGAGGGAACACAAGCAGGGCAAGTGGGAGAGGGAGAAGCAGGCTCCCAGCAGAGAGCCGGATGTGGGGCTCCGATCCCAGGTTCCCGGGATCACGCTCTGAGCCGAAGGCAGATGCTTAACGACTGAGCCACCCAAGCGCCCCGTCATAGACTGTGATTTCTAACCTACTCTTCCCGGTCCAACATACTGAACGTGCTCTTAGACTGGACAGCTTTTCACCTGAATGGCAACAGCTATGCTCCACACCATCCTGGCGTTGCAAGAGATGGAGTCTTGACCACCACGTATTTAACAGTCATAATTATGTGTGGCCGAAATATTGTTAAACTCTTGTGCAAGTTTTAAAAATTGTGAAAGCCAATCTCTAGTTATGATGGTACATAGTAAGAGAAAACATCGATATCTAAGAAAGTGGTGGTTCTCGTGACAAAAAGATTTATGAAACAAAAATGCCTAAGTACTAAATTTTATGCATGTCTTTACTCAGGAATTCTTTCTCTCTCTGGTGAGATGTGGCAGCTTCTTTCACTTCTTTTTTTCTTTTTAGTTTTAAAGGGAATGAGGGTGGGGAGGGGGGCCTGTATGTACAATCCTATAGAAGTACCTATTTACCCTCTTAAAAGAATTTAAAACTGATTCTTCCACTTAGTATGTTCACTATCTTTCCTTAAAGATTAACCTCTAAGGAATAAATGTCAAAGTGTCAAAAGTCCAATATCATCTGATAACCATGGTAGGTACTTGATGCTAGGAGAAATAAGATCATCATGGCGGTAGGTGAGAGAGTTTCTTCATGTACAATTTTACCAGTACGTTTAAGAGTTGAGAACAAGCAGTTCTGGTTATAATTTTTACTGCCTGTTAACAATATCTTCTTTATCCACAAAGTTAGCGGGCAGGCATGGTCTTTTGAAGGAGTCATAGAAAAAAATGACCAAACCCATTGATAACAACTTGGGTGTAACATTCTCTCTTTCTTACTTCAAAGGTGTCCTTGAATGGCCATTTTGGACAAAACTGGTTGTGGTGGCCATTGGCTTCACGGGAGGTCTCGTCTTCATGTACGTACAGTGTAAAGTCTACGTCCAGTTATGGCGCAGGCTGAAGGCCTACAACCGTGTGATCTTTGTGCAGAATTGCCCAGACACTGCCAAAAAGCAGGAGAAGAACTTCTCATGCAACATCAACACGGACATCAAGGATGCCGTGGCCGTGCCTGTATCACAAACGGGTACAAATTCACTGCCATCTGCGGAGGGCGGTCCCCCCGAGGTTATACCAGTGTGACGGAACCAGTTGGGAGTTTCTTCGCTGAAGAATATCTTTCTAGCCCTTAGCCACTACAAATGACAGAAGTGATCCTGAAGTATTCACTCCCTTTATCTTCTTTGTCCTGACTCATTTTCCTTACTTTGCTCAAAAAGGAAAGGACCAAAAAAACCACCAAATGACCAGGATCCCATGAAGCAGTCCAAAGTGTGATAGAGAAATGTGAAAAGTTTGCTAGAGAGTGATTTCTAAGACAATTAACAACCAGTGGAGCAAGGAACGCTCTTAGGCAGGGACGAAAGCCTGAATGGACACACACGTCTTCACAGGAGCAGGAGCAAGTTTAAGAATACAGACTTGAATTGCAATGTGTATTTCTTCTAAGGCCTCGTAATGTTAACTATCTCATCTGGAAATAAGAAACATACTTGGTTTTAAGCTTGAAATTGTCTGCATTGTCCTTAAGTCATATCAGAAGCAAACTTGGGAGGACGCATATTTTGATATTCATACTTTGACAGCTAACAGATTTTTATGGCTATAGTGGAGTGCAGTTGTTTTAACAGATGCATGTTTTTAAAATAGATGCAATACACATTTGAAGATATTAATACTTGGAATTATGTTCAAATCATGAACAGAAGATTTTCAGAGTTTTTTGGGTGTAATTAGTGCTGTTAAATACCCACAGAAGCTGAAATCAACTATCAGGTCCTATATTTTATCTGGTCCCCGTAAAACAGTGTTGTCCAACAGAAATATAATGTGAACCACAAATGCAGGCCACATGCATACATTTAAAAAATTTTCCAGTAGCCCCATTAGAAAAAGTAAAAATAAATAAGTGAAATTAATTTTTATATTTCATTTAACACTATATATCAAATTATTTCAATGTCATGAATATTAAAAATTAAGATATTTTACATCCTTTTTTATGAACCAAGATTCGAAATCCAGCGTATCTTAATTTGAATTAATCCTATTGTTCAGCACAGCCCTAAAATTAAGAGGCAGAGCCTCTGCTCCATTTAACAGATGAATATTTCAAAACAGCAGCTTAATTCATTCTTTTATTCAAAGTCTCACAAATGTTATAGTTTTATAAAGCACTAAATTAAACAAATTAAATAACCCGGTTGGTTAAAGAGTTAGGTGAACTTACCATTTCTTTAAAGGGTGAAAAAATGAAAGTATAGAAAGATAAAATGATCGACCTGTAGCAAAGTCTGAAATTGTTCACTACTATAAAGCACATAGGATAGGGAAACAAAAATTAAATATTTTTGTTAAGTCAAATGTGTAAGGTTTTTTTTTTCTTTAATCCACATGTGGTATCAACTTGACAGATGAGTAGTTATGACTAAGCATTTAGACTATTTTAAAAAGCTGACAGTATTTCCCTTGCTCAGCTGGGAAGTAAAGATATTCAACAGATTTTGTGATAAGTAATAAATTGAGTTGTTTAGGTTTGGCAGTTGATTATTGTGTTCTTTGCATATTCATGTAAAACTGAAGCGTGAATGATATTGCAGTGAGCTACATTAATGATTATAGAGGATTATAGAGTTAGTGACCCGTCAAAGAAAGATGTCTCACATTTAAAAAGGTGATTTATTTTCGTTAGCTGTCATATTTATTATTGTGAAAAGGCAACCATGATGGCCGTAAGAACCAAAGCATGGGTATCGCATTGCACAAACCTGGGTATCACACTGATGCACTTTGTAATTACCAGTGTGCTTGTTCTTCACGGATTATCATAGAAAAAAGGAAAAGGAAATAACCTTTTAATGAGGAGAAACATATGAATATTAGTAGTGGCTGACACTGAGTCCAAATAGTCCCAATTCCTAGAAATAAAGAAACGGTAAACAATGTCAACTTTGTGTGTGTGTGTGTGTGTGTGTGTGTAATGTGTGTGTGTGAGTTCATGTATGTACATGAGAAAAACATTAAGGTTTTTGGCCAGTCAGGAAACAAAAGGTTTAAAACTCATCTTTCTTAAAACTTGTTGTGGAGGGTATGGACTAAAGGGACAGGGAAACAAAGCTGAAGTAACTAAAGTGTACCATAATTTCTGCACAAAGGACATACTTGTAATAAAACAAATCCATGAACCTTAAACAAACTAAACTTTGTATTAACTTTCTCTTAAATTTCCATTTTAAAGGTTTAAGATATATACTCATAAATAGCTAAGCTTTGGGTGATTTAATCATGGCACATCACCCAATAGATTAACCTTGATTCAATTTTTGTTAATTTTCCTAAGCTTTACTTTTCTCAGAGCTTAGCAAGGAAACGTGTTGTTTACAAATATTCCAGGGGGCGGTGGGAGGGTGGGGTAATCTGTCACCAGCAAGCAATGAAATCTTGATTTCTCTTTTGTTTGCTCCGAAGGAAAAGGATTATTTACCTTAATTACCACCAAAAATACTGTTTAAATTCTGTACAGACCTAAAGCAAGATAGGTAAGTGCACAGCTCATTTCTCAGCAGGAGACGATTGGCTAAAGTAGGCCTTGTTTATTAAGGGCTACACTTAACACTAAGAAAACATTTCTAGAATGAAAAGTAAAGATAAGCATTACTGTCTTAACCCTAAAATATGACATGGTGTTTTAATACCATACCTAAATTCTCAAAATTAACTTGTACAGGCTTTGACTTTCTTGTAATGAGAAAATAATACAGCTCCCTACCAGGTTAAAAGTCAGCTTTTTATTCTGCTCTTCTTCTGACCTTTATAAACCCTGAACTCCTGAATTTAAATCTTTTAAAAAAAGTTTTCCTGCAATGGCTGTTTATGGTTCAAACCATTGGAAATAATGATGTGCGTTTAAAACCTAATACTGATTTTCTTTCCTATTCTGTGTGGCAACTGCCCTTTCAATGAAAGGATTTGGCTTTGTGACAATACTTTTGTGGACTGGACATACCCTTCAAAAACTACTCTCCAGAAGGACCATTTTTTTTTTTGAAGCATGTTTACCTGCTCACGTTAGAAGTAAAATGGAAGTGAATCAAAGGACTGAAATCGAAGAAGGAACAACGCAATTCTGTTAAAAACCCTGGCTTTTTATAATCATGCATCTGGTAGTATCAATACCATAAACCACAGACATTTATGCTGTTAATTTTTAAAAGAACTCTCACTTTTATTGTATCAAAGATTGAATCGTAAAGGAATGAAATCCCAGTATTTTTTTAAAAGTGAAGTCCAAAAGGCAATTAAGCTTAAGAACAAACACAAGCAAAACAATAATGAAAGAAAAAAATATCAAAACAAAAATGATCCAATCAACCTGGGATACAGTAATGGAGAAACTGAGGATAGGTGTATATTGAAGGAGTCTCTTAAAATGCCCCAGGATTAAATCTCACTCTGAGCTGCTATTACATGTGATCATTGTCCCAGACAGCCGCATTTATCTTGTTTTGCAAAAGGTCCTCAGATACCTCTAAAACATCTACTGTTTGGCTGGAAAATTAGCTCATTAGGGCAATGACATCATTAAGATACTCTAATTGTCAAGGGGGTGAGGTGGGAAAGATTACTGCATTCACCTGACAGTTCACCTTTCCTTACCTTGCCCAATGAATATTTTGGAACAAAGTAGAGCTCTTTAAACTTATTATCATTATTGTAGTTGTTACGTAATAATTGTATAGGACTTAACTTTTAATTAAGAAAGATGAAAAACCTTTTTTCTTTCCTTAAGTCAGCCCAAAGGTGCTATTTTACATATCAATACAGCTCAAAGGAAGTACTGTTATTTTGGGCTGCAGTGTTTCCTCCAAATCCGAAGAAAGCCCATTTTGAAATTGGAGATCGCATTAAAACAAACAAGGAAAAATTATTTTAACTGTGTGCAATTTTTGAGATTGAGCATTTGTACTTTTTTGGTTTTACCTAATTCTCTTGCATTAACAACTTACTGTTTTGTGAATAATGTGTACTAAGACAAATTAAGGAAAATAATGATCTGTGAAAGAAAGACTTTGTATATTAAACAAGTGACCTAAACTTCTGTTGTGGTTTCTACACTCTTTGCCTAATTTACCAGGATTTCTGCAGATATGTATCTGCAACATTCAAAAAAGCTTGGGTTCCTAAGATTTTACAATAGTCTGCATTTCTAAGTAGGGCCTGAACATATTCATATTACATTAAAGCCAGCACAGGCTGACCAACCCCGACACTATAGAAAGGAATAAAGAGATGCATTAACAAAGGAATACTTTAACTCAGGGAAAGGGCAATGCAGGCAGAGGGAACAGTGATCAAAGGCCTTAGTGGCAAGTGGCAAGCAAGATTCAGCTACTAAAGAAACAGCACACCCTTGTTAGAGAGTCTGACAGTTTATTACTTACAGGGGTAGCAAAAGAAAGGCAAACTGCCAGCTCCCCATAAGTCTCATCCCAAGGGAGGACACAAAAAGATGGCATGATAGATGAGAGATATGTAATGCAACACAAGCAGTGGGGCACCCTGGTGCTGAGACGCTGATTCCCTATTGCAGCTAAGCAACTCCGGCCTGCAGCTACACCCTGAAGGGACTCACAGTAGAAAGTCTCACACCGCATCAAAATCCAGAGGGAATGACAAACTGTCTCACATGTCCTACTTGTGGAGGCCCAGGGAGGCAAACATGAAGTGGCCCGTGGTAGTTCCTGCATGTCCCATGTGCTTGAGTTCCAAGAAGATCACAGGGCATTCATTCTAGGGCTCGGGTCGGCCTGAACCAAGCCTGGCCCAAATGGATAAACACAAAGTCATCACAGCGCCAGCAGAGCTATTCCACCATAGAAACCAGCTTAGCCATTCTAGGAATGGACAGAAGGCCTGTGATCTGAAGTACGGTAAGCCAAGGGCAAGTGGAAACAAGCTGAGGTTGGAGAAGCAGTCAGGAATCAAATCGTTTCAGGCCTCTCTGGCCACAGCAGAGAACGTGAATTTCATCAGAAATGTGACAGATATCAATGTAGGCTCAGCAATTGTAACAAATATGCCATGCTGGTGGAGGACGTCAGTTAACGGGGGAAGCTATGCATGTGTAGGGGCAGGGGTAGAATCTCTTTACCTTCTTCTCAATTTTGAAGTGAATTTAAAACTGCTCTAAAAAATAAAATCTCAAAAAAGAGTGGTTAGAAACACAACTATACCTATCAAATAAACATACCATGAAGAAAGTAACAGAATGATACTGTAACAATACGAACAAAGGAGTAGCATACTTTAGTGTACGTTTCCAAAAATTCACGAGCGACTCTGGATTACAAGTGGACTACGAGGTGCTCTTGAAATGGTGGCACGAGGGCCAGTGAGGAAGCGAATGCACACAGCACAGGCAAGATGTGGAGATGGCCTGACATGGACTGATTTGACTCTTTTTGGAAACAGAACCAGAAATACTCACTAATTAGTTGGGAAGGGTGTGGAAAAAAAAGAAGAATCAAGGCAGTTCTCTGCCTTGGGAAATTAGGTGAAAAACTTGGGAGAGGAATATTCGAGGTTCCCGAGGAGACAGTAGGGAGCGAGATCCAGAACACATGCAGGAGTATTTGCCTTTGAAAGGAGAAAAGCTACTGTAGCCACGAAATCGAAAGAAAAGAAAATGTGGTTATATACATCATTTTCTCAACGATGTATATACAGTGAACAGCTGAATGCTGAACGGGCAAATATTACAGCTGAGCTAGAACATATGGAAAAAGGTAGTAAAAGAATTATCTCAAAGTTGGAAAGGGAACTTATTACCGAAACACAGTAAAACTACCCATCGGTACTGAGAATCCACTTGCGACATGCAAGCATGAATGGAGAAACCTATCTGATATTCTCCAGCAATGCTGAGCTGCTTGGGAACAACAGGTATGAAGGAGACAGAGAACTGAGTGCTACTTAGTTTGAGTTTTGAAAGAGGAATACTATGCAGCCTGGGGCAAAGCGATTCAGGGCATATGCAGGGAGGCAATTAAATCTGAGTCTAAACAAAACAAGCAATAATCTGAAAACAGGAGATAGGTGGTGCACAATGAAAGAATGAGGTCAAAGTGTGGAACTTCAGCAATGGAGGGGGATGGGAGATAGTGAACGGAGAACAGGAGAGTCAGCCAAGTTTAGGAGTTTCAGGCGCTGATAAGGATCTGGGTGTGACCAAGGTTATGCCTCTGATGGAACGGAGAAAAAGACTAGAAAAGGTAAAGGTCACAATGTTGCATTTGTTATCCACAAGGCTTCCGGAATCAGGAACATGATTGAAGTAGGAGAGAAGAAAACTGAACCAAGAGCTGAAGTCAAGGAATGGGCTGAAGGTTCTTCTGGGAGGTAAGATAATAAGGAAAGGGAGACAATGACAGGACTTAAAATAACTGAGAAGGGGAAGTGGTGGTAGAGCAAAGAGGACACCTGTCTCCTGCTCTGGTAGTGCAAAGGATATAGGAGTAGAAAAAGCTTCTATTTGAGATGAACAGAGTCCTAAAGAGATGCCTATGGCCTATGTCGGTGAGGCAAAGAAGTGACTAAAGTATCAGGAAAGAGACCACCAATGTCAGAGCTAGCTGCTCTGAGGTTAGAAATGCACCATTTGCCCATATCCATGGAAGCTCAGCTTGTCAGCAAACTATAGCCAGCAGGCCAAGTCCAGCCTGTGGCCTATTCTGTGTATAGCCATGAACTAAGAACGATCTTTACATTTGTAAAGGGTGGTAAAACACACACACACACACACACACACACACACACACACAAATATGCAACAGAAACTGCATTTGGGCTGCAATAACTAAAATATTTACTATCTGGCTCTTTACAAAAAAAAGTTTACCAGCCCCCAGTTTGCACAGAGCTGCCAAAAAAGTGAGATGCTTTTACTCTGTTCCATGGCCATGGACTGCAGAAGCTATCTTACAAAGACATACTACTGACTGGAAAAGAATCTAGATAAGGCACCACAAGTCATCACTGCAGAAAAAACATGTTCTACAGACAATGATTAAGGATATCACTTAAAAGCATTACTCTAACAACAAATTATCTCTTAGGCTACTCTGGACCAGCCAGGAGTAACATGACTGTTACGGCCACGTATAATAAAATGTGATTATGAATTATAATTATTATCCCAAATGGTAAAGTAAATTCATTCATTCAGCAAGTATTTACCTATTCTAGTTCAAGCAGTGTGCTTGTTATCTTTTCTGCTTTGACGGTATAGGGAAAACCAGGAACAAATGTCTGAGGGGGAGGATGACCTGCCATTTTCATAAGTTATTTATCTAACAGTATGCCTTTTTAAATATCAGACGGGATAAACCAGTTTCTATTCTCTTTACTGTAATTTAAAGTTCAGTTTTTATAGCCATTTTGAAACAAAAAAAGGACACTTTCAAATGACTAAAGAGAAACTTCTTTAACCATAAAGCCATATTTTTATGAAGATTACTAAAGAAAAGCAAAACAGCACCAGTTAAAACACTGAAAATGAAATAATTACAACTTAAAGAAGTAAAATTATGAAAATAAATTTTATTTTTAATTTTCAATAATAAAAAAGCTGTAACATTTTAAATAAATAGTTATGATTTAGTTGATATCTAGTTAACCTCTTATAGCATTAATGTTTTGTTATTTCTTTTCTTGAAAATACTCAAATACCTTTGCATTGTATCCTTTAGAAAATAGCCTAAAAGATAACTGCATTTAACAAGTTCTACGAAGAACATTCTAACACATCCATGTCTTTCATGATACTTGGAATACTGAGTTACATGTCATTTAGCCTATCTCTTAGAAGAATAAGTAACACAAATAAGTAACACAATTGCAATAACCGATTCTCTAATCATTAACTGTATCCACAAATAAAACCTATTTTTAATGAGAAAACAAATATACAGAGTTAATCTGAAATCATTTATCCCCTTTATCAAAAGGTAACAGATTGAGTGTGGGAGGCCAACATCATGAAAACAGTCACTACTTTTTTACTTTACCATTTAACTCTGGCTTAAAGATAATAAAAATAATGTACAATCTATCACTGTATATTTATTCCCTATCACATTTTCCTTATTTTACAAGGAAAGAAAATAGGTGTGATGTTTAAGAGGAAGATTAGTGAACACTACTACTGAAAGCCAATTCTGCTATCCTCACTGCTCAAGAAGCAGCCATAGGACCCTTTCAGCAAACACGTTGCTATACGAGCCCCAGAATGTGAGATCAGGTGATCCACGGTAAACACGAGGAAAAAAAAAATCAAAACATTTTTGTCCTTATTCACATCACTCCCCCTGCCCGGGAAATTAAGATTAAATGGATCTTAGATTGTGCTTTTATTTCACTGTATCTATTTTAGCAACTTACATAAATGAAAAGCAACATTCATTTTTAAATGAAAATCATAACACTGTTTTTGAAACTGCAAATGGGATTCTCATCATGAAAGAAGCTACAGAGCAAATTCTTGTATCTAGACAGTTATTTACCATAATCAGGTCAAACAGAACTTGAAGCTCTCAAATTATTTACTTTCACTTCAAACAAAGGACAATTAGGCCACTGCTGTCATTTCCTCATCTGAATCACTTGATTCATCTTTTAGTGCCAGTTCCCCTAAATCTTTGTCTACAGCCGTAACAGTTTTCTTCTTAGACTTCTTGGGGACTGCATCATTAGCACAAATTTTTCTCATTTTAATGTTTGGCAATTTCTTCAGATCGAAATCCCATTCCCTAAATAAACAAAAGAGAGAGTACATAGAGAGGGATGCTGGGGTGCAAGATGGCGAAGCAGTCATAAAACTCTGAAAGCAGCAGAACAAAGCTTATGAATTTATTGCAGATTCAAATGCCCTAGAAACAAACAATATATGCACTAGGGAAAAAAAGCCCCAAGAAGTAAAGCTTGCTTTGTCCATACATTGCGCATCTTCTCATTAACCTACCACAGCAATAACTGCACAGAGATTCCCACACACCCCAAACTTCTAATGCAATATAAATGCAATACAGAAAAATACCAGGCAGAAGTGACAAGGAGGCGCTATGCCATTCGTTTATTCCCCCTAACCTGAATACTCCATCGGGCCATACAGTATCAAGAACCTCAAACTATATCATACCCGCAAATCTCCAAAGTGCAGTCAGAAACAATTTTTCTTTTCACGCTTGGTGGGAAGTCAAAGTTTCAGTAACCAAAAATATGTTATTGTTACAGAAGAAATCATCTTTCAACCACTGAACTAACTAGTTCTTGATGACTCTTCTCTAGTATCACTTCCCAGGAACCATCTTTTCCAAAAGAGGGTGCTGTGAACAGTTTAGGGATAGAACTCTGAGCCACTGAACCTATTGCTGTTTATCTTTTTAAAAAATACGAAATTGGGGAGGAATAGTGAGACCAAGTTCTTTTAAGTATTATATCAAGGTATTTTTAAAAGCACCATGTCACTATCATTTCAGTGCACATCAGGTGTTTCAAATAAACACAAATTAGGAGAAGTCTTACTTTGATAAAAAAGGTTAAAAGAAACCTCTGAGGTTTTTTTAGCTCTAATGTCTAAGTTCAAAAGGGAAGCAAGTTTATGTCTCATGTATCTTATATGCAGCCTCAAGGAATACTAGAGAGAGACAGACTTACCTAAAAGTTCTCAGATTACCTGCATTTACAATGTCTGGAATCTCTGGGAAAGAAAAAAATTATATCCATTAAGCAGTGTTCTTTAAATCACAACATTTTACAGTTTCCTTGTTTATTATCTCAGATACAATGAATAAGTGACAGACAGTAAGAAAATCCAAAGCAAAACAAAATTTTAAAGCACTGCTATAATGCTACATGAAAAGTAAGTTTTACAAGTATAAAGGGCTTAGTTTAAGAAGGTGATTTAAGAAGAATGCTATTAAATAATAAATTCTAGCATGGAATCTATAAAATGAAATAAAACTATTAATGAGATAAGCCCTGTCCTGTTAATCTATGAAAGGTACCTGGAAATTTCTAATGATCAACTCCCTAAAATAATATGCTAGATTTTTAAATATATTTTCTTGGTGAAAAGCACAAATTTTTTTTCAAGCATATACTTTACCCTGGTAAGGTAGAGTTTATCTGAGAAATTTAAGTATTCCTTAATATTTTTAAAAATCACATTATTCTAAATGTGAAAAAAAATTTAAACAAACTATAATCAGTAGATGCTCAAAGCAACTCAATAAAACTTAAATCCATTTTTAATAAAAAACTTAGGTATTTAACAGTTCCTCACCATGATTAAAAAATTTACCATAAACCAATATGCATGATCATAGTTATCAGTAAAACACAAATGGAATGTATAAAAAAGTGGAACATTGCTGCAAAAAATCTGGCCAATGCAATAAAGTATTAATTAAAATCCAGAATCTATGAATGAAAAAGATAAAATAAAAATGCTTGACACAACTGTATGCTGATTATGACAATAGTTTCAGAAATATGAATATGAAGAGGTCAAGTGTATAAAAGCTGTAAATTAAACACCATTTTTAAAAAGAGAAATCCTAATAAAACGAGTCAGAAATAGTTATACCACCATGAGGTGAGGAAGGCCAGATATCAGAATCCAGTTTTCACCGAACCTACAGAATTCGGTAACAATTTGTCTATGTTAAGAGGCACTTGCGAAGTTGTCAGAGATCACAACCCTTCCACCAGTCACACTCCCTGACTCTGGAAGAAGCACGGTGGCACAGCCGGAAGAACGCTGGATCTGAGTTTCTCTGCTGCCTCAATCACCAATACAAGCTTGACCTTGGCCATGTTCTGTTAATTCATCTGCCAGCTACATGGTGAACAGACTCTAGGAGAAAAGAGCAGTAGCACAGAGACCAACTGGGAGGCTGTTACAATGGTACAGGTGAAACAATGGTGGCTTGGACTAGGGAGGTGGTGGTAGTAGCAGTACAAGTTATCAGATGCAAAATACATTTTCTGATGAGCTAGATGGAACATGAAAGTGACTACGGGTTTCCAGCCTGAGCAACTGGGCAGGTGGTGACGCTGATGTCTGACGCACAGATCGCGTGGGAGCAAGTTTTATGAGAAAAGCTGGACTTTGCTTTGGGACAAGTCAGGTTTGAGATGCCTAGAAGACGTTCGAGTAGAGATTTTGAGAAACTCCAGTTTGATAATTCAAGTCTGGAGTTCTAGGGACAAGTCAGGGTCGAGAGATACAAATTTCAAAGTTATCACCATGTAAATGGTATTTAAAATCACAGACGGAATGAAATGAACTAGGAACTGGTGTAAGTAGAAAACAAGAAGCAGCCCAAGGATGGGAACCTTGGTCAATATTTAGTTTGTGAAGATGAGGAGGATTCAACTTAAGAAACTGAACTAAAACTAGGGAAGGGCTGGGTCTTCTTTACCAAATGAAAGTGTGACAAGAAAATGAAGTGATCGTCTGTATCAAATGCTGCAGAAAAGGTGACTGAGAACCAACGCCCAGTATAGCAACTGTTTACCTTAGCAACTTAAGAGGTCATCAGTGACCAGTACTTGTGGTTGGGTGATGGAGACAACAGCGAATTAAAGTGGGTTCCAGAGAGAACGCCACAGAGGAGATGGGAGATCTATGAGCATAAACAAATGTTACGTTCTTACAAGGTGCCTACTCAGTGAAAGCGACACAGAGAGCAGTGCTTGAAGCTTACCCCGAACCTCCTGTATTAGGTTGTGTCAGGCACCCTGATAAATGGAACCTCATGTAACTTTTAAACAACTGGGGAAGTAGCTATACCATTAATTTCAATTTTTAGATTGAAGAAAACAAAACCCGGTAGGGAAAGGGTTAAATAACTTGTCCTGTCATGCAGAAGTTCTAAGGGTTTGAATCACATCTATCCAGTGCTACAGCTATTTTCTGTTATTTTTTCAGTGAAGCAGCTCACTTCTTAGAAATGATGAAGAGGAACTGCCGACTACTTCAGGGTTGCTAGTGTTACTACAGTGTAAGTGCCTGACACAAAGCTTTTGATTGTCTAGACATCTGTATCAAAGACACCCTTCTCAAATAAAAATATTGCCAGCTCTATGACAAACTACTAGCAAAACAACTAGATAAGAAACCAGGCCACCCCCACCCATGAAAGTCCCCTTTTAGAAAGCTCTGGTAACCTAGTAAATCACCACTCAAGTGACCCCACTTTTCCCTTTTCATGCCCTAACTCTCAGTTATGTTTTTAATTCACCAATAGAGAGTGAACCTATGAAATCCCAGGCACCTCACCTTTAGATCCTAGTAACGGTAGAGCCCCAAATCCACACTCCCTTCCTCTCTCTACCCTCCACCTCCTTGTATGGCCCTGGGCATGCTATGGACCTTCTAGGCTTTGTGAGTGATACATTTTGTCTTTTTTTTTTCAAATTGCCCTGATGGTTGTTACTAGGCACATCCTGCAATCATAGTAAGAACCACAGGGCTGTGCCAGCCACAACACTGGCTCTGTTGGGAAAATACCTATGGGGGCTCAACGCAAGTACTAGTGGCCCAGGTGAGTGCCTCAGGCGTTTCTAGCTGATAGAACCACTACCAATAGGCTGGGACCAACACAACAGCTACCCACGAGATAGTTCCTTTAGGGTCCTATACTTCAGCGTTGTTATTATCAGAATTTAAAAACTCAATTTGCTATTAAATATTTCATTTATACTGTACTTGTCGGGCAAATCCATACACTATAAATGCCATAACATGGACCAAAAATGGAATGTGAATGAAGTAATATTCAGGACCATGGCAAACTTGAGAATATATGATCAAGTCTAAAAGGGACAGCTGTTATTCCACTGTAGCAGATTATGTTGCCAGACCATTTGAATTTCTTTTTAAAAAGCCAGAAATCTACATTTTTCATGTGAAATCACCAAGTTTTTCCCTAGACTGACAATTAACAAGCCAATCAAGTACCATTTGCAGGCCATGTTGCTTCTGGGTCCTCACCTGTTTGTGGGCTTTGCAAGCCTTAAGTACTCTAAGTGCTTTTTTTTTTCAGATAATGTTGGGAAACTAACAACATACTTGTCTTTCAAAATGGTAAGAAATGCTACAGTGCTAAGAATGAATGTTCGATTTCTAGTTTTTCAAGAATGACTGCAACAACTATAGCTTGGTCTACAAGAATTAGAACAATAAGAAGGGCACAGAACCTACTCTAAAGAAACACAGATGTAGTTAGAGATGGGCAAGTAACAACTCCACAATAAAGCAAGTCAGGAATGTTCCAGAAGGAAGAAGAAAACTTTACTATCAGGGTAGGAAGATATGATGTCACTATCACAAGTAACAGTTTGCAGAATGTAAGAAAAAAAAATGAATTAAAAAAATTATTTGATATACTCACAAAAGAAAGGAAATCAAAAGAAATTCAAACTAAATAAATAGAATAAATAAAAGTAAACCTTTGAAATGAATTACAAATCTGAAATGGCTATGTTATTTTAGAAATAAAAAAAGAAAATCACAGAGAACATACCAAGGCCGTATCCTTCATACAGTTGTCGTTCACGCTCCATTGTCTGCTTGATGACTGTCTCCCGGGAAGAATGTCGCCTTCCCTGCCTGTCTTTGATGCTGTTATGTAATTCAATCTGCTCTAGTTCACTGCTGAATCGATTTAAATACCTGAGAAATAAGAAAGCAACCTGAATTACAGGTCTATACACCTGGTTTACATTACTTCATTTAAAACAAACCCCAGGGGCGCCTGGGTGGCACAGCGGTTAAGCGTCTGCCTTTGGCTCAGGGCGTGATCCCGGCGTTCTGGGATCGAGCCCCACATCAGGCTCCTCCGCTATGAGCCTGCTTCTTCCTCTCCCACTCCCCCTGCTTGTGTTCTCTCTCTCGCTGGCTGTCTCTATCTCTGTTGAATAAATAAAATCTTAAAAAAAAAAAAACCCAAAAACCCAGTCTTTGCCTATCCTTGAAATTTTTATTCTTCTGAGTTCCTTGTGTCCTCAGACTTCAGACTGTCCCTGTATAACCCAACCATGTCCAAAATTTCAGAAACCAGATTGCCGCCTACTATTCAAGTATCTGTTAAACTCCAGATCCTCATATTCAACCACCTCCTGGACATCTCCCTTTGGATGTCCCATGGAGGCTTAACCCCTCAAAAGTGAACTTGTGCTCACACTGTCCCCACCCATCCCCCACCAAACCTGTTCCATCTCTTTGGCTCTCTACCTCAGGAAACAGTACAATCATCTACCCACTTGCTCAAGTGAACAATGTACATGTCCTCCTTGACTCCACTTTCTCCCTTTTATCTAAGTTTTCACTAAAGATTGAGACTTTCTACCTTCTTATATTTCTGCAATCTTCATTTCTCTTCACCATACTGCCACTAACCATGCAGAGGTCAGCATCATCTCTTACCTAGATTGCTTCATCAGCCTCTCAACAGTGTCCTGGCCAAAGCCATGCACCCTTAGGTCATCATCATCATTCTTACCACTGTGACATTTCTAGGGTTTAAATATGATCTCAGGTGCCTGTTGTAAAAAACTTCTTGTGGCTCTTAATGTCCTTTGAAAAGGTGCAAACTCTTACAGTGATGCTTGAGGTCTTTTGTGAGCTGTACCTGTCACAATGCCCTCCTTGAACCTATTATTTTGATTATATTTAATGTCTGAATGATCACTAAATATGTCACTCTTACCTCTGATACTGTTCTCTCTGCCTAAAGACTCTTCAACTAACTTACTTCAATCTGCTAACTTTTACTCTTCAGAAGTCAATTTAGATGATATTTCCATAGGAAGCTTCTCCTGATCCCAAGAAACTGGGTTAAGTA
Source organism: Ursus americanus (assembly GCF_024610735.1). NCBI lineage: Eukaryota > Metazoa > Chordata > Mammalia > Carnivora > Ursidae > Ursus > Ursus americanus. The sequence continues at coordinate 50,342,092 of NC_142139.1, read as the reverse complement.
ACACTCTGAGGCTCAGAAACATTACAAACCTACTAGAGGGGCTAAACCAGGGTGTGAATCTAAAGCCTTTTTGATAACAAAGCCTGTTTACTCCTCTATAAATGCAGAACAGAACTCTGTTTCTTGAAGAACCAGGTTGGAGAATTCCCTTTTCTGACCCTTTGCTTATAACAAGCCCAGTGTTTACCTTTCAATTAATTCACAAGCATCTTTCTTTGAATATACTACTTTTTGGGCATCCAGATGACTTTGAAACCACTGCAGTTTTTCACCTATAATGACAAATACAAAGAGAGGTTAACATCATAAATCATCACTTAAGCAATGAGTATTCATTATAATTTTCAACATCAATGTGTTTAAAATAGTATCAAAATTTATCTCAATGTTAAATATAAAGGCTTGCGTGGGCTCCAAGCTAATTAAACCAGTCTGTCAGAAATCAAGCTGTCACATTTTAATTTGGGGAAGAAACGGGTGGGAGAGATGCCTTTCACTATATATTTTTTTTTTTTTAAAGATTTTATTTATTTATTTGACAGAGAGAGAGACAGCCAGTGAGAAAGGGAACACAAGAAGGGGGAGTGGGAGAGGAAGAAGCAGGCTCCCAGCGGAGGAGCCTGATGTGGGGCTGAGCCGAAGGCAGACGCTTAACGACTGAGCCACCCAGGTGCCCCTCAATATATATTTCTTATCCGATAAGAATGCATAAATAAAAAAAAAAGAAAGAAAGAATACATTAATAGAACATGAAGTTCTAAGTATTTAAAAAGCAAAAGATAGAACACTTGTCTAAAATAATAAAATGAAAACTTGATTAGATTAATGGTGAAGATGGTCATTGCTGAACATTTATTTATTTATTTTTTTAAAAGATTTTATTTATTTATTCAACAGAGATAGAGACAGCCAGTGAGAGAGGGAACACAAGCAGGGGGAGTGGGAGAGAAAGAAGCAGGCTCATAACGAAAGAGCCTGATGTGGGGCTCGATCCCATAACGCCGGGATCATGCCCTGAGCCGAAGGCAGACGCTTAACCGCTGTGCCACCCAGGCGCCCCATTGCTGAACATTTAATAAGCAGCAGACTGTATGTTAAGAGTCTTACAATCCTATGAGGATTACTACATTATTATCCCTATTCACACATGAGAAGGGCTAAGTGGCCTGTCCAGGGCCTCACATCAGTAAATATATTAACCATGCAAGATCTGCCAGATACTGTGCAAAGAGTAAATCTGACCATCAGGGTCACTTTCAGTTAGATTTCTCCATATTACAGATCAAGAAATGGCCCTAACTCAGATATGGATAACCTACTTAGAAATACTATTCTATTATCTAAGAAAGCATCAGAGATCAGTGTTCAAGTAAAGCCTAAGATTAAAACAAAACAAAAAACAAACAACAAAAACAAAACAAAAACAAAAACAAAGCCTAAGAATCACTATTTTTTTTTTTTAAGATTTTATTTATTTATTTGAGAGAGGGCGAGAGAGACTGCATCAAGGGAGAGGGAAAAGCAGACTTCCCCGAGCAGAGAGCTTGACATGGAGCTTGGTCCAAGGACCTACGCCGAAGGCAGACACTTAACTGACTGAGCCACCCAGGCGCCCCTAAGAGTCACTATTTTGAAGTCAGGCTTATAAGTAAAAATTTACTAACAATAAATCTGCCCCCCCATAAGATCGTGACATTGAGATACAGACTGAGGATGCCATGTATCCACATCACTAAATATAAACTGCTGTTCCAAAATACTTAGGCCATAATCCTTCCTAATTCTAATGGTTAGGGAGCTAGAATTAAACTTCAGAGATAGACAGACAGACAGACAGATAGATATAGGTAGGTAAGGTATAAACTAGTTTCTAAAAAACTGAGCTAGATATTATTAACACTTTCTAAGAGTTAATGACTGATTTTACTTTGTTTTAATTAATTCTAGTAAAGAAAATGACCTAGAAGAATCAAAAGAAAAATAGGCACAGAGCAGAACTTCACTATAGTTTAGCCCGAGTGTCAAATGAGTAAATCTACTTACCAATAAGGTTGAGACGCAATGCCTTTTCATTCTTCAATCTTGGAAGAAAAGGTGCATTGACGTGTTAGAAAATTACAAAAACGAATTTTAAAAATCTGTCAAAAACAAACAAAAAAAACTGCCCACAGAACCTTAATTCAAGAATCATTCTTTTATACATATGAAATTAATTTTGTTAGTGCAGAAACACTGAACACCATGCTTTTCTTTTAAATTCCTGGAACAAAATGTTACTAGAAACTTTTCTTCAGCTCTTCAGTGACTAATGACTAAAGGACACCAATAGAACAAATCAGTTTTGAAAACACAAAAAAAGTCTGATTGGATTATGAATGTTCAGATGGGTGATACTTGTGCACAAAAGAGTAATGATACCTTCTAGAAGATGGAGTCGGCCACCAAGATCAAAATGCCTTAGTGTCACCTTTTAAACGTCAACAAGAATAAAACAGAATGTTTACTTTTCATAATTTGAAAAGAATTATAACAAAGAAAAAGAACTCATTTATTCTCAGAAGAGTCTAGGTAATATACGATTCCTATTATTGAATCATAGGATTATGATTATATGATTATGATAACAGAACCTATTCCCTTCTAAATATTAATTCAGAAGACACCTTCGGACAGCTAGTTTTTGCCACACTTTATGCTACTCACTAGAGATACGGCAATGAACAAAAAATCTACTGTCCCTGACTAACAAAGCAGACCAGATTTACCCTCTCACTTTAAACAACCAGAAAACTGGAGAAATAAAATGAAGCCTTTTTTAATAAAAAATTTCAGGCACAGAATGGGGGAAGATCTTCACAGTACAAATAACTAATAGAGGACTTGCATTCAGAATATACAGACACTTCTTACTACTTAAGAGACAACTTAATACCAAAAAGGGCAAAAGATTTTAACAGATTTCTCATCATATCAAAGACACAAAAATGACCAATAAGCACATAAAAAGATACTTAAACATCATTAGTTATCAAGATGTAAAAATAAAATTGAACTAAGATACTATTACACAACTAACAGAATGGCTAAAAACTTTTTCAAAAATTGATAATACAGCAAATTTGAGATGATATGGAAAGAATATAACTCTTATACACTGGTGGTAAAAATATAAAATGATGCTATCACTTTGGATAAAGCAATTTCTTACATACTTAAACGTGACACCTATCATATGACCAGCAATTCTTATAAACTTAATTTCATATAAACTCAATTTTCTTATATACTTTAACATAAAATCACCATATGACCCAAAAATTCCAGTTCTAGGAACTGAAAGAAAAATGAAAACAAATGTCCGAACAAATATTGTACATGAATGTTCATGACAGATTTATTCATAATAGCAGAGGCTGGCAATTTTTTTAGTAAATGGCCAGGGAGTAACGTGGTCAGTCTCTGTCACAACTACTCATTTCAACCATTGTAGCCTGAAAGCAGCCACAAACAATACAAAAGGAATGGGCATAGCTATCTGCTTCCCAATAAAACTTTTTAATAAAAACAGGGGGCTGGACTCTTCCTTGGCAGACCCCAATAATAGCCCAGTAGTGTAAAATAATCCAAAGGAACACCACAGGTAAATGAATGAACAAAGTGCATATCCATACGATGGAACACTACTCAGTAATAAGAAAGACAACTAATATAAGTTATAACATGGGCAAATTTCATAACCATTACGCTAAGTGAAAGAAGCTGGAACAAAAAATTATATATAATCATTTCATTTATATGAAACATTAGGAAAGACAAATCTCATCTATCAAATGAAGAGCAAATCAGGGGTTACCTGAGGCTAGGGGTGGAGGGTAAGGAATGACTGAGAAGATGCATGCACAAGGGAATCCTCTGCAAGGATAAAGATGGTACTACACACTAACTGTGGTGAGTAGACCAACATATTGTCAAAACCCCAAATCTGTACACTGAAAATACAGCTATTTTACTGAATGCTATTTATTCCTCAAAGTTGATTTTAAAAAATAGAGAATACCCATAACAAGGTAGAAAAACATTCCTTTCAATTAAGCTTAAAGAAAAGAATCTAGTTAGAAGTCAGGTTGCAATTATTTTGAATGAATTCAATGGGGTCCAAATGAGAATGGTTATCAGTTGGGACACAGAAAAGTAGAGAAACGAGATGAATTCTCTAAAGTAGTTATTTCCTAGATTTTTACCCATTATGCTTAGTTTCTTTCTGTTAATTTTCCATACTAAGTCATTTTCTTTTGGTATCTCGAGTTCCTTGTTGTATATCCTGCAGGACATACTGTACGTATGACAGTACATACCAACAAAATATTGCTATGCTGAGAAAACATAAAATAAAGCTAAACTAACACACAATGGCCATTTGCTGGGGCGTCTGGGTGGCTCAGATGATTGAGCGTCAGACTCTTGATTTTGGCTCAGGTCATGATATCAGAGTCATGGGATAGAGCCCCTCGAAGGGCTCTGTGTTTAGCAAGGAGCTTGCCTCCCCTATACTTCTCGCTCTGCTCCTCCTCCTGCTTGCGCGCACGTGCTCTCTCTCTCTCTCTCAAATAAATAAATCTTAAAAAAAAAATAGCCATTTGCTCTCTGTAAAAAGTGCATCCCTTGAAATGTACTTGTCTTCAAAACATACTAGTTTCTTTTAATATGAACAGAAGCAATAGTCCATGTAGTCCTAAATCAGAGCATTCAAATACTGAAGAAAAACATGTTTAATCTCTTATTCTGTTGCTATTCACTTCTGCAGTATCTTTAAGTAATCAGTCTATCAATAAGAGTCAACTTGATTAACCTAGCAGGTCTGGTTTTGTATTCCTGACCACTAGTCAAAGACACTACAACATAACAGATATCCGCTCCCTATCTCCCCACTACTTGCGTCTCTCCCTAATAAGGAACCTTAGGAAGTGGTACAAAGAATCCTCAGTTCTATGTGAAAGCACAGAAACTGGCTACCTTTGTTCCTTAAGAAACCACGTATCTTTGGTAGGCAGAGAGTTCACAAAAGGTGATAGTATCTAAAATGGTCCCCACTGATTCTTGTGTCTTGATCGTCATGACCCTGTGATCCTTGAGTGTGGCTGGCTAGATCTGGAGACTTCTAACAAGTAAAATAGCACAATAGCGATGGATGTCATTCTGAAATTAAGTTTCAAAGACTTTCTGTCCTGGCCACCCTCTCTTGTTCTATCTCGGAGCCTTTGTTCTGTCGGAACCAAGCTACCATGTCATGAGTAGCCTATGGAGAGGGTCATGTGGCAAGGAATTGATGCTTCCAGCCACAGGCAGCCATGACTTGAGCTCTGCCAACAGCCACGTGAGTAAGCTCGGAAGCAAAATCTCTCCCTATCAAGCGCTGAGATGAATGCAGGCCCAGTCAACATTTTAACTGTAGCTTTGTGAGAGACTCTGAGCCAGAACCATTCAGTTAAGTGGTGCTGGAATTCTTGACCAAAAAACTTTGTTTCAAACTGCTATGATGCCACAGAATTTCTTATGCAGCAGCAGGTAATTAGAGCAGTATTTGATAACTGCTATTCATTATTAAGAAGCCAAAGGCACCTGAAGTTCAAGTTAAGTACCGCTGGTACCTTTTCTATCACCTTGCACACAGCTGTTCCAAAAGTCTGAGTATCTTGTCATCAACCATCCCTCCAAAATATGCAACTCAGCATTTCTGTCTTGCTGGAAGTACTACTCTAGTGGAGGAAGATCAGCAGCATTTTAAGATGCTATTTGTGTTTGTGCCATTTAAATTAAATATGACTCATGGTCAAAGATGCTGCTACTCAAAAAACTGACATCTATGACAGACGTAAGCCTATTTCATAAAATACATAAGACACTACTAAAACTGCATACTTGTTTGCTTCTGGAGCCATAATGGTTACAACGACGACTTCTTTAAAATAAATGAGAAAAATCTGTTCAGAACACTGTCCAAGTAGAAAAAATTAAGTAATAACTTTCAACTCCGTACTATAAAAATGGAGCCTTGGCCAATAATGGGACCTCCTTAAAATAAGTTACACAGGAATTACCATGTTATTCAGTTTTATCCTTCCATAATTCTTTTGTAATGTTGATTCTGTAAAACAGTGCGTAAAATCCTGAAGATACCTGAAAACATACAAAGATTCTAGGTTCACTGGCACAAGTCCTTACGGTGAACCAAAGAATTTAGCCAAATTCTAAAGCGGTATTTCCTAAGATATTGCCATGTAATCCACTACTACTAGATGAGCTGATTTTTGAGTATCTCATAGACACAGAATTAAATTATCTTTAAACAAGCTACTCCCCCCCCCCATTTTCTTTTGACCCTCTCTAATTAGATTAAGAAGAAAACTTAGTTTAATGTTTACTTTACAAGTCTTCCAACCTTTGCCAAATCTTTTCACCAAGGATAAAGCAAGCATGCCTCAAGCTCAGACCATACAGGGAAGGCAACAGTATTTACAGATCAAATGTCTCCTTAAAAAAAAAAAGATATGTAAGGGAAATAGATGCTTAAAAAATATTAGGTAAATAACACCTAATAGGTCAGTGTTTGTCATAGTGTGGTCCCTGAACCAGTGGCAACAGCACCAACATTACCTGAAACTTGTTAGAAATGCAAAATTTTGACACTGCCCCAGACGTTCTGATGGAAAATTCTAGGGGAAGGAACAAACCATTTTCATATGCCCTACAGGTGTATCTCGTGTACACCAAAGTTTGTGAAATACTAGTAAAGACAGTAATAAAAACTGCAAAATTATAGAATAACCATGTCAAGACATAGCAAAATTCATGAAAGTGATACATAAATTACTTAAAGTTTGAAAATTACTGTTTTAAAGCAGTATTATCATCCTAATAACCTTTATGGAAAAAAAAAAGAAAGAAAGTTTGACTATACTATCATAGCACTCGTCTATTCTCTTCCAGAAAACTTCTAGCCAAATCATTGTGGAACAGCTAATCTTTACTAAATATGCCTTTAGGTCTTGGGTAAGGAATTAATATATAACAATGAACAGGCTGGTTTCTACCAGCTAGTATGGAAATGTAACTTCCATTTATTAAAATGGTAAGGCTATTTTAAAATAGCTAAAATGATGATTTTTGTCTTTATAACTTCATTTTATTTGTCTCTACAGCAGCTCCTGGGGACTCTCACAGGCCGAAGATGGAGGGGAGAATTGGCAAATTACAGTGTGGGCTGCAGACCAGAGAGGGGAGACTAAGGGACAAGAAGTGGAAAAGAAGAGGCATTATATACACATTTTGTATTCCTACGAAGAAAATTTTGCTACGAGTTCTTCACATCAAGAATACAAACCAACTTCCAAAATGGCATAAGGACCTACGAAATCCATAAAAACAAAGACAATACTAACAAAACTTGTCAAAATCAACTTTATCGGAAGTATGAAAATTAAACAAAGGCTTGCAATAATCCAAGGAGATTCTCAAGAAAAAAAGCCCAATCTCAATAAGAACAACAAACCTGTGATGCTGTAATGTGCCTGATCCATCATCCTCCTGTCAGCTCTGCAACAGTGCTGAAAACCAATGGACTAGCAACTCATGGTAGTTGTAAAAGCCATCTTCCTAACGGCCGCTAGAGAGATCAAATTTGGAGTTCCCCAAAACCTCCATCCCCAGAGAATTGCTACCATTTGACCTGACAGGCAGCATGCTAAGAAGCTTGAAGTTACTTTGTGTTTATATGATCTGACTCAGAGATCTCTCTATCGCAACAGTTCTATCCCCAAGTTGTTTCTTGAAAATAATTAGCAGCAATTATCTAACAGAGCAGCTGTCTCAGTGATATTACCAGTTGGGGGCTAACAAAAGGTGGACCAAAAAATTTTAAAGGAAAACTGGTGAATAGAAGGTCCACAGAGGACTTGAAAGCTAGTCCCAACACATTCCTGGGAATCTGGGATGCCATTTGCATATTCACTATGTTCATGCTAAGGAAAGCCCTGAGCAGGTCCTAATCTCTCACCTCTGGATAACCTTGAGGCTCTATGCAAACAAGAAATGAAGTCTAAGTAAACTGCATCCTAGTGTGTCGAAGGCATGCCGAATAGATTCACAGAGCCCCTCAGCAAAGGCTGAGAGAATCATTAGCTAAAGACTTTTAAAGAACTCTGTTGAAACATTAGCTGATTACCAACTGAGCAGAAACATCAATGGTCACACCGTCTAGGAAAGTCACAAAGCAAACAACGAGAGCAAACCTAACTGGGTACAGGGGCTGGAGGTGTCTATTTAACAGAGTTGTCACACTGTTTTATTGAAAATGTCCAGTTTTCAACCAAAAATGGTGAGACACACAATGAAAAAGGCAAGTATGGCCCATACTCGGGGATTAAAAATAGCATCCAATACCAACTTCCTAAGGAAGCCCAGACAGTTGGACCTACTCGGCAAGGACTGGAATTCACCCATAATAAACATACACAAAGAACTAAAGAAAACCGTATCTAAAAAATTCAAGGAAATTATGAGAAGAGTGTTTCACCAAATAAATAATATCAATAAAGACAGAAATTACAATGATGAGCCAACTAGAAATTCTAGAGTTGAAAGAAATAATAATAAAAATGAAAAATTTACTAAAGAGATTCAACAGCAGTTTTTTGCTGGCAGAAAAAAGAATCTACAACGTAAGCGCGAGTTTGTTGAAATGATCCAGTCTGAGCAACAAAAAGTGGAAAGGAAAGAAAGAAAAATGAAGAGTCTCAGACACCTGTGGGGCACTACTAAGAACACCAGCATAGGTATAATGGGAGTCACAGAAGGAGAGGAAAGGACAGAAAAGATAGATATTTGGAAAAATAATGGCTAAAAACGTCTCAATTTGATGAAAAACATTGAACTACACACACAAGAAGCTTAACAAACTCCATGCTGGATGAAATCCATGTAGGATAAACTCAGAGATGCACATCTACTAGACATACCAGTCAAACTATTCAAAGACAAAGAGCAACTTTAAGGTATCAAGAGAAAAGTGACTCATTGCGTTCAATTAGATAAACAGCTGAATTCTCATTAGAAGCCATGCAGGCCAGAAGGCTGAGGGATGACATATTTAAAGTGATGAAAGACAGACTCAACCAAGTATTATTCATGAATAGACAGACTGAACCAAGAATTCTATATTGTAAAGTTTCCCTCAAAAATGAAGGAGAAGGGGCGCCTGGGTGGCTCAGTTGTTAAGCGTCTGCCTTCGGCTCAGGGTGTGATCCCAGCATTGTGGGATCAAGCCCCGCATCAGGCTCCTCCGCTGGGAGCCTGCTTCTTCCTCTCTCACTCCCCCTGCTTGTGTTCCCTCTCTCACTGGCTGTCTCTCTCTCTGTCAAATAAATAAATAAAATCTTTAAAAAAAAAAAATGAAGGAGAAATTAAGACATTCTCAGATAAACAAAACTTAAGAGACTCTCTCACTTTCAGACCTGCCTTATAAGAAATACTAAACAGAGTCCTACAGGCTGAAATGAAAGGGCAGTAAATAGCATTTGAATCCACATGAAGAAATAAGGGGCACCAATAAAAAAAGATAATTACATAACCAAATTTAAAAACAGTATAAACGTTATTTTTGTGTGTATTCTCATAAGACAACTGCATAAAAACAATCATTGTAAAACTGTGTTTATGGGATTATAATGTGTAAAGATGTAATTTCCAGCAATGATAGTACAAAGGAGGGAGAATGGAGCCACAATGGAACAAATTTTTTGTATACTATTTAAATTAACTTGACATTAATCTGAAACAAGATTAAGATTTAGTTGTAATTTTCAGAGCAACAACAAAGAAAATAAAAAATATATAGTGATCTCTACTAAATGATTTCCACATTATTAAATCAAATTACTATATCAATTCTCAGTTCTCATATTGGGTATTAATCAATATTAATCAAGAGCAAATGACATAGCTTGATCACCACCTTCTCTTTGAGACACAATCTTCTTTTTTCCTCTTTCTCAGTCTCACTTGTTGGATCCTTTTTCCAACTTCTAAATGATGGAGGCCTCTGGGATCAATCCCTGGTTCCCTTCTCTTTTCTAGCTACATTTACTCATTAGATGATCTTATATAGTCTCATGACTTACAGTCCCATCTAGAAGCTGATGACTCCCAAATTTGTGTTGCATCCCTAATTGATCCTCTGGACACCAGACCCAACATATCCAACTACCCATTTTGTATCTCCTTTGATATATCTAATAGACTAATAAGTACTTTAACCTGTATGTCCAGTATATATCTACGTAGCTCCTTCCCTCACATGTTTTAGCTCTCTGCTCCAATATGAACTTCTTCAGATAAGCTACACATGACTATTCTATGTAAAATAAAACCACTCTATCACTCTCTATTCTATAATTCTTTTTCCTTTTTCTTCACTGCATTCATCACAACCTATTTAAGTGTATGCTTCTGCTTCAGGTAAGCTCTAGAAGAGCTGAATCCTTGTTCACTGTTTTACCTTCAGTGCATAGAACATACTTAACATTTATTAAAGAGAGAAGGGAATATTGATGAACGATAAATGTATTAATGGGCTTTACACCAATGCATAATACAAATGATAAAAAGATACTTACTTTTCCTTTTTTTCTTGTTTGTGGGCCTCTCTTGTAATTTGAGCTGCTTTTCTACTATATGGATGGATGACTTTTTTTTCCCGTCCTACAGTTTTTCCCTTTAGAGCTTTAGGCTAAAATGCAGGAAAATACATGGCATACATAATCAGATATGTAAGTGATTTCTGTTTAAAAAAACTTTCTTTAGAAATAAATTTAAAAAACAGTAATATAAGAAATACCACAAGCCAGAAACACTACTCTAAATCAGGACATAAGCCAGACCTGTTAAATGACTGGAACAGCATTTGTTTCCATTGTCATAATAGAAATGATATATTCGAGACTACCCTTCAGTGATATAAGAAAATAAAGAAAGGCATAGAAGGGGTCAATAAACCCAGCTCTTCAACTATTCCATCTTCAAAGTAGGTAAGAGAATGCAGGTAGTGAGAAGACAAAGTTAAAAAATTTGTGTTACAGTTAAAAAAGTTGGGGAGGTAGAAGTAAACATAGGATGCTCCTGGGAGCTTGACTGTAGAAGTTGCACATCGAATAGATGGGGCACTGAATCAAGCAAAATCAAAGTTGGGTTCAAAAAAAAATAGGAATAGAGGAAATAATACAAGCCATCTCAAAATTAGCACACCCAAAAAAGAAATTACTTTCCCATTCAAACCTTACGCCAGTTAACAGGTCACAATTCATTCAGTCCACTGAACTAGACATTTCAGTTAGTTCTTTATTCCTACATAATTCTGTATTTTATCATACCTGTTTTTATTTTGGAATTAGGTTTGGCTTCCTATAAGAGAAATCCAAAATAATAATGGTGTAACCTGATAAAATTCAGTTCTCTCATGTAAAAAGTAGGAGCTGGAGGCTCCGCTTCACAAAGTTCTTAGAGATCCAGGCTCCTTCCATCCACTGTCCTGAGGCTATAACCTCCAATATATATCTATATAGTTCAAGATGACTTAATACAAGTCTAAACTCCAGCCAGTGAGAAGTAGAAAAGAAAATCAAAAGGCATACCCCTTTCCTTTAAGAGTAAGATCTCAGAAGCTGGAGTCTTCTGTTTACATCCCATTGATCAAAATTCAATCAGCAGGTAATGTAAGGGAGAGTAGTAAATATAATTGTTATTCTCAGAAAAAAATACATTACAGAAGAAAAAGAGTCTATTTGGGGACAGCTGGCGGTCTTTACCTAATCCTCAAAAAGGCTCTCAGAATCTTCTCTTCCGAACTACTGTCATTGCCCTCATCCAGCATCATGAGTTTTCATGATTAGGATGGCCTTTAGATTCTCACTATTTCTTTTTTCATGGAAGTCGCAGAGCTTATTTTTCTACATTTATCTAGTAAAGTCCTTCTCCCCTGCTAACGAGCTCACAGTTAGGTCCCAAGTCCTTAATGTGGAAAACAATCTACCCCCAACCTACTTCTCCAGCATTATTTCTCATTCTTCAAAACATCCTTCATCCCATTCTTAGCAAACTTCTCCCTCATTTCCAGAACACACCATGCTGTTTCCTAACTTCTAGAGACTGCATTTGTTACCTCTGCCTGCAAAACTTTTTCCTTCCTTGTCTTTCATAAAATACAACTCAAAGTCACTTCCTGTGTAAAACTTTGGGCAGAATTAATTAAAATGACCACCAATTCCTCATTCACACATGTATTCATTCCTTCAACAAATATTTACTGCTCACTTCTTGATACACCTGGCCAAGATAACTGCCACCCTGAAACCCAGAATGGCACTGGAAGGTGGTTACAGGTACAGAAGAATAATGTGAAACCATCATACAACAGTACAGGCATGCTTTGTTTTACTGTGCGTCGCAGATATTGTGGGGGTCCTGTTTTGTTTGTTTACAAAGAAGGTTTGTGGCAACCCTGCATTGAGCAAGTCTATCGGCACCACTTTTCCATCAACATTTGCTGTAATTCTTGCAATATTTCAAACTTTATTATTATTACTATATTTGTTATGGCAGTCTGTGATCAGTGATATTTAATGTTACTCTTGTAATTGTTTGGGGGCACCATGAACTGTGCCTATATAAGCAAACTTCATCAATAAATGCTGTGCGTGTCCCTACTATTCTCACTGACCAGCCACTCTCCCATCTATCTCCCCCTCCTCAGCTCTATTTCCTGCGACAAAACAGTATATAAATTACACCAATTACTAACCTTACACTGGCTTCTAAGTGTTCAAGTGAAAGGAAGAGTCGTACATCTCCCACTTTAAATCAAAACCTAGAAACGATTAAGCCTGTTGAGGATGGCATGTCCAAAGCTGGGACAGGCCAAAAACTAGGCCTCTCTCTTGTGCCAGTTAGCCAAGCTGTGAAGGTAAAGGAAAAGTTCTTGAAGAAAATTTTAAGTGCTATTCCAGTGAACACAAGAATTTTAAGAAAGCAAAACATCCTAATGCTGATAAAGAGAAAGTTTTGAGTGGTCTGGATAGATTAAACCAACCACAACATACCCCTTAGCCAAAGCCTAATCCAGAGAAAGGCCCACCTCTCTTCAATTCTATGAAGGCCAAGAGAGGTGAGGAAGCTGCAGAAGAAATGTGAAGCTAGCAGAGGTTGGTTCATGAGGTTTAAGGAAAAAGGCAGTCTACACAACATAAAAGTGCAAAGTAAAGCACCAAAAGGATGCAGAAGTTGCAGCAAGTTATCCAGAAAAATCTAGCTAAGATAATTAATGAAGGTGACTACACTAACCAAGATTTTCAATGTACGCCAAGACACCCTCCTGCTGGAAGATGCCATCTAGGACTTTCACAGCTAGAAAGAAGTCAATGCCTGGCTTCAAAACCTCAAAAGACTTACTGACTCTCTTGTTAGGGGCTAATGCAGCTGGTAACTTTAAGCTGAAACCAGTGTTCAGTTACCATTCTCAAAATCCTAAGGCCGTTAAGAATTATGGGAGATCTACTCTTTTGTGCTCTATAAATGGAACCACAAAGTCTGGTTGATAGAACATCTGTTTATAACATGGTTTACTGAATATCTTAAGCCCAATGTTGAGACCTACTGTTAAGGAAAAAAAAGATTCACTTTAAAATATGACTGTTCATTGACAATGCACCTGGTCACCGAAGAGCTCTGACGGAGATAAACAATGAGACTAATGTTTTCATGCCTGTTAACACAACATCCATTTTGTAGCTCATGGATCAAGGAGATTTTGACATTCAAGTTTTATTAAAGAAATACATTTTATAAGGCTATAACTGCCATATAGAGCGATTCTTCTAATGAATGTGGGCAAAATAAATTCTTGAAAGCCTTCAGAAAAGGATTCACCATTCTAGATGCCATGAACAACATTCATGATTCATGGGAAGAGCCCAAAATACAATATGAATGGGAGTTTGGAAGAAGTTCATTCCAACCTTCATAAATGACTTCAAGGGTTTCAAGACTTCAATAGGAAGGAGCAAGGAACTGCAGATGTGGTAGACATAGGAAGAGAATAAAACCGGAAGTAGAGCCTCAAAATATGACTGAATTTTGCTACAATCTCATGATAAAACTTGAATGGATAAGGAGCTGCTTCTTACACATGAACAAAGAAAGTGGTTTCTTGAGATGGAATCTACTGTTGATGAAGATGCTGTAAAGACTGTTCAAATGATAGCAAAGGATTCATAATATGACATCAACATAGTTGATAAAGCAATGGCACAGCTTGGGATGACTGACTCCAACTCTGAAAGAAGTTCTACCGTGGGTAAAATGATATCAAACAGCATTGCATGTACAGAGAACTCGTTTGTGAAAGGAAGAGTCAACTGATGTGGGAAACCTCATTATTGTCTCATTTTAAGAAACTGTCACAGCCACCACAACCTTCAGCAACTTCTATCCTCATCAGTCAGCAGCATGATTGAGGCAAAAGCCTCCACCAGCAAAGAGTACACAACTTGCTGAAAACTCAGATTTTTAGCAATAAACTATTTTTTAAATTAAGATATCTACATTTACATTTTAAATTTACACTTTATTTTTTTTTAAGATTTCATTTATTTATTTGACAGAGAGAGAGAGACAGCCAGCGAGAGAGGGAACACAAGCAGGGCAAGTGGGAGAGGAAGAAGCAGGCTCCCAGCAGAGCATGGAGCCCGATGTGGGGCTCGATCCCAGGAGCCTGGGATCATGCCCTGAGCCGAAGGCAGAAGCTTAATCACTGAGCCACCCAGGCGCCCCTTAAATTTACACTTTAAATTAACATATTTACATATGTTTTTTAGACATATGCTATTGCACACTTAATGGTCTACATTATAGTGTAAATATAACTTTTCAAAATACTGGCAAACAAAACAGTCATTTGACTTGCTTTATTTTAATATTCGCTTTACTGGGGAAGTCTGGAACTAAACCCACAATATCTCTAAGATATGTCTGTATGTGCATTCCTTTGTGTTATTCTCTGCACATGTGGGGTGGGGGGGTACAAGAAAGAAAAGCATGATAAGGATTTTTTGTACATGAAGCTTACCTAGCAAACATGAATCAATGAAAACATTTCAGAACCCATGGTAGGCTGCCTCTAAGATGTCTCACAATGAATTCCACCTCTGGATATTCATGTCTAAGTGTAATCTCCTCCCCTAGAGTGTGGACCTAGTGACTGACTTTTAATGAATAACATTTGGCAAATGGAGGAACTACCAATTCTGAGATTAGGTTTTGTAAGGACTCTGGCTTCCATCTTGCCTACTCTCTTTTGCTCTCTCACTAGGCTCGCTCTGATAGAACCCAACAGTCATGTAGTAAGCTGTCCCATGGAGAGGCCTACCTAACAAACAAATGAGATAGGCCTCCAGCCTACAGCAGTGAAGAACTGAGGCCCTGAGTCCAGTCGTCTGTTAGGAGCTAAATCCTACAAAGAACCATGCGAGTGAGCTAGAAAGTGCATGCTTCCCATCTGTGCCTTGAGATGAAACCACAGCCTCAGATTATACCTCGATTGCAACCTTGTGAGAAATCTTAAAGCAGAGGATCCAGGTCGAGGTAAGCCACGCCTCATTTCTGACTCACAGAAACTGTGAGATAATTAATGCTGTTGTTTTAAGCCACTAAGCTTTGGGACAGGTTGTTACACAGAAAGAGAGAACTAACAAAGACAAAAATAAAAAAAAAATAATAAAGCAAAGTTGTACTCTTTGGAAAGATATCTTTATTCCACATACCGTAACAAATAAAATGCTTAAGAAACAAAAAAAAGGTCAAAGAACCCCAAGAAAATGAGATGCTTTCTGAGGCTGCTAAAACTTAACAGCTGAAGTTACAGAGGTGTAACACCTCTGTATTACATACATACACCTCTGTATATTCAGCAATATGTCCAAGTCTATAAAAAATTTCCTTTAAAGACTTAATAAAAACTTTCTTTAGAACAAGAAATAGTTTGATATCCTTGGAGTATGAAAATGTCCTCATAGCTTTAGAAGTCTCAGGTAAAGAACCTCCAAGACTTAGTACAAAGAAAAAGCAAAGAAACTGAACTTATATTCTGACTCAGCTGTAGTTATTCCTTATATTTTTTTATGAAAAGGTTGCCTCAAGGCAGGATATGAATATATAATAAGGCACAGAAAAATGCACAATATAACTTGCTAAATTTTAAAACATGTTTGTATTTTCAACATATTAAAATAAAAAAGAAATGCTTCAACAGGGAAAACTACAGTAAAACCCTATCAATTAAATGTTAATGTATTAAACAGTCTATTCAAGCTAAATATCTCTTAACTGAAAAGCAGTTAATTTCTATCAGCCAGGGTTTCTCCAAATTTATTTGTAGAGCATCTGATGATTCATGGAATAGTACAGAATGCAAACATAAAACAAAACTGGGGATGGGAGAAAGAGTTTCGGGTGTATGTGCTATAGAAGATTAATAGTTATGTTTTAACTTTGAAGATACAACAAAAATAGCATTTCTTTTCATAAACATAACTAAGGCACTGCTTTGAATAACTATGCTTACTTTGAAAAGTTTCTGGCACCACAAAAATATTCCAGTCAGAAGTTAGTTTTAAAAGTATCTCCTTCCTACAATCTTTAGCAATTACTTCAGAAAATTCATTCTAAACTATTCTTTGGATTTGTAATTGAGTAACAGAAGCAAACACATAAATAGTTTATTCAAATAACACAGAAACAAAAAGAGATATTTCAGGGGCAGTATGCTTCAAATATTCCTGCTAACATCATAAATAACAAAAAGGAACTTTTCTTAAAAGACCATCACGGTCATCATAGAATCCAGGGTCAACTAGAGAGAAAAAGGCCATTTAGAATACCCAGTGTAACTAGAAATCTAGAAAAAAAATCATTCCACCAAACACACTTAGGGTACATAAAGGTACACAAATACTTAAAAAAAAAATTATAAAACTAAAGCCATCCCTTTAATTGAGAAAACCTATAGTGTAATATTTTAAATGCCAAAATAATTTCAAAATATGATATACTAAGTCACTCAACACTAATAACATGACGAAAATGAGATGGATTAATTAAGAGAAGCTGCTTTTTTCTTTTTTTTGGCAGTGAATCTACCATGAAGAAATCCAGTGCATTTTCCTTGCTTTACAGATAAATACGACACCAATGACCAATCATTAGCTAGGGCTTCCAGTAGGAACTTAAGGGTTCTGCACTCCTATCTAAACCCCGCCCAATTCTCAACGACCATTTCAAATTCAACTTTACCTCCTCCTTGAAGCTATCCAAGAATAACCTTTTTGGACCTTAGAAACTTTCTCTTTTGGTAGCATTTGCCACGTAGCGCCTAATATTATGCTGCACTGACGAGTCATTTAACATTTACAAAGTCATTTACACTTGTGTTTTATCTTCTCAACAGCGGCTCCTTAAAGATTTTAAAATATGTCCCATCAGACTGAAAACAATACTCTGAAAGAAGTAAAAAAAAAAAAAAAAAAAAAAATGCCCCAAGTAAACATTTGCTGAACGCCCACTGTACATTAAACTACTGTGAATTAAAAATATTAAAAATGGCCTTTAAAAGCGTGAATTTGGGGCGCCTGGGTGGCTCAGTCATTAAGCATCTGCCTTGGGCTCAGGGCGTGATCCCGGTGTTCTGGGATTGAGCCCCACATCAGGCTCCTCCGCTGGGAGCCTGCTTCTCCCTCTCCCACTCCCCCTGCTTGTGTTCCCTCTCTCGCTGTCTCTCTCAAATAAATAAATAAAATCTTTATAAAAAAATAAATAAAAGCGTGAATTATCTAACAAAATAGCTCATATACACTGCTCTCCTTAAGAATATCTTAATAATTCTCTAATGTAGACTTCAATTTTATCTTTCATACAAAAATCTAACAAGCTCTTGGTTGTTATCAAAAAGACAGGTAATAAGTGGTAGAAAGGATGTGGAGAAAAAGAACACTTGTGCACTGTTGGTGGGAATGAAAATTGATACAGCCACTATGGAAAACAGCAGAGAGGTTCCTCAAGAAATTAAAAAAAGAACTACCATATGACCCAGCAGTCCCACTTCTGGAAACAAACTCACTATTTTGAAGAGGTATCTGCATCCCTGTTCACTGAAGACTTATTTATCATAGCCAGGACATGGAAACAACCTGAAGTGTCTTTCGACAAACGAATAAAGAAAATGTGTTATATATATACAATGGAATATCAATCAGCCATAAAAAAGGAAATCCCACCATTTGCAACAATATGGATGAAACCTGAAAGCGATTATGCTGAGAGGTAAGTCACACAGAAAAAGACAAATACTGCATGATCTTACATATATGTGGAATCTTAAAAAAAAAAATTATAGAAACAGGAAGTAGACTGGTGGTTGCCAGGGGCTGGGGTTGAGAAATGTTTCAAGGTGGTCAATGGGTACAAACTTCCAGTTATAAAATGAGTAAAGTTCTTGAGATCATACAAACAGCATGGTTACTATAGCTAACAATACCATATTGTACACTTGAAAGGTACTAGAAGAGTAAATCTTAAAATTGGTATCTATGTGATGTGACCTATTAACTAAGCTTATTGTGGTAGTCATTTCACAATATATATGTATATCAAATTATAACACTGTACATCTTAATAGTATTCTAAGTTAATTATATCTCAATGCAGCTGGGAAAAAAACAACCACCAAGATTTAGTAAGTTGATTTGTTTTAACAGCCTACATTTATAGGTGAGTCCAATAGCACAAAATTCTTGTCATTAAGGAATATGTAGGTAGTAACAGTTAATGCACACAGTAATATGTAAAGATAAATCGAGGAAGGATGATGGCACACTTTTAAATGTCTTACAATCTAACTAGGGAGAAAAATAAGCATGCTTAAACTTTATAATAGGTGTCTATAAAAAGGAATAGTGTCTTATGTTATAGTACACACCAAACTAAAAACTTTTAGTACACTAAAAAGGTTTCACAATGCAGAATAAAGAAGTGTTGGGTGGGATGAATTAGTTTGAAAAGACTGTTCATGTTAGTTGAATTAAGTTTGGATATAAGAAAAAGGTATGAATTTGTAGAGCTCCGGGAGAGGTTCGAAATAAGGAAAAAATAAATGAAGAAAGTAACAAAAATGGACAACTACAAGCTCTAAGCTCTACTGTTACCATTTACTACTATTGCTAAAGTTAATTACAACAACTAAACTACATTTACCGGGTGCCAGACATTGGGCTGAGTGGCTTACATTTAATTTTCACAACAATTCTATGAGACTTACAGGGATTAATTTCACCAAGATCAAAACTTAGCAAAGACAGTTGTCAAACTCAGTCCTCTGTAACTCCGTAACCCACATTCTAAACTGTACTGAAAGAAGTTCAGAGTAACTGATACAAAAAACTGGAAAACCTCCAGTGCCAAGTTGAGCTTAAGCTCAAGAAAGGGCACAGCACAGCCACAGGTGATGTACCAGAAAACTGAAAAGGGCAGCAAATGTGCCAGTGAAAACAGATTTTTATGCTACTTCTTTGATTGTTATGACAAGGCAATATCTTCCTACCATACAGCCTGATAAAGTGATATTCTGATAGTTAAGGACAACTACATTCAAACACCAACCAACCCCCAATCATATCTAACGTTTCAATGTTCCACTCTGAAATGGAAAGGCTATGAAAATTATCTTATAAAGGTTTGGAAATAGCACAAGTGCGGTGATAAGCGAACTAAATCTATACACATACAAACGTGTATGATCTAAAGCAAAAAGACCATATAGATGTGAAAGACAAAAATGACAGGCATACAACAAAAAGAAAAAGAAAAAACAGAGAGGACAAAAGACCTTGTGGCCCGAGTATCACAACTTTTTACCAGATTATAAACTTTTTACGTTGTTGTTTTTATTAAAAACTGGTTCAAAGTGAATATTTATAAAACATTGTCCTATTAATAATTATTCTAATAAACATCATAAAATTCTTTTAAAAAGCAGGAAGAAATAAACGTTTTGGAATACAACGTAAGTGGCAACTATAAAGAAAAGCAAGGGAATTATAAATACAAAATTCAAATACTGTTTACCTGAGCAGGGCTCCTGAAAGTTATACGTCCAAGGAAGGAAACACAGATCTTTCAAAAGTTTTATTTGTTAAACTGGATAATGGATAAACGAGAGTTCCTTACACAACTAATCATTATACCTCACTATGTTATGTAAACACTCTTTTGCGTCTAGTCAATTTTTAATAAAAACAACAGAATAGTTTGGGCGTCGTGGAGGGAATGCGGGGGGCGTGGAGGCGGGATTTGGGGAGCTAGTACGTCACTGGAGTGCGGCTATAGGACACAAGAAAGAAGAGACTGAGCCTAAGCAGTCTAGACCGGCAAGAGGTGGCACACCAGTATAGAGGCAACACTTTCCCAAGTTTTGCCGACCTCCTCCGCCCCATCCTCCCGCCCCCCACATACTTGGGAGTAGCAAGAAAACGTAAACGTTGAGTCCCCCCCCCCCCCCCCAGGGGCAGGGCGCTCTGTGAACACTTCAGAACCCCAAAGCTGAACTTTAAGGTCCGCACGCTGTACCCCCACCTGGGGGCTGCCCTGCCCTGCACCCCGCACCCGGGTGTACGGACCAGTAGAATCACTTAGCCCGGTCCCCTCTCCCAGTATCCCAAGACCGCCCCCTTTCCTCCAGCCTGCCGAGGGGAGACTTCCAGAGAACCAAGTGGGTTCAGGGGAGCGGGAGGGGGCCCACCATGGTGACGTCCTCACGGCCCTGCAGGACCTCAGCAGCCCAGACCCAGGAAACACCAACAACCGCAACAACTCAGAGGAAGAGTCCAGCCTAAACCCACGTGGTTGCCGGAGGAAACCGGGCGGACCCGACCGGAAAGGGAGGGGCGAGTACGCCTTTCTAAAATGTCCCCGGAAATCGACACCAAGTCTTTTTATCCCGTATTGGACTTTTTAGCCCTAGACCAGCCAGCAGCCTACCCTCTGGCTTGCTAAACACGGCGGGAGGGAGCCTGGGGCCGGAGGGTGAGCTTGGCCCAGCGCCCAGCGTGAGGCCTGGCATTTGAGCGGGGCTTGCCGATGCTAGACGCTCCTGGCTAGTGGCGTCCCAGGCCCGGGCACGGAGCTCCTGCATCATCTGTCCGATGCACAGCCACCAGCTGAACAGCATCTTCCGACGAGGCTCTCCTTTTGGAGGTTCCCGCCTCGCCGAGGCTGGCTACCTCCCCGTTAGACTGTTAGGTGATGGCCCATGTCCTAATATGGCAAAAGGCCCTCCGCTCACCTCGGTTGCCTTGAGCAAGGCTTTTCCCCCACTGAGTCTCAGTTTCTTCACCCATTAAGGGCCCTTCTACATATCCAAGGCCCCTTCCAACCTAGTTTTTCTGTTTTCTTCTCAGAATGCTTAAGAGTCTGTGTTTTACCTGTTATTTGTTAGGATTCCACAGACCTTATTTGCGTACAGTTAATTGTCTACTGTATGCCAGGCTTTAGGGATACTCCGAGTGTAAGTAAATAAGTAAATAAATACAATTATTATTATTATTATTATTTCAAATAGTGTACTCTGGAGAAAATAAAGATGGTGGGATAGGCAGAAAAGTTGTTTTACACGTGGTTGTCTCTGAGATCCTCTTGAAAATGAGAGTTGAGCAGAGACTGATACTAAAAAAAAAAAAATATTCAAGAAGCTTGTTAGAGCATGGTAAGGCAGACTTTATTCCCGGTGAGGGGGGCTTTGCCATGTGTATAAGGATCACTGCAAAGGGGTGTTGCAATGGGAGATACAGCTTGGGCAGGTGGGAATTTACAGCCAAGGAGCAGGGTGAGGGGTGGTGGATGGAAAATTACTGAGAGGAAACATGAGGAGGAGTAAGGACATTCTGGCTAACCCAACCTAACAAGATTCTTGGGATAGTCAGTCCACTGTGGTCAGACATCACCAGGAAGATGGTGGAGGATCAGGCACCTGATCAGATAAAGATTTCAAGGTTGACCAGATAACGGAGGACTGGAGACTCTACCTAGACTGTCTTTCTTCCTAAAATTGAACACTGCAAAGAACGGGAAATCCAAAATTCCAGGCCTAGATGAAAAAGAGTTTGGGGAGCCTGAGTAAAGTGTGGTCAAGGAGAAAATCTTGTCACTTGAATGAAAAGAGAAAAGTAGGTATGGGAAGAAGCCACAGGCAGGGTGAAGTTGAGTGTGCCCGGATAGGTATGTGCAGGTACATGTATTTAAGCAAATAGATCCATTAAAAAAAAATAGATGAAATGGTAACCAAGAATTTGTGACCAGAAGATCCATGAATCTAGGGGCAAGTCATTTTCATACAGTTTTTAAATGTGTGGAAGTGCATTCTGTGTGAATATACACGATGAAGATCACCCTTGCAATCTATGCTGTGGAGACATTAATCTATTGAGGACTGCAATTAATCCAAAACATTTACACTTTACTTCTATGCTCTAACCATTTCCTATGATACAACTTATACCCCACCTACCCCATTCCCCGAGTCAAGCCCAGTGCCAGTCAGCTTCCTGAGGGCTATGTTACTGCCAATCCAGTGAGCATTTAATTCTTATTCTGGCTGTTTCAGCTGTTGCTAATTGTTTCATTAATCACAAAATCTATACCTGCTCCTACCCCATTCCTAAATTTCAAATTGCCAACAACTCAACAAACCACATATCCTGAGATTTTTTTTCATTTTAATTTGGGTTTTGAAAATAAAAGACTTAATTTTTCCCCATTCAGACTTAATCCCTAAATAATATTGACTATGAGCAAGACATCTTGCTCAAAATACTCTGTAGCAGATGCTAAAGTGAGTTATACAAAGAAAGCTTACCAATAACAATGATGACTAACATTTGGTCATGATTTGATGTGATATACACCACTCTGATAAGCAGGATGAATCTCCCCCCTCTCCCCTCCAATACAACGCCCCCATGACCCAATAACCACTGTGGATAGTTTAGAGACATTTTTAAAGAAAATTTCCTGTGCTTTAACAAATACACTGAGAGATGTGTGTGTGTGTGTGTGTGTGTGTGTGTGTGTGTGTGTAGGGGTTAAGTAATGATTAATACTAGATATTGATAAAATAAGAACACTTGTACAATTTCTAGGGCAGTCACTAAAATAATAGAAACAAGATATGTAACTTTGAATAGGATAGAAACAAGTAGAGAAAATAAATGGAATGATTAAAAAAATACTCAGACAACTCAAAGCAAGGAAATAAGGGGAAAAAAAAGAAACATAAGATGATAGGAAAAGTAGAAAACAAAAATATGATGGTAGATTTAAATCCATATAACAATAATTATGTACTAGCTGTTCCCAATTAAAAAATAAATATTTCATATTGGATTTAAAACATACAACTGTGTCCTGTTTTTGAGAGATATATCTAAAATATAAGGAAACAGAACAATTAAAAATAAAAAATGGAAAGACATATACTAAGCAAATACTAACTGAAAGAGTGCTAATATAAATACATGAATGTTATGCAGAATAGAAAAAGTAGTTAGATGTCACTTCTTAATGATAAAATTTTCCATTTTAAATTTATATTTACCTAATACCGTAGCCCCAAGTATATAATGGAAAACCTGATAAAAATTCAAGGAGTAGTAGAAAAACAAATTGCCTTGTTGGGAAATTACCGTTCTTCAAAAATTAATTGAACAAGCTGATAAAATACGATTTGAAAAACTTGACCACGACATAATTTGAACTAATGGATTTGTTCAGAATACTGCTTCCAGTGCTTGTAAGGACACATATGTTTTCAAACATATATTAAATAGTTCTCAAAATGATCATATATTGGGCCAGAAAGGAAGTCTAAACAAATTCGAAAGGATTGAAATCCTACAGAATGCGTTCTCTCACAGTCATGCAATTAAACTAGAAATCAACAAGAAGATAGCTAGACAATTCCCATATATTTAGAAATTAAGGGTTATACTTCCAAATAAGTCATATGTTAAAGAAGAAATCATAATGGATATTAGAAAATATCTGGGGCTGAGAAAATAACAAAATACTGCATATCCGAGTTTGTGAGATACATCTGAAGCAGTAATTAGTTCTTTTAGTATATGTACTGGAGCCTAAGTATAAATACTAGAGAAGAAGAAAGGCTGAAAACTAAGAAGCGAGAAAAGGAACAAAGAAAGAAATTCAAAGCAGAAGTTAAAATAAAATAATGAGCAGAAATTATTGAAATAGAAAAAAATATATATGTAATTGAGATCAGGAAGATCAAAATTTGTTTCCTTTTAAAGAACAATAAAGTTGATACACTCCTGCAGGACCACTTTAAAAAATTAGAAAAGATACAATTAACCATATCAGAATTAAAGCAAGGTGACATTATCTCATATTATGTAAGCATAAAGGGAATTATGACCAAATAAACCTATTTTTTCTTAGGAAAAAATATAACCTATCAAAATGGATGCAGAGGAATAGAACACTTGAATAGTCCCATTATCATTTTAAAAAACAGTTACTCAAATATCTTCCCACATTAAAATTAGAGGCTCATTTTTTAGATTTTATAAATATTTACAAATAGGGATAGAACAGCACTTCTCTAATATGATAAAAATGTGCATGAGTAGTGGTGATAGTGGGCATCATTGTCTTATTGCTGACCTCCAGAGAAGGCTTTTGTTTGGATTTTGGAAAACCACTTCGACAATCTCTAAAAGGTTGAGATGTGTACATTGTCTAACCCAGCATTGTCATTCCCAAACATATACCTTAGGAACCCTGGCACATGTATCTCAGTATATATAAAGTATTTAAAGCAGTATTGGTCATAATAGCCCAAACTAGATTAAAAACCTAATTGTTCCTTAACAAAACCATAGAAAACTAATCTGTGGTGAATTCCACAAAGCAGTGAAAAAAGCAAACTATAGCTATGGTTAAACATGGATAGGGCACCTGGGCAGCTCAGTCATTAAGCGTCTGCCTTCGGCTCAGCGTGTAATCACGGCGTTCTGGGGTCGAGCCCCACATCGGGCTCCTCCGCTGGGAGCCTGCTTCTTCCTCTCCCACTCCCCCTGCTTGTGTTCCCTCTCTTGCTGGCTGTCTTTCTCTCTGTCAAATAAATAAAATAAAATCTCAAAAAAAAAAATAAACATGGATAAATTTCTAATCATAGTGTAAAAAATAGAAACGAAATGATGCATACAGTAAAATTCCATTTATAAAAAGTTCAAAAACAGACAAAATAAGCTACAGTACATTTTTCACAGATATTTTCATAAGTGGCCAGTGATGGTGGTGGTTATCTTGGTGTTTGCTTTATAATTTTTCTTTATGTGCTACATATGTTTTATGCACATTTATGTTTGTATGCTATACTTTCACTACAAGAGGTGTTAAAATTTTTTTAAATGCAAATGTATTACTCCATTGTCTCTTGAATCCAGTATTACTGATAAGAAGTCTCATGTTGATCTAATTTTTGTTCCTTGGTGAGTAGCTTACTTTTCTGTATGGAATCTTCTAATAATTTCTATTGCCTTTGTTCTTCAATTTCATTATAGTGTGTCAAAGTATTGATCTTTTCTTATATATATTGGGACTCTGTGGATCTTTCAATTTCCTTTTGGGATTTGTATTATACGGATTGATAATTCTATTCTCCAGATACTTTAACCCTTCTTTTATATTTTCTATCTCTTTAATTTCTGCTGCCCCTGGGTGAGTTCCTAATTTGATCTTCCAGCTTACTACTTTGTTCTTTGATATAATCATCCTGCTATATATTCCATCTATTGTCCTTTTCATTTCAACTCTTATTTTTAACATATATCATATATATTTATCTCATATATATCTCATTTGTTTTTAAAGTAATTTCTTATCCTTTTGCTTTGTTACCATATTCTTCCTCGACTCTATATATATTGTGTTCATTTAAAATTATTGGTTCATCAGTTCCAATAAGTGTGCTTTATTTGTCATGTGTTGTTCAATTTAATTATTTTTTTAACATTCTTTTCAAGCAGTCGTACTCCTCCGGTATGTCTTTTTCTTGAACTGTGACATCACATTTCACTGATGGAATCAGCTTTCTTGTCCTATAATTTGTATTGGGGAAGTGCTGAAAGTCATACTCTCACCTGTGTCCTCCTTGGAAAATTTGAAAACAAGGAGGGTCAAGTCTCAGAGGAGAGAGCTCCAGGGACAGCAGAACCTTTGCTACCAAGGAGCACAGGAAGCGCAAAGGTCCCAGGGCATCAACTCCACATTCCTGCACCTGTTTTCATCAGCGCCTGACTTTAGCTGGGCTCTGTCTTCTCTGCTACTGCCTCACGATACTGGGAGGCCAGTGATGTTCCACATTACTAAGGTGAAGTAAGAGAGACAGGAGCTAAAATTACACCCTCTCCAGATCCTCCCCCAGCTGCCACAGATGTCTTCCTCCCAGGCGACTGCTGTGTTCTCTGCCTGCCTCCCACCCCATCATTTGCTAGTTCCCATCCTCCTAGGGGTTTCTCACAGTTGTGATTTTACTTCCAACTGCCAATCCCTTCCTGTTTCTATCATTTTTCAGGGTTGATTTTGGAATAGCCTGTGCTACTTTATCATTTTATCCTCCTTATTTTTAGAAGTACTGATTATAGTTGTAAAATTAGCCTTTTGTTATACGTGATATAATTTTTCTCTTGACCTGTTTGTGACAATGTTTGCTGGGGAGAGATTATAAAATGTCTTTCAGTAGGGAGTTGTTATGTAAATGGTTTAAAGATGGCCCCTGTATACGGGCCTTTTTTGTTTTCCCCTTCATAGCAGGCTGGGACCTGGTAACTCAAAAGCCTGGTGGTACCAAACTCAAATTTTTATGCATCCAATTGTTTGAAATACAGTTCAAAAAAGGAGATTTTTTAAACCATTTGTAGCCTCCTTGCTTGGCATATGCAACCATCACCCAAAATCTGTTAGCCATAGGTAAGATAAACCCTGGGGCTGTACAGACCCCAAGCTACTCCTGCCTTTCAGAATTCTTGGACTTTGGGGTGCCTGGGTGGCGCAGTCGTTAAACGTCTGCCTTTGGCTCAGGGCGTGATCCCAGCGTTCTGGGATCGAGCTCCACATCAGGCTTCTCCTCTGGAAGCCTGCTTCTTCCTCTCCCACTACCCCTGTTTGTGTTCCCTCTCTCGCTGGCTGTCTCTCTCTGTCAAATTAATAAATAAAATCTTTAAAAAAAAAAAAAAGAATTCTTGGACTCCCCATAAGCTGGTGATTGACATCACCTAGACACATAGCCCTTTCTCCAAAACCTCTCCCTAATCCCCCTCTTCCCACACTGGGTAGTGACCTTCACCATTGCCTTTAGAAGATGTCATGAGCTGAAGGACTCCCCTCCCAGTGTGAATCTGTCAAGGCTCCTGCCAGATAAAGCTCTTTGTGTGCTACTATCATCTGGTCATATCCGTGAACTTGCTACAGCAGTTAAATATGTAATAAACATTTATTGCTGCTGTTTTAAAAAATGATTTAAATCTATATGTACTTATGTGGGAAAATGTTGTGTATATTATTCATGCATAGAAAATATCTGGAAGGATACACAATAAACTGTTAGTAGTTAATGAGATTAAGATTGAGGTTCGGGTTGCTCAGAAAATTTTTACTCTATTCTACTCTGTTTGAATTTTGAAAACAGTGTATTTTATAACTTTTTTCCAATTAAAAAAAGATCGAGAAAAGCTGAATTTGATGATTAAAGTGATCAAAGATGGTAGTGTCATTAGAGATGTGTTAATGCAAATGAAATAAAAGGGCTAGTCATCAAGTTTAGGCTACAAGTATGAGAATCCTAACCCCTAGTACCTCAGAATGTGACCATATTGGGAAATAGAGCCATTGAAGATGTAATTAGGTAAGATGAGGTCACTCCTGGAGAAGGGTGGGTCCCTAATTCAATATGACTCACCCCTGACAAAAAGATTAATTTGCACATGACGTGCACACAGGGAGGATGCCATGAGACTATGGGAATTATGCTGCTCCAATGCAATATGGGCCGAATTGTGCCCCCACCAAAAGGTATGTTAGAGTGCTAACTCCTACCTCAGAGTGTGATCTTATTTGGAGATAGTCTTTCCAGAAGTAATCAAGTTAAAACAAGATCATTAAGATGGGTCCTAGTCCAATACAACAGTATCTTTATAAAAAGGAGAAATTTGGACAGACATGTATAGAAGGAAGAGGATGTGAAGAGCCATAGGAAGGAGACAGCCATCTATCTACAAGCCAAGGAGAGAAGTCTGGAGTAGATCCTTCCCTCACTGCCCTCAGGGGAATCAACCCTACTCACACATTGATTTTGGACTTCTAGCCTCCGGAACTGCAAGATAGTAAATTTTTTGTTTAAGCCGTTCTGTTACAGTAGACCCATCAAACACTCATCAAAGCAGATCCACCGGCTTTTTCCACTTCTTGTTCTCAGTCTTGTCAAATAATTTCACTTCCTTACATTAAATTTAATGTTCAGTACCATATATATATATATATATATATATATATATATATATATATATATATATATATATATATATATATATATTATGGAGCTAACAATACAAAAAACTCCCTACTTAAGCCCTTTATCAACTGACTGATGCACCATTGCGATAGCCATATGTTCCCTACATTTATTTTTTCTCCAAGTCTATCTTTCCTAACACTATCAAAGCAGTTTTCTAAAGCACTACAATGATCAAGACATTCAGATGATGAAAATCTTTCCATTGTACCAGCCTTGACCCAAAAGCAAGAAAACAAAAGAAGACTAAGAAACAATCTGCTGGCTCTGTTTCAAGGTCTTTTCAAGAGCAGGCTTCTTGCTTTCTCCCTCACTGTTTCTCAGCATGAGTCTTTTCTTCCTGTCAGATTAGAAATTCTCTTTTCTGCTTTCATAAGTTTGTTCATTTCCTCTCTTCTTTACACTAACCAAAATTCTACCCATTCTACAAAGTATAGATTGAAGATTACCTCTTCGGTGACACCTTCCCTGGTTATTAGCTGAGAGTATTCTTTTGCCCTGTTTTATACTTGTCACCCATAAGCATCTACTATAAGTATGTGTGTGCCTACCTGTCTATTAGATTTAAGTCCGGTATCTGGAGGACAAGAACCATCTTTGATTCACCTATAGAACATTATTACATAAGCTTGTTATCTATCAGGTATGCAATAAAAAATGAATACATTGTTACTATATAGTGAACAAAATCTGTTTTGGTTCTTAAGCATAAAAAATACTGCTTCGAAGATGAACTGTTTTGAACTTGAAAACACTGTAAAGAAACATTATTACAAGATTGTGTACACAGCACAGCCAAAGTTAAATATTAATACCAGGTAGACATCGTGAATTGTCTACCAGTATTGGTTCTTCCATTTGTCTTAGTATTATAACCTCCTACCCTACGTTTTGACAGAGCAATGGCTATAAAGCTACATTTCCCAATATCCCTTAAAGTTGGGTAAGGCTAGCAAGTAAGTTTGCACCAATGGAATATGAGAAGCGAAATTTTTAATTTCTGGGTCACTTCCTATAAAATAAATTGATTGCTTTTCTTCTATCTTTTGTTGTTGTTGTTGTTGTTCTTTCCTATGGGGAGAGGAAGTGGACAGGACAATTTCCATCTTCAACTTTGCAGATGAGGCAATACCTGAAAGAATGACTGGATGAGACAGAAAGAAAGAACGTGGGACTCTATAAGACCCATTGATCAGAGCTGCCTGACAAGGTTAGACCTTCCACTTTCTTCTGAGCATTTATATGGTGGAGAAATGAACTTAAATCTTGCTTGAGCTGCTTCCTTTTTTGTGCAGTTATTTTGTAACCACAGCCATATAACTTGAAAAATATACTACAGTACAGTAATAAAAATTGAACATTTATTCTAAACAAAGATACTGAAATAACCTTCCTCAGACATCATTCTCAATAGTTATTTTGATTTATTTGATTGAATTTCAATAATGTATAATAGCCAGCGTTTATAATGATGACCATTAGTCATCAAAGAAAAGGTTAATACTTCATGTACCCTTTATAAGAAGAAAGGTAGATATATTTGATGTGTTTTAGAGAGTTTAATTTAAAGCCATTCAAATGCAAACTTTTTTTGTGGGTTTAACAGAGCAGTTCTAAGTCTCTCTGGAAAATTCCACTGACTATAACAAAGGGATTTTTTTGTAATAGTTCTTAACAATGAAGATTTTATTAGACTGAGCTTTGAGGGACGTATTTTTTAAATGACACCAAAATGGTTGGCAATAATTGGTATAGATAGGAATTTCAAACTCCAAAGTCTTTGGGGTCAGAGTGGTAATGTCACTATGTGAAAGACAATAGAGAACGGTGTAGTTTGGGTTGTAGTTATCTGGAGAGTATCTGCCCCATGTAAGGTATTAACAATCAAAACACATTCAAATACCTGTCAAGGCTATGATAGAGTAACTAGAATGAGACCCTCTAGCTGTAAACAACTAGAACACTAGACAAAACATACAAGGCAAACTATACAAGTTTTCATAGATTGGAAAACAGACAGCTAATAGGCTTAGCAGAGAAGAACTTCATTTTTTCCCCAGCTTTATTGAGATATAATTGACAAATAAAATTGGGTAAGTTTAAGTTAAGTGTAAATTATACAATGTAATAATTTAATACACTGTATATAATGTGAAATTATTAGCACAGTAAGATTAGTTAACCTATCTTTCACTGCACCTATATTTTTCTGTGTGGTGAAAACTTTTAAAATCTACTCTCTTGGGACACCTGGGTGTCTCAGATCATTAAGCGTCTGCCTTTGGCTCAGGTCATGATCCCAGGGTCCTGGGATCAAGCCCCTCGTTGCTTCTCCCTCTCCCCCTCCCTCTCCCTCTCCCTCTGCTGTTCCCTCTTCTTGTGCTCTCTCGCTCTCTCTGTCAAATAAATAAATGAATAAATAAAATATTTAAATAAAAATAAATAAATAAATAAAATCTACTCTCTTAGCAAGTTTCAATATAAAATGCAGTGTTTTGTTTTTAAGATTCTATTTATTTGCCAGAAAGAGAACAAAAGTACAAGCAAGCAAGGGGAGCTGCAGGCAGAGGGAGAAGCAGTCTTCCCGCTGAGCAAGGATCCCAGTGAGGGACTCAATCCCAGGACCCTGGGATCATGACCTGAGCGGAAGGCAGTTGTTTAACCGACTGAGCCACCCAGGTGCACCAAAACACAGTGTTGTTAACTATAATCACTATGCTGTATGATAAAGTCCCAAAATTTATTCATCTAAGAAGCACTTCATATTTACTTTCCTAAATGTTACTGCCTGCCCCCCCCCATAAGAACTCTTTAAACTATGGGAAAAGTATGATAGGCAAAAATAGTATCTGTCATAATTTTCAAAGCAATAATTCAAGAAAGTAGAGCACCAAGAATCTTTCCTGCCTTAACACAAGAATCTTACTCTCACTTGCTCCAGAGCCAACCTACTACACTAACCAAATTCAAACAACGGAAGAAAAAAGATGCAGTCAGCATGTTTGTCTTTCTTTTATATAATTCCATTTTAACAAAATTCAACAGTTCTGGTAGGATATAAGTGAAACTTCAATGTTTCTAACCTCTAAATAATAACTCACTCTCATGTAGCAAAAATGTGTGTTTTCACAAATCAGTGTAGCCCTCTTAAGTGATCAGTAATCTGTATGTGTGTCTTATTTTTCTCTACTATAGTCCAGTAGAAGTTGCACCAGTTTCTGCATTTACATTTTACTTCCACGGCTATTTTTATGAGCGATCCTGCTAGGTTTTATTTTCACTGGAAGTACACACTACCACAAATACTTTTCCATGCCCTGAGAGAAAAGTTGTGGTGGAAAATTTAAACAAAGACAAAACAATACATTTAATTTATTTTTAACAGACTTTAAATCCGGGGTCAAAATCAGCAGCCTGAAGATAGGTTTTTTGGTTTCTGTGGTATTTTTGTCCAACAAAATGTTCACAATTTTTTCAATTTTCGATGTCTTCAGGTGGGCTTATATTCTCCAGTTTGTCATAAACCACTCCAGTCCTCTTATTTTACACTTGACGTTCGTGTACTATTTCTGGTACCTCCTGGCCCATTAGGCACTTGAGTTTGCCAATCCCTACTTTGTGTGAATAAGCCAAAATTAATACATAATTTCTTCCTATTTTGCAGAAAACTTCCAAAATGACCTCTAAAATGAGCGATGGAACTTTTCCAAGATGACTAAATTTTTAACACATTGGCTTAAAATTTTTTGGCAGGCCTTTTGTCAGTAAGTAATAGCCTCTTCTCACTGGAGAAAATAGAATGTGGTATCATTTCTTTGATTTATTTGACTAAATTGTGTTCACAACCACATCGGGTGATTTTGCATAATCAAATTATGTATATTTTATATTTATATGGTTATTTTCAATTGAATATTTTAGAATATATTCAAAGGATTACATGCTTAAAGAAAATACTAATGATTTATATGTAACTTTCCAGACTTCCCTTTAAAAAAAAATCTCAGAACATTTTTAAATGTTTTACAGATAAATTTATAAAATATTATTTTTTTCTACATTGTATAAAAAATCCACACAGTCTCACTGAATGACAAGGGGAAATCCACTATTTAGGGTATTAAATCTCCAAGATGACAGTCTTTTCTTAACAAAATTGACCTACACTAATAACTTTCTATTTAATACTTTGGGAAATAGTTGTGCAATACTTTAAAAGAATGGAAAAATAGGGGAACTTGAAATGTTAAGTAGTTCCTAAATCTCCCATGCTTTTTTTCATGTGAACGCTGCCCCATAGATCATTTTTATGCTATGTTGTTTACCAATTATTTGGATTTATTAGAGCTCTCCACAGCCAAAATAATGGTGAGCTACCTTTGTTTATATTAACTGCTTTTCTGTCAGCCCCTAGCAGCATGCTATCATGATGCTGTGAATACTTTTTTCTCTACTTCCCATATTTACTCTCAGTCCTAATCAAATGTTTTTATTTTCTCTTCCTTTATTTGTCTAAAAAAGATAAACAAACATTAATTTGCAAAGAGCATG
Source organism: Ursus americanus (assembly GCF_024610735.1). NCBI lineage: Eukaryota > Metazoa > Chordata > Mammalia > Carnivora > Ursidae > Ursus > Ursus americanus. Next base: position 50,308,803 of record NC_142139.1, on the reverse strand, counting down.
GGGAGCAATGAATCCAAGATGACCCTAAGGACTTTTCCAACTCCAACATTCCTTCAGCAAATCTTAAGATCTAGTTAATGTCATACCATGATGGTTTACTCTAATATGTATCCTTAAAAATTAAAATGGTAGAATTAGTTCAAATGGCAAATAATATTTAAAATATTTTTCTGAGATGGAATGTAAGAGAATATGAAAGGTAGCAAGAGCACACTGAGTTAGTTGTGTACAGCCTGATTGAATATTGAAATGATTTAGGAAGCTTTTAAAATTGGTGATAACTCTACCCATCACCCAGAAACTCTGATTTAATTTGTTCGAAATGCAGCCTGGACATGAGATTTTTAAAAAAATCCCCAGATGATTCTAAACTACAACCAATATTAAGAACCACCAGTCTTAAGTCTATCTGCAATTTATGTGTTCTTAACTTCGACTAAATATTAGAATCAACAGGTGCATTGAAAAACATGCAGCTTCCCTGACTCTACTCCCATAATTCAAATTACTCATTTTAGGGTGGAACCCACACATTATTTTGTTATCGTTGTTGTTCCCTATGTCATGATTTTGATGACAAGTCAGTGTTTAGTACTCTTGCTTAAAAATCAAGATGCTTACCATCGCAACATGAAAAAGAATATACTGTCGATTTTTTTTCTGATGACACGCAATGACCCTTATCTTCTAGAAGAGGTCGATGTCACACATTTAGTTTTATAACCAATGTAAGTAAATTAGTTTTGTATTAAAAATTACTCATAGTAACAGTTATAGTATTTCAGGGTCTACTGGGAAAATTGCAGTACTTACTAGATACTCTACCATTGAGTGGGTTTAGGTTTGTTCTTCCTGCAAGTTTTGGTCAAGTAAGGCATTTACTTCTGTCTGTGAGCCAGAGCCAGAATTCTCAGTTGCTCTGAGAAAGTCTTTGTTGGCATAGTGGTACCATATTGGTTAGATCGAAAGCGACTTTGGGTCATTTCTATTAACATTCAGCTCTAAAGCAGGGAAGAAGTCTTGGATATATGCTGACTGCATTAAAAGAAAAGTGCAACCTCATAAATAGCTTCCTATAATACATGGAACTAAGAATGACCCCTTTGGGATTTATAACATGAGGGAAGGTGTAAAGAAATTTAATTATTTTTAATTACGTTGAACATGCAAGTGACAAAATTGATATAAAAAAATCCATTCTATTGGGTGCGGAAGGACACGGCGGTGCGCGGCAGGAGAAGAGGCGCGCGGCAGGAGAAGAGGCGCGCGGCAGGAGAAGAGGCGCGCGGCAGGAGAAGAGGCGCGCGGCAGGAGAAGAGGCGCGCGGCAGGAGAAGAGGCGCGCGGCAGGAGAAGAGGCGCGCGGCAGGAGAAGAGGCGCGCGGCAGGAGAAGAGGCGCGCTGCGACCTCCGAGTCTCGCACTGGGTCCCGAGTGCCACAACGAAGCCTCTCGAGGCGCACCGGCCGTTGGCAGCGCTCGTTTCTTGGAGGAGGCTGGACCAGGGTGTGGTGGTCACACAACGGAACCGCGAAGGGGTGCCTCGGCGGGTTCTGCTCCGAGGAAACCAGCGAGAGAGCAATCATGGCAGACGACTCCAAGCCCGACGCGAACACCGTGCAGGTGCTGCGGGACGTGGCCAACCGCCTGCGAATCCATTCCATCAGGGCCACGTGTGCATCCAGCTCCGGCCACCCCACTTCGTGCTGCAGCGCCGCTGAGATCATGTCCGTGCTCTTCTTCCACACCATGAGGTATAAACGGACGGACCCGGAACACCCCGACAATGACCGATTCATCCTCTCCAAGGGCCATGCTGCTCCAGTCCTCTATGCTGCCTGGGCAGAGGTGGGCAACATCGGCGAATCCGACTTGCTGAGCTTGAGGAAAATTCACTGTGACTTGGAGGGACATCCCACCCCAAGGCTGCCATTTGTTGACGTGGCAACAGGATCACTTGGGCAAGGATTAGGTGCCGCGTGTGGAATGGCGTACACTGGCAAGTATTTTGACAAGGCCAGCTACCGGGTGTTCTGCCTCCTGGGGGATGGCGAATCCTCAGAAGGCTCTGTTTGGGAGGCTCTGGCCTTCGCTTCTCACTACAGTTTGGACAATCTGGTGGCCGTCTTCGACGTGAACCGCTTGGGACAAAGTGGAGTCACGCCTCTTGAGCACTGCACAGACATCTATCAGAATCGCTGTGAAGCCTTTGGGTGGAATACCTACTTGGTGGATGGCCATGATGTGGAGGCATTATGCCAAGCGTTTTGGCAAGCAGCTCAAGTGAAGAACAAGCCCACTGCCATCATTGCGAAGACCTTCAAGGGTCGAGGTATTCCAAATATTGAGAATGCAGAACATTGGCATGGAAAGCCGATGCCAAAAGACAGAGTGGATGCAATCATCAAATTAATTGAGAGTCAGATACAGGGCAACAGGAATCTCACACCAAAACCTCCCATTGAAGATTCACCTCAAATCAGCATCAGGAATATGAAAATGACCTGTCTGCCTGATTATGTAGTTGGAGACAGGATAGCTACTAGGAAAGCATATGGTTTGGCTTTGGCTAAACTGGGCCACGCAAATGAAAGAGTTATTGTCTTGGCTGGTGACACAAAGAACTCCACCTTTTCTGAGATATTCAATGAAGAACACCCTGACCGTTTTATTGAGTGTTTTATTGCTGAGCAAAACATGGTGAGTGTGGCACTAGGCTGTGCCACACGTGGTCGAACCATTGCTTTTGTTAGCACCTTCGCTGCCTTTTTGACCCGAGCATTCGATCAGATACGGATGGGAGCCATATCTCAAACCAATATCAATTTTATTGGTTCCCACTGTGGGGTATCCACTGGTGAAGATGGACCCTCCCAGGTGGCCCTGGAGGACCTAGCCATGTTCCGAAGCATTCCCAATTGTACTGTTTTCTATCCAAGTGATGCTATCTCAACAGAGTATGCTGTTTATCTGGCTGCCGATACCAAAGGAATGTGTTTCATTCGGACCAGCCAACCAGAAACTGCAGTTATTTATACCCCACAAGAAAATTTTGAGATTGGACAGGCCAAGGTCATCCGCCAGAGTGTCAATGACAAAGTCACAGTTATTGGAGCTGGAGTTACACTGCATGAAGCCTTAGCAGCTGCTGACAGTCTTTCTCAACAAGGTATTTCTATCCGTGTCATTGACCCATTTACCATTAAACCCCTGGATGCTGCCAACATCATCTCCAGTGCAAAAGCTACAGGTGGCCAGGTTATCACAGTGGAGGATCACTACCGGGAAGGTGGCATTGGCGAAGCTGTATGTGCGGCCGTCTCTGGGGAGCCTGACATCATTGTTCATCAGCTAGCAGTGTCAGAAGTGCCTCTGTGTGGGAAACCTAGTGAATTGCTGGATAAATCTGGAATCAGTGCCAGACACATCATAGCAGCTGTGAAAAATACTTTAATGAGCTAAAATAGCTGATTTCTTAGAGTTAGTCTGTTGTCTGGCTTTGATCTTAAAACACTGGCATCTTTCTATTATTACATTCATGGTTGTTACTAAACCAGCATTTATATCTATAGCATAGTGCTTTTTTTTTTTAAGCAACACCTTTCTTCATTCCTAATTCAAAATTTCAAGTTGACTACCTTTCCGTTAAACTGTCACTGTATATACAGATGTCACTCCCATTGTTTATTGAAAGTAAATTATAACATTTTCAGTCACAAAATAACAAACCAAACAACCACCTAATACAAAGTTTTCTGTAAGACTACAAATAACTGGATTGGGAATCAACATAGAGATAACAGTTTCTTAAATGTGCATAATTTCCTTTTAAGTTAAAAAAACGTGAATTTAATTGTATACTTCAATAGGCCAGGTTTTGAAGCAAGTTCGAGCTTTCATGTAATGGTGTCCTACCTGCAGCTTCCTGGATAATGTTTGACTGCAATTGCCTTGAAATTTCCTCTGATGTCTGCCTCATCTCTCCTCTGCAGTTTAGAAGCTGTAACGCAGCAGTAAATGCTCTTATGATGTACTGTACTGCTTGCGATGACTGTTCCATAAAGAGATGAAAGCATAACTAGTTCTAGTCCGCATGCTACACTGTTCTGTGAGTTTTCAGAAATCTTTCATTTTCTCAGTGACCAAAACATTGCTAATCTGATTATATTCATCTAAGGATACTAACATCGATGTAATAAAACGTTTAAAAACCAGCAGCTTTATTTAGTTTGTTCCATGGATGTGTGATTTCGTTTCTCCTTGATATTCTATCTAGACCATAAGCAGAAAGAGGCATGTCCCCCAACAGAAATCCTAGAAAAAGGTCTAGGCTGGAGGTAAATTAAATAGAAAAATGTGAGGGCTGAAAAGCCATCTCTTAATCAGACTCCTTCCTTTTAGCTGTGAGAGCATAAATTATTTGGCCGGAATACAAGGAAAAAAGTAACAGGCAAATTAAAGGTAGACCTGAGGTCCAAAACTAAATTTAAAATTACTCTGGTATATTAGGGGTACCTGGGTGGCTCAGTCAGTTAAGCATCCTACTCTTGATTTTGGATCAGGTCCAGATCTCAGGGTTGTGAGATCCAGCCCGGCCTCAGGGCTCCGCACTCAGCAGGAAGTCTGCTTGAGATCCTTTCCATCTCCCTCTGCACCCCACTCCCTCACACTTTCTCTCTCTCTAAAATAAGTAAATCTTTAAAATTACTCTGGTATATCAGGTAATTAGTTCTGTATTTCTATTTTCATTAAGTATCCTCATTAAGTTCTTTGGAGGCATAACCAATTTGTCTCCGGAATTGTTCTAGAAGGTATGGTAGAGACCCAAAAAAAAAACCACTAACCTGGGAATCAGAGAAACCAGGGCCTGCTCATTCTACTAGTACCTTTGTTCTTTGAGCTGCTTCTGGTTTCTTCTTTTGAAAACTGATCATGGTAATTGCTCTGTTTATTGCATAAGATATAAAAATTATTTTGTAAAAATAAAAACAGTTGCTATAGGATCACTGTAGAAATTTAAAAACTAGAAATAAGAGAAGAATTACCTCACTTATCTCACCGAAAAAAAAAAAAATCCGTTTAATTGTACATCTAGCACACGATCTATAACTGCAGGTCTTCCATACAGTCATTCCCATCTAGTAACATCCATCAAATATCACATCTATCTATGAGCAGGGTGCTACTGAGTAATAGTCTCCATCCTTAAATTTTTCAAAGCTTAGAGTTAATACTGATTCAGACACACAGTAAAACAAATTTACTAATACAAAATTACTTGTCCTAATTTGCACATACAGGGGAAGAGCTTCAGCTTTTGTGACTTAGACGTGACTGTCGGGTGCAAAATTATCTGTTTTCAACCATACATGCATAAATACACCTTTAGTAATGACAAGAGATCTTTTTTCTTTTTATGTTTTTTTTTTTTTATAATGACTAATGGGATCTCAGAGACCACCAGAAATATTTTTTGTAGGAAGGCAGGGAAGCCTTTATGAACTTTTCCTGTAAAGGTTCTGTCCCACGAAGCATCAATCAGTGGCTATCAGCTCTAGAGAGAAGATACAGGAGATGAAACTCCTTATCTCATGTCTACAGCTTTTCAGATAAGATGGAATCAAATCCAGTTTTGTTATTGAATGTTTTCTAGCTTTGGATTTGTCCAGAGATCTTTTAAATCTCCGTGGAAATCTTAGTAGACAATCATCCTAAATGATGCTCACCTTACTGACAAAGCTTGTGAAGATGGCAGTGTTGATTTGGACAAACACCATGATCATTGCTTTAACTCTGGTCTTCTACCCCTTGATTTGCCTCGAAAAAGGTCTTTTAGATTATCAAGAGAGCCCAATAACGCTCCAGGGACAGTTGGGACTGCCAGCAGCTGTGTTGTTTATGGGTGTGCCAGCAAACCTGGCCGGCAGCTATCCGAGAGTGACACTGTTCATTCAGATGGCTTTCAGGTCGTTCTCTGACCTCTATGACTCTTACAGATAGTAAAAGAAGAAATCGGGAGGTTAAATTTTTATTTTATTTTATTTAAATATATCAATGGCTCTTAAGCACCTGGGAGTTCAATTGAGGGTACTGTTTGGGGGAAAAAAATATTTTTTAAAGAAAAAGTGAAAGACTTAATGTTTCTGATTTTTAAGGTGTAATACGATAATATGAGAGGTACTGACTGATATTTAGTTATCCCCAAGTTTACTGATCTGTACCAGAATTACTACATTCTCCAGGGCCCAATCAGAGATGGTCCGGTTTGGGGGGCTGAGAAATATTGGTGGCCATTACTACCACGATATATAAAGGAGGTCCTGGAACATTATCATGATAGGAGGGAAGCTGTTTTAACAGTTGAAAATGAAGGACACCTGGGTGGCTCAGTCGGTTAAGCGTCTGACTCTTGGTTTTGGCTGAGGTCATGATCTCGGGGGTCATGAGATGGAGTTCCACATTGGGCACTCAGTGGGGAGTCTGCTTCTCCTCTCTCTCTTCCTCTACCCCTCCCCCCATTTGTGCACTCTCTCTCTCGAATAAATTTTTAAAAATAACTGAAAATGACTGAAAGTGTTATGAAATTAGTTAGAGACAACATTAAAGTTGCTTATATATAGTGGAAAGAGATAAAGGGAGTTTCAAAAGAATACAGATGATAGTTAATGAAAAAATAAAACCATTTTATGATTATATACACGAGTCAAGTCACCTCAATCAAACCAGTTATGAGAAGAAGAAACATAATTCTTAATATTTTTATATAAATTTAATATAATATCGAAATATTTTTGTATCAAACACATTAAATAAAAAGGATTTATAAGGAAATTAAAACAAAATTTTATTTTTGTTTTCCTCTATCCCTTTAAAAAATATTGAGTGCAGGTAAATTTACTGTCTCTCTGAGTGGAAAGTTGGGCAGATCCCATGACATCCCGGTTCACACTTAAGTAATAATCCTATAATTATTTTCTTTTCTTTTTAAAATTTAAATTCAATTTAATTAGCACATAGTATATTATTAGTTTCAAGAGTAGAATTTAGTGAGTCATCAGTTGCATGCAATACCCAGTACTCATTACATCACATGCCCTCCTTAATGCCCGTCACCCAATTACCCCATCCCCTCACCCATCTCCCCTCCAGCAACCCTCAGTTTGTCTCCTACAGTTAAGAGTCTCTTATGGTTTGTGTCCCTCTCTGTTTTCATCTGATTTTATTTTTTCTTACCTTACTATAGTTATTTTCAATCATAAAAATCCAATCCGGATTTAATGGATTAAAATATATTCATCTTAATTCAGTTTTTTTTTTTTTTTTTGCTTCACTTCACCCAAGGCTGTAGTTAGCAGATGCCCACCTTCAGGGAAGGGTGTGTTGTCTTTGGTTGGTTTCCTATACACTTTCCTCTCTCCCCACCTCTTCAACTTGCTAGCTAGAGTTTTAGTCCAGAAAAGAGGTGAGAGGAGATGTGGCTCTTACTTGGCTAGAAGGCTGTGTTTCCAGAGTTTGGAAAGTGGTTAAAGCTGATGCAGTTTTGTACATGTATCTTTATTTCACATGCGCAAGTATTCTGAAATTTAGACAACCTTATCACTATGTCATAAATTGAGATAAATGCAAGCTGTTAAGCCAAAATCTAACAAATACACATTTATTTGTAAGAAGGCAAAAAAGCGGTCATGCAATGTGTTATTATAAGTTTAATGAAGTCTCCCTCTTTATTGTTAAGCAGTTTTACAAGCCCTGTGGATAAATGTTTGCTCCAAGCTGGGCATGGGTAAGAGTGAAGTTCTAAATATTTAACAGCCAGCATGGCCTGGGCGCCTGCTGCTAAGAATGAATGCTGATCTAATCAGAAGATATCCTGCCAGGAGGACTATACTGAAAGTATACTGATTATCAGCTCTAGAACCGATTATACTCCAAAGGGAGAAATAGCCAGTCATTTACTTGGGTCAGAAGTACTCTGTGGAGTTGAAGACACAGGACCACATAGAGCTCTAGACCTGGAGTCTTATTCCTCCAAAAGATAGACTGCTAAGTTTTCCAGATTCTCATATCTCGCACCTTCAAAGGGAGAGCAATATGCATAAATTATCTAGTCAAACCCATTGTCATAAATATGATGTATTTCAGCAGTGAAAAATTATGTTTACAACCACATGTTATTAACAAACTCATTGTGGCATAGGTTACGGATTAGTGTGCCTCAAAAGCAAACTAAGCATCCCATGCATGCAGGTGAAAATAAATGGACACACATATGTGCAGACATATACATTCACATGTGTGTACAGCATACTATTGATACTAATACGTTTAAAAGAAAATTACTACATGAATGATAAACATTACTATATTCTTATTTCATGGATGAGAAAGCTAAAGAGCAGAGAGATTATGGGTCCATAACCTGCCCAAGGTCACATAGCTAGTATGTCACGGAGTCTGACTTTAAAGTTATGTATTTCATATAATTCTCACGATAATCTTGAAATATGTATTTTATTATTATCCCCATTCTCTCAGATGAGGAAACTTACTCTCCAGAAAGAGAATGTCACTGGTTTTGTTTCTAAAACTCGTTTCTAAACCTGATTATACCTCTTTATCTCATTTATGTTTGATTTTCCTCTCTGAATTATGTTTCTGATTTAAGTAGATATTTTATTCAATATAAATACTAATTTTATAAAAAATAAAATATAACAAATAGCAACTGTGTGATCGCATCTTTACCAGTGTGACCCATTTCTGGGGAGATATGAAAGAGATGGAAGGAAGCACAAATTTATTCTGCCAGCAAGGCCCGGGTCAAGCCAATACATGTATACCAGAGCTTTCCCATCGGTTCAGGAGACTGGATCATCTGTACATCTAAGAAACACTAACGTAAACTTCCCTTGGTACCTAGATGTTGCTAAGCTGATGTCTTTTTGTCTCTTGGCCTTATGGATATCTGACTCTTCAGAACTGGGGCTGCTGCTCTATTCTTATGGCATCACTGAAGTGTTAAAGCTCCATTTCTTTTTTAATTTTTTTAAATTCATATTTATTTTTTTATTATGTTCAGTTAGCCAGCATATAGTACATCATTAGTTTTTGATGCAGTGTTCAATGATTCGTTAGTTGTGTATAACACCTGTGCTCATCACAACACGTGCCCTCCTTAATACTCATCACCCAGTTACCCCATCCCCCCACCCCCCTCCCTTGTGCAACCCTCAATTTGTTTCCTGGAGTCCAGAGTCTCAAATGGTTTGTCTCCCTCTCTGATTTCTTCCCATTCAGTTTTCTCTCCCTTCCCCTGCGGTCCTCTGCGCTATTCCTTATGTTCCACATATGAGAGAAACGGTATGATAATTGTCTTTCTCGGCTTGATTATTTACTTAAAAGCTCCATTTCTGTACAAAGGTCTGACAGCAGAATAGAAAAATTCCCCTTGGCCCAAGTTAGGTATCCTTTGGAAATTACTGAGATATATAGTAATCTACTCCTAAAACTCTAAAAAGTATACTTTTATGTCAAATTTTCACCTGGGCTAAATACAACTCCCTGAACTATTCTGATAGCCTCTACTCTTTAGGTAAGAGATGGAAGCCAAATATGTAATAGAGATGAATTACATTACCTCAACCAGCTATACAAGTCAATTGGAAATACAGGGGTTTGGTTAATTGGTAGTTTTCCTTTCTGGACAATGCAAGGATGTTAGAATATTTCAACCCAGTCTCACATAAATGGTATTATTTTCATGTACTTTAAATCCTTTCATATGCGCTTTTATTTTAAAAACTAACAAACTGTTTTGATGTATATTAGCCAATCACAAAAGTGCACAATTCCTAGGCACACAGCTCAGTGAATTTCTACAAAGTGAAAACACTCGTCTAACTCATTCTTGCGTGAAGAATTATAGCAGAGCACTACCAAAGCCGCTTTCTTGCCCCCTCCCATGCATGGTTTCCTCCTTCCTCCTCCAAGTAACCACTATTTTAACTCCTAACTCCATAGATTACCTCCAGCTGTTGTTGCACTTTACATAAATGGAATATTACTGTGTGCACTATTTTGTATCTGCTTTCATTTACTGAACATTGTGCTTATGGAACTTTCCATGTTGTTACCTGTACTTGGCATTCATTAAATTTCTCTGCTGGATAGCATTCCAAATCATGACTATGACACGGTATATTTATCTATTTAAATTATTGATGAACACTGGGTTCGTTTTTAGTTTGGGGCTATTACAAATAGTGCCCCATGAACATTATTATACAGTATTTTGGTAAACACATGAATTTAATTTAGTTTTTAATTTCTTAGGACATTTATCAATTGCATGTTATAATGGCATCTCATACTTAAAGAAATAAAAGATAACTGGGCTTTAAACAATACACTATTTTTTTATAGCAGACAAAAGGAGTGTCCCTCCTTATTAAACTCCTATTTTAGGGCATATCAATTTGTACTCCTCACAAGAGGCATGCCATTAAAAAAACAAAAAAGATGAGTTTTTTTCCTTTTGCTTCCAAATTCTTATTCCTACATGATCACAGGCAAAGGTAAAGGTAAAAAATTAACATGTACAACACATCAGCACAACATACAGTTGAATTTTTTCCAAATGGCAAATTAAAATTACTGCCAGATGATGAGGAATTTAAAATTTAAACAACAATATATTTAATCTGGGAACTTTACTTTGTAACTCAAACCTAGTAAAATAGCTTTGAGGTGAAAAATCCTAATAATTTAAATTTATGATGTGATGTGGGAGTGTATACATATGCCCACACTATAAATTTGTGGGGTTTTTTCTCCTTCTCCTCTTCCAAGATCAATCACAAGAAAAACAGTAATTCATTTAAAAATTAGGAAATGAGCTAAGCTTTTTAGAAATTTTGACAGTATGTTTCCTTCATATGGTATTATAATAAATGCTCTATAAAACTATTAACTTAGGTAAGAATAAGTCTGTTTTGAGAACAGCATTTATCATTGCCCAAAATGGTTCAGAAAATGTTGTAGATAATAGGATATTTAGTTTGGACTATAGTGGATAATTTTGAAATATGTCCCCCTAATTTTATTTTATTTTTTTTTAAAGATTTTATTTATTTATTTGACAGAGATAGAGATAGCCAGCGAGAGAGGGAACACAAGCAGGGGGAGTGGGAGAGGAAGAAGCAGGCTCATAGCAGAGGAGCCTGACGTGGGGCTCGATCCCACAACGTGGGGATCACGCCCTGAGCCGAAGGCAGACGCTCAACCGCTGTGCCACCCAGGTGCCCCTGTTCCTAATTTTAAAAAGGCAAAGTAAAGGTTTCTCAACTTACTAAATTATTGGACTTTTTGCATAAGAATGTTATTCAAGTTTTCTACAGTGAGAACTTTGGGTTTACATTAAACATCTTTAAAGTACGTATTTTTTTTTTAACAGTACTGTCATGAGATGCATTTGTGAAATTATCCAGATTTAGAATAAACGAGAAACTTGAAAAGGTCTTGAACATTATTAATCCTTTCCCACATGAAAAGTACAGATATAAGCAGAATATTTACTAAGTAAAATGAAAATATTACCTGGTTTCCAAGGCGCACCATTAGTTATATCATCCCAAGTGGGATTTATTTGATGAATATCATTCAGCTCTCAGAACATTAGCTGTAACTCAGATAGAAAGAGGCAAATATTCACATAAGATGTTAGCCTGTGGTCAAGAAAGATATTTCAACTGAAATATGCCAGTCCTTGCATTTGAAATCACATAGACATCGCTCATGTGATATTTGGAAGATTTCTGTGTAGGTTTTTTAGACTGACACACAGTGCTTAATCCTTTAGAGGGTTAGGTAAACTCAGTTCTCTTTGGTTCAACAATGCTTCCTTTACACTGCATAAGCTTAATCTCCAGTTTCACTACCCAATGCCTGTCTTCCATTAAGACTTACTTTGTTGGTACCACATAAAGTAATTGTTATAAAAGGCCTCTAGATCACTAGGTTCAAATGTAATAGCTGCTTTCATTAATGTTCCAGGAGCAGGGGAATCCTCTCCAATAATTCTCAGGTTGATAAATTTAATTTTCTATCTATTCTCCACAAAAGGGCAGAAGATGAGTCCGAACGTTTGTTCAAAAATGCCCAAACATGTGTTCCACCAATGGGCAATTCTAGCAACTCCAACCATAAGTAGACCATGGGGAGAAGCAGCACATTGCAGTCCACAGGAATCTAGACGGGGACTGAGAAAAAAATATTCTTTCACTAGCAACAGGAGGCAAAGGCTCACAATTTCTGCTCCATGATGGTCTCACATTTTGTTCAGATGTGTTGTAATAAAACCTAAGCTTGACATCATGTCAGAAGTTCTGTGGCTCCATTCATCTCGAGAGGGTCCTAGAAAAAAAGGATTCACATTAATTTATTTTTATTGATTATATAAATCAGGGGTAACTGTTTTGTCATCTGGCTGTATATATATGTTCACCTTTATCACATACTGCCAAATATTTTTCCATAAACACTATTCTGTTTTTTTGTTTGCTAAATCTTGCAACCCTCTCCACAGTGATTATACTAATTTATACTCTCACATCAGAATATGAAAGTTCAGGTTACTTCCTGTTGTCTTCAACATTTGGTTTTGTTTATATTCTTTATTTTAGTCCTCTGGGAGTTTGTTGTTTAAGTGGTATTACATGATGGTTTTAATTTGCATCTCCTGAATGATGAATGAAGTTGACCGTCTTCATATGTTTATTGGTCCTGTGAAAGTACTTGTTCAAGATCTTTGCCTTTAGGTTGTTTGCGTTTAGCTTGTTGACTTTTATGCGTACTTTGTGTATTTTGTATACACACATTTATTGGTTATATGTATTTCATATATCTTCTCTCACTTTTTGGACTGCGATTTCACTCTATCAAGAGTTTCTTTGAATGAACAGAAGTGTTCATTTTAATGTAGTCCTATTTATCATTGTTTTCCCTCTCTAGTTAGTACTTTCTGTGTTATGTTTTAAAAATCTTTGCCTTCCCCAAGGTTATTGAAGATATTCTCTGTGTTTTCTTTTGCAAACTTTATATTTTTATCTTCCACATACAGATCCACAATTCATCTAGAAATGATTATTGTGTGTGTGAGGTTGGGGTCAAGATACAAGTTTTGACACGATTGTACAGCACTGTGAAAAAAAAAAAAGCCCTAAAATATCCTCCCCTCACTGCACTAGAGTGTTACCTTTCTCATATATCAGGTGACTATACACGCACAGGTTTGTTTCTGTTCCATTGGTCTGTTTATTCTTGTGCCCATGCTACATTGTCTTAATTATCATTGCTTTTTCATAAGTCCTAATATTTAGTAGTTAAATCCTTCATTTCCTTCGCTTTTTATTTTCAAGATCGCCTTGACTATTGTTGATCCTTTGGATTTCCATATACATTTTAGAAATAGATGGTCAATTTCCCAAAAATTCCATTGCATGTTGATGCACTTACATCCGGATTACATTTGCTTTTAATATTTCATTTAAAAATATGACATTATTAAAAGTCTTTTAGGAAGTTAAAAAAGATCTCAGTAATTTTAGCAATTTAGGTTCATAGGCTTCAAACTGAGGTAGATGGACCTTGCAGGGGTGGGTCTTGAAGACTTTGCAAGTGACAGGTAAGCCTGGGAAGATTTTAAGTGAATCTATTTCCAAATCCTAAAATCCATGTTTTTGTTCCTAACATTGATCTGCCTGAGAATACCTGTGTGATTTTTTTTCTAGTATCTTCTTTCATAATTGCCCCTCTTACCGTTTTTCAAAAGAAAGCCATACTTTCACCTAACATACTGTTGGATGTTAATGGGTGATAATCCATTGCCAGTTGTGAAATCTTCAGAATGCCAATATTTTGAACACTTCAAAATATTGGTTCTGGTAAAGTCTTCTTTAATGCAGTCATCATGAACCAGCAGTAGATCATTACGTGTTTCTTTGCCTTCCTGCTAGTTTTGGTAAGGGTAAAGCCTGGAATTAGAAAGTATGTTCTAATGTGTGTTTGTCTATGTTTAACCCATATGAGTATGTTCTGAATTCAAAATATAATTTGGATAGGAGTGGTGGTGATGATGACATTTTTGTTTAGCAAGTTCTTTCCTCCTGTCCCTCACCTATTGTAAAAGCATTGTTGCTTAGAGTTTCAGGAGAATAAAGCAAAGAACAACAGTAAGAAATACTGAAGACGGTAGCACTTTATTTCATTCAGTTCACCAGTCCTCATAAATCTCTATGCCTTATCCATCTATGAATTTTAGAAATGGAATATTTAAGATTTATGAAAAGCATTTGCAGTACCCTCACTAAAAAGAAAGACTCTCATTCATTTGTTTCTATAGCATGAAATTATACTTTGCATGATTTCAAGGCAAAGGAAGCTAAAGTTCCATGTTTGTTTCTGATAGACCAATAGATTATTTAATTTTTGTGCTATTTGTTTAGATTCATAAGAAACATGTTTTCCTTTACATGTAACCAGATTCCTGGGTAATGCACAACCATACATCACCACACATACATGATTTCATTTGGGTGGAAGACTTCTGCTTGTTGTCACTGATAGACTGTTTCTCTGCTTTTTTATCTTTGATGTTCCTGGTTATCTCTGATGGTGTATATTGCTACCTTAAACTTACTAGATTTAGATTAACCTAACTTTAGTATATTGTGCAGTTAACTGCATAAATGGTAAATTTAAAGACAATCATTAATATACCTGTTGTACCTTCCATTTACTTTTGGTCCAATACCTTCTCTTATTTTTGATGGTGATTTCCACAAATTACATACAAACCACTCTCTTAATGGCAGAACGTAGAAACGCAGGTCCAGGGCAAAATATTCCCCCTACTGCAATCTAGGACAATCTGGGGCATGGTGCCCTGAACTTCAGAGAACTCGCTTCATTAGTTAGAATTCATTTATTCCTTTCAGATTTGATATATCATTTCTAATTCCACTGGATATACTAACAATGTGATAGCAATTTTATTTTAAAAGGCAATATTAGTAATATGACACATTACATCTTTAAAATAATAAGAAAAAATTTTGATGTAACCTTAGATTTTCTGGGAGTATGTAAGGAAAAAATTTCAAGACTGCTGGTTTGGTTAATGGGGGCCCATTTGTGCCAGGAAGACATAACAAACTGCTTGCCTGAGGGATAAATGCAGTCCACAAAGATCATTTTTTTCCAGCTCCAGGTTGGAATAAATCTAAAATTTATTTTCTTAAAAATACTAACTCAGAAATGCTTTAAAATTCCAGGTTAACATACTTAAGATAACTCTATTGCAAAGAGGACCGGTTTAATAATTTTAGTTTAGTAATGAAAAAGACCCCTGTATCTTCTGATTCATCAATGTTAAATATTTAAAAAGCTTATATTTTGTTCTATTTGAGTTTGTTTTTTCTAAACTTAAATAAGTTTACTGAACAAAGAGGCTAACTTTACTCTTATGTAATGTTAACCATATCCAAAAACTAAATTTTATTCATCTTAATTGAATCATTATTGTGATAAGCTTTGTTTCAAGACTAATCATGTTTTGAGGTATGTCAGCTTGAAGATAATTTCCAAGATCTTTAGGAAACTTAAAACTTTGGACGAATATTGACAATCAGAGAGTAGACTCTGTGGACAGGCTTCTGAGCAGACATCATTTAGACAACATTCAGACTGTATCAGTGGACTGCATCAGGATATCTAGAAGTCAATTTTAGTTGAGAAGGATCCAGCAGGAAATAGTTAATGACCAAATGAACTGATGAAGGAAAAGTTATTGTGGTTACCTGTTTGGAATATTTTTTATTTTGTTTTTACATTCTATTTTTCTGGATATATAGGGAAGTGGTCCCTTAAGCTATCTAAACAATTTTATATATTCTACTTTCATAAATGAAAGTGAAACATTTAAAAAGAATATCTGATTCTTGTGGTCCCTTTTCTCCCAGAATTGAACAACTTTTACTAAATCTCTGTATTTTTCATGGTAAGTCATTTTGTGGTAATTATTTCATTAAGGAAACTGTCTTCCTTCTTACCAAGTTATAATTGGTTATATTGTGCAGCCAAAGCTCTGCCCTGAGGTGTCTTATTGGAGAATGGTAGCCATCAAATCAGTTGTGACAAGCCATTTCAAGAAGCAAATATTGAGGCACTTGTGGGGTTCATGCCTACAAAGTCCTCCCAGGAAAACTGGCCTGGTGTAGGTGGTAAGGAAGTTAAGGAAACTTAATAAACTCAGAGTCCTTGAGAAAAGGAGAATTCATCCCAGTTTCTAGATACCATGGTGAAAACTAGCAAAGAGTGTTTTTTAGACTTGGATTCCCGGCCCCAGGAAAACAAATATTAGAGGTCTCTTAAACACGTGGAACCTTCAGACTGTTGTCTCTCATCCAGTTTGCATGTAGCTCTTATCCTGATCTCTTTTCTACTTTCCTCTGCACATGCCACTACCCAAATACCTGAAATTATACAGTAAAGGCATGGTCTCTATAGTATGCATACTTTATTATGCAGGCATCACACTTTTAATTCCTGTGATAATGACTTCTCTTTGTTGACCACGAAAGTAGTTCACGGGTTTCCAGTCAAGACTGACTCTACAGGTTTTCTTTTGCTGGGTCTCACAAAGATCAGACCTTTCTACAGCACTGTTTCCCAATACAGTGTCATTACAGATTGACTAGCAGTACTCTTTTTTTTAAAAAAGATGTTATTTATTTATTTATTTATTTATTTATTTATTTGACAGAGAGAGAGAGAGACAGGCAGCGAGAGAGGGAACACAAGCAGGGGGGAGTGGGAGAGGAAGAAGCAGGCTCCCAGTGGAGCACGGAGCCCGATGTGGGGCTCAGTCCCAGGACCCTGGGATCACGCCCTGAGCCGAAGGAAGACGCTTAACGACTGAGCCACCCAGGTGCCCCTGACTGGCAGTGCTCTTGACCAAGCCTTTCTCTCCATTCTGCTTTCCAGGCATTTTCCCATAATTTTGACATTGTTTCCCCTTGTCAAGACT
Organism: Ursus americanus; assembly: GCF_024610735.1. Lineage (NCBI taxonomy): Eukaryota > Metazoa > Chordata > Mammalia > Carnivora > Ursidae > Ursus > Ursus americanus. The sequence goes on along the minus strand of NC_142139.1, from coordinate 50,291,722 downwards.
TTCTTGTAACCTTGTTTCTTTGCTTCCATCACTTCTCAAGATCTCTGGGACTCTCCTCCATTAACTATCCTTTCTTTTTCCTGAAATTTAAGAGAGCTGATGCACTGAGTAATGAGAGGAAGGTGGAGGCCAAATTATAGTAGGTAAGGAAGGAATTAATGGTGAGAAATTTAAGCCAGTGATATAAGACTTTTGAGAATTTTTACCACTAATATTACAGTGCTTTAAAAGATAACAGGTTTATGGGGTGCCTGGATGGTGCAGTCGGTGAAGCATCCAACTCTTGATCTCAGCTCAGGTCTTGATCTCAGGGTGGTAAGTCCAAACCCCATGTTGGGTTCCACGCTTGGTATGAAACTTACTTAAAACAAACAAGCAAATAAATAAATATATAAATAAATAAATAAACCAGATTTATGAGGTTTTTTTTTAAAGATTTTTTTTGTTTGAGAAAGAGAGAGAGAGAGAGAGAATGGGCGGGGGTAGGGGGCAGTTGCACAGAGGTAAAAGCAGACTCCCTGCACGGAGCTCAACTAGGGTCTCCATCCCAGGACCCAGAGATCATGACCTGAGCCAAAGGCAGACATTCAACTGACTGGCCCACCCAGGCACCCCCAGGTTTATGAGTTTTTAAGATAAGTGGAAACAGAAGTATAGGTCAGGCTTAGAAATCAATGGAAAAGGAACGCTATGAATTTTTAAGGATGAAGGCAGAAATATAGTAAGCCCAGATCACTGAGGGAAAGAGTGGCTTTGAATTAAGAGGAAAGAAAGGATGAAATTCATAGAAGATTTGAGGTAGTGAGGAGAGAAGTGATAATGACATTTGAATTTAAAGAAGAAAGCATAAGAGGGTAGGAGGTGGTATTCATCTCAGGTATTTAAGAGGCCAGGTTATTCACTCAAAGTCTGTGATATACTATATAGATTTGTTCATGAACTATAGAATTTACAAATCATAATTCTAAGAACTAAAAATGTCACCTATTCCCATAATATCAGTCATCTTCATTCAAGCCCTTTCTAGATTTACCCCTATTAGTATACCTTGAAATTCATTTCTTTCTTCATAAAACAAATGGATTATAGTTGTTGGTGCTGGCTTGCATTTACATTTCTCTTTAAAACTTCTATTTAGTTTATCCACATCCAATATTTGTAAAGGCTATTTTGTTACCATCCATGTATTCTGTGGAAGGGGGGACACTGCTCTAAGTACTGTCTTCATCCTGAAAACCTTCCACTGAAAGCTTTCCTTTCACTATCATCTTTTTGATCTTAAGTGCACTTTCCAAGCATTCATAAGACTGACTCACGTCATTTTCCATTTTTAAAAGAATTACTTGAATTAGATTTTATAATATATTTCCCAATCATTTAGAATTTCTGCTTCTTCTAGATCTGTGTCCTTCAACCTGGCTATATATTGTGGAATTGAAATATGAAATACATCAATTAATCAATAGACTTAGAAGTGTCTTTAACCCTGAGAGTACAATAGAAAGAGGCATTTTATGAACAGTGTTGATGCCTATTCTTAAGAATTTGGCTAAATGATACACTGATTTTTGTGCCCTCAATTCTCATGCTCTTCAGAGACTTTTGCTTTCCATTACTCTATATCCCTACTTAAGAATTTTTCTTTATCTTCATTTATGTCTGCATTCTGTAATCATTTAATGAATGTAGACTATGCAGAAGATACTCTGATAGGCTTTGGAGAAACAAATTTTTAAAAAGGGTTGGGACAATGATGGAGATTCCTCTTTTGTGGGAAAGATCGATCTATAAGTAATATTCACAAACACGGGCACATTTTACATTGAAACATATGAAATTGCCACTTTTGTGTGTCAAAATTATTCAAATATTAGCAGTTTCATGTCATTTAATCTAATACTATAACATGTTCTTACAACATGGCCGTAAGTATTGTGAAAAATGGCAGATGTTGGGTGTTAGGTTGTGAAGAGACTGGAAAAGGAAATACTAATACTGGATGAGGAGAAAAGAATATTCCATACAAAGGGAAAACCTTTTAGACTTGAAAGGTATCAAGTAACATGACATATTCTAGGAAGTTTAAGAAACCTGTTGTTGAGAGATCTTAAGTAGCCAGACTACCTGGGTTCAAATTCCACTCCATCACTGACTTGCTGTGAGCCCATAGACTATTAACTCCTCTGTGTCTCGGTTATTTCACCTGGACCAACTTCCTCTGCTTGTTGAAGAATTAAATGAGTTGAATGGATAAGGCTCTCAGAACAGTGTCCATCAAAAGGTAAACATTATGTCAGTGCCAGCTCTTATTGCTGAAGGATAAAGATTGAAGAGTCCTGAATTTTTTTAAAAAAATATTTTATTTATGTATTTGACAGAGAGAAAGCTCAAGCAGGGGGAACAGCAGAGGGAGAAGCAAGCCCCCTCACCTGAGCAGGGAGCCTGATGTGGGGGCTTGATCCCAACACCCTGGAATCATGACCTGAGCAGACATTTAACCGACTGAACCACCCAGGTGCCCCTGAAAGAGTCCTGAACTCCTAGACTTGCGTTTCTGAATAAGATGTGTCCCTCCCCTTTCTAGACCGTCCTCTCAGGAAGGGTCTAATGGCATCATCTCCTGACTCAACCTGCCGCAACTTTGCTCCATTGATTTTCTCTCTTTCCAGTGCCTTCAGTTCCTCCCTAAGTGTATCAAAACTCTCTTCTTCATGGAGGAGACCTCATACTGAATTCAGCCGGAGGTGAGCCAACACAATGTTCCACAATTTTCAAATCTCAGTGCTTTGCAGTGGCCACAGGCCCACCCACAGTGCAGAATTGCAAGCCCCCTGGAGCCATGTGTGTGACTCACTCTGTAGCCACAACATTTTACTCACCACACTGGCTTCAGATCATGTTGGGAATTTTTCAACATTGAAATTGGCCTTACATCATCATACAGCTTCAGTTTTTTAAAGTCTTTCTATTTTAGATTTTAAAATTACAAAAGATCACGCAAACTTATTTTAATGAGAAAAATGACATAGAGCTTTATCAGTAAAAAATTAATGATCTCTTACTTTCCAACCCATCTCCTATCTTATCCCCTGTATTAATGAAGGTTAACAGTTCCATCTGTGTATGTATATGTATATCCTACTATTCCTTTCAGCCTCTTCTCTTGGCCCAGACAAATGGCCTTTCCAGGATATTCCTTTTTTTGAAAGACAGGGCTCGATCTCACAACCCTGAGGTCATGACCTGGGCCAAAATCAAAGTCTGATGCTGAACTGACTGAGCCACCCAGGTCCTCCCCCACCCCCAAATATTCTTATTTGGGTATATAGCACATATAAATTTTTAAATTTTGTTTTGTTTAAAATGGAACCATTTTTTACCTACCTATTACACTCAAAAAAAAATTTTTTTCACTTACAGCATACTTTAAAATCTCTTCAGGTCAATGGATACAGACGTATTTTTTACATCTTCAAGGCATGGGTATAACATAAATTATTCAGTATTTCCCAGTCGGTAGACAGTCTGGTGCTACTATGCTATAAAAAGCAACAACAACACAGCTTTGTATATATACTTTTTTATGTAAGGATATTGTTTTATTTATTTCTGGAGATGAGATTAAAAAAAACCAATGGGGCTTTTGAGTCAAAGGTTGTATGTTTTTGTATAGCAATAGTTATTGACAGATTACTTTCCAAAACAATTTTAGCAAATTACCCTCTTGTTTTTCTGAAACACTGTCAGCAGGGAATGTTTTCACTCTTTTAATTTTTGCCAATCTGATGAGTTAAAGATAGCATCTTGCTAATGGTTTTATTTTGTGTTTTCCTTAGTACTAGAGACATTGAAGATCGTTTTATATGCTTGTTAATGTTTGAATTTCATCTTTTGTGAGTCATCTATTTATGTTTTTTGCTTCTCACTTCCTTCAACTATTTGTTTTATTAATTGAGAGTTCTTTGTATATTGGAAATATTAAACATATAAATAATTTTAAAAGACAATAGTGTCAAAAAATTCACAATGAATACAATAGTTAAAGTATTAGTAGCACCGGGCAATGACTATTGTTGAATGTGATAATGCAATAAAATATGTCTATTTGTTTCTTCGATGGCTTCTGGATGTGCCGTCTTATTTAAGAAGGTCTACCTTTCTCCACATTACCAAATCTATGGTTGTACAAATATTCTCCAAGATTATCTCCACTAATTTGATGGTTTCATTTTCATATCAGACCATAATTTAGATTTTTAGAAATGTTTAAGGTGGAATTTGAGCTTTGTTGCTTCCAACGTGTTAGAAAAATTATTGGCACTTGATTTTTCAAAGATTCCATATTTGCAGATTACACTCCTAAAGAGAGAGATCTGTCAAAACTGAGTTAAAGTCAGTAGCAGAAATTTGAGAACTGAGTTTTCTTTAATTCAATATATTTTTATTTCTGTAGTTCCTAAATTTGGGGATCCTTTACTTCACTCTTTGTGTCTAAACTTATTTCAAAAAAATTTTCTGTTATTTTGACTCGTATATGGGATCTGAAGTGAGACAAAGCAAATCTCACTTGTGACAGGTATTTATTTGACTTTAGTAATTCTTAGTTCCCTCGTTTTTACAATTACCTTAATGAAATCTGTAACACGGGGTTATTATAAGAATTAAATACAATAATGCATTTAAAGAAAAAATGATAAACTTTTAATAAATGTAGCTATGTAGCTATTATTAAAATCTATTAAAAGATGTTTTTCTTATTATCTGAGCTATACCTGTATGCCTGATTTAGGACCAAACAAAAGGAATTATTACAAGGATGACATATAATGAACTGAAGACTATTATTGTGCTTTAATATTAAAATGTCGCCTAATTTGTCTTTTGTCTTTGAAAATTTATTCCGAAAATAACACCATTGATTATATTTATTCATTTTATTTTAGTTCTGAAAGTTGTGGATTTTATACTACGGTTGACTGACTCCTTTGATGCTGAACATCATACCTAATTCTCATTTTGAACATGTCTTTATGACAGATGGGAGATACAACCATTACATGCTTTTAAGAAATATTTTCTTGATGATCATTCCCTCTTAAATTTCTGAGTAGTCTCTATAGCAGTCATCTGTAGATATTCTCAAACTTCCATAGAATTAGATTTTTCTAAATCCTGCAATGTCATTTGACTAGCGGCAAGAAGAACCTGGTTATGCTTTGATTTTTCTGCCTGAAAGTAACACATACCACCATATTCCTGTTTATTCTCCATCCCAATCACTTTAGCTAATGGATTTTTATTTCTTGTGGCTCTGCTGTTTCCTTCGTAGTTTGATCAAGTGGTCACATTCATTTTAACTACTGATTTTTCTTCCCAGAAGTGAAGCAACAGCTTAAAATTGGTATAGCAGATTAGAGTATATATCTTTTTAGAAGAAGCTTTTTGAAATCTTTAAGCAGGAAAAAATGTATGTCCCCCAAGTCTTGCATAAAAAGAATATAGTACGCAGATGGAATCTCACATGTATTCTAGATTGATTTTGTTTACTGGCAAAGAAAAAATTGAATGTGGCTTATTTCTGTTTCAATCAAGACTTTCCTAGGTGCAAATAAAAAAAAAATAGAATTCAAACTGGCTTGAGGTAAGGGGTAATTTATTGCTTCTCCTAATTGACAAATTCAGAGTTACAGCAAGCTCATGAATTGCTGGATTCAGCACCAAATGATCTGTCTTTCTGTCTCTTGGCTCCATGTAATTCTGTGATCGTTTTCTTTTCATGGAGGTTCTGCTGGGGTGGCGATCACAACGACCACCATGTTTATAGTCCACCAGTTTAGGTGCCAACACAAAAAGAAACATTTCTTTCTCAAGAATTAAAAGATCGAGGGCTGACTTTACTGACTAATTGGCCAGCTTGGATCAGGTAACAATTCTTTCCTTTATTTATTTTTTTTAAATTATGTTCAATTAGCCAACATACAGTAATTACTTCTGTGATTCTATGTGGCCAGGTTCCAATCCTCTGTGAAGTCTACAGGCAGGTTCCACTCCACCTCAAACATGTGGCCTGAGAGCACAGGGAAAGAGCTCTCCACGGACGTCCAAGGTGTCCTCACGATTTGTTCCGTATCTTTACCAACAGGCAGTGGGGCTAGTCCTTTTCATTTTAGCCGTTCTACTGGGTGTGAAATGCTATCTCATTCATGGCTTTATTTCGCACCCTTTTGTGTGTTTGTCAAGCAGTACGACATCTCTTGTGCTAAAGGGTCCAAATTTTTGGCTCTTGAAAATAAATTAGAATGTTCATCATTTTACTATTGATCTGTAGGCTTCTTTACATATTATGGGTACAAATCCCTTGTCACGTGTGTTATAAATATTTTCCCCCAGCCTGTGGCTTGTTTATTTATTTTATTAATGGTGTCTTTTGAGAAGCATATATTTTAAATTTTTTGGAATTTAATTAATTTTCAAGTTTTTGGTTAGCGCAATTTGTGAATTGTCCAAGAAATGTTCCTGATTTCAAGTTCTTAAGGATAGTCTGTTTGCTTCTAGAAGATTTGTGCTTCTTGGTTAAATGCTTATAGGTATATGGTCTATATCAAAATTACTTTTGTGTTTGGTGTGAGATAGGAGACAACTTTTTTTTTCTGCTTTGTTTTCTCCATGCAGATGTTTAACTGTAATATAGCAACCTTTGTTAAAAAGGCTTTCCTTTGTTCACTGAATGGGCTTGGCACTTTAGTTGCCAATCAATTGGCTGTATATGTGTGGGTCTATTTCTAGACTGTTCTGTTCGAGTGATCCCTTGTCTATTCATATGCCTGTACTACACTTCAGTCTTGAAATCAGGTAATGTAAGGACTCTGTGTTGTTCTCTTTTTTTCAAGACTGTTTCAGCATTTTAGATCCTTCAGGATTTTATAACATTTTTAAAAATGAACTTATCTGTTTCATTCAAAAATACTTGATGAAGTTTTAATAGGAATTATATTGAATCTATAAAATAACCTAGAGAGAAATACTTTTCATAGCAATCCATGAACTATTACAACTTTCAACTTACTGAGATCTTTTTAAGTTTCTCTCAAATGGGTCTTCTAGCATTTTTGTGTAGAGATCTTTTTATACGTTATATCAGATCAAGGATTTCCACCTTGGCATTATTGAAATTTTAGACCAGAGAAATCTTTGTTGTGGGGTGCTCTCCATGCACTGTAGAACGTTTAACAGCTTCCTGGACTCTATCCACTAGATGCCAGAAGTACCTTCGGTTGTGAAAACTGAAAATGTTTCCAAACATTTGCCAAATGTCCCCATAGGGACAAGACCTGTTCCAGTTGCAAACTATATGCTAGATTTAGTCTTAGGCATTTGATGTTTTTTGGATGCTATTGTAATTTATATAGATCTTTAAAATTTTTATTTGCAATTATTAATTGTACTATGTTTACCTTGTATTATGTATTGTTACTGTATTTACCTTGCTAAATTTACTAACAAGTTCTGATAAGATTTTTTTTTTTTTTTTTTTTTTTTTGGTAGGGGTGCCTGGGTGGCTTAGTCAGTTGAGCGTCTGCCTTTGGCTTTGGTCCTGATCTCAGGGTCCTGGGATCAAGCCCCGCTTCGGGCTCCCTGCTCAGCTGAGAGTCTGCTTCTCCCTCTTCCTCTGCCTCTCCCTCCATTTGTGCTCTCTCTCTCAAAAAAAAAATAAATAAAATCTTAAAAAAAGATATTTTTGGTAGATTCCAAAGGGTTTTCTATGTACACAATCATATTATTTTAGGACAAATGGGGTTTTCCTTCTTTTTCTAATATTTATATATTTTATTTGTTTTTCTAATCTGATTGCACAGGCTACAAACTCCAATATAGTGTTGAATAAAAGTGGTGAGAATGGGCAGCTAAGCATTTGTTCTGAATTATACCAGGCAAAGAAAGATCCAATGTTTTACCATTGCGTATGATGTTAGCAGCAGGTTTTTTTGCAGATGGCCTTTATCATATTAAAGATGTTCTTTTCATTTTAACATACTAAGACTTTTTGGTTTTTTTTTTAGTAACCTCTACACCTAATGTGGGGCTCAAACTCACAACCCCAAGATCAAGAGTTCCATGCTCTAACAACTGAGCCAGCCAGCTGCCCCTAAAGACATTCTTTCCAATTCCCAGTTCAATGACAGTTTTTTTAATGAACGGATGTGTAATTTTATCAAAATTCTTCTCCTGAGTCTATAGAGATTATCATTTTAAAATCTTCTGTTGTGTTAATGTGGATAGTTATATAGACTGATTTTCTAAGGCTAAACCAATCTTGTATTTTTGAGATAAACCCAACTTGGTGATGATGTCTTACACTTTTTCCATATTTCTGGATCCAATTTGCAAATACTTTTGAAGTTTTGCATCTATCTTCATTAGGGATATTATACTCTAATTTTTTAATAACATATGTGTCAGATTTTCATCATTATGTTTACATTGGCCTTACAAAACAAGTGGGGAAATATTTCCTCAACCACTGTTTACTGAAATGGTTTTTATAAGACTGATATTATTTATTCTCTCTGATAGTCATCGGTGAGGTTGTCTGGGCCTGAATTTTTTTGTAGGAAGGTTTTTAATTATGAATTCTATATCTTTAAATGGCAAAGGACTATTTTCTTATAATTGACATAGGACTATTTTCTAGGTTTTCCACTTTTTCTTGTGTTAATTGTGTTATTTTTTTGAAGGATTTGTCCATTTCATCAGACTTTTCAAATTTATTGACATTAAACTGTTCCCTTTCTATAATATATCCTTATCATCCTTTTAATGACTTTCAGATCCATAATTAGATCTCTTCTTTCATTTTTTTATATTCGTATGATCTCTTTTTTATTAATCAATCTTGCTAAAAGTATATAAATTTTATTAATATTTTTAAAGAACTAACTTTTAATTTGATTTTCCTATACTTTGTATTTTCCATTGCTCTCTTGCTCATCTTCTTTATTTTTTCTTATGTTTTATTTTTAACTTGCTCTTACTTTGTAGCTTCTTAAGGTGAAAGCTTAAATCATTGATTTTTTAGGTCATTTGCATTTTAAATGCAATGTTTTATAATCTTTTTAAAGTAAGTAAACTACATTATAGGAAATTTTGATAGCTTGTATTTTTAAATTTCCAAATTTTTGGTTTTTCAAATATGTCCTATTATTTATTTTAAACTTTTACATATTAGTAAAAAATATGTTTGGTTTTAATTCTTTACTCTTATGATATTTGAGATACTTTTAATAACCTACCATGTGATCTAACCAGCAGAACGTTGGATGTGCCCTTGGGAAGAATGTATTTTCTATCATCAGTGGGTGTAGCATTCTATAAATGTCAATTAGTTCAAATCTGTTGATAGTGTTATTCATATCTTCTATATCTTCATTGCCACAGTAGTCCACTTCCAGTTGATGACAGCATGTCATACAGAATCATTTTTAAACCATATTCCAATTATTTCCTCTCCAACAAAAATTTGTCATAGAAACTTCTCTGTGAAGGCTTACATGTGGGTTGAGGGAGGAGCAGGACCAGCAGAAGAGTGAGCATATTGTTTACGTAACTTCCTTGGGGTTTTAGGAGATACTCCAAATAAATATATTCAAGTTGAACATGGAACACTACTATGCATCATCTACATTTTATTTATTTATGTATTTTTTTGAAGATTTTATTTATTTATTCGACAGAGAGAGAGACAGCCAGCGAGAGAGGGAACACAAGCAGCGGGGGTGGGAGAGGAAAAAGCAGGCTCCTAGCGGAGGAGCCTGATGTGGGGCTCGATCCCATAACGCCGGGATCACGCCCTGAGCCGAAGGCAGACACTTAACTGCTGTGCCACCCAGGAGCCCCCATAATCTACATTTTAAACTGATACTCATAATTGCATCAAAAACTGGGGATGTACTGTATGGTGACTAATATAACAAAATAAAAATTATTAAAAAATAATAAAAATAAATAAATAAGCTGATCTCATAAAGCTCAGTTCATAATAAGTTTCTCAGTTCCTAATTTCTCTCAGTGTCCAGTGATCAGATGTTCAAACCAAGAATTGTGTCTCAAAAGGAGGACTGCTTTCCAAAATATGGCTTGTATTTGCTCCAGAAATCTGAGGTTTTGTTGTGATTTTCCTGTCAAAGCAGCCACAGTCTTCATAGAGCATTTAAACTTCATTGTGGCTGCTTGATTGTGGAGATAAAAATGGAAAAACTCCTTAAACTTCAGTCTCTATTTCCAGGAGAGTCTCTTCTCTTCTAGGTTTCGCCAAAAGCTGACACATCTTTAGATTATCAAGAAATATGATAAACATTGCATCCAAATACTGTAGTCTTTCCATAAAGATTACAAGATGCAGAAACATGTACCTCATCTGAAGTGAAATCATGATATGTGGAAGACCATTTTACCACCCCCTGCCTCAGGCACTTCAATGAAGTGACAGACCCCTGTATTTTCCAGGGATTTATGTTTCATCCTCTATCTCACCAAAGCATCTGGAATTTTTACATCTCTTCCTTTTCCAATTCAATTAGTATGATGTCAGCATTTAGTAAGATGTCCTGTGGACTGGTGAGATGATGCAAGTTCCTGTTTATTAAATGACAGTGATGAGTCAGAGTTGACAAAGTTCTGATGTAAAATTCTACAAGGTCCTGCTGTTCCTTCCAGGTAAGAGCAAATTGCTTCTAGAGTTCTCTCTTTCTTAGTTAAGAGAAAAAAATCATTTGTGAAGGTGTGATGGCCTCAGATGATATGCGCCAGTAAAGATAGCAACAGCAATTAGAGTATGACCTTTTTTCCAAAGATTTTATTTATTTATTTTAAAGAGAGATAAAGAGCATGAGTCGGGGTAGGGGCAGAGAGAGAGGGAGAGAGAATCCCAAATGGATTCCAGGGCCCGAAGGTAGGGAGGCCTGGGAACAAGGACAAATTAGAAATAGTCACCCAGACCTTCATACTAGTCTCGTGTCTCTATTCATCATTCAATCATTGTTCCATAATGGGTTAGCTTAATATCCTTTTGTGATAAAAATTCTTAGTAAGAAAAGAAATCAATTTCCTTAACTTTGTTAAAAGCATCTATGAAAAATTAGAGCAAACGTCATACTTTGTGTTAAAGCATTAAGTATTCCTATTAAGGGAGAAAAAAAATTAATGAAGATGTCTACTGAGAAAGCAAAGAGGCAGTCCTGAGAGCTCCCAGATGGTTGCTGACCTGGCACTCATGGCAGGGCTTTGCTGTTTTTTCCTTACTATCAACAATTTCACAGAACATCCACAACAGCCAAAGTCACTGTGAATGACTGTGATGGAGTGAGCAAAACCAAGACTATCCCTTAATCATTTCTGAGCACAGAAAAATGGAAGAACACTGAGCAAATCACAAAAATACGCAAGCACCTATCTCTGCACGCTCCATGAGCAACTGCTATTTTTTTAAATTGCAGCTTTAGTCCCACTTCATTCCACCTACCTCCTGGATAAAAATTGAGATAATCATAGAATTGTTCTCACTTTCTGACAACATCTAATCCAGAACAAAATGCACTTCCCTGGTTCCTCTCCAAAATCACTTAACACAAGTCCAAATCCTACAATAATCCCCTCATAATATCCAGACCTCAAGGGAGGTGCAGTCTTCTCTAGAACACCTGTATCTGTGGCTCTTCCTCCAAACTCCAGAGCACCCACTTAATTCCTGCCCGTTGAGTCACAGAGGTCAGGGGAAGGGCACACCTACTTGGTGTATATGAAGTTCCTGGTTTCCCTCTGTAATTTCTACTTTTGAAGTGTGGTGGCCAGGGAAGGTCACAGAAAAGGATGTGCTCTTTCTTGCTTTTACTCATGTTCTTTCTCTTTCTCTCTGATCGGAATACTCTCCCATTTGGTTTGACAAACAACTGACCTCCCCTCAAACTCAGTTCAGGAATTAACTCTTCAGTGAAAACTTCACTGATTCCTGCACTGACCTTACTTGGTCCCTCTTAGAATGCCCGCTGTTTTTATTAGGCATCCATCGACCTCAGATTAATACATCTATTTATTTACATATTTCTTCCTCCATAAGAGTACATAGAATCTTTTATTCTTTTGTCTCCATCACTCGACGTAATACCTGACACATAACGGAGTTTGCTTATACCAAGTCAAATACATTGGACTGAATTAATTTGAAGATAAACTGAGTGATCTAATAGAATAGACTTGGGATCAGAAGGCAGAAAACCCAGTTTTCTAGTTTCACCTATGCTAACCACATTCATTCGTACAGTCTCTTAATCTCTGTGCATTTTTGTTTCATAATGTGTAAAAATGAAGGTGTTGGTTTATTTCCAACATCACTTTCAGCATCAATACTCAATGATTCAGACTAATGTGCTTCATGCTCAACCTTTGTAGCCGAGTTTTGTCCTTTGTATAAAGGGCAATAATGCATTCCTAGAGACAGAAGATCAAAGTGATAATTGATAATAAGACTTTTACTCAAGCGCTAAGGGCTAACTAGGAAATGTGGCTATGAACACTCAAACATTTCCAAAGGCTATCAGATCTCTTACACCGAGTTAAAAACAAACAGAAGTATAATTTATCAAGCTTTTATCTAAGTAGAATTCGTACAGTGAACTTGGGATTTATTGAATTATCTTGAAAACAAAAAGGTTTACATCGATAGGCCAATTTGAAACCTACGATTTATTGAAATCGTTTCAAAGCCTATGCAAGATACAATTAACCTGTGTCATTAAAGGATAATTCTCCTCCCATATTTTGTATAAAAAAAAATCTTTAGTTGTCAGGAACCAGTTATCACAACAGTGTGATTTCAAATGAATTAAATAGCAACAATAGCTTTAACATTACGAAGATGATGTTTATAAATGATTGAATTGCCTTTGAATGATTTCAACAATGAGCTATGCTAACTCATAAAACAGGACCTTCTCATCACCAAAATTATGCTATTTTCTCAAGCTACTTTTATAAGACAAGTGATTTTACAGGTAGATGGGTAGAACACTATATTTTATCCAAAATAATCTAAAAATACAAATAATATGCAATTTTATCAGCCAATATAGATTTATAATATGTATATTGTAGTGATGAGGGCAAGGAATATGTCATTCCAAGGTGGTGTCTATGGCTTATATTAATTGTATAGCCTTATATGTATTGGTCAATGTACTCTGAAGAGTGACCAGGGCAATACAGGTCATGGACTTTGCCTTTAATAAGTTATTATTGCAATTCTGTGTGAACACAAATAAAGCATCAAAACACTGTGGAATTTTTCCAGCTAAAAAAATTGCTATAATTATATTCAAATGACTATCAAGGCCTTTAAAATTACTTTCTGTAAAAAAAATAAATAAATTGCCTTTGAGTAAAGAATGTTATTTGCGTAAATACAAGGTCTTAGATATATTCAGATTGAGATTTGAAAACAGATTATGATTCCCCAAATAACAGAAAACACGTCTACTCTTTTATTTTTTGGTAAGACATTAGAAATGTGCTGAAACCTTAAAAATGTGTACCAAAATATTTCCAGGAAAACAAAGCACTTGTTCTTAGTACTAGTCTATTTAACCAAGAACATGTTCCTATCTGAAAACATTGAAATCTCTTCTTCTAAGTCATAGGAAAATTGGAATGACTAGTGGAACAAGGGATCAACACCACCCTCAGGGGTTCATAATTTTTGATGCCATGATGTATTAGTTTCCTACTGCTGCTGTAACAAATTCCCACAAATGTAGTGACTTAAAACGACATATTTATCATCTTACATTTATGGTCAGAAGTCCACAATGAGGGGCCCCTGAGTGGATCAGTCAGTTAAGCATCTGCCTTCAGCTCAGGTCATGATCTCAGGGTCCTAGGATCCAGTCCTGGGTGGGGATCCCCTCAAGCAGGCAGTCTGTTTGAGGAGCCTCCCTCCCTCTCCCTTTGCCCCTCCCCCCACCCCTTGTGCATGTGTGCTCTCTCTCTTTCTCTCAAATAAATAATCTTAAAAAAAAAAAAAAGTCTACCATGAGTCTCTGAGCCAAAATCGAGGTGTCATGAGGCTACATTCCTTCTGAAGATCCAGAGAAGAACTGGTTTCCTTTGCCTGAAAGACTTCCTAAAGCTGCCTGGATTGCTGGATTCATGGTCCCTTCTCCCCATTCCAACCTTGGCTGCCATAATCACTTCTCTTTTTCCTGATTTCCACACTCTTGCGTTGCCTTTATAAGAACCCAGTGATTACATGAGGCTCACTTAGATGATTAATCCACGACAATCTCCCCATCTCAATACCCTTAATTTAATCATATCTGCAAAGGCCCTTTTGCCATATGAGGTAACATATTAACAGGTTCTGAAGATTAGGACATGGACATCTTTGAAGGGCTACGTTTTCTATCTTCTATACATAGACACTTTTGCAGTCTGGTGAAGTCTGTGGTTTCCTTCTTAGCATAATGTTTTTATTTTTTAAATTTTTTAAAAAAGATTTTATTTACTTATTTGTCAGAGAGCCAGAGAGAGCACAAGTATGGGGAGTGGCAGGCAGAGGGAAAAGCAGGCTCCCTGCTGAGCGAGGAGCCTGATGAGGAACTCAATTCTAGGACCCTGGGATCATGAGCTGAGCCGAAGGCAGACACATAACTGACTGAGCCACCCAGGCATCCCTAGAATAATGTTTCTAAATGCATAAAATAAAATACAGAAGATTACAGTGGAAAAATTATATTAAAATACAATAATTGAAATATTTAAAAATAAATGTGTGCTATAAAAATATGTGCACTTTTAAAATTTGACATTAAATCATAAATTGCAATGGCTAATAATAACCATAATAATTTCAAAATAGTGAACAATTGTTCAGTGCAACCACTGTTATGTGATATAAAAATATCTATGATTTCTGCGTACTGCTAACCGTGTGCTGGGTTTTTTAAATTTTATTTTGTTTTTCTATAATTAATAATTGAAGGAAGTGCTTCAATTAGAAGTTGAGGCAAAAATTATAATTTTTATTTCCACCTACAATCTTGGACTACAGGTTAAGAACCCTTGCTCTACACATATAGTGAAAAAGATTTATGACTTGTCAGTGTGTGTGTGTATGTGTGTGTGTGTGTGTCTGTGTGTGTGTGTGTGAGAGAGAGAGAGAGAGAGAAATTTCCATTGGCCAGTGTGAGCCAAAAAACTTGCTGTTATTCTATAATTCTTCAACTGTATTTTTTTCCGATTAATTGATTACTAACTGAAAAATAAAATAAACTAGATTATAGACATTCTTTAGCAGAAATCTATATTATAAGACTCATTCCACTCAGCATTTATATTTATAGACACATGACAAATTCTGTGTATTCAATTTTGTTGTATCATCTTGATTACTTTTAATATTTATTAAGCAATGGGCTTTCTATAGCCCATTGACTTGTATAGGAGCTCATGCTCAATTTATCATAATAAGAGGTGCATATCCAAGAACATGAAAACAAAATGCAGTTTGAATATGTTGTGGTTCCATCATTTGTGGGTTTTGTTAGTTAAATTTTTCTCTACATGTTCATATAATCAGTAAGCTCATACTTTTGCAGTCCAAAACAGAAGTCTTATGCTATAAAGAATATGGATGGCTGAAAGTTTACCTTCCAAAACAAATGTTTTATCCCCAAAGGACTGACCCGATAAAGTAGAAGTCTTTCATTTTTCACTTGACTTTATTATTCCTTAATAATCAATCTTCTATCAGCCCTAATAAGCAGCCATAATATATGTATGTATTAATTATACAGTTCCATACATGTACTGTACGTACACATCTAACAAATGAAAAATTGAAATAAGTCTTAATACTTCCAGTACCTGGAAACTCAAATATTTAGGCCAAAATAGTCTACTTTGATGCTCAAGTTACGGCTTAATATAGGGACACTGGAGGGTTGGATTTGTAGAGCTTTTAAAAGATTTTCATAGCCACACTATAAAAATAATCTGTGTGTTAATCTGTGTTCCACTTAGTCATGGAGCCTGCTTATATTTTGCTTATATTTATACTTTCTTATATTTACTTGCTTATCTATATACTTTCTAATCACTGATTCTGCTTATATTTTGATTATCTTTCTGGTTAACGGGATATTGGAGGCTAAGAGCAACTGTTCAACCAAGGAAGTAGATTCACAAGCATAACTGTCACATGGGAATGGATTTTGCATATCAAAGCCCTTCAACACTGTTAGAGCTTTACTGCATTTGTGGACATGGTGAGTAACTTGCAAAAAGAGAAATGTTCTGCAATAGTGATAGGAATACTGAGATGCAGCCCAGACAGAGTTCATATTGACTTGTTCTTACTGGAGCACCTGGATGGCTCAGTCTGTTAAGCGTCTGCCTTCTGCTCAGGTCATGATCCCGGATCCTGGGAGCTCCACACAGGGCTCTGCTCAGCAGGGAGTCTGCTTCCTCCTCTTCCTCTGCCCCTCCCCCCCACCTTGCGTGCTCTCTCTGGTGCTCTCTCTCTCTCAAATAAATAAACCAATCTTTAAAAAACATCACTTCACTCTCCTCTTTTCCTGTATTAGTCAGGGAGTCTGCATTCTCCCATTGTTAGTTGTTTCAAATTCCACAATTTGGGGGGTATCGGTGTTTGTGTGTGTGTGTGTGTGTGTGTGTGTGTGTGCCTGTACAATTTACATAAAAAAGAAAGCTGCCATAAGAACAAGTTCGAGAATATTTGAAAATGCTAATAAGACCTGCTGTGTGAGTGCTCTATTTTTACTTCACTGAAGATATTTCCTATAAAGAAAGGAATCTACATGTTTATTTTTATCTCTTTATTTTTGAGGAGACACACAACCTTCGTTAAATTATGTTAACATAGCTAAGGAATTCAAGATCTTAACAGTTGGGAAGATATGCTAGTTGGACACTAGATAATACGTTCCTTTGATGCAGTAATGAGATAAAGCCGAGTTACTCTGGGAGTTAAGTGACGTTTGCTAAGTGGAATGTTATGGTTATATTGGAGGAAGTAAGTACAACTTGAGAAATGTCTTTTTTAATTTGCCACTAAATATTAAAATTTTTGGCAACGATTTGCCAATGATATGCTCAAATGTAATTGCATATAATATAAAAATTGAGTAATATGATAAAGAGTTAGAAAATTACAAATCTGATAGTATATTTATTATTATTTGCTGCATTTAGTTTTCATTTATCAAATATCTATCAGAAAACCACTGCCGAACTGTCATTGTGCCGGCACGGGTAAGACAAAGACAAATGCTCCACACTTCTGCTCTGAAATCAAAGATTACTCAGAAGACCGCAAAAGAACCAAACAAAACCACGATCCCTCTGTAAAGTGGCAGAATGGATACGTGTATAAAGTGCTCTGGGATCAGAAAGTGAAACAGAGTTTTAATTTAAAAATATTTAGAAACTTTTCAAGACAGAATTGTATTTTATTTAAGCATATCGTTTTGGAAAAGCAAGATTGGAATTCTCTTTCACTGACTGAGCCTGTGCAAGATTTTTGCCTTTTTGAACCTCACTTGAAACACTGAGAATAGTAATAGCTCATACCTGTGAAGCACTTATTTTGTATCACGTATTACTTGTAGGTTAAAATTGTAATAATAATGTAATATATATTATGATATTAATCACATTACTTACATATTATCTTATTTAATCCATACAACAGTGCTATGAACTAAGTACTATTAATATTGTTCCCATTTTACAATGAAAGAGTAGCCTGGCCAAGTTCACAGTCAATATGTAGCAGAACGAGGATTCAGATCTAGTCCGTCTAAGGCTAAGCTCATAGCTGTGTACTCTGTAGTCTCTAGTGACCACGAGGATAATGTATCTATCTTAATTCAATGTTTGGACTTCACGAGCCATGCATGAATAAGTATTTTTCTAGGTGCCTATTTATATAGTTCCTTTCAATCTTTTCTCACCTCTTTCTACTGCCTTTTTCTCTCTCACAATTAGAGGAGTGCCACTTGGAGATCATCTATCTTACAAAATTTCTACATGCAAATCATCATAAAAGAGCTGTTCAGGAATTAGTAAGTTTCTCCTGAGACACTCTGAAGCAAGAAGGAGCTTGCGTGAAGACAGGCTTAAGTCAATAAAAGGTGAGCTCTGGAACATTGAGTTGACTTCCTACGTGCTTGCTCTCCACATCAGACACATACTGTCTGACTCCTAACAATGGATGAGCTTTCAAAGTAAGCTATTGGGGGTTTACAACACACGGCGCATTTTTATATTCTAGTGTATGTGACATTTTCCACAGAGATGTGCCTATAATGCCCTCGAATTGGGTTTTATTTACTACGCATTGCACTTAACCAGGCACATCCTGTTAAAAACATCCTGTAGATAAATATCTCCCTCCTGGCAAATGTTACCAGTCTGTTTACTCAGAGGTTCAGCTACCATGTTGACAAGGAGATTACACTGGGTCATTCACCTTTTTACATTTCCCCAGAGGTGTTCCCAGTTAATTAGGGGAGAAACAGAAAGGATCGCAGGCTAAGGCTCTAACTTCTTGCATCTCATAACACATAGAAATCTTCCAGTGTTACTGTTGAGACTGAATGAGATAATGCATATAATACGCTGACACATATAACGCACAATATTAGTCAGGGTTTTCCAGAGAGAGAGAGGCAGAGAGAGAAAGCTGATGAAGAATTAGCGACACAATTATGATGATGAGACATCCCACAATATGCTGTCTGCAAGCTGGAGACCCAGGGAAGATGGTGTAATTCGGTCCAAGTCCGAACACCTGAGAACCAGGAGAACCAGTGGTATAAGAACTTAGTCCAAGGGCAGGAGAAAGCCAGTGTGCCAGCCCGGGAGCCAGACAGAAGAGGTGAGTTCTCCTTTCCTCCACCTTTTGTTCTGTTCTGTTCCTCGACGATTGGTTGCTGCTCACCCACGCTGGAGAGGACAGTCTGCTTTACTGAGTCCACGGATTCAAATCCTGATGTCATCAGGAAACACCCTCACAGACACACTCAGAAATAATGTTTAATCTAATGTTTGGGCACTCTCAGTTCAGTGAAGTTGACACATAAAATTAACCATTACAGGGGTGCCTGGGTGGCTCAGGAAGTTGAGTGTCTGACTTTTGGTCTCAACTCAGTTCTTGATCTCTCGGTAGTGAATTTGAGCGCTGTGTTGGGCTCCGTGCTGGGCATGAAGCCTACCTAAAAAAAAAAATTCACTATTTCACGTCCACCCCTTGTCAACTTGGCACTCATATGCATCTTCTTAGTTCATTACACACATTTTCTTTCTCTATCCATTTTAATGTGTCTATCTTAGTGAAGAACTACTTAAGAAAATTGCTCACATACCACAAAATTTAAAAGACATAAAATGAGTATACGGCAAACATAAATTCCTCTCTTACCTCTCTCTACTCCAGCCAATAAATTCCCTTCTCTAGAGGCAACCGCTGCTACCAGTTTCATATTGTCTACGTGGTTTCGGGGGCTACTTCAAACATTTAAAAATATCTGGTTTTTAAAAAAATGGCGTTTAGTCTTTTTTTGGGGGGGTGGGGGGACGATTTACCAGAGAAGAGGAGGCTCAAACAGAGGGTGTATTCCTTTTGTCTCGGGAGTTATGAATAGGGATGGAAAGATGAGCACAGTCAGGAAGCCTGAGTTCTAGTCTTGTCTCTTTAATTTAGCTCTGGTTGGCTTTGGCCCGGTTATTGAAGCTCTCTGACTTAAAGTATACAACAAAAAGTTTAACTAAGTGATTATGTGTTTGGTGCTTCTTAACTGTACCATTTTATGATTCCTCATGTAACTCAACACATGTTAGTAATAGTGCCTGGGGTCTGCTCCAACAAGAAATTAACTTTAAGCAATTCAGATCAGTCATCATATTTTCTCTCTACCTAGTTGCTGAGGTTACAACCAAAAGGTTTTCACACCGGGAAAATCATGAGAACCTTGGAAAATGTGACCAGGTCTGATGAAATAGCGTTTCTTTTACTTTAGACGGGAGTGTTACCCTAAAGTCAGCTGTTCTGCTAAGACCCATACTTTTGGTGGAAATTAGGGTATTCTACATTGCGATATGTGTAAGAACTAGATGATTTAAGGCTATTGGACTGATAACTGCTGGAATAATTCCTTCCTGGACTTATTAGGCAATCTATTAAAAAATCCTTAACCTGATGTAGAGGGAGAAAGGGAAGTTTGATTTGATTTAATTTAATTTAGAAGTGTTGGCAATGCTTCATACCATACCCAGTAATACACAGAGAGGGAAATACTCTTTTATGTTCTGGAGGTGATAAAATTAAATTTAACCACAGGCTTACCAAGAATGTTTCTCAGCTTCCCACGGAGTTTGATCAAAAAAGATATGTGACTTCCAGGTAAGATGGCAAAGTAGTGTATGTTTGTTTAGCTCCCCTACCTGAACTTTAAGTAGAAGAAAAAAAGAACAAAACAAAACAACTGGAGAAGAAATTGTTTCCATACTGAAATTAGGGAACAGCCACATTTTCATACAAACATCTTAAATAATGTCTGCCTTCTACAAAAGAATTAGGACCAAATTGAGGAAAGAACTTTGAGATATACAAATCCCTAATTCCGAGTCCAGAGCAAAGTGCCAGGAATGAGGAAGCTTGGAAAGAAAAGACTGGTAAGCCAGCTATGAAGGCAGGAGGGTTGTGGGTATGACTTGGCCATGAACAAGACAGAGAACCTCTGCTTGGAATCTGTTTCTTCACTGAAGAACAGGTGCCATTGCCACGCTTGCCACGATACAGTCTAACTCCCCTTTCCAGCCTAGTCCCCACGACATTCGTGGCCCTCCTCAATCTCCAGTCAGCCTGACCATTCATCATCAGTGTGGACAATGCACAATCTGTGTAGCTTCATCTTTCTCATGCTGACCCCGCTGCTGGTATGAATTTCTTCCAGTAATAAGTACCCATTGCAGTCCTACCCAAACTTCACAGTCTACTATAAGCAACTTCCTTTATAACCCTTTCTTGATCCACTGACATTTTGTAGGACCCAAAACACTTTGCCTCTTAAGTGCTTCATGCTTTATTCTTTTATGGTATGTCATGTTCTTCCTCATAGCATAGTTTCTTTTGCTCATGATATGAATTTCTTAAGGTGAAAATCATGTGTTTTTGTATTGATTTATTCTTCGTATCTCCTAGCACGTTTTTTTTGCATAAAATAATCATTCTGTAATTGCTGGTGAATCTATATTTTCATTTTTAAAATTTGAGAATCTCATGAACAATAAAAGCCTTTAACTCCTGAAAGATATTTTTCTCTGGGCAGTGCAAATCTCGACATAATAAAGCATACCTTTCAAGGTCTTGGATTTCATCATTGTGAAGCAAATGAGTTCCTCAGTTCCCTTAGACTTCGCCTGCCCTCTAATATGGTAAATACAATCCTTAACCTTGAAAGTCTTATTACAGCTCAAATAGCTTGAAAATTCTCTCTCCAATATTCAATTATCTTACATAAATTGCTTTGCCTTTTCTAAGTCAATTGCTTATATATTATTGTATCATTTGGGCAATATTGCAGGCACAATGATTTCTCGTTCAAATATGTTTTTACAGTGTTATTTTTTCCTTTATTATCTTCTTTAATGTATTCTTTTACACATACAAGAGTATCTATAACATATATGCAGTTTGAAAGCATAGTAATTAGAGGAACAGACATGAATCTGTCACAGGGAACATTAACATCTCATTCTTCCTCAATCTGATTCCTCTGTCTCTCTCACATGAACTGGATTTTGTATTTATCATTTCCCTGCTTTTTTCTCTTAAACATTTTATTTAGAAATAATTTCAAATTACATAAAAGCTGCAAGGATAGTACAAAGAATACCCATATACTTATATATACTTACACTTATGTATGTACTTACACACACAAGTACGGTGGTCCCACCTTATCCACTGCATTGGTTTTTGAAGTTTCAGTTGCCTTGACTCAATAGTGGTCCAGAAGCAGAGGACCCTCTTTGAATGTATAGTCAGAAGGACAGTAGTAGTCTCCCACTATGTCACAGTGCCTATATCATTCACCTCATTTCATCTTATCACACGGGCATTTTATCATAGCACATCATCACAAGAAGAAGGTGAGTGGAGTACAATAAGGTATTTGGAGAAAGAGACCACATTCACATAACTTTTATTACAGTATAGTTATAATTACTCTATTTTATTATTAGCTATTATTGTTAATCTCTTACTGTGCCTAATTTATAAATTAAACTTTATCATTGTTATGTACTATTGGAAAAAAATATAGTATATATGGAGTTCGGTACTATCCACAGTTTCAGGCATCCACTGGGGGTCTTGGAATCTATCCCCATGGATAAGAGGGGACCATATATATAAGGGGGAAGGGAGGGAGAGGGAGAGAGAGAATATCTATTCTTTTCTCAGAATCTTTTGAGAGTAAGTTGCGCATATCATTGGTTTCCTTCACCTTTAAAGATTTCAGTGTGTTTTTTTTTCTTTCCTTTAAAGAATGTATTTATTTATTTGAGAGAGAGAGTGAGAAAGAGAGCACTAGCAAGGGGGAGGAGGGGCAGAGAGAGAGGGAGAAGCAGACTCCCCACTGAGCAGGGAGCCTGATGCAGGGCTTGATCCCAGGTCCCCCAGCTCATGACCTGAGTGGATTTGATTTGTGATTTTGATTTGTGATTCTTTATGTATGTTATTAATAATATATAATGATAGTATAAAATAATATATAATACAAATGCTTAGCTATTTTTACATAATTTCCTACTAGTTCAGTGATTTCCATGTGTATTTGCAATTTTGCACAATTGGCAAAATAAATGTGACTTAATGGAAGGAACACAGGGCCGAGAGTAAAAGAGCTACTGGCAACCACTCAGCTTTAAGAATTTCATCGAAGTCATCTGCTCTCTTGATTTTCAAGTTTCCTTTGTGGCATGAGGCATACCATTTAAACTTTTTGCCTCTTGGCTTCCTTCTTTTCTTTTTTTTCTCTTTTAGGTGGGGGTGTGAGATAGGAGAGTGGGAAGGCAGAGGGAAAGAGAGAGAGAGAATCTTAAGCAGACTCCGTGCCCAACACAGAACTAGACATAGGGCTCAATCTCACAATCCTGAGATCATGACCTGAGCCAAAATCAAGAGTCAGTCACTTAACTGACTGAATCACCCAGTTGTCCCCCTTGGCTTCCCTTTAAGAACTTTTTTCGTGGGGCACCTGGGTGGCACAGCGGTTAGTGTCTGCCTTCAGCTCAGGGCGTGATCCCGGCGTTATGGGATCGAGCCCCAGATCAGGCTCCTCCACTATGAGCCTGCTTCTTCCTCTCCCACTCCCCCTGCTTGTGTTCCCTCTCTCACTGGCTGTCTCTCTCTCTGTCGAATAAATAAATAAAATCTTTAAAAAAAAAAAAAAAAGAACTTTTTTTGTGAACCACAATCTTCTGGGAACTCTAGTGGCACTGTACGTACAACAATGCTCTGACTTAAGAATTATTTCCCACAGATGACAGAATGAAGAAACAAGATCAGAGAGGTCTGTCTGCATTCCAGAAGTCACAGTCCAAGAGATGTCAGAGCAGCATCTGAACTCAGATCTGATTGCAAAACAATGTTGTTTCGACCTGCTTATCAGATCTGAACCAGGCATGTCATTTTAGTGCTGAAGCATTCCACCATCTTGTCCCACCACGACTGTTAATTCTGGCCCTGATTGTCTCCACTCACCCTCTCCCTCCTATCTTCAGTCTTCTCACCTTCCCTACACCTACAATGCTTCTTCCTGCCACACGATTTTCCTCATGGCTTTCCTTTCCTCACCCTTCTTATCCATGTCCACATCGCCACATCTCGCCTGCCTTCATGGCCCATCTCCTCCCACCTCTTTTTCTGACTGTTCAGTGGTTTTTGGTTTTCCTGAATTCCTTGCACATCCACTACCTTTATCATCATTTTGGCTTTTTATTATATTTCCCCCTTAGACTTTACAAGGTCTCCATTTCTAAAAAAACTTCTCCATTGGGGCAACCTGGGTGGCTCAGTTGGTTAAGCAGCTGACTCCTGATTCTGGCTCAGGTCATGACCTTGGGTGGTGAGATGGTGCCCCAAGTCTGGCTCCGTGGTCAGCAGGCAGTCTGCTGGAGAAGTACACTCTCTCTCTTTAAAATAAATAAATAAATCTTGAACAAATAAATAAATACTTAAGTCTCCATTTTTCCCTATCTGTGAGTAACTTAATGGTACAAATTATATGATATGTCTTTTTACCATACTCCATCATTGTTTTTAGGCTGGGCACAAATAAAATAAAACCGTAATTCCTCCTGACTAAATTCCTTTTCAAAATTGATTTGCAAATTATTGGAAAAGTTAGAGACATGATACAAGCATATGTTAATATTATTTCCAAATTTTGGTTTTCATTTCTTTTTATCCAATAAGATTTTATGCAATAATTTGTCAGCTTTCAATTATCTTTCCAAAAGCACGGTCTTCATTGTTGACTATAGACCAATGAGAGTCTACCTATGCCCATTCAGAGTAAGCTTCTCAGTATTAATGACCAATACTGCCCATTCAGTAACCAAAATGTGCTAAACATTATAAATAATGTAATCTCATCAAACCCCAAAGAAATGGAAATTACTTCATCATTTTATACACACCATCTACAATCCCAAACAATTTATCAAGATAGCCACTACCTATAGTTACAGAAGCCAAATACCAAGGATATCAAGGATGTGTCCAAGTCTACTTCAATAAAGGCAGAAGTTATTATTGCAAACCATTACAGTCTGATTTCAAAACTGATGCCATACTTCCTTTACATTTTTACCATGCAATTTAAAAACTATAGACAAGGAACTTTAAACTTTAGACAAGGAAGCGTAGTCAATAAGTACTTTTTTCCGTATATAGTATACAGGAAGTCAGTAGCTGAGGTCAAATAATTTGCTTTTTTTGTTTACTTTTTGTAATATTTCTATTAAAGTTTTGTTTTTGTTTTAAAGATTTTATTTACTTGACACAGTGAGAGACAGAGAGAGAGAACAAGCAGGGGGAGCGAAAGGCCAAGGGAGAGGGAGAAGTAGGCTCCCCACAGAGCAGGGAGCCCGGTGTTGGGCTCAATCCCAGGACCCTGGCATCATGACCTGAGCCGCAGGCAGATACTTAACCGACTGAGCCACCCACGCACCCATCTGTTAAAGTTTTTGATGATGTTTTAAGTTAGGAGAAGTGACATAGGAAGGAAGACATTTAAAAAAAAAAGTGTTCATTCTTTTTTTTTTCCCCATGTTCATCCTTCATCAAACACTACTGGCATGCCCAAATTATTTTATTGCTAAGTATGATTATTTCATCTAACACAATAGAAAAATCTTGGCCTTTTTCTTATATTAGATCCTAATGCCAAATTCCTAAAATATGGATCACAGAATGGTTATTTCAAACTACACATTCATATTAGTCAATGTAGCCTATTTTGTAGGGTCCAAAGTATTGGTTAAACACACAGATGGAGGCTGAAGTAAATGGATAACAGTTGAGAAAATACGTTTTAATTTCAGTAAAAGGAACCTGAACTAAAAAATACAGATAGATTTAATTATTTTTAGAGAACTTCCCAGAAATAACTCATCCTGGGCAATGCTTGTGAGATAGTTCACTGATTAAATTAACAAGCCAGGAAGCCACAGATCCTGGAAACTAGAGAAGATAAAATATAATCTTGGAAACTCTAACCTGTTCACAAGATAGTGTTGTAGTGACAGAAATGTTAATAACTGATAAAGAATATTAAAAGGCAGTGTGGGAGTGGAAATTGATGTGTGACGAAGGAGAGGTGCTGTGATTCTAGACAGCTGGTCCAAGTTGTTCAGATATAACTATCTCTAAAATACAGAAAATCAATTTATGAGAGTACTAAGCTTGGCAGATGTGCCTTAGGAATATTTCACCTTGCAGGGTATAAAAATAAGCTCAATAAGCAACACTTCTCTATAAAATTTACCTCACAGAATCATCAGAAAGGATTAGCCTGTTAAGATAATTGACTCCAATTATTAGGCCAGAATAATATTAGCATCTCCTCCATTCACAATAAATAAATTGAAGTTCAGTTTATAAATCATAGTAATGTGATTCAGAATCTTGGAGTGAGTGCTTAAAATTGAGTTTTAGAAAATGAAAACATAGAGACCAGAGCCTGATCCATGGTGTCTTACCTGAAGCAGTCCCTACTATCACCCTCACACCAGAGGGTAGGCCCTAGTTAAAGAACTGAGTAATGAAGAGTGGGTTTTGATTATGTTTATCATGTCTGGGACCTGGAAAATGGTGTGTCTCTAAAGGAAAAAAAATCATAGGTATTGTTAAATCTCTTCCCTTTATGAGGAGAATGGAAAACAGAGCCCTAAAATTGTATAATTTTATGCCTGAAGGAAAAGAAGCAATGATGCTATGTTGATTTTGATTAAATGTTGTCTAACAGCATCTGCTATAATTGGTTTAAATCAGATTATACAGGGTGAATATATATGTGTGTGTGTGTATTGTGTGTGTGTGTGTATATATACATATACACATACATAAAATATTATTTGAATTTTGATTAATGGATATTAAAACACAGACACTTTTGTTCAGACTGCCACAGGACTCACTACAGAAAATTCTAAATTGTATGTCCCCTAAAAGAGTCTTCACTGACAAAGGAATATTTTAATGATGCATATTCTTAATCTTCTTTCATGGTTGTATTTCTTAAGTTACTCACATATGTCATGTTTTCTACACAGCTTCGTGGAAACCCAGCTACATATAGCCAACGGACTTTTGAGTTTCAATTGTTTTGAAGTGTACTTGACTTATAACATTGGCATTAAGACCTGCTGGTTTCATAATGACGATATTATATTTGGGTGTAAACTAGCATCGAAGGTAATGTTGACCTCAGCCAAAAATAGATGAAGGTGTAGGAGAATTTGCTTGCTAGTTGTAATGGTTTTGAATACAGCTGAATTGCCTTTGCCCATCAAAAACAAAGCAAAGCAAAGCAAAACAAAACATTTGATTAGGGAGTCTCCTCTTTACGGGACTTTTTGGGAAATTATAAATGCCTTGGGCTTCCCTTTATTCATATTTAAGCTTGCTGCCTCTTTTTGTTCCTTGTTTTACTCTGATCACTGATCTTATAACCTTTGTGAAATGAGCTATTCTGGTTTGATATCTACATCAATCAACCTCAGTTGAGAAACCATCTAGAGTAGGAGAAATCCATACAGTGTAATTCAGTTTCATGTGGTTCTTAGCTTAGGAATCCCCAGAAATTCAGGTTTATGCTAGAGTATGATAGATTCAAAACTTCTAAAGTAGACTCTGGAATACACTTAGCCTCAAGGAAAATACTAGAATAGAGCTAGGTTTTACACTAAGTCAAACCCAGAAACAGATGTCTTGACTCTATTCAAAACGAATGGGATCCTCTTGATTTGTTTTCAAAAGTATGTGGAAAGAAGACAAGACCATAATTATGGCAGCTGTTACAGCTCCTTAAAACTGTGCCATTTGTGTTTAAAATCAGATGGGCATTTGCTGTTTTATCAGAGGCAGTATCAGTCTACTAACCACAGGACATATTAATATTTTGAATGAAAACTTAATTTGAAGAACTATGTTCCTAACTATAACCATCCAATTAAATCCATGTAAACAAGAGCTAAATGGGATCAAATCTTTTAAGAACATATTCCTCTTAAGAACCTTTAAGCTTTCCCTTGGAATTTCCTCATCACAGTAAAGATGTGGTCTGCCGGAAAAAATCTTGACTGTAGGGGTAATAGACTTGTATAATAACACAGTCTTTTCTAATCATAATTTTTTTTAAGCCAACAAATGACATTGTTGTATTTATTCATTTTCTGTGTGGGGTAAGTAGAAACCAGAGAGATTAAGTGACTTGTCCAAGATTACAAAGTTTCTTGTGACAAAATCAGGATTTCACGTAAATTCTGACTCTACCTATTGCAACAAGCTGCCTCTTTGCATACTCGTAAATTGATTACAATGGAAACTGAGGATGGTAATGCTTCCAGTGATCTTAATCCTCCAATCTAAAAGCTACAATACCTAAGTCTCAGCATTAGTTCCTGATGAATGAATGAAAGATATGAGAAGATAGAACAAAAGGATATGAGTAATTTTACTTGCTGGACTCTGGAGACTGCTCTTGTTTCTCTGTAGAGAATATTTTTCTAAAAGTGACTTGAGTACTCATGTCTGTCAAATAAGGAAGAATGTCTGCTATCTGCATACTTCTGGATGAATACTGGCAAATACTTACTCAGTTGTTCTCAATCTCACGATTCTTTATTAATCTCTAAAAACCCCTGTCATTACAAAATATCATGTTTGTAATATGCTACAATTTCCAAGATGACAACTTTTTATATGTTAGCTATATTTTTGTCGGATGCTTATTCATCACCTTAATATTATAAGTAAAAATTTCTCCAAATCATAATCTAAAATGGATCTCACCTACTCCCTGCCTACTGGGCATTGATTCATGTGCACTTTAGTTTCATATAATTCTCCTTTCTTTTTTCAGAACTTACCTTATCAACTAGTACTAAAGTTCTTTATTAAGGTACTTATGTGTAATTTGTTGCTTAACAGATATTTGTCATGATCCAGTTAAAATCAGGGCAGTGCACCTGACCGTTTTAGAAGCATAAAGATGAATATGAAGCTATGGCTCCTACCTAGTTCAGAGGGTACCTGCTCTTACAATAGATATGTGGTTAAATAAATATATCACGGAACTTTGATTTGTCAAAGTCAATGTCTTCCAAACAAATGATACATGCATAAAATAGCATGTATCACAAGCAGTTAGAGGAGGTAGATCGTGTACAAAGGTAGTTAGAATTCATGAATTTGATAAGCAGTGCTCATACAGCATAAACTAAGTAACATGATGGCACAGAACAGTGGCAAATTAATTTCTTCATTAGGGACGTAAATGGGAATGTCTGGATGGGTAACCAAGTTCTGAGGGAAATTGGGTGTCTTATTTAAAGAGCTGTTGAGGTAAAGTTTTCAATATAAAGACCAGGTGGAATTGTCTTGGAAATATTTGAATTATGTTATGAAACCTAAGTTAGAAGTAGGAGTTGAAGTTAAAATTTCAGAGTGTTGTTGTACAAACAAAAATGAATGTGATATTAGATGTGGTTTCCATTGTAGATACTTGAAGAACCAAAGGTGTTATTTTACAATTCTAACATTACAATTCTAACATTTACAATTCTAAAAATGTAATTATTTTAGGTTTGAAGACAATTTTCCCATCATTTTTAAATTATGTTATTCTATTCTTCATTCAGAAGAGATGCTCTAAACAGCTAAGGGCTTAATGGTCCATTTTTGGCTTAGCAATACAGAGTTATCTTGGTGTCTTGCTAGTACATGTAATTGTCTGTAAAACAGTAACACCCAAGGAAAATTGGCGAAGTGATTGTGCTGAGTATTCTGCTTTCTGACAGTGGTATAGTGGGGAATTTAAAGGACAAACATTGAAGCGAAAGCCAAGTCCAAATCTGGGTTTCTGCAACTTGTGTTTTTAGAGTCTTGGACAGGTTATGTAACTTTCTCTGAGCCTCAGCTTCTCATCAGTAACACATGGATAATATCAACCTCAAATTTGGTGTGAAGATTAAATTAAATTGATATTGTAGTGAGTAACCAGTACTATGACCCTCACTCTTACTATTAATATTACTTAAGGAAAATTTGCCCATTTGGAATTGTTAGAATATCAAAATGGTGTTACTTGAGCCTTGTAAGGTGATCAGCAAATATTGGCCAGTAACTATATTTTGATGGGTGCGCATTAGAAAAATGGAGAACTCCAAATAGACAAAACTCCTAAATTTCACGGAAAATATATGGATACAGTTTAGAGAACTTATGGTTAAATTCCTTAAAGCTCTTAATTTGTTAAGTTGGTTTCTACTAAGCAAAAAATACAAGTATTATACACGCTTTTTGTTACCCCTAATTTGATTCAAAGCCAGGTAATTTGTGAAGATGTAGCATCTCCTTTTATAATTTAAGCTCCTAACAATTAGATTTCTTCTCAATGTATGATTATGACTATATGAGACATGCATGCACACACATGTCCCACACCAAGTCTGAGGTCAAAATTAGGACAGGTAAAGTTGCAATAACAAATAGACTCTTAGAACTCATTGGTTTAAGAAACAAGAAGATAATTTCTTTCTTCTAGAATAGTACAAAGCAGGTATCAAACGTCGGCAGGGTAGCTTTCCTTTATGCAGTTATTCATTGACCAGGTCGACAACTTCTCTGCCATTTTTGATATATTGCATCCAAGGTCATGATCGTTGCCATCCTAATCAGTCAAAAGGGGAAAGGAACATGGAGGAACATATGTTGGAGACATTATGAGTCATCTCTGAATGTGGCACAGGTGACCTTCAGTTATATTGCATCGGGTAGAACTCAACTCACATACCCAAACCTGACTACGGGAAGATGGAGCCTTGCTCTGTCCCAAGAAAAAGGATGCTGGATTTTAATGAACCACTAGCAACCTTTGCCACATTTTTCAATGTCAGAACAAATGTGTTTAGTCGAATAGCGTCTGTATTCACTAGTTACTTCTGGGAGATTTGTCAAAGGCATACAATTTGTTCTGCTTCAGTTTCTTGGACATGTCACCTCCTAGTTAAAAAAAGAGACACTATATCCATCTTGAAACTTGATGTAAGACCATTGGTAAATGGTAACAAGAGTAAGGACAAAAAGGCACACACGTCTATTAGTTTGAAAATTGGCCCCTAAGTGAAACCATTAATCCATGGCAATTTCATGTTCTGCTGGATCACCATGGTAATAGAAATGAATCAGCTTTTCATGGGACAAAATATGTACTTCAAAAATGTGATTCATATTGAGAATAATTTTCTTTAGTTTTCGTATTCATTTTTATAAAATGAATGCTCTCCTGATTTTAACCCCTTTTCTACAGTGTTGGTACTGTGTCTTTAGTAAATGGTGTTGCAATTATATCCAATAGATAGTGGATCAGCTCATTCCACTATTTATACTTGTGTTTGCTGAAAATCCATACAAAAGCTCCCCCGCCCCTTTTTAACCTGGATAAATTCAGATGTAGAAGCAAAAAAACTGATACATAAGAGAAAAACGTGAATTAATTTAGACCAAAATTTTCTAACAAATTCAGTGACTGTGGGGTTTGGACCTTGAATGTCACAAAAAATAACCTGACTTCTCTATTTTTAAGTGAAGTTTCAGATAAAAGTACTGATATTTTGTCAATTTGCTTTCTTGCTACTTTCTAAACTCCATCTGGGACTACACTTTGTTCTAAATCAGTTTTGCATGGTTAGTATGGATTAACCTGATATCCTTGACATTTAGTGATAAAATGTCTACAGAACATAGAGGGAGGCAGGTAGCAATAACTCTCTCAAGGTAACTCTACAGTGACATCACAATCTTTCTTTTTTTAAAGTAACAGTACAAAAGCATATTGCCAGTCCTTTAGCAACACATTTCAGCTTACTGAATTAATTACTTATACTTTTGTAAAATTTACTTTTGGACAGAAAGCAAATACTTTTATACAATTAATTACTTATACTTTTCTCAGTGTTAAAATTTCTGTGAGAGTAAAGACACCAAGACTACAATACTATCTATTTTAGATATGCAGTCAGTTTATTTAATTTTCTAATTTCTGTACCTTGAACTATGGATAAAGAGCCGATTTTGAGGTGTGTGTGTGTGTGTGTGTGTGTGTGTGTGTGTACACATATAAAGTCTAGAATTGGAGTATACAGGGCAGGAGTACAGAGTTTTATGGTTGAAATAGATGCAGTGTTCTACAGGCCAAAATAAAAAAAAAAATGGAATGATTGCGGCACTATTCATAACAGCCAAGCTGTGGAAACCACCATGAATGTCCACTGACAGATGAATGGATAAAGAAAATGTGGTAGATACACACAATGGAATATCATTTAGCCTTTTAAAAAGGAGGAAATTCTACACTATGTAAAACATGAATAAACCCTATGGACATTATGCTAAGTTCAAGAAGCCAGGCACAGAAGGACAAATATTAAGTGATTCCAGTTATTTAAGGTGTCAAACTCATAGAAACAAAGGATAGTATGGTGGTTGCCAAGGGCTGGGGAGAGGGAGAAATGGGGAGTTTCTAATAAACATGTATAAAATTGCAGTTATGCAAAATAAGTTCTAGAGATCTGAAGTACAGCACTATACTTAGAGCTAACATACTGTATGGTACACTTAAAAATCCATTAAGAGCATAGATCTCACATTAACTGTTCTTATCAAAGTACAAATTTGAATTTGAATCTGAGTACTATGGGACTGGAGGGTTTTAACCAAAGAGTGACATGATCTGATTGAGATTTTTAGAAGGTCCCTGTGGCTGCAGTATACAGTGTACTTCAGAGGGCAAAAGGGAGCAGGTTGATCAGTTAGGATACACTTACAGAACTCCTAATGAGACTTAATGGAGATGCCAGGGACTTAGGTCTTATCAATGGAGACACTAGGAAGCAGATGGATACGTGTGTTTCCTGAAAGATGACCAGAGATATTCAGGCAAATGGTAGTAAAGTAAAGCAGCATCTCTTCCTACCAGGAATAGAATATTTTACTATTTTTTTACTTGAAGTATAATTGACATCCAACATAATATTAGTTTTGGGTGTACAACATAATGATTTGATATTTGTATATATTGTGAAATGATCACTGCAGCAAGTCTAGTTAACATCCATCATCACACATAGTTATAGGCTTTTTTTTTTCTTGTGATGAGAATTTTATCACAGCAACTTTCAAATATGCAATACGGTATTATTAATTGTAGTTGTCATGCTGTACATCACATCTCCTAGACTGATTTATTTTATAACTGAAAGTTGGTATCTTTGACTCCCTTCACCCATTTCACCCATTCACTTTCCCCCAGCAATCACCAATCTGTTCCCTATATCTACGAGGTTATTTTTTCTTTTTTAGATTCCACATGTAAGTGAGATCGTACAGTATTTGTCTTTCTTAGCCTAACTTCTTTTGCTTAGCATAATGTCCTCAAGGTCCATCCAAATCATTGTAAATGGCAAGATTTCATTCTTTTTTATGGCTGAATAGTATTCTATTGTACATATATACAACACATATTCTTAATCCATTTATCTACCTATGGACACTTAGATTATTTCCAGATCTTGGCTACTGTTAATGCTTCAGTGAACATGGGGGTGATATATCTTTTTGAGTTAGTGTTTTTGTTTTCTTCAGATAAATACCCAGAAATGGAATTACTGGATCATATGGCAGTGCTATTTTTAATTTTTGAGGAACCTCCACACTGGTTTCCATCCTGGCTGCACCAATTTACATTCCCACCAGCAGTGTACAAGGGTTCCCTTTTCTCCACATCCTCTCCAACACTTGTTATTTCCTGTCTTTTTGATAATAGCCAAGGAATTGATCGTTTTAACTTCATATTTTAATCAAGAAACAATTTTCTTTTTAAATGTTCAGTGATTTCTCAAGTGCTAGAGGATATAAGCATGTCCATTTTGATTCCTGCCAAGAAGCACGGTCCTAAGTAATTAAAATGGCATTCCAAGCATCTAAAAACAAACCCAATGGCATAATGTGACAGAGGCTATTATTCTTTAGCTATATCCAGTTCTCTCCTTGAACACATGGGAGAAAACCATTTCCTAGTCACTTCAGTCACTCAGACCGTGGACTAATTCTAGCCAATGAAATCTGAGAGAAACGAAAGTGAGTTACTTTCAAGCTGAGCATGCAATTGTGGTCTTCAACCTTTACCCTCTCTCTTTTTCTGCAGAAGAGCCTTGGATGGCATGTCTTAAGATACCAGAGTTATCACAAGATGGAAAGATCCTGGATCCCCCAAAGTCTTTGTGCATGACTGAAAAAGAAACAGTATTGTTTTAAGCTACTGTAGCATAACCAAACATTAATTATATTGACTAATACGTATAGTCAGAAAAAAACAAACATAAAGATAATACGACATATTGACTTTTCAGGGTAAAACGGTGCCCTAGAATCTTTTCAACCATATTTGTTTTCTGCCTCCTCTGAAATAGGACCTTCATATACATAAAGACCTATGCTCACAACAAACCTTGAGTTGGGTATTACTAACCTCATTTTTTTATAGATGGGAACACTGTGACTTAGAGAGGTGCTGACTGACTCGTGTTTACACAGAGGCCAGAATCCAGCTTTCAAACTAAGCCCACTATCTTCACTTAGTCCACTTAGCTTGTTCTGAGAAAAAGAATTGAAGATTCTATCTACCTTTTATTACTTTTATGATTTTTCAGACAGGTAATTTGGTATCCAATTTCACATGAGAGACTATGAATTAATGTGTTGCTAGTTTTGATAATCCTTTATCTAAGAATTCAGATCACCTTTTGCAGGAGTATTTTCATTTAATAGCTTATTTTATCTGCCAATATTTTTCCAGGCTTAAGAATTTTCATCATTTTTCATACAGCAGTTATTGAGCTGGTTTGGTTTTTTGCTTTTCTTTTCTTTTCTTTCTTTCTTTTTTTTTTTTTCCTACCACATGTTCATTTCACGCCCTTCCAATATTTTGTGAAATCTATCTCCCTAAGTTGCATCATTCGGCTTCTTCCAGCATAACAGTACACAGCATTAAACTACAGGATTTTTCCTTCATGGTTTTTCAGCACTTGCTATACATCTCATGAAGCAGACAGTAGGGCTAAATATGACCTTTAAAGAAAACCAGCTTCAATGAGGTAGAATTGACATACAACAAGCTGTACATTTAAGTGCACCATTTGATAACTTTGACACACATATATACCCATGAAACCATCATCATATTGGATAAAAAACAATATATGGGTGGGGAAAGGAAAATGAAGAAATGTTGGCTAAAGGGTACAAGGCTTCAGCTATGCAAGATGAATAAGTTTTGGAGATCTAACATAAGGAATGTGACTATAGTTAGCAATACATTTGAGATCTGTATACTTGAGATTTGCCAAGAGGGTATATCTTAAGTATTCTTGCCACACACACACACACACACACACACACACACACACACACACACACAAATTGAAAGAAAAAGGTACTATGTGAAGTGATGGATATGCCAATTATTTTGATTGTGGTGATTATTTCATAATGTACATGTCTATCAAAACATCAAGTTGTACACCTTAAATATATACAATTTTTATTTGTCAATTATATCTCAATAAAGATGGAAAACAAACAAGCAAAAAACCAAATATCTCTGAAAAAACTTCCCGTGTCCCTTTGTAATTCCACTACCCTAGCTGCTTCTCAATAGTCAACCAAAACCAAATCTGTTTTCTATGACTATAAATTCATTTTAGTTTTCTAAAGTTTTATATAAATGGAATATGTATGTAGACTTCCTTCTTTCAGTTAGCATAATTAATTTAATATTACTTCATGTTATTATGTATATTGATAACTAATTGCTTTTAATGCTGAGTAGTAGTCCATTTTATGGCTATACCATAATTTGCTTAACCATTTATATGGTCATTGATATTTGGGTTATTTCAAGCTTTTGGCTGTAAGAAATAAAAATGCTATGAATACACATGTAAGTGTTTATACAGACATATTTTCCCTTTGCCTTAAATAGGTACATAGAGTGAAATGGTTAGATTACATGCTAGGTGTATGTTCAACCTTTTAAGAAGCTGACAAACTGTTTTCCAAAGTGTTTGTAGTATTTTACATTTCCATCCGGAAGATATGCAAGTCTAGTTCCTCCAAATCCTCACCAACACTTGGTATGGTCACTCATTCTGAGTTTAACCATTTTAGTAAATGTGCAGTGATACATGTCATGAGAGTTTTATTTCCCCAGTGCTAATGATGTCTAACATTTTTATGTGCTTATTTGCCCTCCGTATATCTCTCATGAAATGCCTGTTCAAATCTTCTGCCCATTTTTTAGTTGTGTCCTTTGTTTTCTTATTATTGAGTTTCAGAGTTATTGTGCACAATCTAGATACATATACTCAGATATACACTTTGCGAAAAATTATTTTCCAGTCTGGGCTTGTTATTTCATTTTCTACAGTATCTTTTGAAGAGAAGAAATTTTAAAATTTAATGAAGCCCTATTTATTAATTTGCTTTTTATGCATTGCACTTTTTTGGTGTTGTACCTAAGAAATATTTACCTAACTTGTGATCACAGATATTTTCTTCTAAAAGTTTTAGAACTTTAGATTTTAAATTTAGGTCTACAATCCATTTTCAATTATAAATATGGCATTTTCAATGTTTAAAATTATTAGCCATTCAAAGGCATGATATTTGGAAAATTTCACAGACATGATGAGACCTGTCTTAGGTCAGGTGTTCCAGGAAACAGACGACAATTCATATGTAGCAGATTTATTGGGGAGTGCTCTCAGAAACAACACCACAGAGGGTGGGACCGAGGCCAAAGAAATTAAACTGCAGTGCAGTGTCCATAAGGTCTTAATAAATCCCATAGGAAGTAATGATCCTTTAGATTTGTCTCTAGTTGAGGAAAGGGGGTGGGGATTTTGCACACTACATTACCTGACATTGAATGAGGGCTATCCTTGGGAAAGGGCATAAGCTTGGATAAGGCAAGGGTAATTTCTGAGGAGGGACTCGGCTGTGAGCCCTCAGCAGTTAATACCCCCAGGGGCTGGGGACTGAGTGCCTTGGACCTGAGGAGGGGATATCTGGGGAGAAGGTGTATCAAAAAGTCTACTACAATGTCAAATTCTTCTGTCCTCAATATGACAGTGCATAAAATGAACCAAATAGCTTTAGTAAGTTGCTTAGAGTTACTCTTGCTTGTGATAGAGATGAAGGCAGAGCTTATTTTTGAAAAGTTTGTTAAGAGGAAACTTATTATAAATTGAGAGAGGCTTTCGCATTAGTATAATGAAAATCCATCAAGGTAAGTTTTTAAAATTACTCTTCACTCCTAAGACAGTGATTTATGCTTGACAGAACCAATTTATTTAATTTTTAAGTGAAAATCTGTGCTACTGAAAATTATTAAGCTGTGTATCTTAGTGGGAAAATATGTATTCATAGCCTTTTAAGAGAATCTTTATTCAAGCCAAAGTGAGTTTGATTAAGGTTACAGAGAGACTCTCAGGTTGACAGTGATGGTTTCTAGAAGGAAGAAATCAGTGAGATAGACAAATTTAAAGAATGGCTAAATTAATCCAGCTAATTAAGGGTAGGATGGGGAAACAAATCCCTGTTGGTGAATATATTCAAAGCTGATGGTTGAACCTTGGAGACCCAATAAGCTACTTCCTGAGAGCAGATTTCAAAACTGGAAATAATACTCGTGTCTTTATCTAAGCTGAGCAAATGTTTGTATTAAATCGACTGTTAACAATTTGGCTATAAGAAATAGTCCTTATTTTCTGGGTTTAAAAATGATTTAAAAGTTAAATTTCCCCTACATAATTACTATTTGTGTTAAAACCTCAGAGACTAATTCTCAAAATTTTAAGTAGCATTAACTTGTGGCACTTTTAAAAAACACATATTTTTTATTCTTCCTCTATCCCCAATCCCCCAGCTTGTGGAGTGGGACCCAAGAATATACATTTTTAAAATAACTATTTCTTGAAGTTTCTGAGAAAGGCATTGTAAGTGAAGAAATACTGTCAAAAGACTATTGTTCTCAGAATTACAAGCTAATCATTAACTACAAATAACCATCATCTGCTTAGAGTTGAAATTAATAAAGCTTAGAGCTTAGGTAAAACACTTAACTTGAATCTTGAAAGTGTGCTTTAGAGTTACTTCAACTGCCAATCACAATAATTACCAAATCCAGTGTTTTGGTTGTGACAACATAAAATTAACATTTTTTTTTAAAGGTTTTTTTTTTTTTAATATTTTATTTTATTAATTTGACAGAGATAGAGACAGCCAGCGAGAGAGGGAACACAAGCAGGGGGAGTGGGAGAGGAAGAAGCAGGCTCATAGCAGAGGAGCCTGATGTGGGGCTCGATCCCATAACGCCGGGATCACGCCCTGAGCCAAAGGCAGACGCTTAACCGCTGTGCCACCCAGGCGCCCCAAAATTAACATTTTTTAAAAGAGAAATTCTTTCCTTGAAAAAATAATCCTCTCTCTCTCTCTCTCTCTCCATATATATGTATCTGTACATATACATTACCACCCCCTCCCAACCCAGGTATATTGTTCCTTCAGCCTCATTCTAGACTGTGCCTGAAGTTGGAGGAAATTTCACAGTGAGAACCTTATTTTCAGAGCATTAAAAGTGATCTATTTTTCCCTTCTCAAGACTGATTCTTCAGCTCCCTGCTGATGGTAAGACTGAGATCTTCTAAACTCCAGGTTACTGGCCAGATTAGTAAGAAGAAAACTGGAAAACTGACAAGAAAGGTTTCTACCAACGGAATCAAATTTGAATGGCTGTGAGAAAATGTGCTTTGATTCTATAAAACTCTCCTCTGTTCTCAGCTAGCAGCATTACGACTCACTGTGTAAAGTTGAGAGCAATCAAGTGTGCTACAAAATCTCACTCTTGAGCCCTAGCAAGGCCATTTCTCGTACTTAAAGTTGTTTTCATAATACCTCATACATGTTTTATGGAGGGGGGAGGGTATAAAAAGCAAATTTAACATTTGATAAAAATGTATTAGCATTGTTTGAAGCTTCACTTTGTTTTTGTTTTTTGTGTTTTTTGAAGCTTTACTCTGTTAGAAAATGATGATGTTTGCATTCTTTAGTATTTAGCAAGTGGCACAGAATGCCCTATCAGACTCATTAGTAAAAATTATATAAGGATGAAAATAATACAAGTGGCCAGATACACAGAGAGAGCAAATGAAATTATACAAATGGAATTCCAATAAAAGGAAATATCAGAGAGCTTACTCAAGATGTGAACACTCCAGAGCAGTATTTATAACTGAAGTAGAATAATATCATATAACAATGTCAAGTTAAAAATGAGTCATTCTTTCTTTATATAATGTGATATGAAGGAGGATTACTTTACTATATGGAATGGAAAACAGGCTTTTTTTCCTTTCAAAGGCTAAAACCCATAAAATTAGTTAACCAAGGGTCCAGCTGAATGTAAAAGAAATTGTTGCTAATGTTAAGTTTTAATTTTTTTCTTTTTTTAAAAGATTTATTTATTTTATTTTAGAGAGAGAGT
Source organism: Ursus americanus (assembly GCF_024610735.1). Taxonomy (NCBI): domain Eukaryota; kingdom Metazoa; phylum Chordata; class Mammalia; order Carnivora; family Ursidae; genus Ursus; species Ursus americanus. Next base: position 50,252,261 of record NC_142139.1, on the reverse strand, counting down.
GTGAACAGGAGGAGGGGCAAGGAGAGAGGGAGAGGGAGAAAGAAGCAGGCTCCCCACTGAGTAGGGAGCCCAAAGATGGGGCTCGATACCACAACTCTGAGATCATGACCTGAGCTAAAATCAAGAGTTGGCCGGCACTTAACTGACTCAGCCACCCAGGCACCCCTTGATTAAGTTTTTTAAAGAGAAATATCAAATATCAAAACTGTTGATTTAGAAATATAGAACATAAATGTTTATCAGTGATGTAATAAAAATATACTTAAAAATTTCCCAAGATGTACATGATATTAAATAGACTACCTTTTTTAATTTGTTTCATGCACAGTTGAAGATAATCAGAGATGACCCATATATTATAGGGAAAGGAGTGGTTCAGGCCAAGTTGCAAAAGAGTAGCTATAGAAAAATCTGGTGTTTAGACAAGGACAAGTATGTATGTATAATGTCTACAATGGGAACTACATTATGGCATTATAGGAAGTTGTCCACAATAACACTGTTAAGGTATATTAAAGAAAAAATATAGCAAACTAGAAAAACTATGTTTGACCAAATAAAAGCATTTCTATTTCAGAATTACTTCTATATAGCACAATAATATTATATATGTGTGTGTGTAAAGTATTTACTTTGCAAATGAATTTTTAAAATTAGATTGCAAACATTAAGATGTCCATCTATGCACAATTTTCATAATTAAGTCCTAACGGTTAACAACTCATGTAATGTCATTAGCTGCAATCAACCTTAAAATAGTGATTTTTGTGCTTCTTTTGTTTATCATGTGGTGAATAAGAAAGAGCAAAAAAAGAAGGGGATAAAGAGTTGAGAATTGATGGGAAAGCAGGACAGAAAGATGTCCTACTTCCTTTGACAGTTGGAATGAGTAAGGCATAAAACACAATGGCTCCCATTGTAACAATGGAAGACATCAGACAAGGACAAAAATCATAGTTAAAAAAAAATCTATGAGAGAATTTAGCTTCTGGAAATGTGGAGTAGCAGTGACTGGATTTACCTTCCCATCTGAAATGACTAAAAAAAATCATACAAATTATATGAAATGATGATATTCATGATCAGGGACATCAGTCAAAGGAGGATAGTGTCCCAGAGAGACAGAAACAAATGAGACGAGTCCAATACTTGTGCCAGCTTGCTGTCTTGAGAGAGTATCTGGGCTGAGTCCCAGTGAAAGTGAAGCCAGGTGGAATATGTAAGACTCCCTGAGTTGAGAAGACAGAGTTGGGAATTCATGGACCCCAAGGAGGCTAGAGTTTGTAGGACAGAGTATGGGGGAGGAGACAACTGCACAGGGAGTGAAGTATAGCACTGTGCAGATTCCCCTCTCCTTGACTATTCAGCACAGTACTGATCACTGCCTGTATACGAGGAAATCAGCCATGACTGGGGAAAAGGACATCAGAAGACTGGAGGATGTATAACACTCAGCATTCACATAGAGGTGGAAATGGCATCACCAGTCAGTTTAGTATCCTTCTAATTCATGGAACAGTGAGTAGATTATTCAGGAAGGTCTTGCCTCAATAGTGGGGAATAATTATCCCTCGATTAAATACTGCTCTGGGTCTCCCTAGTAGATAATAAAAGCAAGACCAAAACATGAAGAAAACTTCATCAGGACCCATTGTAAGTTACCCAAACATGGTGTAAAGAGAAAATGTTAAAGGCAGCCAGAGAAAAACAACATGCTACCTACAGAGAAACAAAGACAGGGATGAAAGCAGATTTGTCATCAGAAATTATGCCAGCAAGAAGACAATGGAGCAGCATTCTAAAGAACTAAAAGAAAAAAAATCCTGTCAATTTAGAATATTACACTCAAATATCTTTCAAAAATGAAAGTACAATTAAGATCTTTTCAGACATACAAAAATTAAAACAATCACCAGCAATAAGAAATGTTAAAGAAAATCTTTCAGGCAGAAAGAAAATGATATTAAGTGGAAATATGGATTTCCTGAAATGAATAAAGAACATAAAAAATGGTAACTTATAGAGATTTATCCTAAAAAAGCAATCAGAAATATTCAAACAGATTCACATATAAGGAGCACCACCATGGCATCATATTTTGAATATTAAAAAAAGGAAGAAACAATAAAATAACCTAAATGTCCAATGATAGATTAATCAGATAAATTAGGGAACTGTCATACAAAGTAATGTGTATGGCCATTAAAGATTTTGGGGGAAGTTTATTTCATGTTACAGAAAAATGTTCAGATTTATAAATGAAAAAGTTCATAAAGTAATTCTGCAGTACAATTCAAGTTCTTTTAAATTACAAATGTAAATTTATATACACTCAGAAAAAATTCTTATTTGTGATTTGTTTTACTGCATTTCAGTTATCACAATCTATTTTTATATAATAAATTGGGGTTTAAATAATTAAATCATTAAAAAATATATTTTTTAATTTAAAAATTGAGCTACTCTATGATTCAGCAATTGCACTACTGGGTATTTACTCCGGAGATACAGAGTCCAAGAAGTTTAGCTAACCCCATTCTTCTTGTCATATATCAAGCGCCCCCTGCCGTTCTAGTTTGCTATTACTCTGTCCCAGAGCACAACCCCCTGTGTGGTCCTGACTAGTAGTCTTTTTTCATTTTGAGGTGTAACAAAACATTCTGCCTTTTATCTATCCGAGTGTCATTGCGTCGTGTCACACCATCAGAAGAAACTTTAATTTTATAAAACAGAAATATTACAATTACAGGGAATACAGTGCATGCCTTTTCTAGATCCCCCTTTTACCTTTGTTCACTTTGCTTAGTACCTAAGACACTGACTGATATGGATAGCATCAAGGGAATCTCTTGCCTTCTGGCTTCTAGTTGAATTCAGCCAATGGCACACACTGCAAAAGACTAGATTTGAAGCAATTAAAGTCTGTTCCTTGAGGCTCTTTCCCTGTAGGGCTGCTGCAGGTTGGTAGTGTTCTTCCACTGAAGGCTCCTTTTGGGTAGCTCTGTTCGTAATGGCATGCTCCCATTTCTACTCCCTCTCCTTGCATCTTTAAGCCTATAGTTGATAACAGCTCTTTGTTATTGCTAACTGTGGGATGTGGTATTATCCCTAACTGATTCCTTTAAATCTTTTTCATGTCTTTGTAAAAACTCTACTTATTAAAATATCTTCATGTACCTTGTTTTAATCCACCATTCCTTTCCTTCCAAGAGTCTGTTACAATGATGCAGCAGGTGTGTAATTTAAATATGTATTAAGTGATTGAATATTTTTGTAATACTTGGCAAATAGAATTCCAGGTATTCTAAATTAAGTTTTCTGAAACTGTTTTTCTTGTTATTCTAACATTTCCATTGCTAAAAAGTGTTGCTTTTCAAATGGGGATTTTCTGGTGCACCTGGGTGGCTCAGTCGGTTGAGCATCTGACTCTTGGTTTTAGCTCAAGATATGATCTCAGAGTCATGATCTTAGGGTCGTGAGATTGAGCCCCCGCATTGGGCTCCGCACTTAGTAGAGAGTCTCCTTGAGTCCTTTCTCTCTCCCTCTGCCCCTTCCCGCCTGCACTTGCACTTTCATGCGCTCTCTCTCTTTCTCAAATAAATAAATACATACATACATATATACATACTTTTTAAAAATGAGGAATTTCTTTTGGAGATATACCTATTAATATTTCATAAAATGCTGTTAGCACACCTAACCAAAGAATTTGCACAAAAGGGCTCTAATTAATTTTCTGATGAGAGGTATACAATACTCCTCCCTCTTTGGCTTATTTTTTAATTTTTTTGGAGTTTAGTTGTTTTAAAAATACCTAAAGCTTTCTCTCTATTAAAATACAGAAACATAATAGCTACCACATATGGTAGCAGCTAGCTTTAGAATGATGATATTAAGTAATTTTCTCCATATTAATCCACCCAACAATGAAATAAGGTATTAGCATCTCCTTTTGCAAATGAGATTCATTGAAAAGAAATAAATGTATAAATTTCCAGTGATTAAGTAGTGGAAAACGATGCAAATATATTTCCATTTGATTCTAAAGCCTATGCTGTCGGTTTCAATTTTAAGAAAAATCTTTTGAATTTCCTTTCTGAATATGAAATTAACCCCTATTTCAAATATTGAAGTTCTTGGTAGATTTGTATCATCCCTAAGGTCTCTCCTTTTCACTAATTTCTTTTTTTTAATTGAAAATAAAAAAGAGAATGATATATTTAATAGAAAATATAAAAAAAAAACAATGAAATGTCCAAATTTGAACAACTGATTTTTATCAAATTGGTTCCCCAAGACTCATTGTTCAGGCTTCATTCTTTAGATAATTTAATTTTGGATGAAACTACCTATGATAAACAACTGTTTTAGTTTGTGATACTCATTTATTAATTGTTGATATTAGAGGCAGAAAAATTATTTTAAAAAGAATAATTTTAAAACACTAGTCTCAAACCAAATTTGTTAAAATTTACAATAGTCTATTTATCAAAATCAGGAAACGTGAAACTTTTTGCAGGTTCATCTGTTGGGGCAGTTGCTGATTCTGAAAGAGTTAAATGTCAGACAAGAGTCTGTCTTGCTTATGACTACTTAAGGTCCATAAATGTTTTGATTTACTTCCATATCCTTTTGTCCTCTTGTAAGGTCATGGATAGCTTGCCATCACCTACTCCTATGAATGGAAAAGAACCAATGATCAAATTCACCACTACAGCTCTTCCAGACACCAGTGGTTGATTTATTTTCCCCCAGAAGTAATGTCCCAGCTTAAGCTCCTTACCTGCTACATCGGATATAACTCTCTCAGAAAATGTATTGTTTCTACTTTTCATTAAAGTTTATATTGAATCAATCCTAGCCTCATACATGCTCTTACCTACTTCTGTCTGTTTAAGGACCCTTTTCTACTACATTTGAGACAGAAGCCTACGATGCAACCCATTTCCAACACTCTTAATTAATTAACTTCCAGTTGACCTTCTCACTAAGCAGAAAAGATAAATTAAGATAAATTCAGTCTCCTGAGTGACCTGAATAAAGCATGTAGTCATGCTAATTCAATATTCTCCTGAATTAGGCTGCATTTGTCTTCAGTAAAATTTGATGTAAGAGCAGTTCATGTCTAGAAGCATTGCTATAGTCACCATACACATACTGTATAATAGTTTTTGGAGTCGATGACAAAGTTTAGTATTTTTGCCAGCTTTATTGAAGAGATGAAGTAAGCTACTTAAAAATCGGTTGTGGATTTTAATTTCTGGATTTCACCATGTCCATATTTCCATTCGAGTTTTTAATAAGCTTAATTTGAAAATCGCCAAATCTGATTTCTCTTCTTTTTTATTAAAGATTAGCGATTTTTTCCTCACCAGATGATTATTATACTGTCAAGGAATAAAAATTAAGAAAAAATTTCGTTGCTGATCATGCGATGTCATAAATGCTGGATTTAGAAGAGCACATTTAGAAGAACAATCCAAGATTGATCATTTTATTAAATTAAAGTGGAGATTCCATTAGAATTTTCCCAAGATTGTATTCAGAGATATAAATATGCCAAGAAAGGGTAGAACTCATTAATATATGCTTTCCACATGTTAGGATAAACCTACATGCATAGTGTTTTCATTCATTTATTCATTCATAAAGATTCTATTATATGCCTGGCATTTTTTTCACAAAATATTTATTATATACCCAAATGTTTGGGTATGATGTGTATGTTGTCACCTTTTTTTCTTGCCAAGTATTCACTTGTGCATTTTAGGTTCTGAAATACCAGAATGTGAGAAAAATTTAATGGGTAAAGGTAATTTCCATCTTACTATATTGGTAGACTTTTCACCTTTCTAATTATATTAACCTAGACTATCTCATTCTCCTTATTCTATTCTTATCTTGTTTAAAGCAAGAAACAAACCTAGGGATTTGGGGGGGAAATGATAAAGCCACATTTTGAAGAGGCTTAAGCTGGATATATAGGCCAGGGTAGAGTACTGTTGAGCCTCATCTGCAAAGTTTCATCCCTTCGTCTCTTGACTTGGGCTCCTCCTGCAACCAGACTCTCGTCTACTGTAAGAGAATCAATCTTTAAGGGGTCACTCTGATTCTGAACCTAGTTATGGGCTTTCACGTCATGAAATCATCAGGGAATTTTTTTATCATCAGGAGATACTATTTATCCACATTAAAAATTGTTAAACATGTTTTTGAAATAATCTTAAAAGCTCCCTGTGATATAAACCTAAAAGTATCCCATGTGCTGAAATACTGAGAAAAATGGAGAAACCAAAACTTATTACCTAAGAGAGTAATCTATTAAAAAATACTATTTTATACTAACCCTGTGTGGGCTCCACTTACAGCAGAATTTGTCATAGAATATGAAAACATTTTTCTTAAACATCCCAGAGTAGACCTTCATCATTTTCCTTTAAAGTATGCTTGTGAAGACACTGTTTTACATAATATTTTCTCAGAATCTTTTTTATTTGCATATAATTTTAGTCTTTTAAATGAAACCACCAACTCTTTCATTTTAAAATGTACAACTCTGCAGCTCAAGCAGAAAAGAATTTCAAGAAACCATCCTTGGTTCACCTGATGTAAAGTTATAAGTGGTCAGGATGATGCATTCCTAGTTGTACGCTCCCTAGTAAACCTCTTTGCAACAAAACTAAGCTGAGTATTAAGTAAATGATATTAGAGTCAATCTATCTTCTGGGGCTGGGAAGAGGCGCGTCAGCAGTATTTTGCAAACTAATTTTATTGACTACACATTCATCACAGTTCAGGTATATTGCCCCTTGTTTTTCTAATGTTGCCCCCTTTCAACAGGCCCAGTTGCCTGGGCCTCACCCACCCAAACTAATGCTTGGTACCCTCCAAAGACCTCAGGGTCATTTCTGTGCCAGCCTGCCCCTCATGCTCTGCTTTGTGACTTGTGGATTCAGTCATGGGGGTTAGGGGCCACTGTTCAAGGCCCTGGTTGGCCAGTTTTTTCCCTATCTTTATTGAGGTCTAATTAACACATAACAGTGTGTAAGTTTAAGATGTACAACATGATTGATATACGTACCTATTGTACATACACACAACATGTATATTATGAAATATGCATATTGTGAAATAATCACCACGATAAAGTTAGTTAACACGTCCATCATTTTATATAGTTACCATTTGGTGTGTGTAGTGGGAGGGGCCTGTCAGACTTAGGAGGGATGGTGGTCACATATATTACAGGGGCCAAGAGCAGAGGGTAGGGTTGAACACTGTGTGCAAGAGGAAAGTCTGTGTGCAGATGGGGTCATTCAGCAGCTTTCTGCCAAATGGAGCAGGAATAATTCCAACAAGTAGGTGTAGAGTGGAGGGGAGAGGACTACATAGACTCAAGTTCTGGGGCTGAGTGTGGGCTGCAGAAAGACCAGGAATAAAGTGGACGAAAAAAATTGTAATAATATAATTCATAACATCTGAGTCAAAAGCTCTTGGATTTGAGGATGACTCAGTCTACAAGAACCAGGAGTGACAACTGTGACTGGCTATTACTGAATGCTAGCACCTTGAATATAACTAGTACAACCTGTTGATAAGACAAGACTAAATTTATTGCTGCTGCTAGAAAGAACACCAGCTCTACCAAGCATTGGAAGTATTTTGGAGTGAGGAAAAGCATATTAGTTTTCTAGGGTAACAAAGTACCACAAACTGGGAGACTTAACAACAGAAATGTATTGTCTCACAGTTCTGGAGATGAAGTCCGAGATCAAGGTGTCAGCAGGTGTCAAGCCTCCTCCCTGCTAGCTTCTGGTGGTTTGCTGGCAATCTCTGGAGTTTGTTGGTTGTAGACATAGCTCTCTAATCTTTGTTTTCTTGTTCATGTGGCATTCTCCTTGTGTGTATCTGTTTCTAAATTTCATCTTTTAAGAAGGGTACCCATCATCTTGGAGGAGAGCCTACCCTAATGACCTCATTTTAACTCGACTACCTCTGTAGTCGAGACCCATCTCCACATACAGTTAAATTCCAAGGTACTAGAGGTTACAAACTCAACATATGAATTTGGGTGCTGGGGACACACATTTCAACCCATAACAAAAAGTAATGTCAAAATTAATTCAGAATTTGGAGGTTTTACTTAAGTTGAATATTTCAAAGCAGAAGACTAGATTAGAATTGGGTAGGGTCATGATACATCAGTTCAGGATTGAAAGAAAGATTGAAACAAAGACCCTGAGGTGTGAGTGTTGATGCTTTCCATTGAAGAGTGGATGGATCTTTCAGGGTCTTTCTTGTATAAACAATCGAGCTCTTTAGTTGTGCAAGAAACTCCAGGAAAACTAAAGAAATACTAAGGAAGACAGTGAAGTAGCAAAGTTCTGTCATTGTAGGTGCTTGTGGGCCAGTAGTTTCAGTCCTCAGGTTCCATATCGGGGTAGGTGGTTTCATTTCTTATTCCAAAGACTAAACTTCTAGGGAAACAACTACCTCAGCACAAAGGGATTTTTTTTTTCTTTACTACTTAGCTTGGTAAAATGCTTGCATAACAGTAGATCTGATTAAAAATAACTCATTTAATTATAGAAGAGGATTATGTCAATTTTACTCCTCAAGAATTAATATGAAATCCATTAGGGTAGGCACAATCCGAAAACTCAAGCAAGGCCTTTTAAAGCTACTTCTACAGATTACTCTTTCTGAATGATTAATAGAGGTTTCCAGCTGTGTTTGTTAATCCTCATTAACCAAAAACCTTGAATTGCAGCTGTTGCCATATGCTAAACTCTGAAGCAAACTGCTTTATTGCATCACTTCGTGATTGATCAAATGCGTGCCTTTTTTCTCTGCTCAAATAATTAAATGGGAATGGGAAATCTGAATTTTCAGTGCTGGCCTTAAAGCAGCACTTCCCAAAATGTGTTCCACTAGTGTAGTCAGTTTCAGTATCTAAAAAAAAAAATCCTCCGTGACTCCTCACAGGCTCGAGCTTTGGTCTGTGGAGCGGTAGCATTAATGGTGATATTAAGTAGTTTATAAATTTTTCTGAAAGGTCAAGTAAATTGAGAGAAAATTAGATCAAAGAAAATGAGACAAACTTCTTGGTTGCAAGATATCTCAGACTTTTGAATACGCTAATGGGCTGTTGTGAACCTATAAAATATAGTATGCAGTCTCTAAAACTTTCCTTCCTCCCTGTTTTTTAAACAGAACACCCTATGAGCTGGGATTCAAGAGAATGAACGTTGGTGAACACTGTCACTTTTCTATCCTGTTTTGCATTTAAATATGTAACTCCTCATATTCTCCTAACCAAGACATCCATTAATGCAATTCAGATCTTTTGTAGAAAAATTAGACCAACTGGTATTCTTCTGAATGGGCACAAAGCACACCTCTTCAATACCAAAAAGAATAATTCATTATAGATTTTTCTTACCAGTCACGTACATTCTTCAAATGTCCGCTGATGTAATGTTCATTGCTTATTGTCCTTGTGTTTTTCATTTTCTGACTGTGCTCGAGACTCAAGTTTATAAGGTCTTCTGATTCTCTGAAGACATAGTTTCCATTGTTAGGAGTAATAATGAAAATAAAAATCTCCTTCCACTGCCCCCTCCCCCAATTCAGGAAACCTCTCCATAAAGGTAGAAGAGAAAGAAAATAATTTTATTATTGGATAAGCGTTAAACAAAAATGTGACACATATCATAGACAATCAGCTAAGAGATTACAAAGATGGAAAGTAGTACCACCCTTTTGTAGAGCCAAGCAGATACTAGACATTATATCCGTATTCTCAAAGTAAATAATAACTAGTCTTCAAGTAAGGGGACTGGACGGCACTATTTGTCATACATAGTTCATCCTAAATTCACTTTGTAATTGGGGTGACCATCTATGCTAGCTAATTGGCTTTATCCAAAGAAAAAGTCTCCTATCTTTATGATGGGAGGTAGTTTTAAAACTCAGAGCAAGGAGCTGAACTTTAGCAGCCTTGCATCCCATGGAAAGGAAGAGAGGGGGCTCTCTCTTCCTTGATGATTACATTTCAAGATGTTTCCTAGGTCCTTAAGAAAGATATTTCTGGGTCATAAACTGGAAGAGGCTTAGTTAGCTTTTTTTTTTTTTAAGATTTTATTTATTTATTTGTCAGAGAGAGAGAGAGAACACAAGCAGGGGGAGCAGCAAGCAGAGGGAGAAGCAGGCTCCCCACTGAGCAAGGAGCCTGATTGCAGGACTCAATTCCAGGACCCTGGGATCATGACCAGAGCCAAAGGCAGATGCTTAAACGACTGAGCCACCCAGGCGTCCCAAGGCTTATTTAGCTTTTAAAAGATTTACATCTTTTACAGAGAAAGAACTCACAGTTACCGATATTCTAAAGTAAATGCTTGAAGAAGGGGGAGGTCTTTTTCTGTATTTTCAACTGGGAACATTAAGCCTCTTATTTTTCATTTGTATTTACCCTTACACTCAGGAGATGACCTCATGTTTCTTACCATATAAATACGGTCTTTTAAATAGTATTTCTTGGCATTGAACAAAGGATACGGCTACACGCTTTTCTGAAGTATTTTTAAATTTGGAAAGCAAATTTTTTGTTGTTCTGTTATTGAAACAATCATGACCTTAGTTTGTCTACTACCTTGAAATTTGTGAAACACTTTTATGCTGATTATTTCAACTGACCTGACTACTCAGAGGCAGATATTGAGATATGCTTTTTTACTTAGGGTAAAAAGAAAACTACAAAATACAACGATTTTAATGTAACTAAGGTCACAAATGTAGGTGGCAACATGATGCCATGGAGGGAGCCCCAGCGAGAATCAGAGGCAGCTTTAAGGCCCAAAGACAAGCTCTGGGTTTGTTTGAAATTGACATGACAGGAAAAAGGAATCCTTCATATTTTGGATTATTTGAGAAGAAATGAGACTTAACCTATTGAGAAGAGCATGGGGCTTTTAGAGTGCAATGAATCTGAGTGCTCGTTCTGGTGTTTGGCCCTCATGAGCTCCTGCACGCTTTGGGAAGCCCCGCATTCCTCCTTGACTGTTGTAATGTGAACACAAAGATACTCTTTCTGGATTATTGTGAGAACTGAACGAAGTGTATGAATGAAGGGTCTGACTGCCTGACACAGAGTAAGTCCTCAATGAAGGATATTCTCTTTCTTTTTCTTTTCACAAATTCTAAGCAGTGGCACCGGCAGGACTAGACTTTGGATCTTCCCATCGCTCTCTTGTTCCAAAGGTACCTTCCTCTGTACATTGGTGCTAATCAAGAGAGTTCCAAAATTTAATACATTTGGCTAAACAAAGGCTTTCACTTATTTTAGTTTAACTTAATTTTTATTTTCAAAAATGAGCACACTATTCAGTGTATCTATTGCCTCCAAATTTTAGATTTTTCTGTTGCTGCTTCATGTGTATGCGCTTCGGCTGATATTTAACAGTTTAATCCAAGATGCCTTTTATTCTTCAGTTCTGGGAAAATATAAGCATTAAAAGGATTATCTAAGTAGAGCTCACTTATTTGGGTTCATGTTTTATTACGTGTGATGCAGGGTAAGGATATTTACTATGAAAAAGGACTTTACTCTGTATTAAATGAGTGAACCTGAGGTCTTGTGCTTTTTCTAGTTGCTGAGTAGTAGCTGGATGGTTGAGGCTGTTTTTATTATCCTTTCACTGGTGATTTGGTGCTTTGCTGCACTGATCCAGCCTTGTTTATCCATTTACGCAACCATCAACTGGCACAACTCATTTCCAGGCCTCTCAAACTATAGCACTGAGCCACAAAACTCATTAGGTGAAATATGTGACCTCCATCATCAAATCGCAATTGGAAATTGTTTTGTATGTAATCTTTTCCAAGGCTGCACATCCAAATACACATTCAAAATCAAGCAAAATAGACGTGACTGTTTCAGTAAAACCATGACAAGTGGTGTATCTCTGTAAATGTCAGAAGTCGAATTATGTGAATATATTTTAGCTAGAGAAAAAAAAAACATTGCTTTTGCTCCATTTTATGAAAGGTAAACAAAAAAAGTAAACAAAAAGAAATTATAGTTTCTCTCTCTCTCTGGAGTTTATTTATAGTCCTTTGACAGCAGGAAATGAGAAATAAACCGCATTCGAGCGGTGACCATGAAGATGAAAAATATTCACAGTGTGATACAAATGTGTGTTCGACTCCTAAGAAAGTATGAATAGAATATTATTTTCTAATAGACAATATTGTCTATTTAATTATATAATATTAAAAAATCAAGATCATTTTTCTCTACGTCATAGAAATAAATACATTTTTCTACTGTTCTCTAAATAAATATTAGTGGAACACTTGTGCAATGATAGCTGGGATTCTAACACATTTTTATGTTATTTAAATACTTTCTTCTTTTATATTATCTTTCTTATGGAACAAGGGTCTCAGCTGGGGCAGTGTTTACCACTGTGAATATAGTCATGACTTGAAATGTTTAGAGAGCTGTTGAAATCAGTCCTATCAGAATTGATTCTATGTACACAGGAGCTGAAGTGTTGCCTGGAAAAATAATTTAAATGATATGTCCTTCCACATTTCAGGCATATTCCGTTATGCCCACCAAAACAGTGGAATCGCCCAATGAAACTATTTTTTGCAGAAGGGCTGAGAAGCATTACTGGTGCTTAGTCACTAAAGAGGAATGTGAGTTCTGAGTTTGATGGCCAATATGTAAACCATGCCGGGACCATCCTCCCATGCATGATGAGTCCTATGAAGAGACTAGGCTATAATCTATACCAGCAGTCATAGTGCAAGACCATAAAACAAACAAACACTTCAAGCTGACACCATGCAAGGAATTCTTAAAAATTAATAGTAAAAACTACAATTGTTCTGTCATCTGTAAAAAATTTTTGTTAAAACATTAACCAGATTTTTTTCATCATTTGCTCTAAATGTGTTGGGAAATGAAAAATAGTAAAACTAATATTTATTTATTTATTTGATGCACCTTAATGTAAAACATCAGAAACATTGAGATTTAATGTATTTTATTTCTTTGGAAAAAACTTACCAAGAGTAGTTTGCTAGAAAGGAGGTGGGTGGGGGGATGAATGAAATAAATAGAAGGAATTAAGAGGTACAAACTTAGAGCTATAAAATCAATTAAATTAGAGATATGAAAAGTACAGCATAGGGAACATAGTCAATAATATTGTAATAACATTGTATGGTGACAGATGGTGACCACACTTATCGTGTTGAGTACTAAGTGATGCATAAAATTGTCAAGTCAATATGTTGTACACCTAAAACTAATATAACATTGTATGTTAATTAGACTTTAATAAGAAATTGTTTTAAATACATGGAAAAAAGTCATAAAAATAGTGGTTTGGAAAGTGCTTGCTGTCTTATTGGAAAACTTACTGTGTAATGACACAAAGTGTACATCTTTTCTATGCCTTTGTAAGTCTTCATACTTCCTTCCAAATTTGGATCAGCTCCCAAAATTTTATCCTTAGTGCTTCCAGTGTCATGAAATATCTCTGAGAGTTTCCTTAATGTGAAGTTTATTGCTAGTGTCACTTCCTCCGGGAATATTCCTCACAACCACTTTCCTCATTTATGTTGATGAGTTCACCTTGATAAGTCCAGCTGGCTACATATCTAGAGTCTCTCAAACAGCAGGAGTGTTAACATTCCCATAATTAGCTATTTCTTTTCTAAGTCCATTTAGGATTGGTTTGAACTTCACTTCCAGTGTTATCATTTTTTCCTTTCTTTGCTGTACTTGCATTTTCATTGGCCAATTTCCTCTTTCAGTTATCCACTTCTGTAAAATGTCAGGTGGGTTTGTCACTGGGAGACAGAGAGGCAATGCAGCTACATGCTCTGATGTCGGGGGCACGAAGCGAAAAACAAGGGTACAGTGACCAATCACAAGCAGACTTTGAAAGATGTGATGTGATCAGTAATCATGAGGCACCTCTGTTATTTACATAGTGATTTGCGGACTAAAGAACTAGCAATGACGTTTGGATTTTATACAATAACTCAAAGTTAATACACCGTGGTAATTAAAATTTGAACTGTGCTGTTGGAGAATTAGTATTACTTAACTAATCCATGATAAGTGCAAGAGAAGATTATCTGTACTGAAATATTTGCTTAACTTGCATAATCCTTTGGGGCCCGAGTGACACTACTTGGGGAACCATGTAGCAAAGAGAAATGCAAAGAACAGAACAGAGATTGTTCTTTATGCCTTGTGGTTAAGATTTAGCATCTCAAGTGCTCAGGGCAGTTTCTAGAAGAGAGACTCACCATGGTCAGCAAAGCAAGAGTTGTTTCATGTCTATAATTCATTAGGAAAAAAAAAGCTCCAGGAAAGCAGGAATCAGGTCAGTCTTATACTTTGTATCCCTAATGCCTACCAGAGTGTTTTCTATGTAGTAGACATTAAATAAATGTTTGTTGATAGAATGCAAGAATAAATTCATTAATAAATATCAATATGGCTAAATTTTGATAAAAAGACTGAAGCATTATAAGATTTTGAATTTAATAAAATGATACATCGTAGATTGTAAAATGATATATCATAGATTGGAAATGACATTTTTAGAAAGATTTGAGACAAAGATCTAAGGTTAAACTAAATGGTCAAGTAGCTTCAAAGCATCCCGCTGATTTAAGAAAGGAAATGATACGGTTCTTTCAAGATTTCATATTTAGAGTTTATTGCAAGACTTGTTTCTCTTTCCTCCTTACATCAAAGGAAGGAACTCTCAGCTCTAGAAAGCTGCTTGCATGTGCCTAGGCCATAGTAACATATGCCATGTCTTTAAATCAGGAGTTTCCCAATCCCTTTTCAGAATGGTCAAAAGAGTAAACTCAGAAAGGAGGAGGCTGGCAAAATGGAGGACAATACATAGAAGATGAAGCTAGGCCAGAATGGAAGCCATTATATCTGTCTAAGAATTTTCACCATCTCCTTAGTATGGAGAGCGTTAAACCAATGTCCACCCCACTGTGTATTGTTCAACATCCGATTGTGTTTTGTGAATTATATTATACATAGCATAGGATTCTCATTTCACAAGTACAGAGAGGGGGAGAAGTCCAAATAAATGGCTAGTGTAGTCAATACTGAATTGTGTCAACTGGGCCGAGTGATTAAATATCACCCTTTACAGAATGCTGCATTGGTGAGATTTATTTCTGCCTGGAAAAATGATATACTACCTTAGTAAAGATTGGTAATATTGACAAAAATATTTAATTTGAAATCGTTTTTGCTTAGAAACTTCCATATCTTAGTATTAATTTATGAAAAATGATATACATGGCTATTTTTAAATGTTCTATGGTTTTGTTTATCAGCATTGTTGAGTGGGAAGCATGTAAAATTTTTACGGGAAGTGCCGTCAGCCAATTATAGGGAAGGCACAGCCTGAGTCCTCCTGGTGGCAGCGTGTCTTCATTACAGGCAAAGCTAAGTGCTTGTTTTTGCAAACCCTAATTCATAAAGTAAAATCAATATCATGGTAAAACCCCTGTCAAAGGAAACTATGAAGTTTCATTATTTATTTTCTTTTGAAATTACACTGTAGAAAGGAAAAAGACATTCTTTTTTTAATTTATTTATTTGACAGAGAGAAAGACAGCCAGTGAGAGAGGGAACATAGCAGGGGGAGTGGGAGAGGAAGAAGCAGGCTCCCAGCGGAGGAGTCCGATGTGGAGCTCAATCCCAGGACTCTGGGATCACGCCCTGAGCCGAAGGCAGATGCTTAATGACTGAGCCACCCAGGCGCCCCAAGACATATTCTTTTAAAGACTCAAACAGTATCTTTATGCAATATTTATCTTTCAAATTTGCGTTCCTCAGGTCTGTTCATATTTAATAACACTTAAATGTTGTTTCATCACTTTTAAAATTCCTGGCCTTAAATGAAAACTTTTGGGAAAAGATTCATGTCAATAGGAAAAAAACAAAACAAAGATATTCTTTGGTTGTGATAAACATTGAACATTTCCAAAAAGCATCCTTTTCATATTTAAATTCTGTGAAAGAGTAGTGAAACACACAGTATTTTAAATTCGAATGAATCTTCCATGTTAAAAAAATAAGTATGTCTAGTCTTTTAGGCCATTTTTGTAAAATATCATAAACTCGTTTGTTGAGAAAAACATATGTAAGGATAAAATGCTAAAATTATGTTTGTTCATATAAAAAGAGTGATTAGGGAATACAAGTCGATGAATTGTTATAAATTTATTTTTTTCAGATTTATTTATTTGTGTAAGGGTAAAATGCTAAAATTATTTCTTCTCTGTCCCTGGGGAAAGGGACAGAGAGACAGAGGGAGAGAGCCTCTTCAAGCAGACTCCCTGCTGAGCACAGAGTCTGACATGGACCTGGATCCCAAGACCCTGAGATCATGACCTGAGCCAAAACCAAGTGTTGGGTGTTTTACCAACTGAGCCATCCAGGCGCCCCAATTGTTATAAATTTCTAATAGCCTCAAATAAAACTGAAATCATGTATTGTCCTATGTAATTTGTTATTTTGAACCAAAGTAAGGTAATCAGAGGAAGACATGAGGACAACAGCAAAGTATGGAAAATATGTGTGGCCTTCTGAGAAAAGACAGCGATTATGTAGATTACTAGTGATTGAGCGGCAATCAGAATAGTTCATGGTTGAGAAAAGCAAGAATCAACTGTCTATCAAAATAAGCAAATATAAGTTTTGTAAATTATTTTATTGTCCCCAAATAGAAAAACACAGTTGATTGTACCTCATTCTTTTTAGTTGTACAGACTGTTACTGCTTTGATCATTGTCAGTAGCGTCATTTTATAATAAAATGGAAATGCTGAAGGTTTACAAAAATGATTTACGTCTTAGTGATTTGCATTAAGCAAAACATGCCACTTGCTAAACAACCACATTTATGCTCTTTCACACATCACCCACTTATCATTCAGACAAAATACAGTATACTGAACAACAGCAGGTCTCTATCCAAATGCCAATTCTATCAAAGCTATTGAGCTATTATTCAGGAACCTTTGTATCATTTTTTTCCCTATCATTTCAATTTTTTGAAAAGATGAATACTAACAGGTAGACGTATGAAATTTGCCTCAAAGCTATTATCATGTCTAAGTGTAAAAGAACACTATTATTTGATGATTCCTCATTACTTGGATCTCAGTGTATCTGGCAAAAGCTTGAAAACCTCAGCTGTACTTTTTTCTCTGTGATTCTGCATTCTGTGTATTTCTATGCCAAGGCGAAATGCACAGCTGCTTATCTTTAAGAGCATCAATACAAGCCAACTGTCCATCTCTTTCCTGCTCAAGCTTTCTTGTCCAGTCCAGCAATCTGACCCACTAGTGGTGAGACAACTGCCCTTCTGCAGTGACTGGAAATGAATTCATTCAAATGCATCTAATGTGTGGCATTTTCAAAAAAAAAATAGAAAAAGTAATATATGTGCAATTATGAAAAGTAGTACATGCATATGGTTAATTAAAAAAAAAAAAAGATTTCAATAGCACCAGAGGATAAAAGATAAAGGAAAATGTTCTTTCCTAAGGTTCTTCCAAGTCTTACCAACCAATTGGGAGTCCTTGCAGAAATGATTCCAGGCATAAACAGAATTATCTCTGTATGTATGATAAGAGATTTCTTCCCATTGTTTCAAGTCTTGTAAAATCTGTATTGGTTTCCTATTGTTGTTGCAACAAATTACTGAAGACATAGTGGATTAAAGCAATGCATATTTATTATCCTATAGTTCTTGAGGTCATAAATCCAAAATGGATCGGCAAGGCTGTGTTCCTTGTGAAAGTTTAGAAGAGAAACCATTTCCTTGCCCTTTCCATCCCTTGCTTCTGGTCCCACATCGCTCTGATCTCTGCTTCTGTCAGCACATCTCCTTCTGTCTCTGACCCTTCTGCCTCCATCTCATAAGAATCCTGTGACTACATTGGGCCCACCTGCATAATCCAGGATAATCTGCCCATCTCAAGATTCTTGACATAATCATTTCGGCAAAGTCCCTCTTACCATGTAAAAGAATTTGTTCACAGGCTTCCGGAATAGGACAGAGACATCTTTGGACGGCCCTTATTCTCCTGCTATAATATCTCTCAGTAAAGTTTTTAAGCTGTTTTCAATCAGGTCCTGTACTGTTCTTGTTTAATTTATTTCTAATTATGTTATCTTTTGTTGTTGTTGTCGTTAATTATTATTTATAGTTAGATTCTCATTTAAGATGTGTTTTTTTGCTAACTGGAAAAATATGACTTTCTTCAACAGCAGGGCTCTCTAAAGAGCCTCAATTAAATGCAGGAAATGAGTTGTCCCCACTAAAAATTCCTCAAATCCAAAGACATATTTCCTGGAAATGTCTGTTACTACATCTTCATATTGCTCTATCAGCATTAATTGATCATTTCCTCCTGCTTGAAAAGTTTCTTTTTTTTTTTCCTGCTAAAAATCCCGTTCTCTCTTGGTTTTCCTATTTCACTAACTACTTTTTCTCAGTCTTTTATTATCTTACCACATCCCTTCTATATGTGTATCTATGGTTCTTACATTGCTGTATCTTCATCTTTAGTCTCATGGCTTTTTAGCACCGATGAGCAGAAAAGTCCTAAATTTACAGCTTCAACCCCTGTCTTTAATTTCAGATTTGAAAATTCAGCTGCTTTCTTAACACCTCTACATGAATGGCTAATTGGCATTTCAAAACTAAATGTCCAAATCAAAACTTCTGAATTTGTATACAACACCCCTACCAAACAATCCTCCCCTTCCCCACCCTTTCCCATCTCGATAAATGACATTGTCTTTTGCCCAGCTAATTGTGGAGACACACACACATACACACACACACACACACACACACACACACCTTGGAGAAATATTTGACTCCTCTTAAATCCCATCCAATTCAAAATCTGTACTGACGGCTCTGCTTTTGAAAAATATTCAGCGTCTTGTCACTTTCATCACCTCTATCATTAACATTCTAGTCCGAGACACTGTTGTCAATCAATTGAATCATTGCAATGTATTCTTGCTCCCTTACAACATCCAGCATGTTCTTTCCCAAATGTTTAACAGATCATATCACTTCTCTGTCCAAAAACTCTGGCTTCCAATTTTACTCAGACTAAAAATTTCCCACTCCTTGGAATTGGGGTATATTTGGTGTATTAACTCTGAAAGGATGAACAGCCTCCATCTGACACGGTTACAGAAGAAGTGGTGTTCTTGAAGAGGGCCATTTTCTTTCTTTTCTTGTTTTTTAAAGATTTTATTTATTTGAAAGAGAGAGTGAGAGAGAGAGAGCACAAGCATGGGGGGGGCGCTGCAGAGGGAGAGGGAGATGCAGATGCAGGCTCTGTTCTCTGATGAGCAGAGAGCCTGATGCGGGGCTCGATCCCAGGACCCTGAGATCATGACCTGAGCCGAAAGCAGATACTTAGCCAACTGAGCTACCCCGGCGCCCTGGAGAGGGACATATTCTAGATAGTAAAAGAAGCATTCTGTGTCGAGATTTAGGATGTAAATGAATATCTGTCAGGCAGAGTAGAAATGATAGGTCAAGGAAGACATTGGGAGCTTGTCCTTAGATTGTGACTAAGGATGTCAAGAATGCGAAATGTGGTAGAAGTAGCTATTAGGAGAGTCCATATTTAATTCAAGTGTAAGTTTAGACCAAAGGCCCACAGATTTAGATTCAGGCTGAAAGAATCAAGGCAAGGCTGTTTGCATGCCAAAAGAAAGTCCCGGGAACCGGCATATTCATGGTCATAGGACTGTAAAGAACCCAAGAAAGAAGGCAAAAATCAAGGGAACAGAACTGCTGCCACTTGATTCAACTGCCCTTTTCTATCTGCTGATTCTTTAGTCAATGCCAGCTGCTGGAAGGTCTGGGTTTCATTTTATTTGAAGGGGTCATTTCACTTCTAAGATCAACTATTTATTTTCTTTAACTTGTCATATCCATGACATTCTAAATTTCTTTCTTCCCATCAATTTTTCATTGTAGTTTTTTACATTTTAGAAGTAATTTTAGAAATTTAGAAGTTAAAGAGGACGCCAATAAATGGGGAAAAGAGACAACAGGACTTTCTTCCAGTTTGATGGTTTTTCAAGATAGCTATGGCCTCAGGAGGTTACAAGGCTGTAATGTTCTTTCCCATGGGAAAGTGTGTATTTTGGTCAATCCATAAGTTTTTAAGCCATTAGTACATTTGGGCAGTTGCATTTCTTGTAACTCACAGTCACAAAAAGATCAATTCCTGTGAATATCTTCAACCCTGACCCCTAGACAGGAAGTTTTCCAGGGCAAAATATTTTTTTCTGATGTGTGACACTGTTACATTTAAATATTCTGTAATACTATCTTCATACAGAGATTTCACTTCACTTGAACCCTTTTCTGACCTATCTTATTATAATCTTAAATGTATTGTAAAGAATCAACCAGTAAAACTTTCTATATAATAAATAATGCCTTAGGTCTATCAAGTGTTTTTCTGATGTACAAATCATTTTTACATATTCTCTCTTTGCTGTTCAGAAGAGCCTATAAACTACACCCAGATCACCACTGCCTGTTTACAAAGAAGAACTAAGGATCAGCAATGTTTCATAGCTTGCTAATAAGTACCAGTGATAGAACTAGCACCCAGATATTCTGATTCTTATTATTTTTTACACTATGTGATACAATGGCCATTAAATGGTTAGCCAGAAAAATCCATGAGAAGGTATAATTTAGGGTATAGACTATATTACATCGCAATTGTTACAGCCTTCATGTTTTTATCCAATGGGGATTCCTTTTCAATTCATACCCAATCAGAAAATTATTCTTTATGCCAAACTTTGATATAATGTAATGGAGAATAAAATGACTTCTCATGGCAGAAGTCACAGAGTCATAGCAGCTTGTAAACGGAGAGCTCACAGGTAAAACTATCCTACAGAGCAGAGTGAAGGAAATGAAAGCTTCGCAGACCAGACAATAGGTAATGACTCTCTATGTGAACTTTGTGGAGTTGTAGAAGGATCAGTCATTTTCTACAGAGAATTACACCTGATTTCTCCAGTGTTCTCTAGATCAAAGATTCTCAATAGAATAGTTTATATTGGCTGTCTCCAGTTCTCCCCTTAGTCTAGAATTAACTGACTGGCATTGTTGTTTTTTTGTTTGTTTGTTTTGTTCTTGTTTTTGTTTTTGTTTTTGTTTTTTAAGCTATTCTGCTGGTCTCCAAAGTATTAGAAGGGTCCTATAGCAACTCTCACTCCACCCAGTGCCGGTGATAATCCCTTGAACTTGCCTGCTGACTCTGCACATGCAGCCAGGGGCGGCAAGTAAAAACAGAGGGCATACCACGACACTGAATGTTTCTATAAATACCAACTGTATAGGGAGCACATTGACGGGCAGGTAACAGATATGATCCCTAGCCACGCTTGCAGCATGCATTATCTACATATCTTATAGGGGGATCTGGCAACTTCTCTGAAGTAGTCAAGAACGTCAAATCTTCATTTTCTTTATTTCCTGAGGCAAAGGAGAAATAAGTGTGTTATTTCTATAGCCGTAATGAATAGCAACTACCAGAGTCTCTGTTCAACTGGTATTTCGGGGCTTTCTAAAAAGAATAGCCTGTTAAATGAATTTGTCTTTCCATTGAGGCAAATACAGGGAGCAGTAGCAAATATTCTCCTACCAGAAAAACTAATATTTGCACTTTTGTCTCTAAAGATAATGTAGTTTTTCTTTCTTTTTTTTCCCCCTCTGTGTGTTTGGTGACCTAAAACCGTAATTGATTTTAGACCGAAGGTTTTTTAATGAGTGTTTTACAATGAGGCATTTATTGTGGAGAGCCATAGGCCCCAAATCTTCATGTCTCAGAATTAGTATTTACCATTTCTTTTATACTGGAGAATAGAGACAACAAAAGTACAAAGAAGTCAGACAAGTCAAGCTAAAAGCAGAATGAATACATGGAAAACTACAAGAGAGCATGAAAGAAGATGAGGAGATGAGCAAGAGGTGATTCAGCAACATAAAATCCACTGACCACAATAAAGCACATGACCTCACAGGGCAACTAAGTATTTGATAACAATCAGTTGTGAAAACATCCATCTTTTAGGGAAAAATTCCTGCTCCTTTCTTTCTTCCCAATCTCTCTGTATCTAAAGCCTTTCCCTCTTTCTGATTATGTTGTTTTCTTTCAATTTGATGACTTAACATTTTATTCTCAACATTTTATAACACTATATTTATAACTACATGCAATATATATTTTATTTTATATATATACATATATATTATTTTTATATATGTATATACACATATATACATGTATATATATACATATATATGTATATACACATATATAAAATATATATACACACATATATTCCCTTTTAAAGAGAATTTATCTCATTAATAGATTTTCATACGTTAAAGCATCTTTGCATCCTGGGGATAAAACTCATATGGTTATGGTGTATAATCCTTTTAATGTGTTGTTAAATTCAATTTTCTAGTATTTTGTTGAGAATTTTTACATTTTTATACACCAAGGATATTACCCTATAGTTTTCTTTTCTTGTAGTGTCCTTGTCTGGCTTTGGTATCAGGGTAATGCTGGGCTCATAAAATCAATTTGGAAGAAATTCTGAATTTTTTAAAGAGTTTGAGAAGGCTTGGTATTAATTCTTCAAATTCACCAGTGATGTCATCTAATCTTGGTTTTTTCTTTGTTGGTATGTTTTTGATTACTGATTCAATCTCCTTACTAGTTAACTACTAACTAGTTCTATTTCTGCATGATTTGGTCTAGTTAGGTCATATGTTTCTAGGAATTTATGCATCATTTCTAAGGTTGTGCAAGTTGTTGATGTATAATTGTTTATAGTAGTCCTTATGGTCCTTTTTATATTTGTGGCATCAGTTGTAATGTCTCTTCCTTCATTTCTGATTTTATTTGAGTCTACTCTCTTTGTTTCTAAGTCTAGTTAAAGGTTTTTACATTTTTTTCAATTTTTTCAAGAAATCAGCTTTGTTTTCTTGATTTTAAAAATTGTTTTTCTATTCTCAATTTTATCAAAATTTTGTCAAATGCCTGATCTGTATCTGTTAAGAAGATCATAAGATTTTTATCCCTCATTTTGTTACGGTCTTATATCACATTTATTGATTTGTAAATGATGAACCATTTTTGCAGGTGATAAATTCTACTTGTTCATGGTGGATGGTCCTTTTACTATGCTGTTGAATTCAGTTTGCTAGTGTTTTGTTGAGAATTGTTGCAATCTATGTTGCAACGGATATTGGCCTCTAGTTTTCTTTTCTTGTAGTGTCCTTGTCTGGTTTTGCTATCAGAATAAAGCTGGCCTCATAAAACGAGTTTGAAAGTGTTCCTTCCTCTTCAAATTTTTGAAACGTTTGAGAACAATTGGCATTAATTCTTTGAATGTTTGGCAGAATTCACCAGTGAAACCATCTGGTCCTGGGTTTTCCTTTGTTGGGATGTTTTTAATTACTGAATCAATGTTCAGATTTTCTATTTCTTCATGTTTCAGTCTTGGTAGGTTGTATGTTTCTAGGAATTTTCCCCTTTCTTCTAAGTTATTTAATTTGTTGGCATATAATTGTTCATAGTAGTTTTTAGGATTCTTACTATTTTTGTGTCATCATGTCATAATGCCTCCTCTTTCATTTCTGATATTTATTTGAATCTTCTCTCTTTTTTCCTTAGGGATTTTTTCAGTTCAGTTATTGTGTTATTCAGTTTCAACATTTCTATTTGATCCTTTGCATGTTTCTTATCTGTTGAAATTCTTACATTCTTCACCTTTTTTTCCTCCTGAATATTGAGTATCTTTATAGTGGTTATTTTGAATTCTCTGTAAAGCAATTGATATATCATTGTTTCATTAGGGTTAGTTACTGGAACTTTTTATCTTATTCCTTTGTTCAGGGCATGTTTCCCTGTTTCTTTCTTCATTTTCTTTCCTTCGTTTTCCTCTGTGTTAGTATCTGTGCAGTAGAAAAAACAGACACCTCTCCCAGTATTCACAGACTGGTCTTATTCAGGATATAGCTGTCTCTGATCAGTCTGGCAAGAGATTCAGGATGCCTCTCAAATCTTTTCTGTGTGTATGTCATCTCTGGACTGGTGCATATAAATTCCCAATTAGAGGGATTTTCTGGTTCCTCCCCCCTTCTCCCCCAAGAGTTTGTAATCTCTTACTTCCTTCTGTGTCTATCTGCTATATTCTGGGTCATCTAGATCAGCAGCACTCAGAAGTTCTTTTTCTGTTCTTACATGCCCCAGACATCTAGAGTATGCTGGGGACTGGAAAGGCTGAAGCCATTGCCTTGGGTTTTCACCCCAAAAATTTGAACATTGAGCATATGCTTCAGTCTCCTCTTTTCTTCCCCAGAGATAATTCAGAAGCTTGGAGTCTTGCTTAGGGAGGGGCTCCAATAGATGACTGCATGCTAGTCCAACCCACCTTTGTTCTCAGTGGTCCCCAGTCATCTAGAGTGTGCCTTGTTCCATCTGTGCTCTGAGACATGCAAGACACAAGAAGGTCCCTTGGGTAGCCCCTGGAAAAGATGGATGTTGAACATATGGCCCCACTCTCCTTTTCCAAGGAGAAGCTGGGACCTGGGGTCTTTAGAAACTTGCTGTGTGCTGAGCCAGGGAGAGGGGTGATGGTGAATGCTTGCTTGCTGGTCCAAACTGTCATCTTTGTTTTCGGTAGCTCTCAGGCATCTAGAGTGAACTGGATCCTGGCAATGATCTGAAACAGGCAAGACAGAAGCCGGTCCCTTGGGCAGAACTTGGAAAAGGAAGTTTTGATGCCTAGTCTAACACTTTTTCTCTCCATGGTGAAGCCAGGATTTAAGGCTTATCATCTGCTCATTCTACACTGAGCTGTGGGGAGGACCTATGGTAAGTGCTTGCACACTAGTCCAGATCACCATCTTTGTTCTCAGCAGCTCCCAGCCTTAGAGCTCCTGAGACTGAGATTCAGGTGAGATAGAAATGAGTTCCTTGGGAAGCCACCTGAGAAATCCAAATGTTGAATGTAATGTGCAGTCCTTTCCTTCTCTCTCCAGGGAGAAGATAGGAGCTGGGTGTTTCTTATGGCTTATGTGCCTGAGTGAAATTATGGTGAGAAGGTGTCTCAAGGTTTTGTTTGTTTCTTTGTTTTTACCAGCTCTGGTGTGGCTGGTTTCACACTTACCTGATGTTCAGGAGTCTCTGAACTGGTTTCTAGATTTCTCACAAAGGGAATTGGTGCAAGTATTGTTGAATTGGTGTGTCTGTGGAGGGGAAGAAAAGTCTAAGGCTTTCTATCCTGCCATCTTGCTAATGTCTTCTCCTCAAAATTAATTTTAAAATCCCTTCTTAATGGACATTTTGATTATTTATATTTTTTTATTACATACAAATTTTCATGAGTATCCTATAACTAATTTTGTGTAAATTCCTGATTATTGTCTACTAGAAAATTTATTGAATACAATTTCTGGGTCAAAAAGTACATTTTTAAGTGTTTTGAAATGTATTTTTAAATTACACTCCGGAAAGGGTGCATGAATTTATAGACCTTTGAGAAGTACATGAGAGTTATTAGACACTGTTTAAACCATCACTGTCTTTAAGGGATTAATAGGGTTAGACACAGAAGAGACACTAACGTATGAGAGAGGAAAAAAAACAACCTGAGTTGGAGGGAAGATGGGCAGTGAGTACCAAGTCGTACACTAATAAGACATGTAATTAGTCTCCACTATAGAGAACACAGGCCAGGGATACTCTTTATGAATTTATTGTGTTCTTGAATTCCTGTGAAAATCTTTTTCTCTTAACATTCCTACCTTGTAACATCATAATAATCAAAATGTAATTATCCAGGAAGCAAGGACATGAGCACTCACTCTTAATTTTTACTCTTAATAAATCAAACTCAGTATCTCTTTTATTCCTCTTTTTCTGATCTATTTCATCAGTACTGAAGCTATTTAGATAAGATGGTGGTTAAGAGTCCATTTAGCTTTTGGCCAAAAGTAATTTGCTGTTGGAATTTGGTGGAGATTTTGCTATAACATAATCCTTTCCTTAGTGTAGGGAAAATTGGACAATTATCACTTCGGGATGATTTATATGGAAAGCTACCAGAGAGCTGGTGCCTGCTAGCTTTGCAATAATACAGCTGTCACAAGGCCCAAAATGTCCCTTTCATCTAGTTGGAATTTTCTTTGTTTGTTTATCTTTTTCTTTCTCTTGGAAAGGTTGAAATCTTATGATAAAGAGAAAAAGAAAGGACTGGAAAGGAATGATATACAACATTGAGAAACGTTTCTGCCTTTTCATTAATAGCTCTTTTTAGTTTTTCTGATTTTTGGATACATGCTTGGTGCAGACGTGTGTATACATTTTTGGCTCCAGCCTTAATCTGGAAATTGCAGAACATCAAATAAAGGGAAAAAGTATTAATCCATGATTGGAAACCCTTCGCTGATGGAAAAACTCGTACATGTCTGGGACATAGTATCACATATGAAGCGCAGGAGTGAGGAGAACGTGATGTCTTTGTATTATTTGTGAGTGGGCCTGTGTGTAGCCCCTTATACGAGCTTCTGCTTTCTTTAATGATAATGAACAAAAGGAGGCAACGTGTAAACTGAGATTGCAACACCATCCTTTAATTTAAACTTCTTACTGGGTAGCATCTATAGTTTTATGAGTCCTCAGGCTATTTCTAATCATACTCAGCCTAAATATTTTGACAATTAATTTTTTTTTTTGTAAAAAGATAGCTCAAGCTAACCTGGTAGTTTCTTGCCAATCTACTCTTCCGAGAATAATTAGCTGCTCTTGCCACGGCACCATAGTACCTTTAGGAAGTACTTCTCACACCTTTATTTAAGACCTGGCGTTGTTTACTTTTCACCAGAAAACATAACATCGGCGAAGTGGCTAGGAATAATAAATCTTCCAGATGTTGGTTTTGCCTTATTACATTGCAAGATTCATCAATTCCCTCAAACCAGGTTGCTAGGGGACATGAGACCTCTTTCTTTAGAAACTCCCCTTAAGCTGGAAAGTCGAAGAAGTGAACTAAAGCCAGCAGGACTGTTTTTAGAAGCGTGAACACACAACAACAATTTGAAATGAAAGATGAAAGAACAACAAGAAAACTCTAATAGAGTAATAGGTGATGCTTTCTTTTTCCAAATAGACAAAAGCTTCCACACTGAACAAGAAGCCTTGTGGCAAACAACTGATTTATGTCCTGAACTTTTGAACTACATAGTTAATTTTCAGCTAATATATATTTAATTGAAATGTTAGACATATTAGTCATTTGTGGGTATGCACATTCCAAACCCTACCAATTTCCTCAAAAGAAAAATATTGAAAGCAATGTAATAAGGGTGAAAAACATTTATTTTATGAAACACTAAAATGAAGTTGATTTCTGGGAAAGTCATCTGTTAATAGTAAAGGAACTAAGAAACTATTTTTTTTAATGAAAAGTGCACATTTTCCAAGTCTAGTTTTTGTAAAAGTAATAGAATTCAATACATCTGTATCCTCTATGTTTCTTACAGAGAGAACCATCTATTAAGATGAATATGTTTATTCTACTATAAATAAACAAATAAACATGACATTGTCCATGTGAACATGAAAATTGGACTCTAAGTCAAAAATTTCCACATGACCATCTGTATTTAGAAATCATTGGAGAGAAAAAATCATGACTCTACAGAAACAAGCATTCAAAGTACTTACTTCTAGAAAGACCAGGAAGTAAATAATTTATATCTGTTTATTCACTTCCATTTTCAATGGACATTGGGGAAGCCTTGTTCTGGTATCTCTGTGCTCATATGGGATTAGCCAGCATGTTTTGATAGTGTAGTGCTTTTAAAGTCTCAGGTGATAATCACTGACATCCCCAGTCACCTCCAGGCTGCTGTCCTTCTCTTTAAAGCTGATAGGGCTCCTTGGTCTTTGAACCAGTCAGTGTGGCAGCAAACTATGAGCAATAATTAGAGTGATAGAAGGGCAGCTGATAAATGCTCTCAACTATGAGAGGAACAGAGAAATTTCAGAGCCCCTGGAATTGGTCAAAAATTCTAATAAAGGAAATGACTCTCTTGATGAAGAACTGTCAGCATCATCACATTGTAGCAAAGCAGAGGAATAAATAAGAAGATCCGAAGGAAACCAGTATAGCAATATTTCCTAGTTATCCACTCCAACCATGTCACCATTTCTCTTCTAAATAAGGGCTATTGCTAATACCACAAAAGTACTTTTACTGTTACTGAATTTCAAATTGAATATGAGCTTGGAGTCCACAAGACTCGGGTTTGGCACTGAGTAAGCTTCAAAGACACATCGTCCAGAAATCCAGAGGTAATAAGAAGGAAATACTAGCATTTACTGAAGTTCTTTAAAGAACAGTAAAGGCAATTAATCAATACCAACAATACCTTTCAGATTAATTTGTTTCTGGTCTGGGTGTATGTGTGTACATAGTGTATACTATATCTATTATAAATTATATATTATGTAAATTATATAAGTAATATATTGCATTTTATATACACACATACACACACACACGTATATGGTACTTTGGAACTTCTCAGATATTAAACTCCCTAAATGTTCATCTAAACACACGTACATGTTTTGTTTTGTTTTGTTTTTTAAGATTTTATTTATTTATTGAGAGGGAGAGAGAGAGCGTGGGGGAGGGACAGAGGGAGAGAGAGAGAGAATCTCAAGCAGACTCTGTGCTGAGGGCAGAGCCCCACACAGGGCTCAGCCTCACGACCCTGAGATCACGACCTGAGCCAAAATCAAGACTTAGAGGCTTAACTGAGCCACCCAAGTGTATGCCCCCCCGCCCCCACATGGTTTTGTCTCTCATTCTCCTTCTCCCTCTTTGTTGTGTAGGTCAGCTTAGCCTATTTGACTTTCATCTTCACTATTTCTTAGCTCTATTTATTCTATGGCTTCTACGCCACACACAAGAAATGGGCAAATACATAATATTACTTGAGGTAGAGATTAGGGCACACATTGTGAGTTACCAAAGATATGCTCTTTTGGGTGGGGAGTCTCTAAATTAAATTAACATGTATCATTTATCCTAGTTATGTAAAAATTATTATTTTAGCATATTAAATACAGTGCAACAGCTCAGTAGCATACTTGCCGTAATGCAAGTTTGGGTATTATGTGACTATGATTTGGCTCACATCATTTACCCAGTACCCATGGTCGAATGGAGAAGGGCTACCTGTGATCATTTGGGATGAGACGTCCTCCATTCAATGTGAGGTCATCTGTGTACACTAGACCTGTGTAGACTAGACCTTTTACCATTTTTACGTTTGTACGTTTGTACAATGTAGTCTACATGAAAAATAGCACTTTTTACTTCTCATTTCAGTAACATGACACACATTTTAAGAAATTGAATTTTGTGGAACACTTTTATATCGTTACCATAGGAGTTACCTTTATAATGGTTATGTAAATAATACATGCTTGTAATAAAGAAATCAAGTAGTACAGAAAGGCAATAGAAGAGAGTAAAAACTTCACCCTAGATCTTATCACCCAGATACATCTGGTATGGACACTGAACACTATTGCCTACTTCTCTCTATCAAATACATACGGCTTTGTATTTCAAATAATAAAAAGATTTTTTTAAAAGATTTTATTTATTTATGTGACAGAGAGACAGCCAGCGAGAGAGGGAACACAGCAGGGGGAGTGGGAGAGGAAGAAGCAGGCTCCTAGCGGAGAAGCCCGATGTGGGACTCGATCCCGGGACACCGGGATCACGCCCTGAGCCGAAGGCAGCCGCTTAACGACTGCGCTACCCAGGCGCCCCTCAAATAATAAAAAGATTTCTTAAGGAGCACTCTCACATATAAAAAAGAGTTACCTGAAACAGACATATCCTAGTGAGTCTCACTAGCCCACAATGTGATAAACTTCCATCACAGACCGTCATCCTAAGAAAGGCCATTCTTTCTGTGTGAGCATCCTGCAAAACATCTACAGTCACAGTCTGCTGCCCAGTTCGAGAAATCTTTTATGTTGTTAGTATAAAACTTAAAGAGCCCTTCCAGGTTTAATACCTTCTTACAAGAACTTCTTTTTTTTAAAGATTTTATTTTACTTATTTGAGAGAGAGAGAGTGCGGGCATGAGTGCGGAGGGTCAGGTGAGGGGGTAGTGGGAGAGGGAGAAGCAAGCTCTCCCCTGATCAGGGAACCCAAAGATGTAGGGCTCAATGCCAGGACCCTGAGATCATGACCCAAGCCAAAATCAAATGCTTAACCGACGGAGACACCCAGGTGCCCCAAAAGTACTTATACTTTTAACAGGCCTCAACTGAGCAATAATAGCAATCAAAATTCTCATTCCCAGGAATCACCATCCTGATGTTAAACTACAGCCCTTACAAAGCAGAGCTTGAGTTGGGCATCTTTGGCCTGGGCAGTAAACTCCCCAAATGTTCATCTAAACACACATGTAGAGGCACCTGAGTGGCTCAGTCAGTTCAGCATCTGCCTTCGGCTCAGGTCATGATCCCAGGGTTCTGGGATTGAGCCCTGAGTCAGGCTCTCCGCTCAGCGGGGAGCCTACTTCTCCCACTGCCTCTGCCTACAGCCCCCTCTGCTTGTGCTCTCTCTCTGTGTCAAATAAATAAATAAAATCTTTAAAAAATAAAATAAATAAAATAAACACACCTGTATGGTTTTCTCTCCATTTGTTCCAGCATATTCTTCCTGGCATGTGGAGTGGAGTTGAGTGGGATAGGGTAATCATAGATTATTCACCTCCTGCGTATAATCCTTAAAGAATTAATTATCACCTGTAGAGGCAATGGTGGATAAAGTCAGTTGTTTATTTAGACAAGGAGATGCCAGGTTTAAAAAAAGAAAGACAAGGGGCACCTGGGTGGCTCAGTGGGTTAAGCACCTGCCTGCCTTCGGCTCAGGTCATGATCCCAGGGTCCTGGGATGGAGGCCCATGTCTGCTTGTACTCTCTCTGTCAAATAAATAAATAAAAATCTTAAAAAAAAATAAAAAGGAAAAGAAAAAAAGAAAGGCAATATAGGATGGAACCAAGAGATAACAGTGACCTTGAACTCAGCCAACTAAGTCTTAAATCCTGGTTCCGCTACTTTCCAGCTGTTGACATGTGTAAATAATTGTTTTAACCTCAGTTTCTTCAGCTCTAAAATGAAGATAACACCACATAAAGTTGTAGTAATGATTAATAAGAGCAACGGCTGTTAAAATTTTTATAAATGTTAAACAATGTTAAACATGTTTAACAAATGTCAAAATTCCTAGTTCATCTTAATCTGCTTCTTAATCTCTGTCCCTTTCTTCAGATTTCCAGTTAATCCCATTATACTAGTAAGAAAATAATATGACATATCACCAGTGGGAAACTTAATCAGATTACCCAGATGATCAGGTAGGATCCAAAAAATTAAATTGTATCTCTGACCTCCCAGTCCATTTCTGGGCCCACAGCACATGTTTCCTTTAAGGACCAGTGATTCTCCTTTAGTCGCTCTTAAGAGTAAGCCCTCTTCTAATTCACTGGTTAAAAAAAAAAAAAAAAAAAAAAAAGTCTGCATTTAGTTTCACAGCATGAAAGACAAAGAAATCTTTTGTGGTTCTCTCCAATACTGAACCTAGCTGTTTCCTAGGACAATAATTCAATGTGTCTTAATGGGCAAAATTCATTCATGTGTGCCTATTCCTGTCCAGGTAATGAAGGTCCTAGATCATTAAGTAAGAGGCAGGGAAGCTTACTGGAGTCCAGAAAATAGGATTACCAGCAGGTTAAAGATGCTGAAGAGAAGAAAACGCAGGGGCTTTCCAATTTCCAACAAGTAACAGTCATTGTCTTGCTGGGTTTTGGTGAGTACACCTAGGTAGCCAGTTTTGAACAGGTTTTGTAGAAAGCCCAAGTAGTATTTTTGAGATGACAAACACATGAGATCTTGTTTCTATATAAGGGCTTAAAGACAAAAACAAAGGCAAAAGAAATGCATTTTGAGAAGATAAGTTTATCAATGAAAACTCAATCCACAGGCTAAAGAGTTTTGCAGAGACTCTGAAAAATTTCAGAAATTTTTTTATCCCATTCACAGCCCCCACTCATTATACTCATATATTCAGTTCTGACCTTTAGAAGTTTGGAATTGCGGAGTCGATCTTTAGCGGCAGTGGTGGTGGAGGTAGGAATGGTGGAGGAGGTAGGAATGGTGGTAATTGCAGTGGGGAGTAATTTTAACACTTCCTAGCTCAGGCACCCTGTTAGGGGCTTTCCATACCTTGGCTTAATCCTCACGGTGTTTAGCAGCACTGATAATTCAACAGCTGCCTTGGATTCCAGGCTTCTCATGTACAAAAGCTGTGCTGTTTCTTTTTCTTTCTTTCTTTCCTCTTTTTTTAGAGAGGGAGAGAAGTTGGGGAAGGGGCAGAGGAAGAGGGAGAGAGAGAGATTCTCAAGCAGGTTCCACCCCAACCCTTAACCCATCACAGGGCTCAATCTTAGGGCCCTGAGATCATGACCT
Organism: Ursus americanus; assembly: GCF_024610735.1. Taxonomy (NCBI): domain Eukaryota; kingdom Metazoa; phylum Chordata; class Mammalia; order Carnivora; family Ursidae; genus Ursus; species Ursus americanus. The sequence goes on along the minus strand of NC_142139.1, from coordinate 50,219,558 downwards.
GAGCTGAAATCAAGATCCTGAAGTTTAACTGACTGAGCCGCCCAGGTTCCCCTGTGCTGTTTCTTATATACACAATCTCCTTTAATGTTCAACTTTAATCCTATAGAGTTAGTATTATTTTTTACTGTGGGAACTTATTTTCAGAGGCGTTAACTCAAGTAACTTACCAGAGGTGTGAATGTTTTCTGTGTATTTATGTAGATAATAATTGGTGCAGCTGGTTTTTATCATATTATATTGCATTAATTCTGACATATTAATTAATTGCCATTAATAATAAATAGTTTTTATTTGGGACCTAGTCATTGTCTCAAACATTATACTAGATGCTTTATTTTCTTATCTTGATTAACACTGACATTTACCTGTATGATTACTCTTCTCCCTATTTAATAGATGAAGATATTGAGGTTTAGAGAAGTGGGTCCCTCAAGCTAAGGCTACACATGAATGAGTATGGTGAGATACTGATCCAGGCCTGTATTGGTCCAAAGTCTATGGTTTCCACTAACTTGGCTACTGAATCGACCCAGGGAAAAATAAGCAAACTAAAATAATAGTGACCGCATCATTTTTAGGTGTACTGATATCTAGTACCATAGTTAAAATAAGTGTGAGATTAATCTCTAAGACTGATTGAGATCAGTAAGCTGCACTGACATACAAAGAAAAAGAAAATACCAAAATGCTGACACTAACACTTTAACCTGGTTAGTAGTCTGAGTATGTTTGATATACCCCTCAAATTTCATCTCATAATTTAGGTGAAGGGAATAGGACATGAGTTGTATTTTATCAGAATGATACCTAGGACACTAGGATGTAACAACAGAAGTATCATGGCAAATTTTCACTTTTTCATCCAATTTTAAGTTTTGTACACCCAGCATAGAGTTTGCCATGTGCATAGAAATTAATTATGAATTCTTTCCCCCTGAGATTGGCAGCAAGATGAGGGTACTTGCAAACACTAGATCTATTAATATTATAGTGGAGGACTTAGTTAATAAGTGAAGGACAATTGGGGCGCCTGGGTGGCTCAGTCGTTAAGCGTCTGCCTTCGGCTCAGGGCGTGATCCCGGCGTTCTGGGATTGAGCCCCACATCAGGCTCCTCCGCTGGGAGCCTGCTTCTTCCTCTCCCACTCCCCCTGCTTGTGTTCCCTCTCTCGCTGGCTGTCTCTCTCTGTCAAATAAATAAATAAAAATCTTTAAAAAAAATAAGTGAAGGACAATAAACAAGATGTATGAAGATGGGAAAGAAAGAAAGAAAACTATCAATATTTGCAGATCACATAATGGTATCTGTAGGAAATCCAAAATAATTCACATATAAATCATTAGAATTTATACACAAAATTGAATGCTTACTGGTAAGAAAGTCAATATAAAAAGAAAATCTTTGTATACTAGCAATGAACACTTCAAAAATGAAATGTTCACAATGTTATAATTAACATTTAAAATCACATTGAAAAGCACCAAATACTTAGAAATAAATCTAAAAGATGTGCAAAACTGCTATTCTTTATTTATTTATTTATTTATTTATTTATTTATTTATTTATTTGACAGAGAGAGACAGCCAGCAAGAGAGGGAACACAGCAGAGGGAGTGGGAGAGGAAGAAGCAGGCTCCCAGCAGAGAAGCCCAATGTGGGGCTCGATCCCAGGACTCCTGGATCACGCCCTGAGCCAAAGGCAGACGCTTAACGACTGAGCCACCCATGCGCCCCAAAACTGCTATTCTGAAAACTATAGCATATAGCTGAGAAAATACAAAAATTACTCAAGTAAATATTTATGAATTTGAAAATTTAATACTGTAATGGTGTCAATTCTGACTAAAACTGATTTATAGATTGATTGCAATCCTATTCATTATTCAAAATGGCAAAATAAAATGTTATTATTGAATTCTAGTGTGGAAATTCTAAAATGTATTATAGAAGTGCAAAGGGGAGGGTCACCTGGGTGGCTCAGTCAGTTAAGCATCTACCTTTGGCTCAAGTCATGATCCCAGTGTCCTGCGATCAAGCCCTGCATCAGGCAACCTGCTCAGCGGGGAGCCTGTTTCTCCCTCTGCCCCTCCCTCCCGCTCATGGTCTCTCTCTCTCTCAAAAATAAATAAATAAAATCTTTAAAAAAAATGCAAAGGGGAAAGACTAATCAAGGAAAAGAACAAATCTGAAGAACTTATGTTCTAAACATCAATTCTTATCAGAGCTATGGGGAAAGCGTATAAGATCTTTGTGACCTTAAGGAAAAATTTCTCAGATTTTTCTCACAAAAAGTGATTTAACATAAAGGTGATTAATTGATTCAAATTAAGTAAATTAGGAACCTCTATTAAATAAAAGAGTGAAAAGACAAGCCAAAGTGAGAGAACAAAAAAGGTATATATTAATATAAGGAATATATAAAAAACAACCAATCAATAAATAAAGATAAGACAGCCACTATAAAAATGGAAAAAACTTGGGCAAGCTTTCACAAAGAAGCATATCCAAATAACTAATAAATATATTTTAAAATGTGCTACTTTATTAATCATCGGAGAAAGGTCAATTAAAAACCATAATGTGATATCACTATCCTTAGGAATAACTAAAATTTTTTTATTTTTATTTTTTAGATTATGGGTTTTTTTAAAGATTTATTTATTGATTTTTTGAAAGTGAGAGAGTGAACATGAGCGGGAAGGGCAGAGGAAGAGAGAGAGGAAGAATCTCAAACAGACTCTGTGCTGAGTGAGGAGCCCAATGCAGGCTCAGTGTCACTACCCTGAGATCATGACCTGAGCCAAAACCGAGAGTTGGGCGCTTAACCAACTGAGCCACCCAGGTGCCCCAGGAATGGCTAAAATTAAAAAATAAAAACATAAAAATAAAAAGCTTGACAATATCCCATGCAGACAAGGATCTGGAGCAAATAGAATGCTCCTACACCTCTGGGCTGATGGGAATGTACACGTGTATAATCACGTCTCTTCAGCAGTATCAGCTAAAGCTTATCATGTGTACAGCGTATGATCCAGCGACTCTATCCCTAGGTATACACTCAACCAAAATGTGTACAATATGTTCATCAGAAAACAAGTGTAAAAATGTTCATAGCAGCACTATTTGGAATAACTCAAACCAGAAACAACCCACATGTCCATCAATTCTAGAATGAATAAAGAAATTCCTCTATACTCATCGAATGGAATACAATGGTGATGAAAATAAATTATGTACACAGTGAAGTAAATGAATCTTACATATATAATGTGAGATGATGGAGGTAGACACACAAGAGTCATAGTATATGATTCTATTTATATAAAGATAAAAAACTGCTAAAATAAATTTATAATATTAGGAGCCAGAATAGTAATGACCTTACAAGACAGGACAGGTGTAGTGACTAGAACAAGGTAAGCTTCTGCACTCTGGAAACTTACTCCACCTTGATCTGAGCGGTGATTATGCGGATGTGCTCCTCTAGTGAAAATTAACTAAACACCCATGATTTGTGTATGAATGTTAGACTTCAGCAACAAAGAAGTCTATTTAAATAAACAGAATGAAGAGTTTAGTCCTTTAAGATGGAAAATCCCCTGGAACGTTCAACATAGAATAAACTAGATAAGATACATATACAACATTAGGTAAGGAGACGGTATAACCAGATACAGAAAAATTTTTATTGTAAGAAAAGAATACATTAACTCATTTGAATCTGTTTTTAAAAAATTGACATTTTTATAAAATGCTTTTGGGTGGTGCCTGGGTGGCTCAGTCAGTTGAGCATCTGCCTTCAGCTCAGGTCATGATCCCGGGGTCCTGGGATTGAGCCTCCGCATTATTGCATCATATCATCATCATCATCATCATCATCATCATCATCATCATCATCATCATCATTATCATCTGCTCCCTGCTCAGCAGGGAGTCTGCTTCTCCCTCTTCCGCTGCCTCTCCTCCCGCAGGTGCTCTCTATTTTGCACTCTCTCTCACTAATAAATCAATAAAATCCTTAAAAAAATGTTTTGGGGACAAAATCTGAATCATATGAGACCAGAAAAAAATATGAAAGTTTGTAAAAAAACCAGCCTCTTTAAGGATGCTTATTCTAGATGCATGTATGGTTGTATACAACCGAAAGGAGCACATTGTAGAAAATTATGGAAAGTATAATAACTAATTGATCAATACATTAATAATATAGTTTATATTACCATACAAATATTTTTATCTTCTAAATATTTTTCACAGTTCTTTTTGTCGAACATCATGTTTATTGAAACTAAAATAAAATTAAAATGAAACTAACATAAATGTGACAAGTCTAATGAAATGTTAGCAATCACGTTCGGCAATATTAGTATACCATGGTAATGCTGGGCTTGTCTTATGAGGAAATTAGGAAGTGGCCACAACTTTATACAGCTGTAAAGATTTTTTTCCAGATAATGTGAAATTTGGATCCTGCCACTGGGACTTTCTCACATGCCAGCTTTTTCTCTGGACTTAGTTTGGACCCCGGGGCAGGATGCACAGAGATCTGTGGAGCCTAAATTCCTGCTTTTGAGGAAAACTTTTTCATTTCACTGATAGAGTATAGTTCAACAACTACGCTGCGCTTTGAACAATTAAATTAGTGAATTCTCCTCAATCTAGGGGGAACAAGGGAGAATGGGAAGGAACTGGGGTGCAGGGTGCTTGGTGTGAGAAAAAGCGAAAACAAGCGCTCACTCTTTGTATTTATTTTACATACCCCGAGAGCTCAGAAGTGAATTCTTATTTCCAGTTGTCATACAATAAGCTGTAGAGGTGGGCTGGAGTCAGCCTGTACCGTCTCAGGAAAGCTTATTGTCTATTTGCCTGGGAATCTGCAGGTCAGTTGTTAAAAGACATCCATTAGTAAGAAATACATGAACATAATTAAATAAATCACATTAAAAACAAAGGTGTTAGATATTCCAAATTTATCGCTTTCTAACAACTTTACTATTTGTTCTTGAGGTTATTTACGTCTTTTGTGTTTGTACAGTGAAAACACCACGTAGTGGTGCGCCCTGTGCCTTCCTCCCGAGTCCACATTTAGTGAGGTCATGTTGACAGTCTGACACTGACCCGGTTCGTGGTGTTTACACTACCCAAATCACAGGCACTACAAACCAGGGCACTCCTACTCCCTTGCAGGGAGTCAACTGTTACATATTTACCAGCATATTCTGAAAGACTCTGTCAATGATTCAAGTGTTCTGAGCATAATTCTTGACAGTCCAATCATTGGCAACCAGTTTATAGACAACGTGACTATAAGTCATACATATATATACACGTAGACACCATGTATATACGTATCTGCTGTCCCAGCCTCATTATTAATGATGCCATCTTCTCATTACAAAGCGCTGCAGTGTAAAGAATAAAGTATGTGGTTACTCTCCTTACGGGAGAGCAGGGTTGCCCAACCTCAGCACTACTGATGTACTGGGCCGGATACTTCCTTGCTGTGGGGACTGTCCTGTGCTCTAAGGATGTTCAGCAGCACCCCTGGCCTTCATGCCCTAGAGGCCTACCCTTGTTATGACAACCAAAATGCCTCCAGGTATTTTTAAATAACCCAGGGGGGTGGGGGAGATTTCCCTCTTCTGAGAACCACTGTCATACATTGTAAGGGTTAAAACAATTCTAAAAAAACCCTGAATTTTCTCTGATGCCCAAAAAAAGAGATCTCCTTTTCTTTTCTTAGATCTTTTTCTTTAAAAATGTTGTTGCAAATTCTTTCTCTGTCACTTTAATTTGTAATGCTTAAAAAAAAAAAAAAACTAAGAAAGAAAACCCCTCTTGCCAATTTTACCACCCAGGAAAGTTTTCCAGAAAGGCCTCAGAGCCCACTCTTTGAATTGAAACCATCAAGGAGGATAGCGTCCTGTCTCCCGTCTCTGCCAGAGCTTACGCTGGGTTCGTGGCTCCAAGTACAGTGCCTGCTTGTAGAGGTACATGGCATTCTCTTTTCTGTTGGTTAAAGACAACTAGCCGACGCAGATGTCACACCAATATCGACTGAATTTAAGAACTATGCAGAGCAAAATGGTTCTGTCGAGTCCTCTCAGCTATGGGCAAGTTGTCATTTATCTTGAGATTGTGAAGGTAATGGCTTGCATCTGCCTGCCTGTTTTTATAAAAGGATGAGATTTCCTTTCATCTTCATCATCTGTAGCAAATTGCCTGTGATGGACATCGAATCTAGTTTAATGCTTATTCAGTAATAAAACCGCTAAATTCTTTTCTGCCTCGTAGAAAGGATTCGGTGGGTTGGCAAGAGATTCTATCTTTATTTTGCCCAATAAGAACAACATCGAGACTGAAGCAGAACGGAGAAACCTGAAGCAAACTAGGACAAAAGAGTGACGAAAATTGTGTCAACCACCAGAAAGAAACACAAGAAGCATATGGTCGTACGCATAACCTTTTCAAGAGCCAACTTCGTCTAATATTTTGGGAGGAAATGTTTTCTTTCCCTCACTCATATCTGCTCCCCAGTTAATACGTGCTGAAGATTGCTTCCCCTTATTATTTGTCTTCTCACCAGTGTTCTTTGTTCACGTAGCTTCTACTTTCTTTCTACAGGTGGAACTCCCCTGACATGGAGTATCATTTCACTTCATTTATTCCCTCTGTGAGCTCTTAAGCAAGACTATTGTTTTGTAGATTTTCCTCAGGAAATGAGGTGATAATGAGGAGGTGATAATGAGTGCAGCTGGCAATAAGAGACTGAGCATGGTGATCATTAGCCTCCAGAACCTCATTACCCTTGCCACAGGGACTGTCCCACTGGCCAATTTTTTCACTCATCATCTCTGGACTTACCACTTTGGACTTCCCATTTCTAGTGCAAGGGTAATAAAGGATGTCCCAAATACTGTTTTTTGTGGGTAAAGTTGGTCCCCAGAGTGTCTAAAAATACCATGTAGGTAGGCAGGTAGGAAACCTGGCCCCAATTATGAAAAAAATAAAGCAATTAGCAACATTACTAAGTAATGTTAACAGAGTGCAATTGAGAGATGCTAGATATCGCATTTGAGATTATCAGGTGAAATTGGGGTTGAGAAGAGGGGAGAGTCATAGCAAGTTGAATTTGGAGAAAGCAGGAAGGGAATAGAAGAGAATGATATATGGAGACTGAATGCACAAAGAACTTATAGTTATACAGAAAGAAGCAGACACATGGAAAATAGTTGAATCACCTCGGTTGGCAGAACCCTAGATTTAAGATTCATAGTGTCTTGTGATGAGACCCTCCTTCCCCCACCCCAGGGCTTCATGGAACTCTAAACTCCCAAAATATATTTAATTATTTGGGAAAACTTGCAATATGTCTGTTCATAGATTTGGTCTTACAACACTTATTTATCACCTGTTCTATGTCAGGCACTGTTAATAGACCGTGGATATACTGATGAATAATTTATACTGATATAATTTAGACAAATCTCTACCTTCATGGAGCTTATACTCTAAGGGAATGTTCTCAAGATTCCATAGCTCCAGGGGCGCCTGGGTGGCTCAGTCAGTTAAGTGTCTGCCTCTTGATTTCGGCTCAGGTCATGATCTCAGTGTCTTGAGATCAATCCCTGTGATGGACTCCATGATCAGTGGGGAGTCTTCTGGAAATTCTCTCTTTCCTTCTCCCTCTGCTTCTCCCACTGCTCACTCTCTCTCTCTAAAGTAAATAAAATCTAAAAAAAAAAAAAAAAAAAAGATTCCCTAGCTCCCTCTTGTTATATGTATCTTTACACCCAACCCCATATAGCTTAACATAACTGAGATTTTTTATAGCTAATAAACCTAATTAAAACATCAAACAAAAAAAGAAGTTGAAGAAAATAAATCTCCTTTTTGAAGATTTGGTCTCAAATCTCTATACCTTGCTGATGTTGGATGTCTTCTGGGTTTTACTTATAAGTTAAATCTTATGGTATCCATTTTTTATAGATCAAAATAGCTGCTGGTAATTTCATATGGTTAACCAATATATTTTTCTTTATACCTGAAGTTACTATAAGAAGAAACTTCCTCTTTAAAATTTTGTTAACATTGAAGTTGACTTTATATATATGTGTTTCCAGCTAAACAGTGAAATACTTGAATGAAAGTCAAAATTATCTGAGATAAAATAATTGTGAAAAGAAAGAGTATTCCTAGCATTGAAGAATAAGATGATGTGAATAAAAATTCACACTATGACATATAAATAAATTCAAATAACACTTTAAAATATAAATTTGATCTTAGGTTCCCAACAAAAAAATTACAAGGACAGTGAAAACTTAGAGCAGTGTAATAATCCAGTGGTTTCTATATATTAATGAAAACAAACATCTGGCTCTTTGGATATATGGTTTCCTCACACTTATAAGAAAATCAACTGGCATTAGACATTCTACTGCTCCCTATATTTAATGGCATTAATTATAAACTGTGGCTTTATAAATCCAAATGTGAGCAACTGAAATAGGTGGCACTGTTAAAAGTAAATCCAAGCATGTTTTTCCAGGTCCTGGAGAATTCTTCCTTCTCTTGGGCTTTCTGGTTGGTTCAAGGAAGTTCCAGCAACTATACCTGTTCATGATGTAGTTGACACTGATGCTTGGCGGGAACTGTGGTGTGGAAAAAGGCAGGGGCTTATTCTCGTGTTACTCTAGCCAGATAGCTAGGGTGGGGAGTCTGTTATTTAGCTTGCTCTTCCTGCCCTTGTCATCACACCAGAAAGGTGGGCTTACTGAGCGGAAAATGATCGTGAAAATTATTTGCGATAGGGGCGCCTGGGTGGCTCAGTCATTAAGCTTTTGCCTTCGGCTCAGGGTGTGATCCCAGGGTCCTGGGATCGAGCCCCCCTTGGGCTCCCTGCTCAGCGGGAAGCCTGCTTCTTCCTCTCCCACTCCCCCTGCTTGTGTTCCCTCTCTCACTGGCTATCTCTCTGTCAAATAAATAAATAAAATCTTAAAAAAATTATTTGCAATAACCAGAAAAGAGAAAATGATATGCTTCTGCAACACCTACTTTATCGAAAGCATAAATCAAAGGAAATACACAAAAGATTTTAAAAAGTAACAATACTTAAAAGCGTTAAGAATTAATCAATAATTATGTTTCATAATAAAATGAAATAAAAAGTGCCCAGGGGCCCCTGAGTGGCACAGTTGCTTAGGCACCTGCCTTCTGCTCAGGTCATGATCAGAGGGTCCTGGGATCGAGCCCCGTGTGTGGCTCCCTGCTCAGCGGGGATTCCGTTTCTCTCTCTGCCCCTCCCCCCACTCTTGCTCTCTTTCTCTCTCTCTTTCTCAAATAAAGACATAAAGTCTTTAATAGAAAAACATGTCTTAATCTTGTTATTGGAAACGGAGTAGAATGAGTATACTGCAGGTGAGTTGACTTTTTTCTTAGGTAGTTAAAATTTTCTGTAGCTACCTGAAAATGACATGGTGGAAATATCAGTGTCTGGTATTAACCACTGCAAACCTTTCATCATCCACCTAAGTAGTAAGAGGGCTTTTCTCTACCACTCCTTACTGTTACCTGGCATAGCGTACTCAAGTTAATAAACATTCCTACTTTATCAAGAGTCTAAGTAAGTGTGTTTTTAAAAACAGTAAGTTTTCCAAAGTGAAAAAGGGATAACGAAGTCAGGTGGACATTATCTTTGGATGACCTGTGTCTCTATGTCACCCTTCCCCCATCTCTATTACTTTTGATTACACATCAAATTACTGCAGCTTTTAAAATATTTGCAAATAGAATGAGAACATTCTAGCTATTTATGCATGCCTGAAGTGATCTGTCTTGTTGGAGGACAGGAAGCAAAGACACTTCGGTTTGGTAAAGTATAGACAGAGTAGACATATATTCCTTTAAGCATTTAGAAATGGAAGGGAGAGTCTAAATTCAAGCATCAGCTGTCTAAACCCTGAGATCATCAGTATGGTGTTACTGTTTCTGACAAAATCTCTTAGGAAAACAGAGTTAGATTCCATTTAAACCAAATCTTTTCATTATCATGTTCTAATAAGTCAAAGAAGGAAACGCTTTCTGGTAAGAATCCTATTCTTTAAGGAAAATCATCAAAATGAGGGCAGGGAGCAATCTGTCACAGCTTTAATCAGGGTGCACAATAGAACAGGAGAAAAAGGTGTAGGAAAAGTGTAACAGAAAACAATGAAACAAAAGATGCTTGGTTAACTCTAGGAGAAAAGAGGTGAGACGGATCAATTGGAGGAAGAGGACTTCAAATCAGTTATTATTGAGTGTGGGAAGCCTGAGTCAGTGGATTTGAATGGAGAAAAAAGCAAATAATCAAAAAGCACAAGATTATAGTGAGCAGCTTTGCCCCTTTCTCTCCTAACGCCTTGAATTGCCACCAAAACTCTTAGCTCAGCACTCTGTACATATACACAACAGAAGTATTTATAGATCTGCCAAAGCTACTGCTCAATGTGACATTTTATTTTATTTTATTTTATTTTATTCTATTTTATTTTATTTTATTTTATTTTATGGGAAAGAGGAGTATTATTTTTAATGAGCTTTAACAATATTCACTGTATCTCTAGAGAGATTTAGATTTTTTTTTTTACATCTAACACATATCTTAACTTACTTTAAAATAAGTTAGAGTAACTTTACAAATTCACAAATGAAAATTATACTTTTAATGGTAGGTAAATATTAACCTATAGATTAAGATGCAACTAAATATTTGTGAAGTCAATCATATACCAAAAAACAAAAACAAACAAACAAACAAACAAACAAAAACCCTGCTTTCATAACCTGATGTTTCAGATTATTTCAGTTTGCGCTTCATATGTTAAACTTTTTAATAAATATTTTTGCATTTTGATTCTAGAGATTCTATTTAGAGCACTTCACTCCAACGGTTTTTTCATGGATTTAGATAATCTTTATTTCCAATAAACCAAACACCAAATAAGCCCAACTATTTTCCATTTTAACAATGTTTTTGTTAGTTGTAGAGACATCTTAATTGGCTATATAAAATTTTAAATTAGATAATGCAACTTTTAAAGCTGTTAAATAGCATCTTGAGACAAATTTGCAGAACTTATGTTCATCCTTCTCACTAACTTCTGGTTTAATACAGTGTTCCTTATGCTTCTATGAAACAATAGCCCATGTGAAACAACTTGAGCAAAAGACTAAAAACAGTTACAAACTTTATAATGGTAAAAAGTACCACTGTGGTTTCGAGTTTTCAGCTGACTTACTGTGTTACCAGCATGCTCTTCTGGCTTACACCCCTACCATGATCTTTGACTCAGTATGCATGTAGGCTCTTTCAAAACTGTGCTGTTAAAAGAAAAGAGATTGATTACATAATAAATATTATTTTAATAAACACTTGAACAGCACCTGTTAGTATCTTTAATGATTTCAATGTCCCAAAACCCTTCCATGAATTCCATGAATGTCTATAGACCACAATAAGGATACACTGGGTCAAAGCAGTACCAGACAACCCTGTCTTTGAAGGTGAGGTTGCAAAGGAAACCATTCACGTAAAGTGCCTTCTGTGTGTTGTTGATGATGACGAAGATGATGATCAATGACTACTCTATCATGCTAAATACTAGCTTTGTGCTGTTAAGTGCTGTTTCAATTCAGTTTGTTTGAAGACATACTAGAGAGTGTGCCTCGTTTAGAGAATCAACTGGAGCGTGATCAACAATAATGCTGCTCTGTTCTGCCTTCTCGTCCTCCAGGGAAGACGCTGATCACCAGTCATTGCACCCCTCCCTCCAGAGACCAGAGGAGCCTTTACAAACCCTCCTACGTGGGGTCCAAGCAGCCAAGACTAATTTTGACTATGCCTGACAAAAGTGATTGCCATTCTTGAGGTCTTATCTAAGGATTAGGGAGTTTAAATGACAGTTTATTCACTGAACTAAAATCCAAGAAAAGGATGTGAAGTTTAGAGCTAGGAGAGAATTAGGACATTTAGAAGTGCGTGACACACCTACTATGACTCTTTTTAAATACATACATGTATACACAAGGGATAAAGAGATTATTCAAAGAAATTATTTACTAAGATATGGTTGATGGGGAGTAAGTAAGTAGTAGGTATATAGATTATATAACTTCAAGCCTTTATTCAAAACTCTGAAGTCAGGTGTGTTTAGAAAAAAATTAATATCAGGATATCATACCTTCTATTATTTACTACTTTCAGTATGGCCTGGAATAGCATTCTATAATAAAAAATATTAATATTTCTGCAACAAAATGCATTAATATATCTACGAAGGGTTATAAATAAATCTTACACGTAGCTTTGTGTAAGTTTAGATCCTATCAGGTCAGTAATTGTAGGTAAGAATTTGTTGACATGTATTTAGGATGGAATACTATGAATAAGAAGATTTTAATGTATGATGTGTAAGAAGAGTACAGTCATAATATGTTGGCATTCTTTTATCACAGATAAGATGAAATATGTTTTTGGTCTCTGCCCCTGTTCCTGACACAAAGCTACTAAAACCCTTGTAGTTTCCTGAGTGATCGCGTTGTTAAGAGGTTCTTACACGGAGCTCCTAAATCCCTTGGAATTACCTGGATGAGAGAAATGTCTTATGTTCTAATGAGGCAACTCTTGGTAGGCTCCTGGATAGCTTCAGGATAGGGGCTAGTCACCAGAAACAACACGCCATGATTATTAGAAGCTTGGAACTTTCAGAGGCCCCTGGGTGGCTCAATTGATTAAGTGGCAGACTCTTGATTTCGCTTAGGTGATGATCTCCCGGTTATGAGAACTTTGGGCTCCACAGGCTCCAGCCTCAGCACCTAGCCTGCCTGAGATTCTCTCTCTTCCTCTAACTGTGCTGCTCCCCCCCCACCACCACGCATACTCCCTCCCTCTTTTTAAAAAAAGAAAAAAGAAGCTTGGAATGTTCAGACTCACCTCCCATCCTCAGGGGAGGTGAGAGGGGCTAGGAATTGAGGGAATAATTGGTCATGCATGCATGAGGAAACCTCCATAAAAATCTCTCTTGGTTTGCAGAGTTTCTGCATTGGTGAATGCATTCACCTGTCGGGAGAGTGGCACACCCCAACTCCATGGGACAGAAGCTCCTAGGCTTGGGACCCTTCTAGACCTCTTCTCATGTACATCTTCATCTGGGTGTTTATCTGTATACTATATAATATCCTTTATAATAAACCAATAAATGTAAATAAAGAATTTCCCTGAGTTCTGTGAGCCATTATAGCAAATTATCAAACTTGAAGAGGGATTGTGGGAACCCCAAGTTTATAGTCAATTGGTTGACAGCATGAGATTTACAAGTGTCTGAAGTGGGAGCAGTTTTGTGGGATTGAGCCCTTGCCTGTGAGATCTGTGCTAATTCCAGGTAGTTAGTCAGAATTGAAATAAATTGTAGAACACCCAACTAATATCCCAAGAGTTGGAGAATTGGTGGTTGGTGTGAGGGAAAACCCCACACATTTGGTGTCAAAATGTTCTGTGGGTAGAGAAACAGTTTTCCTTAAATCACTATCCTCAAAAGCATTTCTGTGGTAAATTTAAGAGTCGTGCAGGACTCTGGCCACCTTACTCCATGAAAAAGTTACTTCTTAAATTATTTAGGTTCTATATTATACTATTTAGCTCTTGAAATTCAATGCCTAGTATACCTTCTGAGGGAAAGGAAGAGAGATTTGAAATCTATAGTTGAGAAACTCTCATTCTCTCAAATTTTCTCTTTATCATTTATGATTTAGAATGTGCATAATGGAGTTCCACATCTGATGTAGGTAAGTAGCTTCTATTGGACCTGATCTCCCCACAGATAACAATCATAAATACTAGGCTAGGAAAAAAATAATAATGACCCAGAACCAACTTGCAGAAGCTTCCACTGGCCAAAGATGAAACTATTTGAGCTTCTTTAATAATGACAATAAAGACAATGGATCCAAACCCTACAAATGTGTTTAAATCCATGAGCTGGTCACTTTCTGACGTCCAGAAAATACACAGATGATATTAAGCATTCATCTTCTCTTTCCTGAAAGAACTACTCGATTGAATAGCCAAATAATGGATAAAGGAGAGTATCTTTTCATTTATGTAGTTAATGTAAGAAATGTAAAAGAAATTATGGAATTAAAACGTACATACACACACATATGTGTGCTTCATGTTTTATTTGTGGATCTAGATAGATAGACAGATAGATGATGTATATTAAGCACTCGTGTTTGCTGGCATCATAGAAAAAGACAGAGGAACATAGTCTCTTCTCATAGCTAGAGTGATCCTTTTAAATGGAAGTCATATTTTATCCTATCTCTGGTCAAAATCCACAATAGCTCTCAATTTTCTGAAGAGTAAAAATCAACGTCCTTCCGAATGCCTGAAAGAACCTATGAGAGCTGTCCTTGAATTAGCTCCTTATCTAATTTCTCTCTCTTGACTGTATTCCTGCTACAGTGATTTCATTCCTGTTCTTTAACACTTGAAGTATGCTCCAACTTCAAGCCCTCTGCATTGGCTGTATTTTCTGCTTGGAGTGCTCCTTTTCCTTACTGCCACAGAGCTAACTCCTTGCCTTTTTCAAATCTTTGCACAAAAGTTATCTTCTCAATGAAGATTATGCATGCATCTCGTTAGAAATTACCTCCAACTCTCCTGCTTCTCCTGCCAAATGCTAACCCTTTCTGACTCTCCTCTTTATTATCCTAAGGCTCTTATCATTACTCATATTCAGTACTATATTGTTATGAGTTGAACTGCGCCCCCCATCTCCCACAAAAGACATGCTGAAATCCTAACCCCAGGACCTCAGAATGTGACCTTACTTGGAAATAGGGTCTTGCAAATGTTATTAGTTAAATTAGGATGAGGTCTTACTGGAATAGAGACAAGGGTGGGGGCTACTCCAACATGATTGGTGTCCTTATAAGGAAGAGGAAAACGTGAACATAGAGACACAGGGAAAACGATGAAGGCAAAGATGAGTTATGCACCTGCAAAAACCACCAAAGATCACTGGTTAACCCTGAAGCTAGGAAGGCAAGGAAGGATTCCTCTGTGAGTTTTCACTGGAGTGTTGCCCTGTGGACACATTGATTTCAGATTTTTAGCCTTCAGAACTGTCAGACAATAATTTCTGTTGTTTTAAGCCACCCAGCTTGTGGCACTTTGTTAAGGCTGCCTTAGGAAATGAATACATCTATCTGTATACTATGTAGTTACTGCCTAATTCAGTTTTTATTGTTCTTATTGCTTATTGCTTGTCCACCTCCTGCCACTGACTCCCCTCTTCCCATAAGGCAAACATAAAATAGCAGGGATCCTTCTCATTGCTATTTCGAAAGCACCTACAAGAGTTCCTGGCCCACAGCAGGCACTCGATACTATCCAAATGAAGTAATCCTTGTATACATTTCTTCATCATTTAATCATTTTAGTTGCTCTTTGTGCATTTCCCAGTTGTTGTTTTCATTTAGTGTTTTATTGCCCACAGTAACGGGCGACATAGCCAGCAGGAATAATTTAAATAAGCACCAAAACTCAATTTAACATCTCTTCTGAAATAAATATTTTACAATAATTGTTAAAAATAATGAGGTTGACTGCTTATAATTTCATCTCTATTTATTTCCCCTAGCCATGCTTTGTGAAGGAGCTATGGAACAATAATCAAGTCAGATACCAGAAGAGAATAGGGGAGTTAAGATAATCAGCTCTTGGACAATGGAGAGTTGATTGAGCATACATTGTTCAACTCCCTAACCAAGTCTCCATAGAAATGATCATTCATAACAAACTTCCAAAACCATTATCCCCCCGTCCCTCCTCCCACCACCCTTAATGACTTCTATCCTCCAATCTGTTTAGACTTCTCAACTTTCAATTATTAAGAACACCTAGCCCCTTCTGATTAGGGTAGAGAAATTGCTTCCTTTGAGTTCAATAGTTGAAAAGCTCCAAATTAGTTTATCCATTTTAAGTAAACTCATCTCTCAGCAAGCATAAAATCTGTGAAGTTTGACAGGTATTTTACATTAACTAATGTAAGTTACTGTACCAGGATAAACTACCCCTCTACATGTTTATATTTGCACTTACCAGGGAGTTCACTTCCACAGACACTAAAATTAAACCTTGAAAACTGACTGCCCCAGTGAAAGTGAAAATACCTATTGCTTTTAAAAATAAGAGGTCCTTCTTCAACTTAGACTTTTTTGGTCTTGGTCTGGAGTACAACAACAGTCTTGAAGCTAAGCACTGTGAGGGGCAAAGGTTTTAAATCACAAAAGCTTCCTCTTCCAAAAGCAAACCTTGATGTCCTGAACATAGTTCTACTGCAAGCCACAGTGAAGAAAAAAACGAAGATCTAGGGGACATTCTTGGTAGGGAGTACAGGCCCTTAGAATAAAAAGGAGAGAAAGAGAAAGAGAAAAGTAAAAGAGAAAAACAAGAGTGAACCAGTTCTTTCACTTTTTCTACCTGTTGTCCCAAAAACTTGGAGTGGACACTCATATAGACCAGACAGATCGGAGAAGCCGAAAGTAGAGGGGAATGTACTGAGTTCCATATTTAAAAATCTAGAAAGAGACTGAAAAACAGAACACTTTTGTAGCAATATAGGGTGAACACAACAGCAGATATGTCAGCATATAGTGTTTGGGCAGAGAAGGCCTCAGTACTCCCATGCTGCCTGCCTCAGATCTTAGTGATCGATGTGAGGAGTAGAATTTCATAAGCTCCTGCAGAGTTCTTGGTTGTGAATTTAAAGTTTCTCAATAGTTGCCAGACTTGGCAGGTACAAAACCAATAGAGCAGACAGTTTAGGCTCGGAATAAAATGGAGGACATGGCTGAGTCTCCATGCAACCACACAGTCAATGAAATGTCAGCAGGGGTGGACTGGGGCTGGACTCTCAGCTCCTGACCTTGCTGAGAACCGGCCATACATTATACAGGCAGACATAACATGGAGACCATGTTAGCAAGAGAATTACTCCTCAGCTGGGGTTCAGTGGGGCCAGCATAGGGCACCATGTTGACCAGCACCATTTCAGGTTTCCCCATGGTAGACAACATCAAGGAAAGGAGGAGGGTGTGTGAAGGAAAGCCCCCATAGAGATTCTGGATTTTCAATAGATTAGATAAGTACCAGAATTATCTATTTGCAAACCTAAAATGTTCCTTGTTTTGTTTTGTTTTGTTTTATTGCTTTTCTTTGTGGACAGGAAATAATACAAGGGAGGGTTAAACCAGTTATAGGAACTGAAGACAGCAATGCTGTTTTGTACATATGAGCCGTTTGTGAAAATATTAAACGGTTTTCAGGGACTCAGTTTTTCAAAAAGCTGTCTGAAATGAAAAAAATTTTAATTGAAAGATTTAGTAAGATAGCATATGAGACCTTGGTACTGAAATAGCACAAAGTCTATCAATAATTCTATATCTTGACCAAAAAAATTAACCTTTCTTTCCCCCTGTGGACACTTGAAGTATTTTTAAATTATTTAATATTTGAAAATACAGATACTTATTTATACTTCACATTTTAGATTATAAAAGATGCATATGAAAACAATTTTTCTTTGATAGTGTTAATGTGGTATAAGACTAGAAAAGATTTAAAACCTACTTTTATTTGGTAAATTAATTGTGTGTTACTATATAGTGGGGGCAAATGAACAATTTCACCAATTATCAATAACAGGAAATCAGCATTTTCCTGCCAAAACTGTACCCAATGCTTACAATTATAATCATGACTTGGGCGTACATCTGTCACTTGTTATGATTTGCTAAGCATACTGAATGTTTTCTGTATTTTCACAAGCTAACTATTAAGAAGCCTGTGAAGTAGAAATGAAGATAAATAGGTAATATATATTCCTCATATTTGAAATGAAATGATCCTCAGGAAAAATATTTTTGTTTATAATTTTGAACAAAAAAATACCGAGCTGGTTAGATACAACTTTTATTTTAAACAAAAATTACAATTCATTTGTTTAAGAGACAAGATGAAGTGAAAGTTAATATAACTACTTCTTCAAGTGAAATTACAGATTGCGTTGACACAGTCTTTATACAACTAAATGAATTCATCATACTATATATAATCACACATTGAAGTTATCTTCCACATATTATGAACTGACATTCAAATTCAGAACTCTGATACATAAATGAAATTTTACGTTACTAAAATTTGTTTATTATACATACAGAGTTATTGTGACTGTGTTTTAGATGATCCCAACATTTGTTCTTTCCTTGGTAAACATTCAGAATTATGACATGTGAAGACACTGTATAAGGGAAATTAAATCAGCTTTGATCCCATTATTAAGAAAACCATACAGAATAGGATTAAGGCAACAGGACATCATGCCTAACAAATGACAAATGCAATACACCAACTTGAAATGCCTGTTTGAAATAAGGTTATCATTAAAATCAGTTACCACATGGAAAAGGTGCAGCGGCATCCAGCTAACAGCAAACACTAATATCAATATGGTCAGTCTATAGAAAACGCTTCGAGATCTCTTTTTGATTCTCATGATAGAACGGTTTACTCTCATTTCATGAACATCTGAGTTTTCTTCAGGTTTCATCTCAAAGCAGGTGGGGACCCTTGGTATGAACTTACTGGATGAAGAGGGTTGACTTTTTACAGAACCAAAGTTTTCTGGAAGCATTCTTGAATGGTTCTCTTGAGGAGGTCTTGCTGGAGCAGGTAACACACATGCTGTCTTCTTGCTGTATCTTCTTCTGTGTTTTCTGATGAATGAATAGCTCCATTTATGGCTGCTGGAAAGTTTCACCTGAGGCCCACTCTTTTTGAATGGATGAAGAGTTAAGTTGATCATCTCATTTTCTTCTAGTTTGTTTTCTTTGTTGGACAACCCACAGCTTATACTCCTGCAGACACTGGTATGACTTACAGTGAGACACACCAAGGGCAGAATATACTGAACTAGCAATAAAGAGATAGTAAAAGCAATTCTGTATGAATCAGATGGCCACGACTCCACACATAAATACCTGCTGCTCAGCAATGCTGAGCCAAATGTTTCCTGAAGTTCCACCAGACTGTGAAACACTGGAAGGGGAGAGCAAATTGCAAAACCTAGTGTCCACACGGTAGCAATCAGGAAGTAGCCATGGTTTGCTGTTAAATTATTAGATATAGGATGTTTTATCATATGATACCTGACAATGGCAATTGATATTAGAATTAAAGTTGAAACCAGAACAGACACACATTGAAGAAAAGGCATAATATGACACATGACTTTGCCAAACATCCACTGATCCAGTAAGACAGAGGTCAGTGTGAAAGGGGAGCAAAAGAGCACAACCAAAATATCAGAGAAGGCCAAATTTCCTATAAGGAAGTTGACTGTCGTTTTCTGATTACGCTTTCTCATGAGAGCCATTAAAATAAGTAGATTGCCCATAAAACCAAGAAGACTTACAAATGTGTAAAGTCCAATCAGAAAATACTGCAAGTCATCCACACTGCTTTTATAGTCATCCCAGACTGGAAAATCAGAATTTCGAGTGGCAGCAGTATTGTTCTCAGTGGCAAGGGTTTTGTTGTAAAAATCCTGGAGTTCTAAATCCATATTAAAGCCCTGCTTGGAATAAAAAGACATTAGTTAACAACTTAAAAAAAATTACATGACTACTATAAATTAATCCACTGAGAGGGAAACTAAATTTAAAAATTTGTTCCCATACCTTATTAATCTCCTAAACAAAGTTCCACAAGGTCTTTAATTGGTTCCAAGTGCAGAGCAAATACCAGCCAATAACAATTACAGTAAGTCTAAGTCTATCATCATTTCTATGGTGTGTTAACTTGTGTTAAAACAGCAGACTTTGTTTTTTAGATTTACATAGACATAATGAAAGGGAAGGAAAAGGCAAATGTATATAAGAACTTTAAGATATCTAATTTACAATAGCGCATTACTATTAATTGTCTAGTCAATGTACTTATTCATGGTGTGGTCACATAATCCTATCTTAAACATTCATTCTTTTCCAACTTCAATCAAGGTCAAACTTAAAAGTCACCTATCCTGAAGTATTCCTTGGTCTAGACACTCAATTGGAATCGATGTCCTCTTTGGAGCCCCCATACTGCTCTGTTTATAGCCGTGTGATGCTATATGTCGCAATTTGCTTTGCAATATAATTAAAATACATAGCAGCCTACCTCATCTATTTGTAAGCAATGGAAAAACAGAAAACTGTCCTTTATTCTTCGTGGTATCTACCACAATACATGGCCCAGTAACTTCACCACTGTAGGTGCTAAATAAATATTTATGGAAAAATGAAAAATTCAAACAAATGTCTAGTATCTTAAATATTATCTAGCTCATGCATGTTCAAATGTAAGCTTTCAAGCATAGAAACACTATCCCAGGACTTAGGTCTATACAGTAGGCACTTACTATGTGTTTATCAAGCTGTACTGTTGACTATGTGTGCACAATACTAGATGGCAAAATCATTCCATAATCAATTCTTAGTCCTTTGAGATGTGCCAGATTATCATGAATCAAGATAGCCACTGACCAGCAGTCTGACAGTGTTTTTAAAACCAAAATTTACCTGTTTATTTTTTAATTTAAAAACTGAAAATAACTTTCAGCTTTAAAAGGAATGAATAAATTCATATTGTCTGAGGAAATCTTACATCTAAAGTTAAATGTAGAAGTAATACTAATATCATACCCCATAATAAGTTTTTTTTTCATTTCAAACAAAATTAACAATGCAATATTATTAATAGCACAATGGTATTTCTCATTTACTGCTACATATTGAGATTTGACAGGATTACAAAAAAGTAAGCACTACTATTTTTTAAACAAGAGTTTCCTATAGAATACTCAGGATAGCAATAGTTAATTAATTCTGATGAATATAGATGTTGTAATAGAGATCCTTATATAATGCAACTTTAAAAAGCATTTACACTACATATCAATTTATATTTATGTATGTATTTCTAGATCTACAGTTGGATAACTATGGTTAAAATTATAAAAATACATATATATTTAATTAATAGTGAATACTACTATCTTTAATTTATAAGAGACTTTTAGGTCCTGATCCAAAATATTTCAAAATAGAAAATCCTTTGTGTACATACATTCATTATCAGTAATTTTAACTTCAGGTTTATATACAGTAGGTCTCAGTAGGATGATACAGGCATCATTGTTCTATGAGAAAATTTGAAAGTTTAAGTTTTTCACAACTTCTACAACTGATTCTATGTTGATTAAATTACTTTCCAGGAACAAATTACATCCCTTTAAAGATAAACTAATTCATGAGCTCAGGGTCTTATTCATTCATTCTCAGACACTAGCCAACAATTTATATTGATATTGCCCCACGTTAAAAGGGGTAAGAGGTGCAAAAGTTACTCACATAATCTACTGAACCATCTTATTTTTCATATTACCAGTTAGTTAATGGCATCCCAGTAACTGCTCTGTATAGGTTCGTAAGCGTCTAATCAAAGTAGCTTTGGCTGGTTTTCCTGCCTAATTTCCTGGGTTCCATCTCCCTTGTTGAAATCCTATGTATACCGATAATGTGTACAGGTTATTTCTTACTGTGATCCTGCTCAGTTATTCTTCTTCTGACTCACTTTCTAGAGACAATCGGGTTTTTTTTTTTGCTGTAGATCAGTGGCTATTGAGTACCTTTTCTACGACCAAGGTTAAGGAAGGACAAAAGAGAAATTGGGTAGTTGATTCTACAGTGGCTTTGTGCTTTCTTGGGACACATGACTAGAGGATGACACTCTTTTAAAGTAAAATATTACTGTCCAAAATTTTCTGAAGGAAGAGGAAATGCAGTATAATTTGTGGTAAGAGAAACAATGTGGTTTTGAATCTAAAATTCAGATTGACTCCAATGTAGTGGTTGGTCTTCTCAATTAGACTCTAATGGACACAAAGGAAAATGTCTTAATTCTTTTCATGCTGGAAATGGTGCTTAATAGAGTTATGTTGTACATAGTGGATGCTAAGTAAACACTTGTGACTCATCATTTTAAAAGTTAATTTTTCCCAGCTTTAAAATAACAGAAATGAATCATCCGGAGAATATAAGAAAGTTCAGAATAGTGTATGACTGTGTGTATATTAGGTATATATTGTATATGTCTGTTTATGTACACATGTATATTGGAACCACTGAAATTAGACAGGTTTTCAAATGGCCCTAAAATGGAATAAGGTGATAAATCCATAGACAATGGGGATTGCTTAGCATTTTAAAATTTTAAATGAGATATTTTCAGTGATAAAGCAACATGAAACTAAAATAGCAAAAAATACTGACAACATTTGTTTTTAATTAAGTGTAAAAGAAGTACATCAGATTGTGGTGTGTCACTAAAAATTTTCTATGATAATACATGCACAGAAAATACTGAATTTATTAAATTATAAAAACCACCACCTTGTTACTAAGCAGATCAAGGAAATGTCATCCTGAGTATTCACTGGACACTGGAAAAACTGAGGCCAACACTTCTTTGCCTCCCTAAAAAAACACTACTTAAATACAATTTTAAAGGGGAGGCTCCTTTTATTAATGAATAGCCAAGACAGATTAGTTGTTCCCTCCTTTGCTCATTCAACTAGCATTTATTGAACAATTAATGTGTGAGGTGCTCTGGTAGGCTCTGGCATAAAGATAACAAATACAAGATACTATGTGAGTAATGTTCTGAGGAGTTAATTCAAGGTTACACAATGAGTAATTACAAGTGCCTGAGGTATAAAAGGCCCTAAATGGATGATGAATGAATGAATGAGTGAGTGAATGAATGAATGAATGTATGACATTCTCCTGATTGCCAGCGATGGATTTTTTTCACCACAGCGTGAACACTTAACATTGTTGCTGAATATCATAGATGTTTATTTGCACCCATTGATAGATTGATAAATTATCATTTTTTCTTATGTTTTTTCCCCTCTTCTAACATTCATTCACTCATTCAACATTCATTTATTCATTTTATTTTGGTGTGACTGTAATCAACCTTGTGCTGCTCTCCCTCTAGCCCCAGGCCAACACATCCCATCTACACGCAAACATACACATAATACCTAATGTACTCCGCACTACATGAACATTTTGTGAATCTTTGCTCCAATAACTTCTTACAACTGGAGATATTGCAAATGGGGCGGGAGGGAAGGAATGGAATGCTTAGCTGTTTCTTTAACATGCCATCTTGTAGTGTGGGGGCCAAAGGCAGGATACCCAAAGTGGGCCACACAATAGCAGGTAGATTATTTTGAGCTGAAAATAATCAAGACCCAAAAAACTCAGGTAGAAACTTTGACCTCCCCACTAACTGCCTAAAAAAATTTTAGATAGTGGACCTGTACCAGGAAAAGAGCTATTTATAGGGATTCCTCTTTGCCTAAGAAACATCTGCACAACAGGGTAACCTTCATTTTCCAAACATCTCGTCTCACCTTCCTGCTAATGGTTTTCCTCCCTTACCCCTCTCCTTAGCTCAGGATGACATATATACCTCATTTTGCCTGTCTTTGGAATTTCCATGTCTGTGTAGATTCCCTGTAGGTAGGAACTAAATTTGATTTTCTTCTGTTAATCTGTCTCATGGAAATTTAATTCTTAGTCCAACTAGAAGAACTTTGGACAAAGAAAAATGCCCTCCTTCCTGACAGTAGCCAGGGGATATTTCAAGCAGTAGGAAATGTTGTCCAATAAGATTTGTCTTTTTTTTTTAAATTGAAAATCAAAGGTAGAGAAACTACTTTAAAATGAAAGGGAAAAAAGCACAAAGGATTTCTTTTCTTAAATTTACCCCTTCACTTCCCTGAAAAGCATAATAAGCAAACCTATAATGAAATGTAGATCTGTTTAATAATTATCTGCTTTTCAACAAGTGTTATAATGAATACCGTACAATTTTATAAAACATGAATATTTTATACATAAGAGTAATGTAATATGTGTACTTTTCTTCATTTCAGAGTGCTAGAGAAATTATGAACTATAACCAGAAAGAATGTCTCAAAAATGAAATATTGTTTTAGAAGAAATTTGATATTGACTATGTGAAACCTTTGTTCTGTTTACTTATGACATTTTCTTCTTTTATATCTAGTTTTAGCTCCCACCATCAGAATTCCCAGGCTGCAACATCAAACTTTAATCCTCAGAGTAAAAAGTGAAAAAAGTAAAAGTTTTTTGTCAAACTGTGGTGACTTTTAAAAAGCAATGTCTTTGTAGACTTACTGTAATTTTCTGATATTGTAATTTTCTTATAAAAATTGATCTATAGCTGACACCAAGACAAATGAAATCTTCTGAATAGATCTTAGGTATGTTAAGTAGATAGTTTTAAAAAAGAATAATAAGAGGAACTACAGGGAACTCAAAGGATACTAAGAGACAGCTAATATAGTTAAAATAACTGTCCTTTGTTAGGATAATTTCCTGTCTTATGAAAATGCACATCTTTTCACAAAGAATGCCAATCACACACAAAAGAACAAAATACATGAATTTTTTCCCCTCTAGCTATGATAAAATATCAACTATTGCCTATTTTGCTATGATCCTGGAACAACGGCGAGGTTCCATGCTCTCAAATATTCCCATGATTTATTTTTAAAGCTAGAATCTGGCAAAATTTGAGTTGGAAAGATAAATACAGCTTTGCTCAGCTGACAAACACGCAGGCACGCGCCACCCTCTCTTAATTCTAACAGCAGAGTTTCTTTTCCCTTGAGAAATCTGAAATCTAAAATTGCATTCCGGCTCAAAATTCTGCTGAGAGCCTCAGGCTATTCCATGGTCTCGGCAAAGTCTTTCGACTTTAATCCAACACGCTGGTTCAGTTCCTTTAAAAGCTAAACTAAAGGTCTGTGAACTTGGGGATAAAAAAATTCCTTGTTTCTGGAATTCAAGGTGTATGGATGTATGGTACTGCTCGCATTTGTCCTAGGAGGCCACCTTGCAAACAGGAGCGCAAATCCGGGCGCGCGGCTGCCTCCGGGTCTGCGGCCAGCTGCGGGACTGCGCGGCAGGTGGACTGACCGAGTGGCGCCCGGTGGACCGCGCCCCGGGACCGCGCCAGAGCCCGCCTACGGGTGTGCACTAGCTGAGCACCCCGTGGGCTGCGGTTCCCCTGCCTTGGATGCCAGCCGGGCTGCCCCGGGGCTCGTCCCCCGGGGAAGCGCTAGGTCCCCGCAGAAACCCCTCCCGCTCGCTCCGGATCCAGCTCCAGCTCCAGCGCGGATTCCGGACACTCCTCCTAGATTCAGCCAGTGCCTGCCCCACCCCGGGTGAGTACTTGCCCCGCACGAAAGAATTCAGCTTCGTCCCTTCCCAGCTCTCCCTTCACGCCTAACAATTGCCTGTTCCTCCATCCCAAACCCCCCAGTTTTCCAGCCGCTCTACCTTTGGCTTCCCCACTCGCCCTCTCGCGAGTCCCGACTACCCCCGGGACCGGGGACCGGGGACAGGGGTGCGGCTCCCCGGCCCCGCGCGGACTCTCTGCCCCAGCCAGGAACGGCCTCGGCCCCTCCCTGCAGGCCCACCCTCGCGCGGAAGGGAGCGGCGGGGAGAGGCTGAATCCGGTACCTCGGGGCGCCCGGGCCGGTGCTGGTGCCTCGGCTCCCGGGAACTCGGTCGCTTCTGCGCCCGGGCGGCGGCGACTGCAGGGGGAGGACCTGGAGGTGGCGGTGGGGAAGAGGCGGGGGTAGGGAGGAAGGAGCGGGGAGCAGCGGGGGTTTTAGAGGCGCCTCGGGAACACGTGACTGCTCCCGGGACCCCGGAGACCCTGCTCTAGGGCGCCTGCTCCGCGACAGCCTCTCCCCAAGCCCGGGTTCGGGGCATCCCAGCCCCTACCTTGCTGTTTGGGGCCCCGGGGAGAAGCTGCAGCCCTCGAGATGGCACCCCGTCACTCTGGCCTCTGGTTCCCGGCCGAGGCCAAGTTAACTTGCCGAGCAGGAAGATTTTTGCCAGTTCTGTCCCCAGCCTGGTGAAGGGAACTCGGAGTCTTGAGCTGATGTGGGAGCGAGCGCAGGCGGACCTCTAAGAGCTTAGGCTACATGAGAAAAAGCTTCAAGGCCCAGGTTTTCTCTTTGTTTGAAAAAATAAAAACCAAAACAGAGCGCTGCTCTTTTCGCACCTTTTTGGAATGAGGAAGGGAGAAGTCTAAGCAGGGAGGTTGATCCGAGGGAGCGGGGGACACAAAGGGTCAGAGATTTGATGCACCTCGAAGAACAGGAAAAAGGATTTATTCCCATTGCTAAAGAGAAGTAGTTGTGGGCGTGGGCAAGCGGCGTGGAGCTGAGGAGAAGGTTGAAATGGAATTCACGTTTCCCAGGACTGTTGAGTAACAAACATAAAGAAGATTGGGGGGTAAAAAGAGTTGTCATAGGTTAAAAAAAAAAAAAAAAGACAACAATCAAAAAAGCACTACAAAATTTGGCCCTCTCTTTCTCCTGAACGTGATTTCTATCCCCAGTGTTTCCAAATCTGAATTGCAGGTTTGCCTTATTTTTGTTAGGTAGGTATTTTGTTAGGCAGGTATTTTAGGTTTCTCTGTGCTCTGTGTCTGTGTATATGTGTGTGTGTGTGTGTGTGTGTGTGTGTGTGTGTGTAGGAGGCAGGGAGTGGGGAGAGACAGAGAGAGAAAGAGACTGGAGAGATTGGGTAGAGGTCCAGATGTTTTTGACCATGGCCTTGCAGGCAAAAGATTGTATTTGTTGTGTATTTCAAAGCTGAAAACAATCATGGGACAATCATAGCATCAAGTGTTCAGTGATGAGTGTAATCCAATGGGACTGGCACTCTGAACTGGAGAGGACTGTATCCCTTGGTAGCAATGCAACTTGCAAATCTAGTTTCTGGGGGCAGCAAACCCTACCTGTTACCTCAGAAATGGACAAAATTTCTTGTGTCTCCTCTCTGCTGAATTTTAATATTTGATACTCAGGGAATCTGTAGAGACTGTCATTGTATTGGCTAAAGAGTCATCCAAGAGCTTTTAAATACCTCAAGTAAGTCCAGTTCCTACTTCATGTTTTTCTGTCTTATTTCTGGAATATTAGTACATTCTCCCCCAAATGCTTGACAGAAAAGGCAGTCTGAGCAGGCCCATTGGATCGTGCAGTCGGTGAGCTGAAGGATAATATGTCAAGAAGGGGTGACTGATAAGAAAACAAAGTTTGGTTCTTAGACTTTCTTCACTCCAACATCAGCATGATCAATCCACTCCACATTGCCACATAAATTTCTATTCTTCCATCCCTTGCACAGTTATAATATATACTTACTTCAAATACGCTTTGTTGTTAAAACAGCTTCCAAATGAACCCCATGTGACTATCTTCCAAAATACTCATCTATGCTACAAGCTTTTGTATGTTAAAAATACAAGATGGATTTTATTTCTTTTCCACAAATTTGTTTTTTCTTTTGATGATATCGACCCTTAGATTTAAGTGACTGTTATTATTAGAGTATTAAAAATAAAAGGCCAACATGTCATTGAGATGAAGATTTCGATTAACCCACCATTTTCTTCCACTGCACACACAAACATGCAAGCCTCAGAAAGCATTCTTTAAATACACACTTAATATACATGGAGTAAACGACTTATTTTTAAAAATCCTTCTTTTGAAGATTTGGTCCACTTGAAAATTCCAACAATATGCTACATAAAGAGGAAGATATGAAGATCAGTGTGCTTTTATCTTCAAATTTCCCGGGAGAGATTCAAGACTAATCATCATCACTCTTTGTAGAATATAATAAATGATTTTGTTCCTATTTTATGGAGTAAATTCAAGCACGTGGAGTACTACCTTTGGGAACACGAATAGTAATGTCCACCTCTGCTCTGTGTATTTCTCCTACTCACTATTTATAAAATGCTCATTTGGGAAATTAAGCTGGATTTTATGTGTGCTACAAAATTAAACCGGCTATTTTCCAGTTCTCATGGCTCTTCATCAGTTATGAAAGAAAGCATTTCTATAAAGGTGAAAGTTAAAACCACTCGGGACTCCTAAGACGAATTATTGAATAATAGGACATTCCAAACAATGCCTGGGGTAACATTTCTCTGAGGAACATGTCTGTTGTCTTTGACAAAGTTATTCCTGCATTTTAATAACAGTTTAACCATTTGTGAAGGACAGTTACTAAAGGGCATTGACATAATCTCAAATGATATGTGATATCGATATATTAGTTATAGGAATAGTGGTGATAAAGTAGAAAAAATAGTATTATCTTATTTGACGCATTTTTTTCAGTGAGGTTATTTGTTATATTCATTAAGAGTAAACATTTCTTTATCCACTGTTTCTATCATGGTAAATTTAAATCCTTAATTCTTAAAAGACGTGGTGAGGGCCATTTCCACGTATTATCAAAATATTTTTAGGATGTGCATTGCTGCATTGATTTCTTTGGAACTGTAATAGTTTGTGATATAATCAATATTTAGGACTTAAAACAAGGAACTAACATAATTGTGAAATACATGCAGTTTTTTTAAGAAACAAAGGCAATTAAAAAAAAGCTGACCCAAAGACTTGGGTGCATAGAGCCATTTTCCCAGAGAATTCAAAGATAATTTTGAGGTCCTAAGGGGGCAGGATAAACATATAATTGTCTTCTTCTGACAAGCACTTTGCTACTTTCTTTTTTATAATTTTTATTTTGTTATATTAGTCACCATGCAGTACATCCCCAGTTAGCACTTTGCTACTTAAGCAATACTTTATCTTTCCTTTTGATTCCCTAATAATTAAATCATTAACTATAACTCAGTGACTAATTGCCAGACAGATTGTACAGTTCTTTTTTCTTTCAATAAATTTTCCATGTTGAAAATACATGCACACATACGTGTTGTATGCATCTATATAGTTATGCAATCACATATCACAGATGTATTTGTATAATGGATACTTGTCCGAAGACCCGGATTTCATTCGGGTTTTATTCCAGATTAATGGTGTGGCTTTAGACAAAACACTTGACCTTTGTAGTTTTCACTTTCTTTGTAAAATGAAATGTTTTGACTGGTAGATATGGAACGTCCTTTAAGCTCTGACTACCTATGACTTTATGCCATTAACAAGCATGCATCATAGATATATGTGTAGAAAGAGAAACTTTCTGGATCTTGAGAAAAATTTGATGGTCGTAGAAATTGTTTCTCTCCATATTAGAAAAAAAGAAATACTGTTGATAGCTTTCCATTTTTATTGGCACATTCTCTTCCCTGCAGCTATAATAACTACATAATGATACTTGATTCATTCTTTTAAAAAGTTGTGGATGTCTTACATATCAACAGATGATTCTTCATCTAATTATATTATTTTAAAAATCACAGCACAAAAAATATAGAAGAAGAGAACGTAGATTCTTTTGGAGATATAATATTGCTATCATGTAAATCCATAGGTAGGCCATACATTCTTCCCTTTTGTAAATCAAAACAAAAAGTGGTGTTGTTGATAAGTATCCCCCAATATGCTTTTTAAAAATAAATTTTCATTTCTTAGCTAAGTTTTCATGGTTAGTATTTTAAATCTACTTATAAGTCTAAATATAGCTTTACTATATTTAAGTGGAAGTGAAAGAGAAATAGTTTATTTGTTTTTGATATGTTGGTTTGTTTTGAATAGTCTTTAAAAAGAATGTTTAGAGAACTGTTCAAAGCATAAGCCCAGAATAAAAAGTTGATGTGGTTAAATGATAGGCTCTTCAAAAAGGAATCTGTTACCGTATTCTTACTCTTTTCGTGCTCACAGGTAATTCAGCTTTTAAAAGTGGGTAGGTAGAAAAACTTATAAGACATTTTTCTGCTGGACATTATATGCATTTTTAAAGGCAGTAGGATTCATTTTTCAAGTTTATACTTACCAGGGAAAGCAGAATTAACACATAAAGAAAATTTTAAAAATGAGAAGAATCATCAAGAGAAGAATATAATAAGCATATATATGTATAAAGTATATGTAGAATTTACATATATGTAAATGCACACACACACACGTATTATGTGCATGTATAAAAGAGCAGTAATCCACCATAACTAAAATGCCCAAGACAGTTTTAAATGTTTCAGATGAACAAATGGGCTTGATTTATGATGTTCATAATTTATGTTATCCTACCTTATTCTTTGTTCTTCAATCCTTCAACAGAACTTTTTTCAATATCATGTGGTATAACAGATAGAATTCTAAGCTGTGAGTTCAAAGAAGTGAAAAAAGTAGTCACTGCCTTCCAGAGACCACAGTGTGGTTCTGTGCAAATAAACAATTAATTATATCTAGTGTATTAATTCTATGTTGGAAATAAACTTAGAGTGCTTCAGGAACATGAATAAGGCACATTCAGCCTATGGGGGCATTTGGAGAGATGGAGAGAATAAAAGAGGGCTTCATAGTTGAGAAGCTACTTGAATTGAGGTTTGAGGAATTGGTGAGAGTTGAATCCCCAGATGGCAGGGAAGGGTAAGTAAGAAGTGGGGAAATAGCATGAAGGTGAGAGTGGATGTAACAGAGAAGCGCAGATAGTTTGGTATGACTGAGTGTGTGGGAAGTGGAGAGGAAGACACTGAAAATATTGGTTAAAAGGACATTGTACTTGAAGGGTCTGGAAAGCAACTAGACTAAGCTGGGGAGGGATATACCTGGACCATTGTGAAAACCACTGAGGCAGAAGGTCCATTTAGCAGAGAAATAAGTAGAGTTCGATGGTGTGAAAAAACACATTTGAGAGATGTTTAAGGGGTAAAATCAATGGGAATGTGTGAGCAATTGCATTTGAGAGTGTGAGAGACAAACACAGGATAGTTTTTAGATTCTGGTTTGAGGGATGGAGATGATGACAAGACTGAGATTCCTGTCCACCAGCTGGGAAGCACATTTGCCAAGGAAGCCTGAGAGGGATCTGTCCTTTAGATAGAAATATAGGGTTGTGAGCATATAGGCATATAATTGGTGACAGAGGGTATGATTATGCATTAAGGTTTAAAAAAAAGGAGAAGATTAAGAATGAGATCTATGGTAAATTTGGGGATTTCAGGTCAATCAAGGAAATGAAAGGACCACGAAAGGCAGTAACACACAAGCTTTTTGGGAGTGGTCTTGGACAGTGTCGCGCGACAGGGGTAGGTTCTCCAGGCAAGAGATTTTCCAAAGACAACAGCATGGTGCTACCATCCAGAAGGGGAGATAGGACAGAGGACTCTTGGGGAGAGGGAGAAAATAGAGAGTAGGCTCACTTGTCTAGGTGATATCACTCAGTAGCTAAGTGGAGAGACTTGGTTCACAGAGCTCTAAAGGGCAACAGCAGTTTGGTGTCTTTCATGGCTACAGGATTTCTTTTATCTATGGTTGACAGATGATGGGTGCAGTTTGTCAGGGTATGAAAAGTAAATGGGCTCTAACTGGTTAAAAATATATTTATTTGGATTACATTTAAAGCAATTAGATGTGTGAGAATTTGAGTTTGGGGCTGTCTGGCTTTGGGCCACTTGTCCTAGCCTGCTGTGTGAAGGAGAAAACAATATGGGGGGGGCATTTAGGCTAATACACAGGTGCCATCTCGGGCCCATTTATATAGCATGAGCCACTTAAGAAGTAGAGGGAGACAGCTGATCTTGAGAGAGAAAACTGAGGAACATGCGGTAAGGAATGAGAAAAGCCTGAAGTGTGGAGTTCATGAAGTCAAAGGAAAAGAAAATTCCAAGAGCATAGGAAGGTCAAGAGAGTCAAACCAACATAAAGAATAAATATAATAATGTCTGAATTGTTTCCACTGGCTTTGATCATTGGTGTTATGGGCAGAGGTGGATTCAGGTGGGCCATATCTAAAGAGCAAATAAGGGGACAGTAAATGTTCAGTTTTGGAAAAGTTACCAGGAAAGAGAAGACAGCTACAGAAGCTTTGACGTGGGTGAGGGAGTTACAATGCAAGAGTGAGCAATTTTATTTTTGTTTTCATTTTAGTGTTGCGCCAAGAAAACTGAATTGTTGAATAAAAGGTGTTACAGTTATATTATTGTGTAACACGCTTCCCAAATTTAGTGGAGTAAAACAACAACTCGCTCATGGATTTTATGCTCATGGATTGAGTGGGAGAGCACAGTGGTGGTGGCTTGTCTCTGTCACACGGTGTTTGGGGCGTCAGCTGGGAAATCTGGACTAGGCTGACTCAAAGCCTGGGGGCTGAAACAGCTGGGGCAGAGGAGTCACTGCTGAAATGAGGAATGCAGAAGTGAGGGAGTAAATGTCCTATGGTTTTTACTTAATTCAGATGGAAGGAGGAGTCTAGAAACTGAGAGTTTCTCAGTAGAAGGTAGAAGACTGGGGGAGAAGGGTGACAATTTGAAAAACCTTCTCAAAGAAGAGAAACTGGAAGTCACTCAAGCCCAAGAATTTCTGGATAATATTTATGTCTCAGCTAAGGTTTTTTTGGTGTTTTTTTTTTAAGATTTTATTTATTAATTTGTCTGAGAGAGAGAGAGAGAGAGAACATAAGCAGGGGGAGTGGCAGGCAGAAGGAGAGGGAGAAGCAAGCTCCCTGCCAGGCAGGGAGCCCGATGTAGGGCTCGATCCCAGGACCCTGGGATGATGACCTGAGCTGAAGGCAGACACTTAACGGATTGAACCACCTAGGTGTCCCTCAGCTAAAGTTTTGGATAATCTGTGCCGTTCGGTTATTTTTACCTTTATGCTGCTATTCTAGTAGAGAATGGTAGCCAAGCAATTTCCTGGGTTCAGAAGAGTCCAATTGTACCCCAGCCCATCCTTGGATATTTATTCTCTTTCTAAGTTTATATGTATCTGGAGAAAGAAAAGCAATAGCTAGACTTTAAACAAAGGAATGAAGATGGGATACTTACCTAAGCAAAGTGATGCCTGGGAACACTTCATACCACCTTTGTGCCAGTTTGTGAAGTTGTTTATGTGGACATAAGGAGTCTTTTTTTTTTTTTTTCCTTTAGGAAAAATTGCCCTATCTCAGGGATGTGAAGTAGCTTTACATCATGGAACCAAGTCTGATCTACTGATGTTGGCTGCCTGTAGTGTTGTGTTGTGTTGTGTTGTGTTGTGTTGTGTTGTGTTGTGTTGTGAAAGGGTTTAATATTAAGGCTGAGATTTCGGGGTGGGGGTCATGGGAGGTGGAAGTGGGGCAAGATGAACTGTTGGAGGTATTTGTCATAGATGATGGCAGGTTTAGAGGTGCGTTCAAACTTGCCCTTCTCACCCGCTATTCCTACTCCATACCTTTGGAAAGAGATATGAAGGGAATAGTAATAATTCTAATCAAAAGCAATAATAGTAACAATGGCAAAGCTCTGTTCATTATACCATGTAATAAATACACAATGTGACACTTTTGTAAGATAACATTACACTTTGGTTGAATGTATAAAGGGTGTTGGACAAGGTGAGATCTGCAGGAGAATGTTTGGATATTTACTAAATAGTTTTAAGACCCTAGTCTTCTAGAGTCTTATTCTGAGAATTTTAAAACAAATGCTCTGAATTTGTAGTCTATGTAACGAAATGAGAACTTTCTTGAAGTGCATTCCCAGTTCAAATCAAGAACAAATCCATAAATATTACTTAGCTTCTCTGCACAAAGAAGGTAATTGAATTGTTTGCCTACATACTTGTGTACTAACATTTACACTAAATTGTTACTTCTTTCTGAGAGTTAATTCTCAAAGACAATTGAATTAAGTGATTGTATTGACCATTTGATTGTACTAACCAATTTAGTCAAAACTCTTTGCCTCCTATATTTCATTGGTTCTAAGATGAGGATTTTAAAAAATATTTTAGTACTCTAACTTTGAGATTCATTTACAATTGCTTGTGTGTCTTTGCATTACTGGAAGCATTTTCTTCCTTCGTGGTCCGTAAAATAATGTTGCAATCTATATTCTATGACATCATCAATTCAAATAAATGTAATAGGTAAGTTACAGAAAGTGGAAAAACTGGCACCTAATTAATGAACAGAATATGAACTTACTCACCAACGTGGTTCATACAAGTTTCACCCTGATGGAATTTTCTCCTACAATGTCATCCACTTTCTAGTTTTCACATGTAGTGTTAATGCCTATCAAGATTTTTCTGAGTCATAATTTATGACAACTTTCCTGTATCAAGACCTAATAGCATTTTAGAATCTTTAACCCTTGCAGCAGAAATTCATCAGGAGACCAATAAATTAGTTACAATGGATAAATTCCATCAGCAAGTATAGTGATACACTTTTATCTATGCAGTCATTGAATCATGCAATTTAAAGGGCCAGACCATTTTTTAGATGATAAAACTAAGGTCTGCAGAGATTTAATGAGTAGAGCCTATTCTTCTGTTTAAATGACAGAACAAAAGACTTACCCAAGAGAACATGAAAACATGTCATTAATTTAATTCTCCTATTCATGGTTTATAGGTCAGATGGCTAGGAAATACACAAAATGGAAAAAGTTCTCTCTCCCTAGCAAAGGTGAGGTTTTATCTAGTTTGAATCCCAGATAAGAAAGTATGCAACTGGCTGTTCATTTAAGAGTAGAAAAAGAAGTTATCTTTATTTCACACATATAGTCTCTTTAATACATCTTTTGAGGAATTCAGATTACTCTTTAACACATGTCTTCTTAGGAACTCGGATTACTTTATGTCAAACCTTCCATAAGATTACATTATAAGAGGATCTTATGTTGTATTTGGTTATTATACAATGCTGATTTTTTTTATTTTACACTTTTAAAAATGTTATTTATATTTTACACTTTGGAAGAGTACTTAATAAATGATATTCCTAGAGAATTATGTAACTTGCTACGTTGTTGAGCATTTCAAAACTTCTTTTTGTACCACAAAATTTGACATAGAAAAGTCTTTGAGACCAATGATCTTTCAAAGATTGGTATTTATATTAATATTTCAAGAATGCAGCTTTATAAATTTGCCTTATGGGGGACACTTTATAACAATTCAATTAATAAAGTGATAAAATACACTGGCCATAGTAGTTTGAGCATTATTATAGCATTCTTGGGAAATACAGAAAGTGTCTAACGAGTCCAGGTTATATTTTCAACTCCAAAAATCCTGTTGACATAGCAAAAATGCTTACATAAAAATGTATTCTTCAAAGAAAATTAGATGATTTCATTTGTAATTCTTGCAGCAGACTGAAAACAGCCAAACTGATATCAGAACGTTGGGGTAAACTTGCTTCTCGGAATGTGACTTGAGGGAATAGAGTAGACAAAAGGCGACAAGAAACCTAAAGAGTTATTGCTCTTTAAAAGAACTGAAATTCCTAAGTTAGGCTTTATATGTTCATCCTTGGTTAAAAAAAGAGAAAAGAATAAAAAAAGAAAATATATATGCCATTTTACTCTGTTTAGCCTGTAGTAGGATTTTGTAAAATGTATGCTCACATCTATTATTGTAGCTCATTATTAGATGACCATGATATTTTAATTCTTGATCACACACCCTTTTCAACTGTACAAAAATATGTCTAATGACAAATATTTTAGAAAGATTTCTGGGGGGAAAAAACAGAGATGTTTACATCACTATATAAATAAACCAGCTATGACTTATACTGAACTTTAAATAGTGTTTATTTTGCCTAATAGAGAAAGAAAGCATTTTTTAACAGTGTAAAGTTCAGGGCATTCCATTTTTCTTGGAATTTTGTTTTGTTTTTAGTTTGAAGACAGAATGCATTCATAGTTGTTATGTAATAAAACTTTTATGTGTATCCTAGGCAGTGTCCTATACCTTTATTAGGAACACTTTTTATTTTCTGGCAGCTTGATTTGGAAGAAGTTGTATTCATCCTCACCTGTAAATAATTTTTGCGTACATGTGTTTGTGAAATACACAACTTTGGTTTTTCAAAGTAGAACACAACTAAGTAAAACATCTAAGATCAGTGCATCAGTAATTATCCAGAATCACCGAGCACCATGATGGTTTTGCCACCGTCAATGTACTCTTCTGTACATTCCGTTCTTTTCTTCACAACGTTCAGTACAGCAGTAGACTAAGCACCGAGGAAATGGCACTGACTCTTTTTGACCACCAGGGAGATGTTCAGTTCATCGTGCTCCCCTAAAAAAAGCAGCGAGGCACTGGGAACAAACCTGACAGCATTTTCTCAGTGGAAAGAAAGAAGGAATACAGGGCCAGGCTTTCTCATCAGAGATTTGCTACTTTTTTTTTTTTTTTTTTGGTAAGGTTTTCTCTTTGTTCGCTTTTAAAATGGTGAAAAACCTTCTCGGCACTGGTGTGAGAAATATGCAAACGGAAATATACAAAAGAAAGCGAGAAACTTATTAGTGGCATTGTTGCGGTGAATTTCACATTTCCTATTCTTCTGCATTACAATCCCTTTCATTCTAGAGTTCGGCTGACGCTCCAACATTTCAGCCGGTTATAACTTCGGCCACAAGATGGCACTGACCTGCAAACAAAGGAAAACCGTGGCTCTGACTTTGTAAAAGCCTCGTAAAATTTTCTTGCCTTCCCGGGAGTTAAGGAGTGTGGGGATGAGTGCTTACTTTCCTCTGCACCGCGCGTATGTGTCTAACAATGTATGGATATGTTTAATTGCTTTTCTTTCCAGAATTCCTAGGCAACGCACCCCCGAGGTGTATATCAAGCTGAGGTGTCTGCGGGGGGAGCATCAGGCGCTACTCGCGGGGCGCCGTCACGTGATCCGGGGATGAGGTGGAGTTCGGCTTTAAGGGGGCGTCTCTTCCTATCTTCATCAATCTTTAGGATTTGAGCAGGAGAAATACCAACGGATCTTTTCTCCCCTCTCTGCTCCCTTCCATTACCATTCTTCCCGCTTTAATAAACGGGCGAGAAAGATGAATCCAACAGAGGGTAAGTTTCGAGTTTACACCTTTTAAGGGACTTTTTGGAAATCTCTCATTGACGGCGTGAGGGATGAGAGAGGAAGAAAAAACGTGCGAGTGCCCGAAATTGACTCTGCGAAACTGAGGTGGGGCATAGTCAAGCCTTTCAGTTGGGCTCCCGGTGCAGGCAGGTCGCAAGGTGCAGCAGAAGATCGGACAACTCCGGGACTCCTGCCTGTGGGTGTCGGCCGACGTTAGTAACCGGGAGTTGGTGGCATCCGCACACCCTGCTCCACCAGGGTTTCTGCACCGCGATATGAGTTCTCCCCTCCTGGGGTTCTCGTAAGGCCGTCTTCCCTTGACCTCGCTTATCTTTTGCGTTTTTCTGGAGCTGGCTGCCGGGGCGGCCGCGCTGGAGTTGGCGCGGAGGAAAGGGTCGCTGGGATGGTCTGGGCAACGGTGGGTTTGGTGGGTTTGACCAGTGGTCCACCTTAGTGCTCTTCGCGCCGCACGTGTCCCGCGGGAAGCCGGCGGAGGCTCGGGCTCGCCCGCGCGGCAGCGGACCCGGACGCACGCACGGTCCCCCGGACACTTGACGGTTCCCCGCGTCTGGGCTGGAATGGAGCCCCTCTCCCTCGGTGCTGACCCTTCCAGTCTGTCATTGCGCCCTGGTAGACACCCCGAGCCCTATTCTTTTATTTCCGAGTTTCATCGAGTTCTTCAGCTCCTTTTAGAACAGCGATGATGGACCCTGGCTGGATTAGGAGATTGGGCATAGACTGGAGGTACAGGTGGTTTAAGAGTGTTCCGTTGGTCTCCAGGTAGACTAGAGAGAGGCGAATGTTTTAAGAACTGGTGTTAGTCCACAGAGAACAGACTGAGTTTCGGCTCTGCTTCTTTTTTAATTTTGGTTGGTTTGGATGTTTTGTTTGCCAGTCTCATCATCACGGGTAGAGATGTTCCTTGATAGATGGGTGGCAAACGGGTGGGGGGGGGGCGGGAGAAGGTGGGCAGGCTAGGGATGAGGAAGATTTAGGACAATTCACCTAGTTACACAATATGAAAAGGTGGGTACATAACAATAGGAATTTTGATTTAACCATGCCATTTCATTCTTTGGTAACTGCAGGAGCACAGGAAAAACCTAGGGGAAGGCAAGAGGGAGTGTGTTTTGACATTTCTTTTCACTCCCCCCCCCCCCTCGAGCGCTCAGGTTTGCCATGCGTACCTGGATCCTGTGCAAAAGCCTAAGTCGCTAGGTGGCACCCAGGCAGGGTGGGCGTGCGGAGCTTGGGGCTCTTTCCCTGGACAGAAACCGAGGAGGAGTATCTGGCAGCCCCAAGACTCTAGAATGCTTCACTGGTAAAGAGAGCTGAAAGCTATCCAGCCCAGTTGCCCACCTATGACTAAATCGTGAGTGCTTTTTGGTGGGTGACTACAGCATTCCGAGTCTTCCCTTATCGTTTTAAGGCAGCTGTCTGTTGTACCAGGAGAGGAAAGAACAGGGAATTACGTAACTCACGTAGATAAACTAGCAGTAACTTTGGGAGGCTGTATGTAACAAGGCTGGCATT